>NC_135536.1:149580849-150780849 GCF_045843805.1 Urocitellus parryii
TTGCAACAACTTGAAACAAACACATTAAACCTTTTGTACAGCCATACAAAATATTTTCTTTCTTTCTATCCTTATTCTATAAGCTTTTTCTATTTTTAAATTTATTTTTTTATTTCTTTTTACTTTTTGAAACTTTTATGTTAAGAAGTAAGACACAAACACACCCTGTAGCCTAGGCCTGCAAGTGTCAGGCTCATCAACGCCACTGTCTTCCACTCCACATCCTGTCCCACTGGAAGGTCTCCTGGGGAGATGAAAAACATGGAACTGCCATCTCCTATGATAACAATACCACTTTTTAGAACACCCCCTGAAAGGGCCTGCCTGAGATGGTTTTACAACTAACTTTTTTTTTTTTCCAAGGTGCTGGGGATTGAACCCAGGGACTTGTGCACACAAGGAAGGCACTCTACCAACTGAGCTATATCCCCAGTCCCATTTAATTTGTTTTTAATGAGTAGAAATAGTATATGCTAAAATAATGACAAAATATAGTATTGTAAATACATAAACCAGTAACATAGTCATTCATTATCATTATCGAGTGTTATGTCCTGCCCATATTTGAGTGTGCTATCCTATTATGTGACAGGGCAGCAGCACCACACGTACCCATGGGTATTACATTGCATTATGACACTACAACAGCTAGGCTATCTGTAGGTGTTAGGAATTTCTTAGCTTCATTATAATCTTATGGCACCACTGTCATATATGCAGCCCACCATTGAGTGAATGTCATTGTACAGCACAGGACTGTAATTTTATGTCTTTTAATTAATTGAAGAGAAGAAAGCAGGAATATATTTGTAGCTTCTGTTACATTAACTGTCCTATTTATCATTTCTGTCTCTCTACATTTGTTCCCATGTATTCAAGTTACCATCTTGTTATGGTTTAGACATGAGGTGCTCCCCAAAAGCTCATGTGTAAGGCAAGGCAATAAAGTTTTGAAGTGGAATGGTTGCATTATGAGAGCTTTTACGTAAGCACTGGATTAATCTACTTGAGTATTTTAACTGGCAGGTAGCCTGTGGCTCGAGGAGGTGGGTCACTAGGCGCTGCCTTTGGGGTCTGCATTTTGTCCCTGGTAACTCTGCTTCCAGGATCCAGGTCCTACGCTACTTTCTTTCCCCGCCCCTTTCCACCATGATATTCTGCCTCACCTCCATCCCTGAGCAATGGAATTGGACTGAGACCGCTAAACCCTGAGTGACAAATAAACTTTCCTCCTCTAAAATTGTTTTTGTCAGGTATTTTGGTCACAGCAACAAAAAACTTGACTAAAACACATCTGGAATCATTTTCTTATCCCAATTCAGTTTTGCTGCCACTCACCTTTTCTGTGTAGTTACTGGAAAATATTTTACATTTCTATGTTTATATGCCCAGCTATATGTTGTATACATATTGTCTTCTATAACTGCTTTTTAAATCAGAAGAGAAAAAGTATGCATTTTGTAGTGTCTTTTACAGTTACGCAATATGGTTACGTAATTACTGATACTGGTGATGTGTGTGTGTGTATGTTCTTTTTCTTTTGTGTGTGTGTGTAACAGGAACTGAACCCAGGAGCCCTTAACCTCTGAGCCAAATCCCCATCCCCTTTTTACATTTCATTTTGAGACAGGACCTCACTAAGTTGCTTAGGGCCTCACTAAGTTGCTGAGGCTAGCACTGAGCTCACAAACTCCTGCCTCAGCCTCCGAGCTGGTGAGATTATAGGCATGTGCCACCGTGCCCAGCTGGGTGTGTATTCTAATTACCCTCTAAGGTTACTTGTTTCAGCCTGAACAACTTCCTGTTAGGGAGAGAGTAGAAGCTGTTAGCAACAAAATCGGTCAGTTTTTGTGGGAAGCTTTATTTGACCTTAATATTTGAAATATACTGGTAGCTTTGCTGGATGTAAGACTCTTGGTTAAGTTTTTTTTTTTTTTTCTTCTTTGAGCACTTGGAATGTCATCCCATTGCCTTTTGGCCATCATTGTTTCTGATGGAAATTCAGCTACTGGGAATACTGAAGCTTCTTTGTAAGTTGTAAGTTGTTTTCCTCTTGGTGTTATCAAGATTTTCTATTGGTCTTTGGCTTTCAGCATATTTACTGTTTGTACTATTGTATATATTTGGGTTTGTGGCTCTCTTTGCATTTATCAGGCTTGGAGCTTGTTGAGCTTCCTGAGTGTGTATTGTTTTTTCAGCCAATTTACTCATCATTTCTTCAAGTATTTTTCCTTCTCCATTTTCTCTCCTCTCCTGTCATTTTTATTCTGTGAATGTCAGTGTGCTTAATGGTGTCCCACATATCTCTCAGGCTCTGATAACTTTTCTTCATTTATTTCCTTTTTGTTCTTTGTCTTGCATACTCTCTGTTGATTTATCTTCAAGTAAGCTAATTCTTTCTTCTGATAGTTCAAATGTACTGTCCAACCCATTTAGCAAAATTTTATTTTCCTTATTGTACTCTCAATTTCCAGGATTTGCATTTGATTTAAAAAGTCTCACTTTATGTTGATAGTCTCTATTTGATGTAATATTCTTACAGTAAATTTTCTTTCTTTTCTTGTAAATAATTTTATTTCATTTCCATTTGTTTGCTCCTAGTACACAGAAATATCACTGAAATTTGCATATTAGCTGGGCACAGTGGTGCTGGCCTGTAATCCCAGAGACTCAGGAGGCTGGCGCAGGATGATGGCAAGTTGACACCAGCTGAGCAACTTAGCAAGACCTTGACTCAGTAAAACAAAAACAAAATAAAAACAAAAAGGGTGAAGGTGTAGGTCAGTAGTAAAGCACTTGTGAGTACATTTCTCAGTCCCTCAAAAAGAAAAATTGTGTATCTGGAGGTTTTCTTTAATTTACTAAGTTTATTTTCATAAATTTATTCCTAATATTCTCTTATTATACTTCTAATATCAGTTGGATATGTAAAATAATTTTTCTTTAATTCCTGGTAGTATTATTTTTTTCCATCATTCTTTGCTTCTTCAGTCATGGTTTTCTTTTATTCTTTGAACGTATTCTAAAGGCTACTTTGAAGTCTGCAAAATCTGACACTGAGTCCCTCACAGACGGTCTCTTGTATTTTTGCTGGTGTATGGATTTTGCTTTCCTGCTTCTTTGCATGTTTCATTATTTTTTTGCTGGAATACTTTAGATAGTATATTGGAGCAATTCTGGGTACCAGTCCCAACTCCCACAAAGGGCTTGTTATTTTCTTGTTTATTTGTATAGTGAATGGCTGGATTGTTTTAGTGAAATCTGTTCACTCCTCCCCACCCCAACATTTGCTGTTGCTCCTTAAGGCAGGGAAGGATGGCCTGAGGTTTACACACAGTCACTGTGAGGACAGTGCTTTGGGCAGTCCCCTCTTCTCTCTCCATGAGCTCACCTGGCTATTAAGCTTCATTAATTGCTGGCCAATGCTGTGATGTTCTTAACAATGTCTTTGGGCTAATTGCTCTACAGGTTAATTCAATCCAATTTGAGCTCCTCATGAGTGACTCTGGGGATCAGTTTTGATATTTGCTCTGACCTCAGTGTCTCTTTATCAGGTTCCCTGATTTTCCTTCCTAAATAATCTCTGAGCCATAACTGTTCAGTTGGAAGTAGGGCTGTTGGGTGACACCAGGTGACACCCCACTTTAGGAGCTGGGCACCTGGTGGGTAGGGGTGGGAAGTAGCTTTCAGGTTTTCTCATCTTGCCTCTTCAATTCTCACCAGTGACACTCTGCCCAAGATACAGCCTTCATCCCATGAATGGTGGCTGGTGCAAGGGAGCCCTACCTCCTAGTCACACGCACCTTGAGCCTCAGGCAGCTGGAGGCAGGATAAGAGATGCTAGGAACTTGCTGTAGCTCTCCAACTGGGATCCCAGGAGAAGGGAATCCTGTGTTCTTGGCTGTTTTAATCTGAAATGGAGTTTCAGTCTGGCAAAGTTGGGAGCAAGGAGAGAGGAAGCAGATCTTAGTTCAAGTACCAGACTCTTGCTTTTGCACTGAGTTACAATAAGTCTTAGATTTTAGGGAATAAATGATTAATTTTTTGCTGTATATTTTAGAACCATTACTAGATGCTCTAAGGAGTCTTTTTTTCACCAGTTTCGTTGTTGTTATAGTTTGGAGCTTGAGTGTTAAGCATTGTGTTAAAGGCTTGGTCCCCAGAGTGGTGCTTTTGGGAGGTGGCAGGACCTTGAGGAGGTGAGGCCTAGGGGTGGGGTCTTAGGTCACTGGGGACATTCCCTTGAAGGAAACTTCAGGACCTTGGTGCCTTCTTCTTTCTGTCTTTGGCTCCCTGTCTTGTGATGTTAGTGGTTTTTCTCTGCCACATGCTCCTTCCTTGATGTGCTCTGTTACTATTGACTCCAAGCACTGGTGCTAATAGACTGGTGCCTCTAAAACTTCAAGCTAAAGTCAACCTTTTCTCCTTATAAGTTAATTATCTTCTCAGGTTTTTCATTACAGCCATGGGAAGCTGACCAACACAACTGGTGTGGGTCCAAGGAGCAACTCATGCTGTCATACCCGAAGTCCCTCTTCTTTTTCCTACTGTAAACTTTTAATGCTGTAAATTTCCCACTCAGCACTGCTTTGGCTGCATCCCACTTATTTGATAAGCTGTGTTTTCATTTTTACTGCTCAGGGTTCTGCAGAGAAACAGAACCAATGGAATCTCTCTATCTCTTTCTCTCTTTCTCTCTCTCTCTCTCTCTCTCTCTCTCTCTCTCTCTCTCTCTCCATATAAAAATATTACATATGTAGATGCAATATCATAAGTATTATGTATATTATATAAGATGTAATATTATAAGTATTAGCTCACATGGTTATTGAGACTGAGAAGTCCCCAAATACACCAACCATAAGATGGGGGCAGAGAGCCAATGGTGTCGCTCAAACGCCTGAGAGCTGGAGAGGCGATGGTGCAGATTCCAGTCCAGGTCTGAAGGCTTGAGAATCAGGAGCACTAAGAGTAGGAGAAGACCTATGTCCCAGCTCAAGCACTCATGCAAAGTTGATCCAACCTTCCTCTAACTTTATTTTTCTCTTCAGGTCCTCACTGGATTGAATGATGCCCCCCACTTTGAGAGAGTCACTTGTGTTAAGCATCTAGCAATTCAAATATACCTTCTACCAGAAACAATCTCATGGACACATCCAGAAATAATGTCTAATTACCTATCTGGGCATCCTGTGACCCAGGCAAGTTGACATGTACCATTAACCTTCTTAATTTTAATTGTTTGCATATTCTTTAAAATTTTCTTTGAGACTCCCTCTTCAAAATATGAACTATTTAGACTGGTATTGTTTAGCTTTCAGTATTTATAGATCTTCCTATTGTGTTTTGGCATTGATTCTACTTTGATTACATTTTGGTTCGAGAATGTATGCTTTATTATTGTATTCAAAATTTCAAAAGTAGATTTCTAAAGGGGAGATAGTTCATCTCACCAACTCTCTCACTATTCAGATGTACAATAGACACATGTTCTGTAGGAGGAAATTCTAGAAATAGGAGGTGGGAAGCAAGAGCCATCACTGTGTTCTTAAGAGTCTCCAGACCACCCTGGATGAAGACAAAACCATGAGTGATGGGGCCCAGACCATGAGTCTGGTTATCCATGTGGAGTCAAAGTCCCATCAGTCTCAGAATAAGGCCACTCTACTGTTACAGTTTGCCAGACTACAGCTTGCTCAGCTTTGGGCACTAAGCATGAATATGGGAGTGGAGGGAGCCCCATAGCAAACCTGAGTATTTGGAGGCATCCAGCACAGGCTTCTAAAGAAGAAGAAGGTACCCTGGTTTCTCACTGGAGCCGATAGCTACCCATTATGACCCACAAATTCTGTCCAGAGCAGATCTTGTCCTAGAGTAGCTTGGTACTTGACAAGGATGTGGCCAACTTTGAATGGGATAAACCAGAGCTTGAGGAGTAAGAGAATGAAGTTTTAGTCTATTTTCAGTTGCTATAATATAATGCGTGAGACTAAGTGATTTATAAAGAACAGAGGTTTATTTTGGCTGATGTTTCTGGAGGCAGGGAAGACCAAGGGTATGGTGCCAGCATATGCTTAGCTTCTGGTAAGGGCCTTGCATGGCTTCAACTCATGACACAGAAGCAGAAGGGCAAGCAGATGGGTTCAAAACAGATGAAACACAAAGACTGGCGTTGCTGGGTCACAACCTGCTCTTGTGCCAGCTAACCCAGTCCTGCAAGAACTGTATTACTCCCTCTTAATGAACTACTCACCTCTGAAAAGTCCCCACCTTCCCAAATCACCATAGTAGCAAATTTCAACATGAGTTTCAGAAGGGACAAATTATATTCAAATCATAGCACAAGGGTGGAGAAGTCATGCTTAAGCTGGGTTACTCTGCTCTTCTCTTAGGTGCAGGGAATGCAGCTTCTTCCCACTCTCATTCTTGGAATAGTTGGTCCTCACCAGCCACAACTTGCCCCTTGTGCTGGAGGGTCAATAGGGAGACTGGACGTGGTGCTCTTCTATTCCTCTTGGTCAGATTTCAAATGAGCAAAGCCTCATAGGAGCCAACATAGCCTCACTAGATGACAGAATGTTGTCCCAGCTCTCCTCTCCTAATCCTCTCTAAGAAAATGCAGGGTGCAGGTGTCCACATGTCCTAGGGCATGCTGGCCCTGATTCTCTGCTCTCAGTGGAGCATGCAATTGAGGTCAGTAGCCTCGTGGCTGGTATGTGCTCAGAATGGACTTCTTGGTGACTGCTCACCTCCATTCCTCATGACACCAGTAATGTCACTCAAAGTGTGCTTGCACACACATGGCACAGTGATTCCTTCTGTAGGGTTTCATCCTGCAGATGAGCTCACAATTGAGCCAAGACAAATGATAAGTTGTTCATGACAGCAGTGCTTGTGACAAAAGTTAGGAAATACTTGGTGCCCACCAAATAGGGACAACTTCAGTAGAGTATCCTTCATTTACCCAATCTTGAGTGTCTGTTCCAGAAAACAGGATGGAGCATATCAAGATGTTCTGATATGTGCATGGTATGCTCCTATCTGTATGAAAACCCTCCATAAATATCCTCACACCTGCTCAGACACACATAGGCAGCCGGAAAGGCAGCACACCACAGTCTGCAACTGCCTTGAGTGTGGGTGTCCAGACCCCACCTCCCTGCATCAGCTTGTTTTCTTTAGCTAAATCACACGCCATTCCTTTGAAGTTGACTTTTCACATCCTTCTATTATACATGTTTTAAAACCATTCATAATTCTATGAAAACATTTCTTTGGAAAAAAAAAAGTGAGCCTGGAAAGAAAGTGTGAATTATGAGTTCTGTTTTTCCTTAAATGATCCATTTTCACCCAGACTTTGGCAAGTCATTTTCATGAGCCACTTAGGAATTTCCTGTTTATTTACTGTGGGTTCCAGACAAACCCAAACTCCTGCATCTCACAGCCCAACGAGCCCCAGTTTTGGCCCAAGGAGCTGTCTGGGCTATGGCTAAGAGTGTGACTCACCTTGAACCTACTCTCCCCAACTTGCCCCTGCCTGCTGTAGGGTCATAAGCATCTGCATCTCAAGACTGAAGGGAATTCCCATAGCCTACCTTCTGGTTAGAGAGGAGAGCTGCCAGGATTTCTGCCTACAACTACAAGATATGTGGAATTGGCCTCTTTTTCCTCCTAGAGCATCAAAGACAAAGATTCCAGGGGCAGCTATGGAGGAAGAAAACATGCTGTATGCAGGGGCACAAGCATGTGTGCACCCACCAAAACACAGATGCAGACATTCTGGCAGATGCAGACATGTGGAGACAGGCACACACACACACACACATACACACACACAGATAATCACACATGGTGACACTGAAAGAGACAGACACAGGCACACACATACACCTCTGTGCTCAGCAAGAGCTTCCAGGGCATTTAAATTTTTTTTTTTTTTTTGTGCATTGCTGGGAATTGAACCCAGGGCCTTGCACATGGTAGGCAAGTACTGTATCACTTAGCTAAATCCTCAGCCCCCCAGGGCATTAATCTTCTTTATTCTTCCTGTGGAGGCTGTCTGAGAGCCTGGTACTTGGCTGTCTTGCCTGGGATTCAGGCCCTAAGGCACTTCACACCTTGGGCAGATGTGAAGATAGGCTTCTCCCTGTCTATGTACCCTGTCTCAGATACTACTGGAAAGGTAACTTCTCCACTGATCAGCCCATTCTTCAGATATGAGTCATTTTCCATGCCAGAGGGGAGGGGGCCTCAGTGCTCCAAGGCTGTGGGGGCTCCGAGGGGCTCTGACAAGTACATAGCCCTTCTGAGCTCAGTGCCACTGGGCACCCAAGCAATGCATGTGTGGTCACCCACACTGTTGCTTCCTGTCACCTCCAACCCTGCAAAGCCCCCTCCCCAGCAGGCCTGTCAGGGCAGCTCAGGCCTCTCATGCAGCGAAGAAGGTGTTCTCTGAAATCCTTTCCCTTTATCCGGTCTTGCTTGCGCTCTCATGAGAAGGCCCATTTGAAGACACTGGGTCATGAATTCATGGGATGAAGTTTTCAAAATGACTTAATATCAACATAAGCAGGGAGGGCCCATCTTCTACCTTTGTGCCCAGGCAGTTGGTGAGAACACCAGCCAATCAGGAGTCACCTAGGCTGGGGTAGCCAGAGAAAATAGTGGATATTCAGTTGAATTTGGATTTCAGACAAAAATGCCAAAATATCATTGAGATATTGCCTGGAACATATTTATATTAACAATTGTATTCACTGTTTATCAGAAATTCACATTTAATTGAGCATTCGTTTTTGTTGTTGTTGTTTTCAGAATCAGGCCACCTATGCAGATCCATACCTTTGAGGATGATTTTCTTCCATGAAGTGGCTGAGCTGGGGGAGTCTAGGTGGCTTCCAAGCTTGGGATGGAGACATATGTGCTTGCTCCCTCCAGGACCTCAACCTTGGTAAGGAAATATCTCCTAGTGTGCTCTCTCTTTAGTGCCACTTTCTAGTATCAGATTTTGCTTAGAGTGCACAATATGTCCCCCAGTAGTAGTGTCTTTCATTCTATCCCTTTGGATTTGCCTGTGCAGTGCCCATGAAATATGTCTGATGCACATGTTCATTCTACCCCTGGCTGAGTCTCCCTCACTATACTATGAGCTCACTGAGCATGGGCCCTGCTTCATCTCTTGCTCCCCTCCCTGTCTTTCTTCCATCAACAAATGTTCACTTCCAGCCACAGCATAGGTAGGAGATGAATGGAGGGAGAATAGATCTAGCCCTACTCTCAGGGTCCCCCCATGTTGGGCCCCTCTGAGACTTTCATGGGTCTGCAATCAATGCACAGGCTACTGTGCCTGGTCAGATGAGGTCACAGAAGCTCTGCAGAAATGCCAGCTTTCCTGGAGCTTCAGCTCTGAGCTGATGTTGGGAGAGGGCAGCTCAGTACCACAGGAGGGTCTGAGGCTGCAGATCCCGAGGATCAAGCCAGCTGGTAGGCAGCATTTCTTTTTCTGAAGTGGTCATCTTAAAGCCACAACTGGCCACCTGTGCAGCTGACAAGGCTGGGATTGAATCCAGGGCTATTTGTTTCCAAAGCCTTTTGAGTATGCCCCCACTTTATGGTCCTGTGGATGTCATCATCCTGTGGCTTTTGGAAGGTAGCCCTGGAAGAAGGTAGTTCAAGTCAATTTGAGGCCCCAGTGGCACTTCATGCAAACCTTTGGCCTGCAAGGTGGCCTGGTGATCCATGCAGATCAGGCATTGACAACTTTTGGATCTTACAAACTGTGGTAAAAGTAGAAGGAGTAGTTTCCTAGGTCAGGAAAGCTGTGGTCCCATCTTATCAAAGTCCCCATGATGCCAGCACAGATGCATTCTGTCACTGGCTTTTATGGGCTGGATCCAAGTTGAAGCTTTAGCTAGGCCTAGGGCAACCTTAGGGGATTTTTGTGAAGGAGCATGTCCTTATGGTTGGAGTGGATATAGGAGTGGCTGTGCAGAGGGAGAGAGAATAAGAGTTTACCAGGGATCACTTGGGGGAAGGGTTATTGTTGAATTTTTCTAGCAGGACTGGCCAAAGGGATTTAAGTGTTCTGGCAGCCAAGGAGAAACCTCAGCTTGCCTTGTATACATACAATGCACATACAACCTTATACAGAATAATTTTCATAAGGAGAATTACACTTAAAATTTTTTAGTTATATATGGATACTATATCTTTATTTATTTATTTTTATGTGGTGCTGAGAATCAAACCCAGTGCCTCACACCTTCGAGGCAGGTGCTCTTGCACTGAGCCCCAACCCCAGCTCCAGCATTACATTTTAAAACACTGGAAATTGAATCTGTGCATTTGATTTGTATTTTGTTATACTGGAAGAAGAAGGGAATAACATTCAATGTGGGAAGATAACACTGATAGTAAATCTCTGAATGTCTTCTTCTTCCTTTGTACCTACCACAGGTATGCAATGTCTTGAGACAATGCATTATAAGAAAAATGTCATAGCTTTATAAGATTTTACTCCATAAGGAAGTAATGAGAAAGTAAACAGGGCAAATCAATGGTATTAACTTTTCTTCTTATTGAAAAATGTAACCAGCCAGGCGTGGTGGAATATGCCTATAATTCTAGCAGTCTGGGAGGCTGCAGCAGGAGGATCACAAATTCAAAGCCAGCCTTGGCAACTTATTGAGGCCTTAAGCAACTTAGCAAGACCCTGTCTCAAAATAAAAAATAAAACAGGCTGGGGATGTTGTTCTGTGGTTGAGCACCCCTGTACTGGAAAAAAAAGGGAAAAGAAAAAGAAAAATGTAGCATAGCATGTTAGTCAGCCTCTCATCATTGTGACCAAATTACGTGATTTATTTTGGCTCACAATTTCAGTCCATGGTTGGATGGTGTCAAGGCAGAAACATGACAGAGGAAAGCTGCTCAGCATTTGGTAACCATGAAGGAGAGCGAGAGATAGAGATAGAGATAGAGATAGAGATAGAGAGAGAGAGAGAGAGAGAGAGAGAGAGAGAGAGAGTCAGAATGAGAACACGAACATGAGAGCAAGTGCATGTAGAACCAGGGATATGATATAGTTCTCAAGTCCTCAAGGCCCTGGAGGACTACTTTCTCCAATCATACACCATCTGTCTACAGTTTCCACCATGTCCTGGTGGTCCATTTAAACTATCAATTCATCAAATGCATTAATCTACTGATGAGATTAGAACCCTCATGATCTAATCACTTCCCCAAACCCTACCTCTGGATGTTGCTGTGCTGGGGAAGAGTCTTCAACACATAAACTTTTGGGGAATATTCCAGATCCAAAACATAACATGCAGTTTATTTTTAATTATGGAAATAATCATTTTTGCAGCTTTCAGGCAAAGGCTAGCACTTTGTTTATGTAAAACTTATGAGAAAGAGGTCAAAAGAGAACATCTAATTATAAATGGTGACAACATCAATTCACGTCTTTGGCTCCATCCTGGATATATCACTAGTGGTCTTTAGTAGAAATTCTTTTCAACAATTGGAAATTTGTGCTATAGTAATGTATTCATCAACATTATTTCTTAAAAGCAAAACCTAAAAATTCAGCTTTCCTGAGGTGCTCATGCACTAACATTTTGCAACCCTCTTCCCACGTTGGAGAAATCCTATTTCTTACTGTCACAATGATTACAAACTCACTGTTAGTAGAGAGAGTATGCCTGGAAGAACAAAGATTTTTGGTCACTAATGTTCACATTCAAATATGTATTTTTAACCACTCTATCTTCTGTCTTCCTATTTTGGGGATGTATGCACAATTTCATTCATAGAAACATGGTATAGGATGATGTTTTCTCTGCATTATCCAGCCTGATTACAATAACCTTGTGCTTCTGGTGAATGAAGAGACTTCATGATCTGGGGGCCAGAAGGATTCCCCTTCTGAGGTGACAGACTTCTGTGCAAACACCCACACCACTCAGCCTCCTCCAACTCAGGTTGCAGGGGAGCAAAGATGTTCCTCAGCCCCTCTCTCTCTTCCCTTGCCTGCTTTCCATTACCATAGAGAAGCCAAAGCCTAAGGCTGCTGCCCCAGCTGCTATGCCCCAGAATTAGCAGTTCTCTGAGGAGTCCTGTTTTCTATTGTCGGAAAACAGTATCTAAAACAAAGATCTGGGAGTGGGGTGTGCTCCTTGAGACTTGGGGGTGTGGCTGTTTCCAGCCAGTCTCAGTGGACAGAGCTAAGAAGTGCATGTGTGTACATTTACTCATTTAGAAATCAGTTGTTTTTCTTGATTTCACTCCGTCCTTCTATCTGTACATTGAGCCAAGCATGAATCCATACCGAGGTCTCAGATCTCAGACTGTGGCCAGGTTATGGGTCACATTCTCACCTCCCCCTTTCAGACCTGTACCCCTCCACTCCCAGCAAGATGCAAGATACTAGCTGCTACCACCCAAAGTGCCCTCATCTCTGTGTTCAACCCCAGAATAGATGTAAGACAATTTCAAAATTGCTAACCTGCTCTTACTTGAAATAAATTTTCTAACTGAAGTGCAGTTCCTTCTATCTGAACTCTTAAGGGTTCCCATCAAAATACCATTTTCCCTGTTGCTCAGACCAGTTGCTTTCCCCATCCCTGCACAAAGGCCCTGTGACCATTTGTATGCAGTAAGAGTGTCTTGTCACATTCTGAGTTCCTTCCTGGGATATGCCAGCCTCCTGCATGATTTTTAAACATTTTCATCTATTACAGCATACTCTCTGTGAGTACAGTTCTATCTATGGGTTTTGAAAAATGTAGAGGTTCTATAATTTCCCTGTGCCATCCCCTACATAGTCAACTTGTCCCCAATCCCCCAAATCTTACAACTTTCAGTGTGTTTTCTGTCTGTATGGTTTTGCCTTTTGCAGGCTATCATATGAATGCAATCATGCAGCATAGAGCTTTTTCAGTCTATCTTCTTTCATTTATGCTGTGCCACTAAACACACACACACACACACACACACACACACACACACACACACACATGAAAACAAACAAGATCACTTTCAAGTTCACCAAAATTCCCAATCTTTTGCTTATTCCTCCTTGAAAGTAGCAAGCACAGCTAGTTAAAAATTGTTTTTTTTTTTTTTGCTCACATTAGTTAAAAATGTGTATGTGATAGTTTACTCTCTAGGACTTGCATGAGCTTATTTCTATTGCTCATTGTTTCTGCTAGTTTTCATTTGTGTTGATTTGTCTTCTTGAATGCCTGGTTATATTTTATTGTATGTTGTATTTTGTATATGCACAATTGTTTGTAGAAATACTTTGAAGCATAGGTTACTGCTTTTGTTCGCTTGTTTTTTTTTTTAAAGAGAGAGTGAGAGAGGGGAGAGAGACAGAGAGAGAGAGAGAATTTTTTAATATTTATTTTTTAGTTCTCGGCGGACACAACATCTTTGTTGGTATGTGGTGCTGAGGATCGAACCCGGGCCGCACGCATGTCAGGCGAGCGCGCTACCGCTTGAGCCACATCCCCAGCCCCTGTTCGCTTGTTTTTAAAGAAAATTCTCAATTGCTTCTGGCAACTTAATGGCATACAAGTTTTCCTCAGTCCAGTTCATGAATCAAGGTCTCCTGAGCCAACCTGAAAACTGAAGTCAGGGTGCAGTCTCTGTAAGGGTCAATTTTCTTGTTTTTCCCTTGGATGACTATCCTTTGATATCCTAGCCCCCAAATATTCCCACCCTTTAGGGCTTCTACTCTTGAAGGGCCCTGAATTCTTCTTTTTGTCCCCTTAATCCTACAGAGGATTTTTTTAAACCACTTTTCTAGCATTAGTAGTACCCTTCAGATAAAAAATAGCCCCACATGTGCTGAAAATTGGACCCCAGGGTGATGGTGTTGAGAGAGAATGTGGAATCTTTAAGAGGTGGAGTCTACTGGGAGGTCCTTAGGTCACTGGGGGAAATGCCCTTGGAAGGGATTAAGGTGAGTCTTAAGGGACCTTTGACAGTTATGTTTAATAGATGTTCCTTATATTTTCAGCAGTCTCTAGTGGTTGGATGGGTTGATAGATGAGTGGGCTAGGTGTGTTGGTTCATATTACTTGGTTCACCCTTAGTACGAGTGGAGATTCCTGTACCTCTTTCAGGCCATCTTTCTGTTGGGCCAATTTCTTATGGCTATAAAAATTATACAAGTTAGGTTAACTATATGCAGTAAAGAGGTTTACTTGGCTCACGTTTCTGGAGTTTCAAAGTCCAAGATCAGATTGGTTCAGCCTCTGGGGAGGGAACAATTGGGTCACAGTGGTGAAAGTGAGTATAGGAAGAAGAGATCACATCTCAGAACAGAAATACAGAGAGCAATCAGGGGTTGAACTCACATTTAAAACAAATCTTGAGACAGAGCTCAGAGGTTCTATGAGAGCCATCTTAATCTCTTCCAAGGGCCTGTCACCCTGTGATCTAAGGATCTCCCAGTAGACCACACTATCACCTAACACCTCCTTCCTGGGGACCAAGTGTCCCAACACATGAACCTTTGGAGGACAAACCACTTCAAAACCATAGCACTTTCCAACCAGAGTTGTAGGCCTCTGGGCTGACTCCACTGAAGGCTTGGAATCTGAACTTGATCTTCACTCTGGACCATTAGGATCCATTTTCAAGAGAGATCCATGCACTGAATCTGAGGGATGTTCCTGCAGAGGTTCCCCAGATATTCTGTGACTATCCCCTGGTATTTGTGGGCAACATCCTAGGAGTACTCTGAGGTGGTCCTGGCATGCCTGCCAGTTTCCCACCCTCCTTTCCTTTATGAGGATCCCAGTTAGGACTTCTTTCTCTTTTTCCAGAAAGTTTATTAATAATATTTATATGATCAAATGGAAAAGAATATTTTCACCATTTTATCACGTACAGACTTTGAGTGATCCGTAGAATGAAGTCTCATGAGTTCAAAGTCAGAGCAACACTGACACTCATTTCTTCAAGCCTTAGATGGGCAACACAGGGAGCATTGTAATTATTACTCTGAGTTTTTCAGATGGGGGCATGAACACAACTTCCCAGACCACAGCCAGTTTCTGCCCAGGGCCCTCTGTCTTCTCCTCACTCACTGTCTTTTGCTGTTTTCTCTTCAGTGTCTGGGGGCCCGATGGTCTTAGCACCCTATAGTGGTGGGTGTACTGTGGCACTGTGGTCCCTCATCCATGGCTGCAAAGCACCTGCAAAACTGACCAGAAGAGCACCATCTGTGGAGGGAAATAACTGTGAGGATTAACCAAGCAGGAAAGGGTCCTAGCTCTTTCGCAGGGTAGGAAGTGGGTACCATAAAAATATTCAGATGCCCTCTCACTGAGGCCATGAAAACCATTTTTTAGGCAATTTCCCCACCAGAGGAGGGAGGTAGTTACTGTATGTGTTCATCTCTCTTGGTTAGAAAGGTTCCTCAAGGTGGCAGTGCTGAGGCACCTAGGAAAGGAATTTTTAAAAATCTGGCTTAAAAAAAAAAAAATCTAACTGACGATGTTGATTACTTTTAAAGAAGTTGCTTTTGGAGTTAACATGTTGGGTGTCTTTATTCATTTCTAGTTGTCATCAAGGAAGTGTCCGGATTGAGTGTTTCCCTCTAACTACTGGCCGGTAGCAAAGGAATAGAAACTGTTAGGCTTGATTTGATGATAAAGTGCTAAACCCAACTTTATGATTTATTATTGTTGAGTGTGTTGCAGTAGGTTTTGGATTTCAGATTACAGATCACAGCCCTTGGCCAAAAAATCTAGAACTACAGAACAAACTATTCAGTCAAGATAGTAGATTTAAAAGGAGTAGTAAATCATTGGTTAGTCAAAAGCAACTTATTGAGTTTATCTCCTATGTGTAACAAACAAACCAAAACATTGAATAATCCTGTTGTAAATTTTCTGGCTTTCCTGACATCTAAGATGAGGAAAGCTTCAAAGACCCCCCCCCCACCACCACCACCATCCGGACACCTCAGATCCAGTATGATAGCCTGACTGGGGGTTTGCTCCAATGAAGTCAGCCATCTGTGCACTGTGAGGCAGCTGGTTGGATTTTTTCCTCTACCCAGAGGGCAAACACACACATCACAAAACTGGGTTATGATGAAGGGAAGAATTAATATATTTATTACTATAGAAATGTAAGATTATTAACTCACAGGTTTATAATTGGTACCAAGCCCAAAAGAATAGTTAGCCCCCAACTCAATCATCTGAGAGGGTTTTAATTTGCCCCTCACCTGACTTTTCACATCCTTTCTGCTGGCTTAAGATATATAGAAAACAAAGGCGATTAAAAGCTCTCCCCAGGCTCAATCTAAGAAGAAAAAAATTTACTGTGCATTTTCTTATCATCTTCTGGGTCTTTTTATTTTCTTTATGTTTTTCTTCTTATAATTTAAGTGCAGCTTCAGAGACTCTGAGAACAAAGCCACTGAATGTCCTCTGAAAGCACCAAGCCTTTCCTCCTCAGCAGATGGGGCTGACCACTTCACATCCAGACCAACTGGGAACAAGGGTCCAAATGCACTTTCCTTGAAGTCAATGCTGATTGCATCCAGAAGGTCTGGGCCCCTCTAGATTTGACACCCAGTTTGTAACAGTTCTGGTGGCCCCATCTCACCAGTGTCACAGAGCAGATGCAGTGACTGGGTGAGTGTCGTGCCTAACACTGTGGACAGTGGTTCCTGGTGGAGGAGGGGGAACAGTGGGATTGAGGAGTGCCTGCAGCACCATGGCCCCAGTGACACACTGCTGCCCACTCAGCTTCCTCACCCACCATCTCTTGTTCTCTCCAGAGCCTTTGCACTTATCAGGGCCCAACTCCACAACTTCTTCTTCCTCATGAAGCTAAAACCCTTTGGAGCTTGTGTTGATGAGTGTGCCCTCTGGCCGGTACTCGGGTGTGCCCAGCTTTCCAGCCAAGTCAAGTCCCACCATTCCTGGCTGTGGGAGGCCAACCTTACGGGTGACTGAGTTACACTCCCCAGCTGGGTGCTGAGGCCCTCAGTCACGGAAATGGGTGTGTCTTGCTACAGCCCCATGGGTGAAGCTATGCTCACCTGTTCCTTTGTAATATAACCCCTTGCCCTGTTTAGGATAGAATCTTCCATGGAAGTGCCTTGTGTGTCCCCTTCTCTTACTGTGCCCTTGGGTGTGGCCTACTCAGGTGTCAGTCAACCTGCTGACAGTGGACATCATGAAGATAGACTCAGCCCCCTGAAACCTGACCCCTTGCCTCATTTGAATAGCTTCTCCTCAATAAAAGGGGTCAGCGCGTGCTCTGGCTCTCTCTCTTTCTTCAGACCCTTAAGGTCAGAGGAGCCGTCACAGCGACCCCAAAGAAAAAGGTATTTGTGTCTCTTGTGTGGTTATTTCGTGCAGCCCAGTTAGCCCAGTTTAACTAGAGTGACCCCTGAGCCTTTTAGTCATGAGAACAGAAACCCGGCACCTGGCACCATTTCCTCTGTTACTCACATTCTTCATCTCTGCCCATGGCTCTCCAAAGGGATCTGGTCTGCTCCATTAGTGGAATGAAACTGTAGGGGTCTAAATCCATCTCCTGCAGCTCATATTTGGCAAATGCTCTGTCCCATGGGGGTCTTCTATTCCAAGGTGGTCATCAGGTAGGATTTTTAGCTTTCACATTACTGATCAGGACCAACTATTTTTCCAGAGCATAGGAGCTTCCATGGCAATGGATCTTGGACTGACAGAACCATTTCAACACCATCCTTGCTCACAACCACAAACTTTTCCTCTGAGGTGCTCACGGTGGTCTTGGGAGGCCCATAGCTGGCAGGCATGGCTTTTACCATTTCTCTTTCCAGGCTCCTCCTTCTGTCATTCTTCTTAACTGCTCCATGAAGGGCTGTCCAGCTGGTCATGACTCAGACACTCCTGATCTAGTTCCTGCAGTAAGTTCTCATTTTCGTGGTTGAAATGCTGCTATCAATATCTGGAAATTAAATAATGCAGACCACAGGGCCTGGAAGTATAGCTCAGTGGTAGAACACTTTCCTAACATAGACAAGGCCTTGGGTTCAGTCCTCATTATTTCAGAAAAACAAACAAACAAAAATTCATACCTCAAACTTGGACTTGAATCTGAAGATTGGGGATTCCCTGGGGACAGAGGGACTCAGGAGAGAGGCTGGCCCCATGGTTCTGCCAGGACAAAGGGAGCTGGGAAGGAGGACGTGGTCATTTTCCACTTCCCTTTGTGGCCCTTGTATTGTTTGTGTGATTGACAGGCCAGAGGTTAAGGGGCCCAAGGGGATGGTCTTCTTTGCACCCTCTCGATGACCTCTAGGGCTGCCTGTGGGATGCACTCCCATTTTCCTGATAAATCTGATCTTTCTGTCTCTCTGAAGGCAAGTCCCACATATGCGCAGACTTAGGGGGTCAGTCCCAGCTTCCCTGTAGCATGGCTGGTTCCTTCCTTGCTGTATGGCCTTGGGGAGATGATGTGTGATCTTAGTTTCTTGGGCCATAAAAGTGTGATGATGACCCTCCTTATTTGGGCCGTGAGATACATCCCCAGGCCCATTGCCCATAGTAGGTGCTCCCTGAAGTCTTCCTCATCCCTTGGTCCCAGAGGGAAGTGGCTGGACCCCAGGGTTCCTGTACTTTCTCACTGTAGCAACTTCTCTGCTGTCTGGTAGCTGCCTCCTCCCTGTCTTTCCTCCCACCAGGTGAGGAAGTTCATCTCTTATTCCTAGGTGATTACCTAGGTGATTTAGCAAGCCCAACACAAAGCAGTCTACAGTCAGTGTTTGTGGAAGGAGTATAGGTTCTGCTTGCTGGAATTTCCCTTTGTCTCCTGCTCTGTCTGATGAGATTGAGACCCTGTGCCACACTCACCTCCCCTGAGAATTCTTCCTTATGAGGCAGTTTCTAGCCTGGGTATAGCTGAGCACTGCATGGGGTAGAACATCCTCTGGGGTACTCCCAGCTGTTTCCTGGGGATTACAGACAGACAGTCATCTTCATGTCCTGCGGTGAGGGGTATGCCTTGGGTCAATGTTGTATTCCTGGCTCACCTAGATGCACATAGGAGGGCTTCTCTTTTGCACAGATGAAAAAGATGCTGGGCCTTTGTGGGCCACAAGGTAAACCAGACAAATATCCTGACACTCAGGAACCACACTCTTAAAGGAGATGAGGCACACCCAAGGTTACTAGTACATAGGGCAAAATGTGAGCTCAGCCTCCAAGAAGAAGGGGGTAGAAGGGAGGCATGGGATAAGTAGGTTTGCTGGAAGATGGGTACATGACCCAGGTTTGTGCAAAAACTGTGGGCTATGAAGAGATCTTGTGCTTCTACACATGTCCCTGACTCAGGTGTGTCAAACCTTGTGTGCAAGAACAGACATCCACTTGGGCTGTTCCAGGTAAGGGGGGATTGTTAGAAGGCTGTGGAGGCTACTGCATGGGCACCAGAAAGAACAGACAAGATATGTTTCTGTCTCAAGTAACTGAAGCCATTTGCTGGTGGGTCAAACCATATAATCGGTTTGGAACATGGGGTATTTCTGATAAAGTTTAATGTACACTCAACATATAATCCAGCAATTTCATTCTTTGTATTCATCCAGAAGAAACAAAAGCCTATATCTTCCAGATGTTTTTAAGTATTCAGAGCAGCTTAATTCCCCAACTGGAAACAACTCAAATGCCCATTAGTAGGAAAACAGATATACATCATACAATGTATATAATACAGTAATTAAAAAGTTAGAAATGACGGGTGTTCACAGTAATGTGAATGAATCTTAAAAACATCATGTTGAGCAAGTGAAAACTGATACAAAACAGTAATATTATGATTCCATTTGTATGACGTTTGAGGACAGAAAATATCCAAAGTGATGGAAACCTGCACAATTGCTGCTTCTGGGAATGGAAGTGCAGTGGAGGTAGGGTAGAGGGTCTCTGGATCTTGCTTATAGTAATAACAGGGTGGTATTCTTTTGTCAGAACTCATCAATTTTTGATATTTGAGCATTTTACTGTGTAGAAAATAAGCCTCAATAAAATTTTATTTTAAAAAAAATCAGATTTGTGTTAGCTTTCTATTACTATAACAAAATTACTGATATAATAAACTTATATAGATAAAAGATTTACTTTGGTTCATAATTTTGGAGTTTCCAGTCTATGATTGGTTGGCCCTAGAGCTTTTATGGAAATAGCATGTGGCACTGCAAAACTTTCCCCTCATCATCAGGAAGGAAAAAAAAAATAGAGAAAGAAGAGGTCAAGGTCCCATAAGTTCCTTTGAGGGCACACCCCTAGTCACCTAAAGACCTCCACTAGGCTCTGCCTTTTAAAAGTCCTGCCACTTCCCAATAGTGCCACTTCCCTGGTGACCAAACCTTTAACATGTGAGTCTTTGGGAGAGAGTCAATTTCCAAACAATAGTAGGTTTGGAGTCAAAACTCCTTACTTCAGTAGTCATAATGCAGAGTCACTCATCAAGTTTCTAGACCTGAGCCACTTGACAGGAATGGAACCCCTTCATTAAAAATGAGGCAGGGCCCCTTGAGAAAAGACTGAAATAACAGTCCAAGTCTCCTAGAGGTGCCTGGAGCCTGTCTTTAGAGTGACTGTCCTGGCAAATGTGTTCTTCCTGTAAACATTAGGGGGAAGGAAGATCCTGAGTATTCAGGGATTTCTTGGGACTGGCTTTGAGATGTCACTAATTCGGTGCTGAGCATCGAATCCAGTGCTTTACCCATGCAATGCAAGCGCTCTACCATAAGCCGTGTGAGATGAAACTCAACTCACTGTTTCTGCTGGCAGGTGGGGTCTGCACAAGCTGCAGGCATCTGTAGCCGAAAAGTGTCTCAGCTCACAATGGCAGGCCATGCCCTGCAATGTTGCAGTGGACCCTGGCAGCTCCCTGTCAATGACTTCCTCTTTCAGGGTTCTTGACTCCATGAATTTGAAGAATGAAATCCACAGTCAAGGATGAGTGAGTTTTACAAGAGTAGGATTTATTGAAGAGTAGAAACAGGAACAGAACTCTTATACTGCAAGAGGGGACCCGATAGCAAGTATTCTCCATCAGAGTGTGCTGGTTTAGTGGTTTGAATTGCATTTGGTTCACTGCTAATGGTACAAACTTATGCTAATTAGGGTTTGGAAGAAGTACCAATGGTATTGATCCAAATTTGTACTAATTCGAGTTTGGAAAAATACTGATGCTATTGGTCAATTCCTGAGTCCCAACTTTCCTTCAAGTCTACCCCACTTCCGTTTTCTCCTGGCAGGTCAGGAAACCAGAGGTTGAGGTCATGGGATGGGGCAGCAGCACCTCATGGAGTGTGCTTGCTTCTGCTGCGGTTATCCCCACTGTGTGCAGGCCCCTCTGCCATAGGGTGACAGGTCAGCACGCCTTGGCTCACCTCTGTGCTGGCTCACAGTGCCTGCATGACAGGCTCCACATGGCCATGGGCCTTGCTTATCACCTATCCTGCAACCTACCGTGCTGCCACTCTGCTGCTCCACCTCTTCACTGCTCTGCTGCCACTTCTGGGCAGGGACCAGTAGGCCCACCATGCCGCTTGGCAGCCAAGCAGCAGTGTTACTACCATAATGGTAAATTGAAGGTAAGGAATTCCATATCCTGGGGTAATTATCAAGATGACTACTGTTATCAAAAACGTGAGAAATTTAAGGTAGAAGTTCCTATTATGTCCCCACATCACTGACTTGTTTGATCCTATAGAAGATAGCTGCATCTTGGAGAAAGAGAGTGGGTCACAGCAAACATATCCTGTTGATGACTCCCATTATACCTGTTGTTCTGTGTGAATTCTCTTTACTGGAACTGTAATGCAGCCCATGGAAGATGGGGACAGATGGTTGGCTCTTGTTCTCTGTGTCAGTTTGCAAGCACCATAGTTTGCTCACATCAAGGCGTTTCAATAGCACACCTTTCCACCTTACCTTGGGGTATGCCAGTTTTCCTGATCTCTGCCATGATAGTGTTTGCAGAGAAGCCACAACACCTCACTAGATCACACCCTTGAAATCATGCAGAGTGGACCTGATGGGCAGGGAGTAGCAAGTACATAGGAGACTTGGTAAGTTACAAAAGTAAAAAGAAAATTCCATAATATTCAACTTAGTGAAGTTGCTTGGGGTCCTATGCATTTCAACATATACGTATACAACATTTTGAAGGATAAATTGCTACCCTCCAAAATGGAGCACAATGCTTGTGAAGACTTTTCGCATTTTGAAGTTATTATATGCTATTTCAGTGTGCTATCTCATATCCCAGTACAATTTATCAAGGAGACTCTAAGGGCAGCAACCATGAATGAGGACACCTGGGCCTCATCACCCAAGAATACAATGGTGCTCAAGTATTTATGGCCAATAACAATGTGAAGGGTCCAAACAGGAGAATCTTAGGACAGAACTCCAGCTTCTGAAAAAGAATCATACCTTCTGCACATAACTATTTTTCCTAATAAATAGCTCCTGGCATCCTCTTAGGGATTGAATAACTGGACCGGGGAATCAACTAACTCTGAAATCCTGAGCTGGCTATCATGGATGGAGTACTCTCATGGATGAGCTGCAATTCATCAAGTAGATAGAGTAAACGAGAGGCTCTGGATGACTTGTTAGTGTGTGAGCAGGTAGCTCAGACCTGTGACAGATATCCCTGCCTATGTTGTCTCCTCTCCCTCAATCTACACCTCCAGCTTCCTGGGAAGTTCCTTAGGATGAGATGGCTGAGGAGGCCTGCCTTCAGATGGTTCTCTGTGATCTGTTGGTAGCAGCCAAGCATGGGCTGTGGTACATGACAACTCCAATATGGAGTGTCCTTGAAAGATACTGGGGAAGGGAAACTCTCCCAGTGGATGGGGCTTGAACAGAACAAATAATGATCACTTTTCTGGACTGGAAAACAGAAGAATTAACACCTACCCCAGTGATTTCCAACAGGGTTCATCCTCTGTCCCTGAAACTTCAAGGATACTCGATGATGTCAGACATTTTTGATTGTCACAACTATGTAGGGGGTGTTCCTGTCATCTAGTGAAAAGATGTCATTGTATGAGGGTTCTCCAGAGAAACGTAAGCTATGTCTATGTATCAATACACAGATATGTATAAAGAAATTGATTAGGAGAGATAGCTTACATGATTATGGAATTTGAGAAGTCACATGATCTGCCATCTGCAAACTGAAGTCCCAGGAAAACCAGTGGTAGGTCTATCGCTAAAATGAAGGCCTGAGAGCCAGGAGCTCTGATGTCTCCTGAGAACCAGTAGGAGGGCAGGAGAAGACAGGTGGCTCAGCTCAAGTAAAGAGAGTAGATTTGCCCTTCATCTGTTTTTCGGTTCCTCAGAAAACAGAGGTTTGCTGGGTTTTGTGTCTTTAACACATTGGATGATGCCTATTCAGTCTACCTATTCAAATGCTAATCTTTTCCTGAAACACTTCAGAAATACACCTAGAAATAATGGTTCACTATTTATCTGGGTGGCACTTAACACAATCAATAGACACATAAAATTAACCATCTAACAGGGATTCTGCTAAACATTTTACAATGTACACAGGACAGTCTCTTAACAATAAAATTATCCGGTCCCAAATGTCAATGGTGCTACCTACTATTAGGAGACCCTGATCTATACTGATTTATGGGCAGGTGCAAATAATTTATATGGTCAGGAACTTGGAAGAAACAGGGTTCAAAGCTTGACAAGATATATGGTGACAGATATATGTATATGGGAGATGTCTGAGGACGGATCTGTCAGAGTGTAGGAAGAGTGGGGAGATGTTGGATGCCATGTTTTTGCTCATCAAAAGAATCCTGTGTGAAGGAGACTATTGAGTTTCAGGTGGGCAAGACTGACTGTGCTGTGATTCTAGTTAACCCTTTAGCAGTTTATCTTGATATTATTCAGTAGCCTACATACAAAGGCCCATGGTTGCATGAGGTGTGGAAGGGGGAGAAACACAGATTTCCTCACTCCAACAGCATCCCAGAAAGCTGCCACTGCTATGCCCATGTGACCTTCTGACAAAAGAGACCTCTGTTGTTGCTGATTACACTGGACCCCTATCAATAGGTACAGTTTGGACTTTGAATGCCCACAAAAGTCCATGTGTTAAAGTCTTGGTCTCCAGTTTGGCACTATTGGAAACCTTAACAGATGGGCTTAGTGGGAGGTTTCTAATCACTGAGCCTGTGCTCTCAAAGGGACTTATGGGACTCCTGTTTTTTCCTCTTCATCTCTTGTTTGTATCCAGCCATAAGGTGCATAACTCTACTCCTTCACATGTTTCCTGCTATGATATGCTGCCTGGTTTGCCACAGGCCTAAAGTAACTGGGCCAACCTATCCTGGATGGAAACCTCCAAAACTGTAAGCCAAAACAAACCTTTCCTCTTTATAAGTTGATTATCTCATGTATTTGTTACAGTCACAGAAGGATGACTCACACAAAAGGAAAATAATTAGATATGCCCTTTCCTGCATGCCATGTTCCTGCCCAAAAACTGCCATCCTGGATTTAAAGAGCACCTTGCTCATCATTCTGGGTTTTATGCTGTGTTGATTCTAAGAATTTCAATTTTACAGCAAAGGGATCATGCACATAGAATTTACTTACTACACATTGCCTCAGAAGCAGCTGGCCTGATAGAGCTTAGGACCTGTCCACTGAAGATTTAGCTAGGATGCTAGAAGGGAGACAACTCCCTGAAAGGTAAGAGTTCTGTCTTCCAGATGCAGTTGATGGTTTGAATCCGCTGCTGCCCTATGGTGGTGTTTATTTCATGACCAAACACAATCTGGGAAATAAGAGGTGGGTGTGTCACCATTATGTCTTATAAACAAGAACCTGTGCTTTCTCTCCCCACACCTGAGGCCTTTTCTGTAGTTCTTAGTTCCCAAGGAAGGATGCTTCCAGCAGGTGGCACAGTGATTTCACCAACTGGAAGGTGAGATCTGGTGATCTGGGGCTTTGCAAGCCACCGAATTAATACAAATAAGGTCGCTTACTCTATTGGCTGGGTTATTGAACCTATTGTGAAGAAAAAATTGATTTGTTGCTACACAGTGGAGGCTGAGGGGAAGCTGTGTGAAATCCAAGGGACTTTGGGGGTGCCTTTAATTATATCCATGTCCCCAAATCAAAGTTCACTGTAAAGTATAACATTAAAAAAAAAAAAGACTTTGTGAGGACTCAGCCCCTTTAGGAATGAAAATTTGGAGCAGGTAAAGATTCCAGCAAGATAAAGATCCCAGAAGGGTACAAAGGAAACACAGAATGTCCATGGAAGAAGTAAGTTGAGAATTATCAACAATGGGCCATGGTCAGCTTCTCCTGTTCCAGTTCTGTGGGGTCTGTGGCAGACAGGATATTCACCTTTCTTTTCAGTATGTGTGTCCGTATATATTATGCGTGCAGTTAGCCCTCCGTATCTGTGGCTTCTACATCTGTGGCTTCAAGATAACTGTAAATCAAAAATGTTCCTGGAAGGGGATGCAGCTCTGTTGGTGGAGCACTTGCCTAGCATGCACAAAGTCCTGGGTTCAAAGCCCAGCACCACAAGAAAACAAATAAACCCTCCAGGGGAGAAAAACATCTGTACTGAACATGTATGGGCAAACTCTTTTTCTTGTCATTATTCCCTAGACAATACAGTGTAACAACTACTTACGTAGCATTAACATTGTACAATGTATCTAAGTCTTCCAGAGATGATTCAAAATAGACAGCAGATTGTATTGTCATGAGCAATAGAAAAAAAAAGACTGTGCTACAATCACTGTTGCTGCTACTATTTTTCTTCTTCTTCTTCCCTTTAAGTTTTATTTTAATTGACAAATAACAGTTGCATGCATTTATGAGGTACAATGTGATGTTCTGAAATCTACTTACAATGTGGACTGATATCTCAATCTAATAAATAAGTTACCTATAAAAAAAATAAAAGAGACAGCAGGAGATGTGAACGTTATATTCAAATTCTATACCATTTTATATAAGTGACTTGAGCATTCTCAGGTTTCAGTATTTGTGGGGGATCCTGGAACCAGTCTGAGGGACAGCTGTGCATACAAACATACATATGTGCAAATATGTGTGTGTGTGTGTGTGTGTGTGTGTACAGACACACACACAGGGCACCTGCTATTTCTTTTTGAATCCATTGCCAGTGTTGTCCTAGCAACAGTCCTTCCCTTGCTAGTTACAGTTTGATCCCATTTTGTTTTTTTTCCACATAGAAGAATTTGCCACATCATGCCCCCCTCAGAGATACCAGCAACCCTTGCAACCTTCTTCAGAGATCTGAGTTTAGCTCTGTGAGCCACATCCCCTGCGCTCTTCAGGCAAGAATTCCAGCTAGCAGGGCTCCTTCTTCACAGGTCTAAGTCCCATTCTGTGGAGTCCCCTCCTCTCTGCTCACAGATCTCTCTCTTTTTGTTCAGTTCTGGGGATTGAACCCTCAGGCTGCACATATGTTAGGCAAGTACTCTATCCCTGAGCTGCATCCCCAGATCCTGATTGAAGCTTTTAACTACTAGACTTCTTTGCTCTGCCCCTGCTCTGAGATAAAGCTATCTCTGCAGGCTTTTTCTCCACGTGAACTCTGTTTCCTTTTTGTGTTTTGCTCCCGTGATACCTGCTTAGGCCAGTTCTCCATAAATTCTCTGTGTTAAAATAACTCAGGTGACTTCTGTTTTCCTAAATGACACACAGATTCCTTGATGTAGTGGAGAAGAACTTTGAATCCCTCATTTTATAGAATAGAAATCAGAAGCTAGGAGGTGAGAGACACCTTTGTCAAGGTCAGTTTCACAGCCAGACTTTCTGTCTCCCAATCCAGCACCCCTACCATTATTCTGCAGTCTCTTAAGCACCTTTCCAAACTTCAAATGGAATAGCAGGCTTTTAATGTGGGGTTCTCTGCCTATCTCACAGAACTAAAAATAGTCTCATGTTTCTTAGTGTTAAAGAACATCAAAGCCAGAAATAGATGATGTTTTATGGGTCTTAACATGATCCTAGGAATGTGTAGAGTCATTGCTCCAGTGAATGCCACAGGCCAGCTGAGCATCTTTCTGATCATTCCTTCAACTGTGCTAATTCACCCTCCCCTACTTCTTGGAAATGAGATGAAAACATATGTATCAGCTTCCCCAGACTGTGAGCTCCTGCTAGCAGGGGCCTTGCCCCAACTCCAGGTGGCAGAATACTGCAGTGTGTTCTGTAGCTGGGAGCACAGGTTCTCAAGTCAGGCAAACCTGAGCCAGAAATTTTGCTTCATGACTTACCTTGCCAAACTTACTCTTCTCATCTACAAGATGGGAGTTTGATTTTGAACTGACATGGCTGCTGCATGGAGTGAATTCTACCACACGCAGAATGTGCCACACCCCACAGTGGCCATTCAGTGCATGAGGCACTATCACCATCACATCTGTCCCTGTCCCAGCACTGAACATGGTGCAGGGCACACAGCGGGCCCTTGATCTGTGGTTGTGTTTGGGTTCTATGCTCATCACACCCACCTGACACAGGCCTGTGGCCCTGGAGCCCATCCCCAGCCTTTCCAGGAAGCCTTGCCCTTTGTGCCTCTTCTTCACAGAAAAGTGTGCACAAATACCAATTCACGATAAATTGCATCTCATCTTCTGTGCTTCTAGCTGTTGTCCTTGTGCTTCTTGCTGCAACATCTGGTGATTATATGTTAAGGAAAATTCTACTCATTTTTCATTCTGGTGGAAAGTGTCATGTGCATTTTAAGGACAGAACCATTATTCCTCTTGTATGAGAAAAACTGTGATAATGGAATTTACATCTCATCCGGCTAGAAAAACACTTCTCCCCTCCACTGGTGTTGGGGATGCCTATAGACAGATGCCTCTTCCTCTTTGGTCATAAAGCTTTACTTTGATGGTATTTTACCAAGAACACAGGTGTGAGTGGGCAAATAATTGGACCAACCAATGCTTTACAAACATGTTAATTTTATTGGGTAGGCATCAAAGCTTCTCTCTGTGTCAAGTAATGGAGAAGCCGTGTCACACGGATTACAGAGCTATTTTTACTTGAAATAATCTTTCATAAAAGAAAGAAATTAAATACAGTTCTTCTATAAAAAGTGCAGTAGTCATTACTGGAAGTTTTCCAAAATGAAAGCAAGATTTACTATATATTGCAAAAATTGGTTTAGTGCTTTAATACTTTACAAAGTAACAACCCAACCACCAAAGACAGCTCTTACAATGGGTTTCTTCTCCAAGAATGAACCAGATGGAAAATAATATTTGCATTGAATCGGAATTAACACTCATAGGTAGAAAAGGGTTCTGAACAGCTTGGTCAAAGTAATGTGATTTATGACCCATTTTTTGCCTCAAATATTTTCCTTTATCCATTGTAATCAAATAAATAAGGCAAAGCAACTTATTTCATCCAGGAATCAGTCAATTAAATAACAACCAAAAAAAAAAAAAAAAGAAAGAAAGAAAGAAAGAAAGAAAAAGAAGAAAAGAAAAGATAAAGGAAAATGGGAACAATATTTCTACTGACGTCCTTAGGTCAAATGCATGTTTAAAGGAATAAAGAAAATACAGGGTGAGGAGGTCCTTATAAATTATTATAAATGACTTTGATGAGCCTCAATTATAACGGATGAGACTGAACAGTTCATCAGAAATGATGTTGAGTGGATTTCAGGCTCTGCAGATGAGGCAGTGGTTGGTCACCAAGGAGATTTGTCCCTGCTTGGACTCAGGTGAGCCAATGCCCTGCTCCTAAGTGTTCCTTTATTTGATGACTGAGAGCCCAGCATTTCTCACCTGGGTGTGTGGGAGGGGCAAGCTCCTACTGAATGGAGACTGGCTCTGGCAGAGGGCATTTGCTTCTGTGTGGACCAGGGCCTAAGACATGGCTGATATCCAACACGTGCACTTGGTGATTTTACTTGTTTTGAACTTAAGTGAGTAGACACAAGCTGCTCCACTCCCACTTGCCAACTCATAATACTAAAATAGGTGCTTCAAATCAGGAAGGATATATGCAAAGAGCCGGACAGCCCACAGGGCTTGGGAGACCTCTGTGGGAACCTGCTACAGAGACAGCTCTGTGTGGGCCAAGGACATGGGCCTTTGGAAAGCATACTTCCTCTCTCTGGGTCCTGGCAGGAGCATATCCCAGGCTGTTTGGGCAGTAACAAAAGGGACGTGGTTTATTTGGCAATTTAAATGCAGGGACACACACATATGCCCGCTCCCTGCTGGACAGCTGCACAGAGGGTGTTACAAAGAGAACCAATCCCTTGAGAGACCCCAAAAGATGGCATCCAGAGAAATGAAAGCAAAAACCATGGAAGAGGAGTAAAGAGGACGAAGCCTTTTAACCAGGACACAGCAGGACAAAGGTTCTCTAAGCAGCTGGTAACAGTATTTTGCCAAAAACTCTTAGAGGAAAACATATTTGGCCAAAGGATCTGGAAGTAAACACCAATCACTATTAGGTAGTTGTGAAAATCATCTGGCAGAGGGAGGCAGCTCAGAGGGGGATCATCCCTCCTCTGCTGTGGGTGAAGTCGCCTGCCAGAGCTTGAGGACCACCGCTCTGGGGCCTGGGCCCAAGGAGGTGTATGTTTTTTGGCTCTGTGGTGGGAAGGCTCTGACACTCCACTGCACACCAGCAGTGACTGAGTCTTGGGGAACTTGGCTCTCTCAGCTCTCTGCTGTTTCCACATTTGTCAACATAGCTACCCACCCCTGTGCCAGTTATTCTGTGTGACAAGTTCCTTTTCCTTTGTTGCCCTGCTTTTTGGTGACTGAAGAATGGGTTTTCTAGTTGTCAGGATCCCTTTGCTTGGCTGGACTATCCATTGCCACTGTGTTTGGGTTAGAAAGAATTAAGAGATACCTAAGGATTGCTTATAAAGGCTTCTGTAGAATGGTCCAGGTCTACAATGACATCAAGGAAGGGCATGATGGGTGCCCCTCACAGTGCATCTGATTATAAGAACTAACCAGGAGGAAACAGTTTTTACCTCCATTTGTTCCAAAGTTCCTGACCCACAGAGCAGATGTTCAGAGTCAGAGACAGGCTACTGCTGCCACCAGGTGGATAAGCTCACTACCATATCTAGCCCTCTTGTACTTGTATGCAGGAGACGGAACCAAACCATTTAATCAGCTAACAGTCTCTGTAAGTAGGGACAGCAGAAGAATTTGGACTTTTTTTTTTTTTTTTGGTGGTGCTGGGGATTGAACCCAGGGCCTTATGCATGTGAGGCAAGCACTCTATCGACTGAGCTATATCCCCAGTCCAAGAATTTGGATTTGATGATGGCCAAAATTGACATTTATTTTTGGCCTCTTAACAGCTATCAAATTACTGATAGCATTTCCTTTCTTCAATGTATATTTATCCAGTGTCTAATTGGTATCAGGCACTGTTATAGGTGCCAGCATACAGCAGTAAGACATACATGAAGTCCTGCCCACATGGAGCTTACATTCTATGGAAGCTTGGTGGATGTAATAAATGAATCAATCAATAATTCACACATGCAGTGCTCAGACAAGTGCACAAGAGGAAGATGCATGGGGAAGTGGGTACAGTGGGTGGGATGTGCTATGTTTTTAAATCAAGATAGCAAGGAAAACCTTGTTGAAGGGTGCATTGGAGCAAAGACTGACAGGTAGTGAGGTGTGAGTAATGGGCTCTCTGCAAAGAGACTGTCCCAGGTAGAAGAGATAGCACATGTGAAGGCCCTGAGGCAGGAAGGTGACTGGTGATTAAAGATGGCCTCAGTCTCTGGGCAAAGTCATACAGGGGTGGGAGTAGTCTTTGTAAGGTCTTGGTTTTTGTTCTGTGATGGGAAGCTAGTTCTTCATTTAAAGTAGTCCTTCAGTATTTGGAGATATATTCTGAAATAGCTACTTGTCCTTATTACATTAACAGATTGCTTTGGTCTTGGGCAGATTCTGCCTATATTTACCCTTCAAACCAACTGGTACTCCTCATCTGGTGTCAAATTAATAGTTGGTATGTGTATATATGTATCTCTTTGAGATGCTCTTCGGGAGGAATAAAAAAGAAGCAATATGCATCATTTGGTATATACATAGTTAGGGTTGGCAGGACCCAGTTTATTTACTTATTTATTTTTTGCAAGTCTAAAATACTAAAAATGCAAATTTCAAAAAATTATTTCGGAAAATAAATAGAAAGTCACATTTCTAGTGTATCTGTAGATAATGGCTTCTGTGCTGTTCCTGTGAGTATGTTTTCGGCTCAGCCTGAAATTCTCTGCACTGATTAGATGCACGCCTGGCTGCTCCTGGGGGGAGGTGTCCCTGTAGGGCATCTTCTCTCTTCTCTGTTGGGGTTGGAGTAGGACGGAAGAATGGGACTTGGGAAAGTTACCTGCATACCTGCTAATAGACCCTCTTGCACACTGCTTATAGCTGTCATGAAAATCTCATAAAACAGTAACCCCTGGGCCTCTGGGGTGCATGTGGGGGCCCTCAGCATCGCAAGTATGTGGCAGAGTCTGGGTGTGTGTTGGTCTCTCTAGGATGAACTACCCTGGCCCCACCTCCCTGATAACTAGGTGGTACTACACAACCACCTTCTGGGCCAACAGGATCAGTGCTGCAGAATGGACAAGGGCAGTGGGGTGGATTGGATTTAAGCAAGAATGAAGTTGAGGTCCCTGCCCTGAAGAGCCACACCAGAATGGCCATTATATTAGAAAAGAGAGGTCAGAGTCAGGAGTAACAGGGAAGTGGGAAGAGGTCTCCAGAGAGCCAACACTTTAAAGCTTTTTGGAAGGGGCTGCCTGCTCTCTGGAGCCAGGAGCACCGGCCACCTTTGGGCCCTTTGTACATGCCTATCTTGAAGTGACAGAAGAATCAGACTCTCAGTCAGAGCAGGTGCCACCTCTGTAGCCCAATGGGGCCAAGGCCACAGCTTGACTGTGGCTCAGCCACAGAAACACATCTAATTTTTATTTATTAGAAGTACTGGAAGAAATGAACAGAATGCTGGAGGAATTTAATTTGTGAAGTCCCCACTAGGTGGGGAGTCTCAAACATCCAGTTGATGCCTTCAACATGTCTCAGTAAACAAAAAAGACTCATTAAATGGAACTTACACACACTGGTTTGGAAGTCTTTTTTCTTTCTTTCTTTGCACAAACTTCCCATCATTCATAGGTACAGCCCTTTTTAAAAAAAAAAAAAAACTAATATGACATGTATTTGCTAGATGAAGTTTGTATTTGGATAATAAGCAGGGGGCAGTGAGGCACCCACCATCCCTCCCCTTCCCCTGCAAGACATGGGTGGGTGGCACATGGAGGATTTTGACATCCTGAGGTGTGCACCTGGGGATGCAGAGAGTCTTTTTATCTCATGCCACCTAATTTCTGATAGTAAACCAGTAGAATTAATAAATTATTTTGGAAAACATTAAATTTGTAAAGTAAGGGATTCAAATGACACTGTGTGGTAATAGCTAAGAAAAGGTCCAGAGTAACTTAGTGAATATAAAATATTCAGGAAAGGTGCAGTACGAAAAACCTATGAACAGGAAAAGGAAAATCAAGCGCTCAATTAAAAAAGAAAGGACATTTATGCATTTCTGCTTTCAGAGGGTATTTGCACAAACAGCAAAAAGCACTTAAATCCCAAGAGTCCAGAGTGGTGTCCCTTCCCACAGCAAGTTACCCTTTTAAGGGACAACCCTGTGACAATAATGGTGCAAAATATTGCTCTGTGGCATGTTCTGAAAATAATATAAAAATAATCTCTATAGTACAGTTTAAACTTGACTTGTAAAATTTCAATGTAACATTCCACGAAATCCACAAACAGAATACACTGAAAAACACCTTCCCTTAAGAATATTTTTTTAAAAACTGTTTACCCGGGTAAAGCATGTACAGGAAATGTGAAGTAAATTTCTGAAATAACCTCCACAGGAGCTTAGAAGTATCTGGGATCCTTCTGGAAACATGCTTTTTGTTGCTCAGAGACATCCATCCATCCTTCCCAGAAAGGGAAGTTTGGCCAGATCAGATGGGTAAGCAGCTCATGGTCAGAGTCTGCCATGGCACAGGTGGCACTTGCCTTCTTCCCTTTTCCTAAACTACAAAGGGCCCACAAAACCATAGAAGAATATTAGAGAATTTCATGTACCACATATAATTAACACAGCTTTTAATAGTTCCTGCCCCAAGCCAGAACTAAGAAGGCCTTTGGCCAGAGACCAAGTCTAAAGAGCTCTTGTGAACAACCTGGAGCATGATGTGGGTGCTCAGGTCTAGAACATTTCATATCACAATCTACTCTTTCACTTTTTAATTTTTAAACTCTGTTTAAAGGATGGATCTCTCAAAAAAGAAAATGGTATTCTTAAATTGTGTGGACTGAGTTGTAAGGTGGCAGCGTGGAGCAGGCACCAATAGGTGCCTAGGCTTATCTAGCTCACCCTGTGACCAAGCAGAGGGACTAGAGGCCTTTCACATGGCCAGAGAAGCCAAAGTCACAGTCAGAGGCTATATCCCAGGCTCTCATTTATGGCACATCTGTCATCAAATGGAGGTGGGGTGGAGACAACTTGGCAATGCAAGCACATAGAACACTTCTTCATTTTTTTTTGATAATACATATATACTACTCTGCCTGTTTAGAAGGTTTTCCTTTATTACAATGAACTGCTTTTAGTTTCAGTTTGTCTTTTTGTTTGAAATATGGATGAGAGCATGAAAAAGATGAGATTTGCATAGCCAGTTTTGGAAATTTCTAGTTGGCTGTCTTAACATTAAAAATTGAAAAAAAAAATCTTGAGTATTTATATTCCTTAATTTCTTGTGCATGAGTTTGGCTGCTGAATGCACATTTAAGCATTTTTAAGGTTGGCTCTCTTAACCTTCTAAGGATGAGGAGCATAAGCAGGTGCTATCTACACTGGGAGCAATACTTTCTGTGACCCACAGCTTTGGAAGGTGAAGTAGCTGTTCAGAGTGATGTGATGAAAGGAACCAGTCCAAAAAAGCTGCCACAGACCCTCTCAATGAGAGATTTTTTTAAAACTACTTTTTTTTTTCTCTGAGTAATAAAAGAAACCCAGTACTATTAGGGAGGTGGATGCTAGTAATTATCTCACATTGAAAGTATTTTCATCAGCATGAAAAGTAAAACTTTTTGAAAAAAGTCTTAAAGATTCTATTTAATAAATAATCTGATCTAAGGAACCACTTCTGCAAAATTTCAATAAATTACTGAAAACTCTACGGGCTGTGGGATAATTAAAAACAAAAAATAATTACTCACAGGAGATATACTCAGTTATTTTATTATAATTTTTCAAACAAGTAAAAAAATTCCCTCCCCATCTTTTTTAAATTTTTATTTATTTATTTAGTTTTTTTTTTTTTTTTTTTTTTTGCTTTTGCTGCTCTTTATGTCACAGGGAAAAAGCATCCTTTCAGGAGAAGAAGCTGGCCCCAATGAAGAGATGACCCCCCCACCCCCACCCCATTGCTCCTGAATTTTCTGAGGATAAGCTGACTGGAAGCCAGGTGCTTTCTCCTTTCTTTCTTTAGGATTATCAGAGACTATTCTAAAGCTCTCACAGGTTTGGAAGTATTAGTTTGTTAGTGAGGATTTTACCCATCTTATCCTTATTTCCTGGAAACAAGCTCTTTTCTTAGTGAGGCAGGTTTAGCTCCTCAGTGTCCTTGGCCAAGAATGGTAGTCTCCAGAGGTAATCTTGGAAGGAAAAGGCTGCATATTGCTGCTCAAACAGGGTAGCTAAGGACACATTTTTTTTTTTTTTAAATTTCCTCAAGAAATGTAGGAGGCACCAAAAAAGACGGCTCGGATATCGGGCTGTTCCCTCAATGTGTTATGAAGCCAGAGGCAGGACCATTCCTGCCTTGTGGATGGGCCCCAGTCACAGTGAGCCCCATTACCTGGCTGAACCCAGACAGATGCAAGTGAGGTGTGGGGTGGATTTGCTTCCTTACCAGGAGCGGGCATCCTTCAGCCCCTTCTCTTTGGAAAGAGGGCCAGGCCGGGTTTCAAAGCAGCCTAGTAGGGGCTTACACAGTTCTTTGTCTCTCTTCTGGGTCACAGAAGTGCTATCACCTTATAAGAGGCCCTCCAGCGACAGTCCACTGTGGAAGTGTCTTCAAAGGAGAAATGTGAGCAGGCTGTCATGTTTGCTCTTATTTAGGCCAATTCAACTTGTGAGTTCAGAACCTTGTTTTATGGACCCATGGTGTCTTTGGAAAAACTCCTGGCACCTGAGCTGCCCGGCACCGGGATAGATTAACCACACCTCACCACGCCCTGCGAGGTAGGTTTTCTGGTGCCCACTCTACAGTCCCCCGCGGCTTGGATGGCAGTGTGAATGTTGCTTGAGACGAGGGTTGTGGGAGTAGGTTTTGCTTATGAAATGGAGCCGTGTATTCCTAAAGGGCCATAGTGACCACTACAGCGTCAGCGGGCGGCAAGGTCCCTGCTTTCTCCAAGAACCTGGGTGGGATGGAAAGCAGGTGGGAGCCGCAGGGGAGCCTCCACCCCAGTCCGGGACTGCGCATTTGCTCCTAAACCCTGGGTGCTACCAACCGCACGCAAGTGACCGCTACCTGGAAGAGGTCAGTCGCTAGGTTAGGAAAAAGATGAAATGAGGGGGGAAAAAAAGCATGTAAAACACTCCCTTCTAAAAACAAAGGGCTGCGAATTTCTTTATTTCTCTTATAGAGGAACAAAAATACTCTTGCAATGGCTATTGAGTTTCCACAGGTACGAGGCAGATGCTAGGCTAGCACACCCACTTCCAACAGTATGACTTGTTTCCTATCCGTCTACTACCTGAGTGGCGTCAGTGTAGGTTCAGGCACCATTAGGAACGTTTGACCAAACACGTACACGGCACTGACAGAGGAGGCGCCGGCCTTTCGGTTGACCAGAGCATGTAAAAAAGACACCGACAGAATGGAAAAGAAATCCTTTTGGGGGAAACCTCGCCGCCCGCACACCACGCGCTCAGGGCCGTGGCCCGCGTGCCTCGCGCCGCCGCCGCAGCTCCTCGCGGTAGCAGTACGAGCAGTAGTGCTCCGTCTCCGCGCGCCCATAGAACGCACAGTTCTCGCGCTGGCAGCGCCGCTGCGCCGGCCCAGGGCCACTGCGACCGCACTCACCGTTCGAGCTCGAGCGTGCGGCTGGCGGGTCGGCGTCTGCGAACTCCAGGCCGTCGCGTGTAGCGCCAAAGCCATTTGTATAGGTCTGCGATTTGTGCTCGGCTGCTGCCGTGGCTCCCGTGACGCCGGGGAGGGTGCTGGGCACAGCGCGCGCAAGAGACTCAACCGTATTGACCGTACGCAGGGCAGCGGCCCGCGCAGGGCTGTAGCTCTGTGAAGACAGCGAGCGGTTCTGCTGCGGGTACGTGGCGCATGGCCGCAATGCGCCCACTGTCGGTGCGCAGGCCTCGTCCCGGGCACCCGCCGCCTGCACGTGGATGACGCTCTGGCGCGCTGGCGCCGGCGGGCTTCGGCCAGGGGTCTGTCCGCTGGCGCCTGCACGCCGGGTGCCGCCGCTGCTAGGAGAGGCGGTGCCGCCCGCTGCCACCCTTGCCGCCCGCGAGCCCCCAGCGGACCCTGGACTCGGGCGCTCTTTGAGCTTAAGCACCAGCTGCGTGGGCTGCCCGGCCGGCGGGCCCGGAGAGGCACGCTCAGTTCCAGGAGTGCCCTCGGCCTCTGGCCTGCGCTGCGGCCGTTTGGTCGTGGAGGTGGCAGCGGCCGCGGCGGCTGCATTGGCCGCGGCGTCGCGGCGCCGCTGCTCCTGCTCCGCACTGAAACGCTCCTGCGCGCTGGTCAAGTAGTAGCCAATCATTTCCTCGTGGAACTGGTGCCGGTGGCTGGTGAGCAACAGACCGGCAAAGATAAACTTGCGCTCGCCTTGCATGGCAGCGCGCAGAATGTTGAGGCTCAGCTTCACGTCAGTGCTATACTTCCAGGCGTCACCCCTTGTCCCGCCTCCCTTCTCGGCCGGGGATGAGCCTGCCGCTTTGTCCGTGGGCGACGGCGTGGTCTTCTCTGAAGGCGATGTGCTTGCTGATGCACCGGATTCCTCTTTGCTGCCCTTGCGAGACTTGGTCTTCTTCTCCTTGGTGCGCTCGGCTGTGTCTCCGTTCTTGCCATTTGCGGAGTTGGCACGGCCCATCTTACCGTGTACCAGGCCTCCCAGGCCACCCATGTTTTTCTTTAGCTTGATGCCCAGGGTCTTGCTGAAGCTGCCTAACTTGTTGGCCACCGAGTCCGCTCGGGTCTTGTCCTTCTCTTTGCGCTGTTTCTCCTTGTCTTTGTCTTTGCCATTCTTGCCGTTATTGCTGTTGGAATTGCTGCACACGGAGTCACGATCTGAGTCAAGGGAATCGGCCAGGGACTGCACATCCTCCCCAGCTGATGCCGTTGGGGACTCTGGCTGCGCCAGGGGAGCCTACGGGCAGAGAAGAAAAGTGGGGAAGGAAGGTGGTTGGAGAAGAGCTGTCCTCACTGCAGTCCACGAAGACAGACCCTGCCCATGTGTTGCTTTCCCATGTGTTGCTGAAGCTGGGAATCTGGCACTTAGGTCCAGTCCAGACTACCCCTCCAGTGCTACAAAAGTGGGATGGGATGTGCTTAAGGGAAAGAAGCCCAGAGGAGTGGGCCTTGGTTTTCTGCAATAATGAAAAGATAGGTGTTTTTAGAAGGCTGTGGTAGGGGTCTTTTATCTGAGGATGCCATCTGGCCAGTGAGGCTGGACTGCCCTCATTTTCTCTCTGAATTCAGAGACCTAAGAGTTTAGAATCCTGAGTCAGGTGGGAGTGGGGGAACATATAACCTGCCTGGCTTAGAGCTTTAGAGTCATAGTTAGGGTTAACAAGCCCAGACTTTGGCTTTCTATCCCTGGCCAGACTATCTTGCTCTAAGAACCTGTCTTTGCATCTTGGAAAAAACACTCCCTTGATTTGGTGATGACAAATCACTTTGGGGGTTCCTTTCCCAGTTTGGAAATGTGGAATGCTAATTTGAGAAGTATTCTGAAATAGGTCTGGGCTCAGCAGAAAAGATGTTCCCAGTTCCCAGAAAAGGTCTTCTATGGGGGTGTGAAGTTGGGTGGGGGAACACTAGGGAAAGAGCATCTTTGTGAACACCTTGGATGACAACCACTGTGGAAACATGGTTAAGACCAATCTCTGGGGCAGGTGAGGAACCTGAGAAGGAGCTGAGAGGACGGTGGAGGAGAAGTAGCTCCTATTGCTGATTTGCAGAGGGACCTCCCCAGGTGAGGAGAGAGAATGCTGACCCAATGTCACTGGAATGGCAAGGCCCCTCATGCCAGCAGCTGGGTGTGGCAGAACTGGTATACACCTCAATAGGCTTCCTGGCCTCCAAAGGAACCCAAGAAAAGGCTCATTGCTCCCCATTTAGTTTTTTTTCTTTCCCCCTAAGTAGGTTGAAGAGAGGGGTCACTGTCCTTTGGTCAGGTCTCCCAAAAGCAAGGGCTGGAAGAACTGGCTTCACCACTTCCCATGTCTCAAGCCAGTTTTCCATAGACACTAAAGTGTGGAAGTTCAGGGCCTAGAACCAGGAAAGGGAGAGATGCTTGGTCCCAGGACTGTCTGTGGGAAATACAAGAAGGAATTTAGGCTGTCATGTCCTGGGGCTGGCAGGGCCATTATTAGAATTTTCTACTGAGAACTCTGTGTTTGATAGGTGGCCACCAAATCCTAGCCAAGGGCCCTTCTCATTGCAGGGCAGAGATATGCCTGGACAGAGTCCTGATTCTGGATCTAGGATTGCTGCCATCATACCAGAACGTGAGTGCTGAAGAATATCTGCAGCAACACTGGCATCCTCCAGGCAGTTCAGAGGCAGGACTCAGACTGCTACCAACTGGCTGTCACTTGTGCCATTAATAAAATGGAATATCAGTAGTTGCCTGGGGATCCCTATGAAGCAAGGAACTGTGAGAACACTGAGCAGTGCCCAGCACCCCAAGAACTGACTCTTCCAGTCTACTTGCTTTCCTCATCCCACTCCTTTAACATTACTGATAAGCTCTACTTGATGCCTAAGTAAATTGATATCTAGAGAGGACCAATGATTTGCAAGGTATTTTTTTAATCCCTTCCCCTGGGAGTTCCCTACTAAGATTAAAAAAAAAAGAAGAAGAAATTAGTCAGATATTTAACATGAATCTCAGCATCTACAAGCAGGGGCGGCAAACCCCAGGGCTGGCAGCTTTGAGGGTGATGTGCTGCCTCCAGAGAGAAGGAAGAGGAGGGGCCACTGAGGACTTGCACCCTCGGTTCCCTGGCTCTTCCAAGGACCCACACACAGTTTATACTTAATTCCACTTCCCTGCAGCACATTGTGTTCTGATCTCAACAGAGATAGTTTTGTTGTGACTTGCCTAGAGTTTGTTTTCTGAGGCATGTTTATACCTCTCCCATAGAAAATAAAGGGACAAAAATCCCCTAATCGGAACGCATGTTTGCATGCACACATACACCCACCTACACACATATACCTATACCCCTGATCCAACAGGAGTTGTCTGGAGCTAGAGCCAGGGTGGCTTTGGCTGAGTACGGCTGGGACAGAGGGAGCTGGGGGCAGGGCTAGTGGGGCTTGGTATGGGCAGCTGGATGGCCCATGGGTGAGCTTTTGGTAGCATTTGGAAGGATGCCCATTGGCCAGGATGGCACAAAGCGGCTACCGCCTCTTTACCAGGAGTACACGAGGCTCACCCGGGTCTCTGAAGGGATCCGGATCCATGTCACATTCATATAGCTGTGGAGAAGGTTCAGCTTGGCTTCCAGCGACAGGATGAGGCTGACAAGACAAGAACACTGAGTGAACACAGCTGGTCCAGTCTTGCACCCCACCCTTCTGCCCCCAAGCTAGGAGGCACAGGGGCGGTCCAGCCCTGCCCTGGGAAAACCTTCTTAGTACAGCCCTCCCTTTGGGGTGCCAGGGGAGTCAGGTCAGGGGACAGTCTTACTGGGCTAGCCGGGCGTTATCATTGTCGTCTTTCCCCCACTCCCAGTCCTTCCCTGGGTCCACCGCGAAGTGCAGGGGTAGGAGCTTGTGCTCAGAATCTGTCAGGGGGATCACAGCTGGAACAGAAGAGAGAGACCAGGTGCCAGGCAGCCCACTGGTGGGCCAGGAGCCTGGAAGCCTCCAGCAATATCCAGGGAGGGCAAAAAGGGAATTCCAGTGCCAGGTGTCCTTGTTGTAAATGAACCCAATGGAGATACACACAGACCATCATGCCAGTAGGATAGTTAAGACTATAGGTTTCAAAACTGATAGTGTTGGGGCTGGGGTTGTGGCTCAGCAGTAGAGTGCTCGCCTAGCATGGACGAGGCCCTGGGTTCAATCCTCAGCACCACAAATAAATAAATAAATAAATGGCACTGTATCCAACTACAACCAAAAAATAAATATATTTAAAAAAACTGAACTCTGGGTCTCCTTGGGCTTGTCAAATGGCATGTCCTCCATTAAGCATCAGGGTGGGAAAAAAATTGATTTCTGCTTGTTATTTCTGAGGAAGGACCAGGCAGGTGAGGTATATTGTGTAAAAGACACTTTGCAGATGGCCTGCTCCTCACCTCCGTCTCATACTAGAGATGGAGAGTGCAAATTAGAAGAGAGTGGACACTGCTGACCTCTGCTCATTTGCGATTTCATGCAATAGGACTGTATCAGTACCTGAGTCTCAGGGATCCACTGGGACCTGCTCATAGGGAACTCACCCATGCAGGACACAGATAAGCAGGTTAACGAACACCTCACTTCAAAATGTCAGGTGGTGATGAGTCTGGGAAAGAAGCCTAGCCAACAAGCAGAAGGCAGTATGGTGAAGCCTTTGCAGGGCATAGTGAGGGAACCTTTGAGGAAGTCACATGTATTGGGGGACTGCAGTAAGGAGTAACTGGTTTGACATTTCTCAGAGGGGTTGAATCTTCACACACCATCTTGAATAAAGAGCTCCAAATGTGGAAAATCAGGAGGGCTAGGAGAGGGGTGATGTCTATAATTATATTTGGGATTTGCTAGGAGATCCTGAGCTGCTGTTCTATCCAGTGAAATCCTAATGATACAGCTGATTACACAAGGGTATTGTCATAGATGAGAAGCAGGAAGGAGTGGGGAGACAGCTTTCCCAATTCTGTATTCCAACTGAGTGACAGCATCCTTCTGTGGAGGCTTCACTTAGTTTTCCTGTAGGCCCCATTCCTGGGAGTCATAGCAGAGAAATTCATCCCAGGGCCTCTGGCCATCTGCTTTGTTCTTTTGCCAGAGTCCATGATTCATGCTAAGGGTGCCATGGCAAGAGCAAAAAGGCAAATAAATACATAAAATCTAAGACTGAACTATGAATAGTAGCTTTTCTGTTTAGAAATTGGAAATTTGACAATGCTGCCCTCTAGTGTTGCTAAAGAGAAAATGTGAGCACAAATATTCTCTTCCCTCCTTTGTCATCCCCACCCCAAATAAGGGGAAAGCATTGACCAAGAACCCGCTCAGGGGTTTTCATTTAATTTGGCAGTGAAATGTCTGGTTTGGGAGATCGGGGTGGCTCAGCCTGCCTCTGCTGCAGGCTGCTGTGTTCTATCTTGACGTGGCTGCCCTTCCCAGGGCTGAGCTTCTGGGTGGACACACCCAGGGAGGACTAAAGGGCTGGCTCAGAAACAGGCCTCCTTTGGGTGATGCCCAGAAGCCCGTCCCATGGTTCCATGAGTCATCACACAAACAGAGAGGGCTTGGCCTGGTTTTACCACCCATAGGGCTGGGGGTGGGTGGCAGAGGCTCTGTCTATCAACACTGTTTTTAGAATGGCTAGAGCAGCATGGCTTTCTGGAGTTCCAGGTCCTCAGGCATAGATGGCCAGTTTGGGAAGAGTATTCAAGAACTACATTTTAAATAAACATCCCCTGTTCGTGAAATCAGACAATTTGGGAAAATATTGTTTCAGACAATAATGTGTTCAAAGCAGTTCCTATGGTTACAACTTGGGCATTTCAGGTCTGGCTGTTCTCCCCTTTCCTGAGGGTAGAGTTGCCATTGGAAATACCCATCCAGCCACAACTACATTCCTCAGTCCCCAGGCCCCCAGCATTTGGGAGGAAACAGGTGCCTTGCTGTACCCATGGGCTATGAGAAAAGCAACATGGGAAGTGCTGGGGGATGTGACTAGGAGTGTGTGTGTGTGTGTGTGTGTGTGTGTGTGTGTCAGGGGGCTCTCCTCCTCTTCCCTTCTCTATCCATGCTTCCTGCAGGAGATGGTGGTACTACATGATGGCAGCCATGAACTCCCAACTCCTCTCTTAGGGAAGAACTGCCTGCCAATCAGAGCACAGTTTAGACTTTCTTTGCACGAGACCCCTACTTCCATTATGTTACACCACTATTTTGGCTTTCTCACCACTCTCCCAGATTAACCACTTAAACTAGGACAGCTCCATACCCCTGTGGCCCTTACCTCCCTATTATGGGGGAATTCCTATCCTCAAAGTTGGGCTGGAACCAACTCCCTGGCCTGCCCACTACTGAGCAGACAGACGGATATACCTGAAGGTGCTACTTCCTGCCCACTTTGAAGTTTCCAGGCAGCCTCTCAGGTTTTGATGGAGCAAAGGTTAGGTACTGAGTGAGGTGCTGGGAATATGTGTGCTCACAATTAAAAACAACCAGAGAATAAAGGAAGTTATCTGATCTCTATAGAAGGTAAGCTGTGGCCCATTGAAAGGACTTGGGTCTCAATGTCCTGAGAACTCAGAAAACAGACTCTCTTTCTGAACATCAGTTGCTTTGCGTGCCTCTGCCTTTCACAGTGCATACTGAAATTTCCCTTTTGGAAACCTGGCCTAACCTAATAAGAGGTGTAGTCATGTGGCCAGTTGCCCCCTAGTGGCAGATGTTGAGAATAGCAAATGCTTTCCAAAATAAGCCTGCAAAGTTTTGTTTTAAAAATAACTTTCCCCCAAGACCTGGAGATGGAACCAAGGGCTTCACACACAATAGGCAAGTGTTCTACAACTGAGCTACATACCAGCCCAGTTTGGGGGGATTCTATCCTGTCTTTTAGCCTGGAAACACATAGGCACCATCTCAAACTAGCATGGACATATTTGGAATACTTATTTTTCAAAAAAGAATGTATATTTCTGTTTGAGGCATAAAAAGCTGTCTCACCATTATAATGCTAAGTCAGACAAACTGAAGATTCACAGCTTGTCTTTAAAGCACTGGAGAGCTGAAGTCATGGGAGATCCAATGAACCAGAAATGTAAAGACAGAGACTTCAAGGAGAGATGAACATGAGCTTAAGAGAGGCTGACTCAGCTAGATTCTACTAATAATAATTCAGTGAAAATTGCTAAAATGGTAAAAGGAGAGTATAGTCTAGAGAAATAATATAGACCCTGGGAGGGTGAAGGTATGAAGGAAACATATATGTACAGGACCTAACTTGGTGCTCATAGAAAAGACTGGTGTAAATTCTATGAAAGTGTCCTTTAGAGAGCTTTGGTTCCTATCTCTACTAAGCAGTGAAAGCTTAAATTACAGGGTCACAAAATCTAGCTGCATTGAGAATAATGTTCTGTTCTGATCAAGCATTTCTGTCTTAGGCTCTGTACCTGTCCCCCAGTAAGGGGTGACCTCCCTTAGCTGTCCTGATTAGACTGATCCAAAAAAAGGAAAGGCACAGGGGCTGGGGTTGTGGCTCAGTGGTAGCGCGCTTGCCTAGCATGCATGATGCCCTGGGTTCCATTCTGAGCACCATATACAAATAAATAAAATAAAGGTCCATCAACAACTAAAAAATATTTTAAAAAAGGAAAGGCATGCCTGTTTTTAGGAATAAAAGTGATTTATCTCAATCTTCACTGTCTTATCAAGTGACTGTCTTTCAACAATAAAACGATGAGGAATCAAAAAGAAATATCCACATGGACAAGAAACAAAGCAGTTGACAGTATAAGACTCAAAGGAGACATAGGTGTTGAAACTATCAAGTATGGAATTTAAAATAACTGATTGGTAAGTTAGAGATGGATATTGTGGATGCTGTAATATTTGATGGTTGATTTTAGCAGAGAGATGGAATTTCTAAGAAAGAATAAAGGGAATTGCTAGAAATGAACACCCACATACACTAATATAGATTAAGAATGGCTTTAAGGAGCTGATTGGTTGACTTTACACAACTGAGAAAGAATCTGAACCTCAGGATCGGTCAGCTAAAATTTCCCAAACTGGAATACCAAAAGAAAATGGGGGCGGGGGTAGTTAACAGGACAGAACAGCTGAGAACTGTGAGATAATAACAAACAGTGCAAGATCTGTGTAGATGTATTCCCAGAAAAAGCCAGAGAGAATAAGACAGCAGAAATATTTAAAGAAAAAGTGGCTGACAATTTTCCAAAATTAACAACTAAACCCACCTTAGCTCCAAGAAACTAAGAGAACACCAAACAAGAAAAATAACCATAAAAAAAACCCATTTCTATGTATAAAACTTTTGGAAACCAAAATAGAAAATGATTAAGACAGGCAAAGAAAAAGATACAGTAAATGCAGAAAAACAAAGAGAATAATTACAACAAGCTCTTTGTAATAAAACAGGTAAGGCAGAAGATAATGGAGTAGCATCTCAAAGGCCTGGAAAGGAAAAAAAAAAAAACAAACACTGCTAATCTAGAATTCTATACCCAGCAAAGGTATCTCTGAAACAAAGGACACATAAAGGCTTTCTCAGATAAAAATGAGTAAATTTATTACCTGTAGACCTGCATTGGAGGAAACAGTAAAGAAAAAATTTCAGGCAGTAGGAATATGGTACCAGAGGAAACTTGGATTTACATAATTAAGAGTAATGGAATGAAATTGGTGCAGCCAATTTGGAAAGCAGTATAGAGATTTCTTGGAAAGCTGGGAATGGAACCACCATTTGACCCAGCTATTCCCCTTCTTGGTCTATTCCCTAATGACCTAAAAAGAGCATGCTACAGGGACACTGCTACATCGATATTCATAGCAGCACAATTCACAATAGCAAGACTGTGGAACCAACTTAGATGCCCTTCAATAGACGAATGGATAAAAAAATGTGGCAGTTATACACAATGGAGTATTACTCTGCATTAAAAAATGACAAAATCATAGAATTTGCAGGGAAATGGATGGCATTAGAACAGATTATGCTAAGTGAAGCTAGCCAATCCCTAAAAAACAAATGCCAAATGTTTTCTTTGATATAAGGAGAGTAACTAAGAACAGAGTTGGGAGGAAGAGCATGAGAAGAAGATTAACATTAAACAGGGGTGAGAGGTGGGAGGGAAAAGGAAAGAGAAGGGAAATTGCATGGAAATGGAAGGAGACCCTCATGGTTATACAAAATTACATACAAGAGGAAGTGAGGGGAAAGGGGGGGAAAAACAAGGGGGAGAAATGAATTACAGTAGGTGGGGTAGAGAGAGAAGATGGGAGGGGAGGGGATGGGGGATAGTAGAGGATAGGAAAGGCAGCAGAATACAACAGACACTAGTATAGCAATATGTAAATCAGTGGATGTGTAACCGATGTGATGCTGCAATCTGTATACGGGGTAAAAATGGGAGTTCATAACCCACTTGAATCAAAGTGTGAAATATGATTTGTCAAGAACTATGTAATGTTTTGAACAACCAACAATAAAAATTAAAAAAATAAACTAAAAAAAAAAGAGTAATGGAATGGAATAAATGAACATGAAATTTTTTTCCTTTCATTTAATTGCTCTGAGATTAAGCAACTGTCTAAAGTAAAGAAGCAGTACACAACAGAGGAAGTGGAAATATTACTTGCAAATAGAATATCATTAATTAAAGATGTTTATTGTAGAACCTAGGGAAACTCATAATAATTAAAACTAGAGGTATAATAGTAGATTAATAAAGGGGATAAACAGAACCATTAAAAAGTTCAATCCATCCAAAATACGACAGCAAAAAAATAAATAAAAAGAACAAAGAACAGATGGAACAAATAGAAAAGAGTTAACAGGATAGTATCTTTTAATCCATACATATAATTCATGCAATCAAATGGAAATTGTCAAAACTATCAACAAAAAGATAAAATTGGCCGGGTGTAGTGGTATACATCTGTATCCCAGGGGCTTGTGAGGCTGATGCCGGAGGATCACAAACTTAAAGTTAGTCTCAGTAACTTAGTGAGGTCCTAAACAATTTAGTGAGATCCTGGACCAAAATAAAAAATAAAAAAGGGTTGCAGATATGTCTAAGTGTTTAAGCACCCCTGGGTTCAATCCCTGGTACCAAAACAAAACAAAACAAAACAAAAAATACAAAATTATAAAACTGTCATATTGGATTAAAAAAAAGCAAAATGCAAGTATATACTATTTATAAGAACCCCACTATAAATCTAAAACATAGATAGGTTAAAAGATATTCACCAATGAAAAGAGAACTAGAAAGAGCCATACTAATATCCGACAAAATACATAACAAGGATTGTTACCAAAGGAAAAGAAGAACATTACATAATGATAAAGGGATCAATTCTCAAGAAAATATAACAACTCTATATGTACGCATGCTCTGAACAACATTATTTCAAAGTACACAAAGCAAACACTCTAGCTCTTCCTTATCTATATTTCAAGACCCCTGTGGATGCCTGAAATCTGGGATAGTAGTGAACCACAGGGATACTAATTTCCCCTTATAGAAATATACCTATGATAAAGTTTGATTTATAAATTGGGCACAGTAAGAGATTAATAACAATAACAATAGAACAACTGCACTGTAATAGCATTCATGTAAATGTGGTCTCTCTGTTTTCTGAAATTTCCCATTTAATATTTTAGATGTTAGCCTACCACTGGTAACTTGAAACCATGGAAACCAAAACCAGGGGAAAAGGGAGGTACTACTGTGCTAGCAAACGAAGGAGAACTAGACAAATGCAGTATAGTGGGAGACTTCACCACTTTTTGAAGCCAGATTTTTAAAGACAGGTAGTCAGTGTAGATAAATTGGGTCAGAAGGGGGAAACTGGAAACTACCCCCTGGGAGATTGGAATCCCTCCCCAAAAGGTTGTTAATTAACTGCTGAGCAGACCAGGAGCTGCAAATCAATACCTCCAGGGCTGCCACTCCCTTCCTGCCGTCTAGCACTCTACCTAGGCCCTTCCAGCCCACCTGCTCACTCCTTGGCCCTTCTACCTATGTCCCCCAGTCACTAGGCACCTTGAGGTGAAATTAACAAGATAAGAGAGAAGAATGCAGGAGAACAAGGGAAATTGTGGACGTATAAAAGGGACAGGACTTCCTTATCCCAAGGATTCTGCTTTTGGGTTCCCTTCTTCCACCAGGGAGAAGTCTGTTTTACTATCCTTTAATAAAGCTTCTTACTTTCTACTCTACACTTGCCTCAGTGTGCTTCTCTGGTGTTATACTTCAACATTTGAGGAAGCAGGACCTGTCAAGGTATCCAGTAACCAGTGGTATCATTTTTCTCTCAGTAATTGATAGAAAAGGGAGAAACTAGTAAGGGGAGAGTATCAAGGCCACGGGTGGCAGAAACAAATTCACTTAAAGTTTATATGCAGATCCTTGGCTCAGTTATCAGTCTATGGAATAAACTTGCTATAGAATGAATATTGGAGCCCCTTCAAATTCACATTGAGGTCCATTCCCCATGTGATGGTGTTAGGAAATGGAACCTTTGAGAGGTGATTAGGTTTTGAGGGCAGAGTGCATGATGGAACTGGTGTCCTTTTAACATGAAACACGGGAGACTCCTCACTCTCCACAATGTGAGGACACAGTGAGAAGGTGGCTGGCTGCAGACTAAGAAGTGAGCCCTCACCAGACACCAAATCTGCCAGCATCTTGATCTTGTATTTCCAGCCTTCAGAACTGTGAGAAATGTACTTTTGTTGTTTGTGAGCCACACAGTCTATGGCATCCTGTTGTAGTCACTTAAACTGATGACACTGGAAAATGCACGAAGCAGAATTAAGACAACCATGTTGCTGAAGATATTTTTAGGCTAAGGGAGCAATCAACCTCTAAGACTATCCTTAAGCTCCTGCCTCATGCCAAATGTGGGTGGTGATTTCCTCATCCCCCAGTGGGTGTTCTCAGTACATGCATCCAATGTAGCCCTGGGAAACACTGACAATGAGAGGAATTCTCAGAAAGCACCACTAGGTGACACACCAGTAGACCCAGACTCATTCTCTATATTCAGGGCAGTGAGTCCTGGCTGCTTCTGTCCAGCAAGCAGGACAGGTGGCCAACACTGTTGCCTTTCCCTCCACTAAAGGGGGATTTGGTGGAGAACATGCTTTTACTCCAGCACTACACATGGGTGGCATGTGGGTGTCCAGGAGCCACCTGATAGACAGACTGGCACATCACTCAGAGATCAGGGTAAAGCTCATTAAGAGGGATGGTGACAGCAGCTGGTATTCCTGTGATGGCACTCCTTCTGTGGGCAGGGACAGTTTGGGAGGCTGAGTGTCTGTGCCTGCTGAGTAGCTCAGGAGGGTGCAGGGACAGGACTCATGCAGGAGGCTGGCATCTGGGCTAACTCCTGTGTTCACGTCTCTTCAAGCCTTCAGGCACCAGTTAAAGACCCTTAGCCAGTTCTTTCTAAACTTTTGCTGGCATCCTGGTGCACCTGTGCTTTGAGCTCCTGAGCCAATGATCCTTAGGGCTGGGTATGAAGCAATGGGCAGCTGTCTGGTGGATAAGGCATCTCTTGTGCATTTAGTCAGCTCTCTAGAGCTGCACCCTCTGTAAGCTGAGGAAGAGGAGCTAGGATGGGGCATCCAGGTCTGGGCATTCCAAGGCTGTCTCCTTTGACATGATTGGGCCTTTTTTATTTTTGGTTGATTTGACTTGCAAATCAAGAAACTTTCAAAGGGCCAGGAGGCTGCTTGGAGCTGTAAGCAGAACTTAATGGCTCCTCAGAGGCTCATGCTCTGCAGTTCCTAAGAGGAACAGCAGAGGAAAGTGGCCCACTGAAGCTGGCTACAGCCTCCGCCTCCCTCCCCAGGGCAGGAAAAGCTGCACTCTGTCCTCCCATGCTGGCAAACCTTTCCTGGCAACTGGCAAACTTATAAATTAGCTGAAGAGAAGAGAGGCTAACCACAAAGAAAATGAAGGTAATTCACATTTTTTAGGCACTTTCTGGTTTCTTACGCCTCTTTTTTTTTTTTTTTTGACCACAAACTCGTGATTCTTACCATAATGTCCCTTCATCGGTGTTATTACATATTTCCTTCATTATTGTTTCCAGATAGGTACACAGATGGGTCAATTTGATTTGAATATGATAAAAAAGTGATTCTGAATAAAAGTCATTTTGTTTTTAGATCACTATATTAACAAAGTTATGTTATAAAAATTACTTAAGTAGAATTTTTAATAATATTCATAACATGTGAAGACAAATTCCTACTAAAAAGAGATTGGTTCTGTTTACTATAAAGTAGCCCTATAGGACAAAGCATAGGGTATTGTCAAATATATTGGAAATGATATTATAATCATGACCGGGGATGTAGCTCAGTGATAGAGCATTTCCCTCACATGTCTGAGGCCCTGGGTTCCATCCCAGTACCTCAAAAACAAAACAAAACAAAAAGCAAAAAAGATGTGACAATTTATTTGATTAGAGAACATTAAAACACAGATTAGTATTTGATTTAACTACAAGTTACACATCAAATACAGATGAAAATCTGTTTTCCTGACTTGCTATGTAGAATGATTCTATTGGCTCCTTGGCTCATTTTATAAATGTTGTTAATACATTGTTTCTCTAAGGTTACAAGCTGCTCTTTGCAAAACTTTTCCCCACCCCCAAACTACATTTTGGTTGTGTTGAGTCTTTTCAATCAGAGAATAGTAAACCATGGTGTGATCTCTGTGAGCCTCCATCCTAGCAGTATGAAGTTTTTTGATGACTCCTTGTTCACCCCAGCCTCTCCCCAGCACTCTCTAACTAGTGGGTTCTCTGAGGGCTACAAGGCTACCCTCTCTAAGCTCACTGAACAGGACTTCTGAGGAAAGGTACCAGGGAAACGGTCCAGGTTCCTTGACCTTTATGCCCCGGGTACCCCAGTGGTTTACAGGCTGTTTGCATTTAGGAGGAAATACTAATTCAACAGTTACCTAATATCTTGTCTTTTTCACAAAGAATAGAAATAGATGGTATTAATGCCTACCATGAAGCAAAGCCTGCTCAACCCCTACCTTCTACAACCCTGAAGATTTCTGCATTTTATCAGGAGGGAGATACTATTTTATTAAAGCAAGCTTTGACATGGGGTCATACTTCCTGAACACCCTCTTTCATGTCTTATATCACTACCCTCTTTGGCCAAGTGTCCCTTTTGGAAGCTCCACCATCTATCTACCCTACCAGCTTGTCCTAACAACGCTTCATGGCTATGACTATTCCCTGGGGATGCTTCCTCATTCCTCACTTTCCTCCTCTACAAAGTGGGGATAGAAATCAGGAAGGATTAAATAGTTCCCCCTGAAAAGGACCTAGAGTCACACCTGTGCAACAGAAACACACACAAAAAATTAATGTGACCACACGGGGTGCAGATCCAGCCAGAGCTCCCACATACCCAGCTTAGAGTCAGCACATGTGCATGAAGGATACCTGCACATTCTATATCCACAGAGGGTCAAAGGGAGACAGGACAAGGCTGTGCTTAACTTGTTTGGAACTTTATCAGAGTTAATTGTCCTTTTGGAAAATCTTGCCACCAAATGCAGAGGCTCAGCACAGGGGTGTTCCTCTGCTATGTAATTGAGGCGCTATTATGCATGGAGATGCCACATTTAGATAACAGCGTCTGACTTCTCCATTAAGTCTTTTGGTATGGCTGTGCTGGAGCACTTACAGACTGAAGTGTCACAGGCCCAAAGAAATGAGGCCAATTGGTTAAGGACTAGAACTTCCAAAATGTGAATCAAGTAACCCTTTTCTAAGTTACTTATCTCAGGGATTTCATCATAGTGACAGAAAGCTGACTTTGTGTTTTCATAACTCTCACAATCGCTCAGTGGTCAGAATGAACTTCCCTGAGCGAGGTTCTGAGACAGTGCCTGGATCTGAGCTTTCAGAGTGCTCCCAGGCCATTTGAGGACTTGGTGGCAGGGAGGCCACCTGGGGCTTTGCCTTTGTGAACTGCTTCCTGAAACAGGCTGGAAGAGCCAGGGCCCAGAGTGTCATGGAAGGCAAGGGACTAATATTCTTCCCTGGAGAAATCAGTGGCCATCATTTGTGGAAGTTACAAGGAAAGTATGCCTAAGTTTCATTTAACACATCCTAAAAATGAATTGGCAAAGCTTTGCCCATTCATCTCGCCAGCAGCGAACCTATTCCCTCAGATCCCAATCTTTTACCACAATCTTTCCTCCTCCCCACATGCACACCTGGCCCCAGCAGATTCTTGGACTTGAAGGGGGCCAGTGGTGGCATCAGCAGTGGCTGGCTATGGCAATAGAAGCTGTAAGAGGAAGTGGGTTCTTTCATAAAGTTGTTTCAACTCAGAGAAAGCATTTGGATGAGAAGTTTGAAGAAAGTCACATGTGTTTTTAAGTCTTCAGGAGCTCAGGCACGTGAAGATGAGATATGTTGGGCCAAGTGAAAGGAGGATAGGGGAGGGAGTCTCATCTTAAAGTCTAGAATACATTTTTTAACCTCACTTTGATGTTCCCAAGTCATCCCTCAGATGCAAGGACAAGATGCTTGCTCCTTCTGGGTCCTGTGATTACTGTATTTATTTGCTTCCATCAGGGGATGCCTCCTACAGGTGCCCTTTGTGTGGGGCATGGCACCACTGTGGCTACAGGACAGCAGTGCATGGTCCAGTAGGGATCAGTGGGTATCCTGGGGTTCCATGTTCCTAAGTGTCCCATTCCCTGCCTCCTACTTGGCTCAGGATCTCAGTGACTTTGCAGACTGAGTAGCTCACTCCCACAGGCTTGATTCTGAGCTCCATCATGTTCTGAGAGTATCTCATGTTTTGAAGGATGCCTGCTGTATCCTGGGGACAGCAGCATGACTAGTTTCAGTGTTCTTTAAGCCACAGAGGGAGGGCTGCAGGTATGATGGTCTAACAGGTGACAAAGAGCACAATCACTGCCCACAGCAGGCTCTCCTTTCAGAGGCTTCCAGATTGAGGGTCACCTTCCCTGAGTTTGAAGTACCTGGCACTGGAGTTCACAATGGCCACATCTTAGATGTCTCTTCTAGAATCCAGGTCAGCTTTGCTGGGCCCATGCATGAGGCCAGGCCATCCTAGGAGGCCTTTCCCCATGAGTCGGGGAACCTAGACCCAGGCACTCACTATGCCAGACATCACACCTGTCACCCAATGTAACTGTCACAGTCACAAGCACCTGAAATTGTGCCTGTTACATAAACACATTTGCAGTGAATATTTGTTGAAGGGATATCCTTGCTCCCAACTTCACAGGGAGGTAGGTACTTTCCAAGCCCCCACACGGTGTTCATAGAGTATGAGAGCCCACCTGTGACCTGTCCTGCTGAGCATGGGCTAGCTGGTTGTTGCCCAGACTCAGACCCTGCTTTTGGAGTACCTGGCACTAGATTAGGGTTTTGAATCCCTTGCCCATGTGTCTCTTTTGCTCTTCAGTGCCACCCAGAGGGACATCCCCACTTTCCCTGGAGAGTAGGTATGGAGATTAGCCACATTCCAAATATCTGCTAGGGGCTTGGATCTACAGAATATGACTTTGATAAATAATTTACCACCAGGTATAATAGGTCCCAGGATCATATTTGGTGGCTGAGGCGCCAGGGGGCACATCCACTGAGTAAGCTGTAAAGAGATCTGCATGCACGTCCATTGGTCAAGAGAGTTATGATGACAAATTGATTCACAAATCTCTGGATATCTAGAAGTTCTGCCTTTTGAATGGACCCTTGGGTTTCCACGTGTATGAGATGCCCATCTCTTCCATCTCCATTCAGCAATACTTTCTCACTCATCCTTAAGCTCCCAGAGCCATGTTGGTTTCTCCTTGAACTCTTGGGCCTCTCCCCATAGCCAAGGTTCAGCATGTATATATCCTTGCCTGTGAGGCTGTGCTGGGTTCCCTACACGGGTCTGGACAGCACTATCAGCTCTCTTTCCTAATTGCCTGAATTCCCTTGGTCAGAAGAAGCATCTCCAGTGACTATACACACTCCTTGCTGCACGCCTCTGGCTCAGGCTGGCCCCTGCTGAGCAGCCACATGTGATGTGAGCAGGAACCTCCTTGCTCCTAAACCCTGAGTCTTGTCTGGGGGGGATGATAAAGGAAAAGGGGGGTAGTGGGAGACTGGGATGGCAGGGGACTCAAGCCACATCTTTCTTCCTGGTCTTCTTCTGGGGACTGAAAACCACTAGGGTTGGCAGAAGCACACTTCTGTCTGTCACAGGAAATAGGTGTTTCCCCTCACATCTTCTATGAAGGCCACTTGGAGTTGAATTTCCACTTCTGGAAGCTGAAGGTATCTAACTGGCACCCAGGAGACTGGCCAGGAATAAGTGAAGACTGTTTTCCCACTTTCTTTTTAGTTGCCCATCCTCTGGGATGAGGATGCCAGTGGGGATGGTGACCTCATCTTTGAGAGATGATAAGTATCTGCAGGAAGCTTCCTGTTTCAACAAAGGCTGGAGTGGCTCTCTGGGGCACAGTTGAACATGGCCCAGAGGCATGGAGCTAGAGACTTTAAGTGGGGAGCAGAATGCCCTGTGCCAGCCAGGTTCTCAGCTCAGAAGCCATCTTAAGAGCTCTGTTGCTGCTTCGGAAGCTCCTGGCAGAGGCCCAGGGTTCAAGGAGAGAGAGGCTGCCTGAACATGAAACTACCAGGTGGCATTAGATGTGGGAGGCATGGGAGCACATCACTGAATCAGCTATCTGCTGCCATGTCTGGAGCCACTGCTAGGGCCACAAGTGTGCATGCACTCTTGACTCTTGAGATGCAAAGGGAATTGAGTGGTACTGGGGGACAACAAGTCTGCTTATCTCTGAACATCCTGACAGCCTTAGGCACCATGCTATTGGAGGGGAATGGGTACATTCATCCTGATTGAAAACCTATCAGCCAATGGTGGTTTATTTCCAGACAAGGGTCCAGTTGATAAAGAATTTATTTATTTATACACTTTTGTGTATAAAAAAGGAATTTATTTATTTATACACTTTTGTGTAAGGGCACTGTCCAGATGGAAATGCCTGGAAAACATCATAGTGTCTCTTATGCCAATTCAGAGTTGGCTTGCTTCCTCCTTCCCCCAGTGCACTTTTTCAGGTTGCTCTGCAGCCAGGAAACTGCAAGTGGGGAGTTCAGCTATGGGTACGTGAAGTGAGGAGGCTTTCTTTCCACATGAAAGACAAACATTTTAGAAAGAGAGGCATTTGGCCCAGCCTAGAATGTGAATGTAATACTTGGAGCTGGAGCACTCACCATATGACCATGAGGCTGAGATCACAAAATAAGGATGGATCAGGGAGAGGCTGGGGGCCTGAGTTCTGGAGAATATCTAGAGTTTCTGCATCCTCAGGCATTTCTGTTACAGAAGCAACAACAGCTGTTCCTGTTTCAGTCCCTTGCAGCCTAATGCTATTCTGGACATATCTTCATTAAGGGGCTTAGATCAGTGACTTTCTGCACTGCTTCCTTTCTACCATAAAGGCTGTGAAGAGAGGCTGAGTCTGTTTCCTGGTTGGGGTTCTTATGTCTTTTCTGTTTCTCCTCATCACCCTCAACCCCTGTGCAATAGAGATTGAATTGCTAGGGTCTAGTATTCACCAATTTCCTGCAGCCTGTCACAGGCCGAGAAGGAAGGTATCATTTATGGTTTCCAGCATCCCTGAGGGGTGTCTTAAAAGTGTCTCTCTAGGGGATACTGGGGAGCTATTTTTTGTACTTAAAGGCTCCAAGTCTGCAGAGCCCTTTTGTCCCCTCAAGGACCTGGCACTGATCAGAAGCTGCTCCTATGTTCTCTGCCTCTGCAGGCTTGTGTGAAGGCAGCAGAGCAGCATCTGCCCTTCTGCAGGTCAAGAGTACTGGATGGGTGAATGTGCAGAGCTGAGCAATGGCTCAGAGGACCGGTCTAGCAGGCTGTTCACAGCTGAGCGGGAGCCCTGGATGCCCCACTGTGGCTGCTTATATAGTGAACTCTGGCCAGAGCCCATTGTCAGGAAAAACAACAAAACAAAACAACAACAATAAAAAAACAAACAAAAAATACAGGTCTTCAGGAGCAAAACCACCCACACCTCTGCAACACTCCTGAGAAGGGCCAGGCAGTAGCATCCTCCACAGTTGTCCTTTTATTGAAGGATGCCTTAATACTCATTGGAGAAACACCCAAAAGCAGAATCTAGAGGGCCTAAAAGACAGCTCAGTGCCTCTGTGAGGGGGCCTTGGGCATCTGAACCCCTTGCTCAGCTATGAGAGATGTCAACCCTGGGATCATCATTCTTCTGTGGCCACAGAAACTTTCCAGGGCACTGAAAAGGGAGGCCAAGTCCCCAGCCTGAGTTCCAGATCCTGAGAAAGGCCTTCTCACCTTGCAAGAGCTGTAGCAAGTCCTGAGAAGAGCTAAAAACCCAGGGAAGGCTGGGCACACTGGCACTGCCTGTAGTTCCAGCTACTAGGAGGCTGAGGCAGGAGGATCACTTGGGCCCAGGAGTTTGAGACCAATTTGGGCAAGATAGAGAGATCCTGCCTCCAAAAAGGAAAAATGAAAATTCAGGAAGGAGGTGTAGGTGCCACTGGACACAAAGCAAAGAAACAACAACAAAAAAGGTAAAAAACCTCCCAGGTTTTAGTGATTCAATATTTCTTTCTGTGGCAGTATGGAGAGGTCTATAAATAATAAAGAAGATATTCCTATTACAGCTGGCTCCAGCCTCTGTCTCCTTTTCATTCCTTACATCCCCACCTGCACCAAATGTGTGATTTTTCTGAGTCTCCATCAGCTGTTGGGAAGGGGAACAGCTCCTCACCCCTTTACTCCTGAGGAGCAGGCCAAGAGGCAAACACATTGATGAGCTGAAGGAGGCAGAGTTCTGTTGATATATCGTGTGCATCCCTTCTGCGCCAGCTATCTTCAGGAAGGGATAGCCTTCGGAAGCCCTGATGATGGCGATTTTAGCACTGTATTTACTTCCCAGGATAATACTCAGTGTAAAAGGATAGAATTGAACACCCTGAGCTTCCTGCCCTGTGGGAGGCCTGGACAAATCCCTTGGAATTCTTGGGACTATACCCAAAGGCAGGGACCCTGAAACTAGCCTAGCCTGCCTACCCTTCAGTCTTCTAGGACATAATCTGCCTATAGTGAAAACAAGAATGATAAGAGATTCCCCTCCCAACTCAGCTAATCACACAGCTATCAGGGCTAACAAGAGAAAACAGCAAACTTAAAAAAACAAAAACAAAAACAAAAACAAAAAAACACCCAAGTTCCCCAGCAAAGACATTGTATTGACTGAGAACAAGTCCTACATGTGCCTAGGGTAGGTGGCTGGAACTGTACAGTGTCCAGCCTGTGGGACAGCCCAGTGACCACAAAAGTACTGAAATGGTTACTTGCGGAAACTTGGCTGTAATGAAGGGAAATATCAACCACTTGATTCAGAAGCTTACTGTAGAGCAGGGTGGGTAAACATTTCCTGTACAGCAGTAGTTAGTAGGCTACCCAGACTATGTGGCTACTCTCAGCTCTGCTGTAGTAATGCAAAAGCAGTCACAGATAATGAATGTGTCTATTCCAACAAAAGTTTACATATAAAAATAGGTGGTGGGCCATAGTATTCTAATCCCTGCTTTAGACGAACTTCCTTTTTAAAATTATTACTCAGATAAATTATAGCTATATAAATATGCATGTACTATATTAACAATAATTGGTCTTAGAAGTAATTTTTAGAAACCCCTTTAAAATAGGGACACTGTCTTTCAAAAAACTAGAAGATTTTGAAAGCTTTTGACATAAAGCACTGATAAATGTTTGGAGAGAGAAAAAAAGTGTTTAAAGAGATAGGTATATGTTTACCCTGATTTGAAGATTATGCAGTGTGTACATGTATCAAAACATCACATGGTATCCCATAAATGCATAATTTTATGATCTTATGTATCAGTTAAAATAAAATTTAAATTAAAAATATATTTGCATACATGTGGAAAAGGAACAACTAGGAAAGGCCATTTAAGCCTGGTGGAATTATTATTTTTGTTCAATTTTTTAAATGAAACATTGTCTTTGACATTGTTATTTTTAGTGGAAACATTTGCACACATGTACAGTAGTTTTACACAGAAACCATCCCTGCTGTATGTGCACAGGTGTGCTTCTAAAGAGAGCTGTCCACATTCCACCTCTTGCATCTTTTCTGCCCACCGAGGCTGTCCCTTTCCATGGCTTTGCCCTCCCTGACCCCTGTGCGCCCTGTCTCTCAGGGGCTAGGCATACCTTGTTCTCTTTGCTGGTCTCTCTGTTCCATGGACACGAGAGCTGAGAAATGCGCTTGATCATAGGCTAGAACCAGAGGTGAGCAGTGACATCTGTTGGGAGGTACCTCCAAAGGCAAGTAAATTCCTCCGAATGGGATGGGTGCAAAGGCTACAGACAAAAACAGGGGAGAGGCTTGAGGAGCAGGAGGTTCTGAACCAGGAGGGGAGGAAAGGGTGACACAAACAATACTGAGGGCCAGGGCTGTCAGGTTTCTATGGTGATCTGTTCTTATCCTGGATAGCTGGATGCCCTAAGCCCTGTGGTCAGGGATGAAACCAAGATGGTCAGAATAACATGCTCTTCAGTCCACTTGGAAAGCCATGTGTTTTCTGGATGTATCTCTCCCTTTCCTAGTGTCCATTAAAATGTTTGCATATAAAACAATATCTTCACATCTTTAGAGTGTGTTTGTTCTTTATTTTGAGAGCCTCTTCTGTTGAATCAGAAGGAAGGAACCAGAGAGCTTTAATACTAAGCTGAAAGTCAGCCAGGAAATAAGAAACAGGGTCCAATCCTTGGGTGATGAGACACAATCTTGTGTTTCCTTAATCATAAAAAAGAGGGAAGCGAAACCCAAAATCTTTGCTGAAACAGACTCACTTCTGGAAATATCTTCCCTAAAACAGCATCAGTACTTTGATTGTAAAGACTTGCATTTGGCCCCAGTCAGGGATGCATGGCACTCCTCTGAGCAGAATGCAGGAAGAGTCACCTTCAGTGCTGTCTTTGTTGACTTCTTGGGTTCCTTCCCTACCCTTGCTCTATCTATATTGGTCAGTGCAAGGGAGAATCCTGCAAGAGGTGAGGATCCACCTGAAAGAGGCTGCAGGAAGAATGGATGGAAGTGGGTCTGTGGGCATTGTGAGCTGGGCTTGCATGGCAGGGCTCCAAGTGAGTACTGTCACTGCTCTTGAAAGCTGCAGGCCTCAGCAGGCTTTGGGTCCCTGGGCCTCACAGAGAAGGTTGTGGCAAGAGGAAGGCCCCTGTGTTCTACTGGTCTCCAGCCCATGTAACATTCATGGCCAGATTGGACTTTCTCAGTGATTTATCATGAAGAACCACAGCCTAATTTGTAGATTCCCTGGAAGATTGTTAAGGTGCAGGTTTAAATTTAAAAGGGGCTGGAGGATCATGCTGCTGGGCTACTCACTGTCTGGAATTGCCTAGCTGGAAATAGGTTCATAATGGTCATGGGAGTGAAGACAGTGAACATTGACTAGAGGAGGGGTTGAGAGGTGAGGCAGGTGCATGGGGGACCAGAGGGTGTCATGCATCCCACCATCGGGCTCTTCCTCCTTCCCGCCTCTTCAGAGAGTATGGCAGGCCCTATGGGCTCCAAGGGGCACTCTGCCATGACTCTAGCAACTCTGGGAGGCTGTAGGTTTGAGGGAGGACATATGGTGCAACACTCCCTGCCCTGGGATGAACCTGGATGGGGACACTGCTTAACCTCTCTACCTTTAGTTTCCTATCAATAAAGTAGGGACTGTGGTGACTTCATACTTTCTATATTCCCTTCTTTTCTCTTTGACAGTTGTGTACTCTGCATAGGGGCAGGAGGGGACTTAAGTGGCCGAGCACCCAGGGAGACAAGGCCTGGAGCTTTTGGAGAGAATAGGCTGTCTGCTGTGCTCTGGATGTATGATGGGGGCTCCTAGCAGTCCAACAGCCAGATTTTTCAAGGCTACCTGATGTCGACTTGCAAGAAGATGGGCAAGAGCAGTGCCTGCGGCCACCTGCTGCCTCCAGGGAAGAACTACAGGGAATAATGTGATCTTTGTCTGGGCAGAGGGAGGCTTGGTGGCCTTCTGGGAGCCTAAAAACTCCCAGAAAGAACATAATGAACAGAAGAAGGTGGCTGTCTGTTCTTTTAGGGGGACGTTGAAGCTTTCTGGGCCATGGTGAGATACATCTCCTCGAGGCACTCACCCTCTCCACCTGAGTCTCTCAGCATTGTATCTGCCACGACGACAATCGGTCTTCTTAGTATATGGGCTAAGACAAAAACGTGGAACTCCTCCAGGCTCTCGTACACAGGGTCCTCAGAGTTGTCCACACTAGGGAACAAAATAAAGTAAGCTTGTCATTAGACTAGATCGGAATGGAGGAAGGAGAAAATGGAAGGGACTCCGCAGGGACTGACCATTCCCTCTCTGGATCCTATCCTCAGAGTCCTGGCCAGCTGTGCCATCTAAGGATACCTTCCATGCCATCCACCAAGGGCAGATGCACAAGTCCCAGCTGCCCACTCCCACCCTGGGTTGTGTGGTCTCAGGAGACAAGTCAGAGAGAATCTGCAGGTGAGGGCTGCTGGCCAGAATCTGCAGGTGAGGGCTGCTGGTCTCTCTGCAGGTACAGGTAGCCCACCAGAGCCTGTGGCAGCTGGGCAGCTTGTTCTCTGGGATGTTTAACAAGGATGCAGTGGAGGCTGGAAGATGGAGCCTCCTCTTCTGTTCATTTCTACATACAGAAGCTGAGGCTGAAGCCTCATGCCTCAGAGTCTCCAGGAACGCCCAGGGAACATAAGACTCCAAATTATTGGGGTTCATTGCTGCCAACATCTGAAAAACCTTCTAAGCAAAACTCTGATGGAAGAGGTCAGGGAGAAGGCTGCCTGCATTTCAACCCTCAGAGTGGGAGGGAGGGAGTCACTGTGAATGTGCAACCTGTCTACCTGGGGACCTTCCTTAGCTCATGCCCCTCGCTCCTGCCTGAGGCTTAAGGAAAGAGTGGGTGCCAAGAACTGCTTTCACTCAAACTCTCAGATGTTTGGGCAGAAGACTGGAGCCTTGATGTCCCCCAATAACAGGGCCACCTTCAAAGGGAAGAGCACATAGAAAGGAGAGCTTACAATGTGATGGGAGTATCAGCTATACCCACAGTGCCAGCCAGGTGGCAGTGTCCAGCCAAGACCACATGGAAGTTCTGGGGTTTGCTACTGAGCACCCTAGGGATGCCCCAAAGTAAGTGAGGGAGATCTCTGAAGACTAGACGGGTGGGGCCATAGCCAGCAAATGCAAGCTTATTTGAGAATATAGTCACTATTTGCATCAGTGGGTTCTACATACAAGGGTTGAAAATATATCTAAAAAAATTCCAGCCAGGTGTGAAAACACACATCTGTAATCCCAGTGACTGTGAAGGCGGAGGCAGGAAGATCCAGCCTCAGTAATTTAGTGAGGCTCTAAGCCACTTAGTGAGACCCTATCTCAAAGTAAAAACAAAACAAAACAAAAAGGACTGGGGACATAGCTCAGTGGTAAAGTGCCTCTGAATTCAATCTCCACTATGAAAATAAATGAACAGATGAAATATTCCAGAAATTTCCTAAAGGAAAAAGTTGAATTTGCTGTGCTCCAAGCACTATACTATATCACATGAATGGAGTGATGCGGAGGCATATCTTGTTTTAAGTATTACTAGTAATCTAGGGAGGATTTAAAGTACATGGAAGGGCATGCTAGGCTATATGTAAGTACTAGGCCATTTTATGGAAGGGACTTCTGCATCCTTGGACTTGGGCAGTGAGGCTGGAACAAGTCCCCTGCAGATACTGCACGGATTGGCACAGGCCTGAGGAAATAGCTCCATGTTCCTACCTCTCAGCCAACTGATTCAATTATTTCCAGAACAAATGCTGTGATTTTTGGTGGTATGGTTTTGATATTAGGCGTCCCTCAAAAGCTCATTTGTGAGACAATGCAAGAAAGTTTAGATGAAATGATTGGGTTATAGGAGGTTTAAGCTAATCTCCTGATAGGGATTAATGTGGAGGTAACTGGGTCCCTGGGGTTGTGCCTTTGGGGTATGTACTTTGTCCTTGTTGAACAGACCTCGCTCTCTGCTTCCTTCCTCCAGCACACTTTCCTGCCAGGATATTTTGCCCAAAGGAATGGAACTGTTTATGGACCGAGAGCTCTGAAACCAGGAGCCCCCAAATAACCTTTTTCTATTCTAATTTTTCTTGTCAGGTCTGTTTAGTCATAGCAGTGAAAAAGTTGACTAAAACATCTAGGAAAATCATACAATCATTTATATTATAAAATATAAATTATAATTATATAATATAAATATTTTTATAATTTTATAAATTATAAAATATTTATATTATAATGCCTATATTTTTTCTTTTCTTTTCCTGATTCAATTTACCTTATTTTAATAATTCAAAATGTTTGGAAGCAGTCCCCCACCTTGGCTATTTGGAAATAAATCTCTAACCTGATGCCCAATTACTCTGGAGAAGTTTAATGTGTACTGCTATGAGCAGGACGTTCTTCTACACAACCAGAACACAAAATCTGAAATTAACAAGGATACATCAAGTCACCAGACCCCATTCATGGTGGTGTGCCAGTTGTCCCAAGAATGCCCTTTAGAACAAAGGCTCTGGCTCAGGATCCGGAGCTGCTCTTAGCTGTGATGCCTTAACATTAGATTCTCTCAGCTGGAAATGTTTCTTAGGATTTCCTTGACTTCTATGATCCTGACACTTGCATGACCTTGAAGATTATAGGTCAGGCCTTTCAGAGAATGAGTTTAATTTGGGTTTCTCTGTTTCTTCACTAATAAATTGGGTCACACTGAGTCCTTGTGGTTTCTTATCAGGTGGTGTGGAATGGCAGGCAGGTTGTCCCACTGTGGGAGATGGTGACTTGGTCACTCTTCATCTGCCAGGGCTCACTCCTGCAGAGCAGCTTGTTTCCTCTATGGAATTAGGAAGCATTGTGTGGGGGAGAACTGTGAATATATGCAAATCCTCCATACCTCACTCAACCTTTATACACTTACTAACAACACTAGGGAGTTCTGGTTTTCTCTTTTATTCAATGGTTTATAATACATTTGTGATATTTTAACGCTCAAATATTCTTTGATTTTGTCATTGTGACTTATTTCAGTAGTTCTACATCCTTAGAGTATCCTCCTATCAAGTTTTGGAGCAGTTTCTTGATCCTTGGCATAGGTGGTTGAAGTTCATACCTACACATGTAATTTGCATCTTTAGTTTCATGTCTCTTTCTCTCTATGATCTACTTCAATGTTTACAGGAAACATGAGTTCACTGATACCTCCAATTCTAACTCAATACCGTAAAGTTCATTCTACTTGTAACTTTCTTCTCCAAAAGTGAGAAGCCTTATTTCTATATGTTTTTCTATTTCTCTGGAGAATACTGACTAATATATAACTTAATATTTTGAATCTATGCTTCTTTCTCAGTTTTTGGCATTGATAATAATAGCTTCAAACACCTACCTGACATGCAATTGGAGCTCAGTATGTGGTACTTTCTAATTCCTATCTAACCACACTGAACCTTCTCCAATCTCTGGCGAATCCTGGCCCCCTAAGACAGCCAGCCCTCCCTACTCTGACTCCCAGACAAAGTCTGTGCAGGGAAATGGATGAGCACCCATCAGTGGGGGCTAAGCTTTGCTCCCTGTCTCCTCATGTATTGGATCTGAGTGATGGTGTGTGTGGCTTGAGGAGAGTGGTCAGCTCCATGCCTCCTGGCCCTGGTTCTAACTCTTTTATGTACTTACAGGACTATGTCCCTAGCATTGAGCTAGGGTTTGAAAGAGAATCAAAAGAAAGGGTTTGGTTGGACTGCACCATGAGGATGCTGCAGTCTGAATGGGCAGACAAAATATAATATAATGAAATCTCAAAAGAGCTGGTGCTCAGAACGGGGCTGTGTGTACTTCAGGGAAACATCTCTCTGGGTAAGGAACAAACCAACAAGTGGAACCTGAAAGAAACAATGCAGAGGTGAAGTCTGCCCCAGCCCCCAAGATGTGCATCACAGATTAAATCCATGTTATTGAAGAGTTTGAATATATACATTAAATAAATGTATCTCTGGTAAAATCAACCTTTGAGTGACTTGCAAACATGTCCCTCGTTTTCTTATCCCATGGATCACTTCCTACACAAGAATTTTCCTTTCTTGGAGGGGTGGGGGGTGTCAGGCATCAAACTACTTAGTCACATCCCCAACCCTAATTTGTATTTTATTTAGAGACAGGGTTTCACTGAGTTGCTTCGTGCCTCACTTTTTGCTGAGGTTGGCTTTGAACTTGCAATCCTCCTGTCTCTGCCTCCCAAGGTGCTGGGATTATAGGTGCTACTGCACCTGGCACCATCCTGTTCTTGACATGCAAGTAAATAGAATAAAAACAGAAGCACCTAAAATTCATGTTTTCTAGAGTTATGACTTCCAAAATCTTGAATCAGAAAGATATTCTGGAGCTTCCATGTTTTTGGTGAGATGACAAAAGAGGACACCAAACTTTAGAGGAGACCTTGAGCATAATCATCGTGGAAGACTGGACCAGAAAAGAAGGTGGAATTATTTCATCATTCACAGAACTCAATGTCAGAGAGGAGCAAGACTCCAGTTTTTGGGACTCATAGAGATAAAGATTTCTGAGTTACAGAGAAAAAGACACTTGGGAGCAGAACACCTGGACTTGAAGTATGGCTTTACGGGAATGCGAAGATTCCAACTCTATCTAGGAGCACCAAAAACTTAGAAGCACTTGTAATATGCCCCATAGTGTTCTAATTTTTTTTTTTTGGTATTTTTCTTTCTCCACTGGAAAGTAAACCTATTACTGACACCCTAGAAGTAGCCCTACATCACTGGCTCAGGATTCCAACTTGAGCGTTCAGATATGGGGACTGGAGTGATTGTGTCCTTGCTCCTGTTGCCCCAACCCTGAGGGGTGGCTTTGTTTTCAGGATGATCCATCATCTAAGTTTTTATAAACTGTGTTGTATTTAAGAGATTTTGTTGGGTTGTGGGACACACTCCAATAGACCAAATATTAACAATAAACCAAGTTCCTACTTCTTGGCTCCTCCGATTATCATTTTTGTGATCTTGGAAAGGTCATTTCATCCCATCATTCTGACTGGGCTGTGGCTCTCAACACTGAGGCTCAGTTTTCTAGTCTATGAAAGGGGTGCCCGGGTTTGCAGGACAGGGTTTGATGGGAGGGGTATGGAGCCACGGTCTCTGCTGCCAGCCCATGCTCCTGGGTCTCACCCACTTCCTTCAGACCCTCAGTATCAACCATACTTTCTATCTCTGTCCCTCAATAGAGCCTAGAGTTTCATTCTTTAAACAAGAACATACACATCCCACCCTTGATTGCTGGTTTCTCCTCTATGAATTTTCTACAGATTCTTTATTTTTTCCTATGAGGTGTAACCAGAACTGTGAATTCCAGGCATGGGGACATTTTCGTACAAACATGGACAATGCCTGGGTCATCTTAGAGATTCATAAAGGCACCTAAATCCTTTTGTTAGGTTGTGATTGAGTACTCAGACCCTACCATTTAATGTTTTATGAACAGGTACTTGTATTGGTAATTTTAGGTTATGGAAGTGATTCACATTCACTGTCAAAAGAAAAAAAAAGTACAGAAGTGTAAAGGACAAAAAGTGAGATTGTCTAATGAGAGTGGTGATTTAAGAGGTGTTTCTCAATAGTGCCAGGGCACCAATGTGGATGGCCCTGGCTCTTTGTAGCTTCTGGGACTTACTAACTGCTGTGGGTGGGTCACTATCCAGTGTAGGCTGCGGACATTGGGCCTGACAATCTGAGCCCTGCATGAGAAGGCCATGTGGTTGGGGGATGGATTTGAGCCTTAGGAGCCACTGAAACTAGCCACAAGGGCTTAGGTACATGCTGGACAGCATCTCCTTGCCCTGGTCTGGGAAGATGGACAGAGGCAGGAGGGTTCCTGCGGCCCTAGTGGCTGCGCTGGCTGGTACTGTCTCTCTCCTTGTCTTCAGAGACAGTGGCTTCAGTCTTGCTGTTTCCCAAACCTGCTGGTCCCTGTAACAGTAGAGTGGGAGACTCCAAAGACCAGGAACTATCCTGGGAAAAACAACATCCTTCATCTGTCATTCATTGCTCCTGACCAGGAACATTTTAATCATTACAATAGAAACTGAACTGGTGAAGGGGGTGCCAGTGGTCCAACAAAATCTTCAGGAGTCCTAAGAGGAGGGGGAGGTCCGTAGAGGCACATGACAACTCCTGCTTGACTAACAGGATCAGAGCAGGTCTCAGCAACACCAAAACAGCCTTCCTGAAGGCACGAGAGCAGTCACCTGGCCTAAGTGCCCCCACACCCCACTCATTCTCAGGGTGGAAGAAAGAGTAGAACTAATAGAGAACAAGAGCTGCTGTCCATCACTGAGGAGGCCTTCTCTGCTGCTGTCTGTTCTGCTTCTAAAGGAGGGGTGGAGCTCAATTCCAGTACTCCTTCTACCTCCATTCCCATCAGAATCCTCTAAGTTCCAGAAAGTAGGCAGCAGAAACTGAGGCTATGGCTTAGAAGTTGGATGGGCTGGACCAGCCATGGGGCTATGGGCAAACCCTCCTGAATGGGGGGTCTCAGGAGGCACATATATGTGGTGATAGTTACTCATTGCTATGGTTTACAGATCGCTTGAGTGGGTCCTCCAAGGGTTCATGTGTAAGAATCTTCGTCCTCAATGTGGCAATTATGGAAGATGGTGGAACCTTTTTTTAAGGGGAGGGGGCTAATGGGAGGTTGTTAGGTCATTGAAGGAGTTACTTTCAGAAGGAATCAAGGTAGTTCTCATGGGACCTTGAGTTAGTTCTCTCTAGAGGGCTGTTATAAAAAGAGCAAGTCTGGCTCCTTCCTGAGCTCTGGCTTCCTCTCTTGTCATGTGGTTTTTCCTTGTATGCACTCCCACCATGGCATCATCCACTATGATCAAATAGTCAGGGAGTCCCTCACCAGAGCCATTGCTAGGCTCTTTGGACTTTCAGCCTCCAAAATTATGAGCTAAGTAAATCACGTTTCTTCCTAAGTACCCAGCTTCAGGTATTTTGTTATAGCAATGGAAAACAGACTAATATACTTATTATTATTGTTATTATTGCTGCTATTTTTCCCAACCACTCCTGTATCCCAGTAGAAATATTTGGACTAAACCCAATTCTCCAGAATTTATCAGATAACTACCCTGTGGCAGATGCAGGACAGTGAAAGAGATGCTGAGGAATGCCTGAAACCTATCAGGGTGGGACCTTTGAGATGTGAAGAAGAAAAAAATTATGTGCTTTGGAACTAAGTCTTCAGGATGCCTGTCAACCAAACATTCAAACATGCTCGTCCCTCTATAAGATGGATTGTTGATACTGACATGTCACATCTTTAAAAAAAGTGACAAACAATTCTGTAGAAACTGTGTTTGTGGAGTTCCGTATCTAAAGTATCTAATCTTGGAACACAGTCTAAGCTGCTGCTGCTGCTGTTGTGGGCCCCATTGGAACCTGTTTGATAGCTGGGAGACTCAAATGAGGGGTGGGCCCAGGAGGCACCAGGCTCTACTGTGGTGGGTGTGTGAGGACCCAGACAGCTTCTTCTAGGCCTGTGAGTCTGAGGCTGGCCATGAGCTACACATAGTCTCTGATCCTTTTGCAGGTCTCTTTAGTGTCAATTCTTACACTTTCCGTTGTTTTTCTGAGACCTTTCCTGGGGGCAACACTTGCCATCAGGTTCAAAACAGCATGAACCAAAACACACACCCTTTGAAACATTACGTCTACCCTGTTTTTCAGGCCAGCTCTTCATTCCCACACTGGAACATTTGAGTGGAGCCTTCAGGGACATGCTACTCCTAAATGCACATTGAACATGTGAAGCCTTTTGCTAGGAACATATATAATATCCACAGAGCCTAGCTGAGAAATGCTAGGTAAATTAAATGATATTTTGGCTTTCTGTGTGACTTGAAACCAAAGATTACATAGATATTTAGTTAGGAAATAAAACCCAGACCCAGCAGCTAGGGCATTCAGAGCCTGATTCATGCAGTGGCAGTGTGTGGAAATGACCACTGTCATAGGCTCCCTCCAGGGGCTGCTTATGCCCTCAGTCCCCTCCCTGTCAGTGCCTGCTCTGCATAATGAGGCTTGAGGAAATGGGACTGAGAAGCTTATGTCAGCTTGAGTCTCTGCTTGCAAAATACATATGCAGGTTGGTACACCTCCCAGTATCCGGCAGGATCCAGCTGTCCCCTACAACCTCCCATGCAGCCCCATTCAAAATCTAATATTTGAAAATTGCAACCTTTCTTTCTTCCACAGCTTTTGGGTACCACACTGTGTCTTTACCACTCCCATGCTGTGTGAAGCCCTAGGTGGCTGGGAGCTCAAGACAACCCTCAGAGAATAGAAAGGACAGCACTTACCCTCCACCTGTGCCACCATTCTTGCTGAAATGTGTACGTGGCTCGCTGGAGGCCAGCTTCAGCAGCTCCGTCCACTCTCGCTCCCACTCCTCCTCTGTGTACACCAGCCCTGACTAGCACAAATGGAAGCCAGTTCAGGAATTGGGAAGGCCATAGCAGCAATGCCCTCATCTCCCCTCTCCACACTTGCAGCCACACCTGATCAATGGGCTTGGTCAAAGCCACACTGAGTCACCCAGCTGAACAACTGTTAATGTCCTCTAATGGTCACCTTTTGTTTGGACTATATATTTTCAGAAGCCGTAGTCTCTAATTTTAGAGCTAATAAGAGTCTACCACTAGCAAGGGTCATTCCTAGGGATGGGAATGAGGAAACATTAGCCTACACATATGCTTGGCTGGGGGCTGACCATTCAGTTTTTTGAAGGGTCAGTAGGCCAACTTTAATCAGAAAGAAGGCAGATTCTTCTAAAAGAGCAAAGTGCTAATGTTCCCCGTGGTAAGGGACACTTGGTAATCTCTCTGGATTGAGCTCACACACAGGGACTGGAAATCCAGTCTGTACCTGCTAGTAGGTGACCACATAATTCATCATCAATGTTAGGACACTTGAGAGTGAAGGTGGTGGCTTTCCTAATTGGCAAGCCATGAGCATATTGCTGCATCCACAAGGCTGTGCTGTTGTAATGAGGCTCTTCTGACATGAGGTTGAGTGGGGGAGTCTCAGAAGCTGTCTATTCCTGGCCTTACAAGATGGACTTGGACTTGAGGCCAACTCTGGACTCCAGTATGGCTCAAGGCTGCCTCTGGTATGGATCCTGGACTCCAACCAGGTCCTCAGATACCAACCTCCTTGTTCTGCTGTGTCTGTTGCCACCTCCACCTCCGCTTCAGGGCTTCCCGCTCAGCACCCGTCCTCATCATGGTATAGAGAGCTTTTCGTAAAACCAGGTCCCGATCATGAAACCCCCACATTCCTGCAGCCAGGAGACCATAAGGAGCAAAGAAGAGAGAAAGGACATAAGGAAGGTGAAAGCTAGAAGAAACTCAAATTCTCCTACCTACCAGGATGGCCTCCTGTGTCTGCACAGACAAAGGTAATAACATGTCAGTTAGCTGTTTAGTTGTCATCATTCAGAGTTCCTCTCCTTTTGCCAATGCTTCCCTAAGTTCAAATGGGTGAAGGAAGTAGTGCAAATACTTCTTAGTGAAACAATAGTGGGTGAAAAGTGACTACTCTCTTTGGCTATCCACCCCCAATCCTGCAGGTTTGCTTTAAGAGACCAAGTGTTCACTGTCTAGGTCTTGTGTTTGGGTGAGGGACTGCCTTTGAAGACAAGATGATGATATGTCCTCACTGAGGGCCCCATGCTGGGATGACCAATATCATTCTGGCTTCTCCAAGGTTCTTCCAGATTTGATGTTCAAGGGCATCTCAACTTCATAAGAAGACTGTCAGTGGATGCCACTGCATGCATCTGAGCCAGGAAAGGGCACCTGCCTCCCCAGGAGAAGGTCTCTCACCTGTAGTGGGTGCTGAGGAGCTATAAAGATATGCCAGCCATCTCTGAGTACATGCTCTGGGCAGCTCAGATGTGGTCAAGAAACCCAGCCAATGGGATAAGCACTGAAGGAGGTGTACAGCCCTAGCTATAGGGGAAAAATTGGGTAAATTCTTCCATCCATCCATCCATCCATCCATCCAAGGTGCTAGGAATGTGTATAGCAGGGACTAAGACACATGAAGATCCTAAAACCTGACAGAGCACACATTGTAGGAAAGTAGTAAGTCAGGCAATCATTAAATCACTGCACAATGTACAATGTCAACACAAGAAGGAATGATAAAGCAGATGAAGAAGAGTGGCAGGTGCATTTGTTATGGTGTGAATGGAGGGAGACATCAGAGCAAAGGTTCAAAAGAGTGAAGGAAGGAGCTGAGATGCTATCCCAGGTGGAGGGAAAGGCTAGGGATGGCCCCTCTGCCAAATGAGTGGTCCATATGGTGCACTTGAGAAAAGGCAAGAGGGAAAGGTGGCTGGTGCTAGGATGAAGGGGACATGGCAACAAGGAAACAGGCAGGCTTTCAAGTGAGCTGGAGCCTCTGGAGAGTTTGACCTTAACTGATTGCTGTTTGTAAAGGCTCAGGCTGGCTTTGATCCTTGGATAAGAAATAATCAGAGACTGCTGTGGGCTTTCTAGTAGGCAGGCTTTTATCTTTCTCTACAGGACAGACAGAGGGCATGGCCTTCATTGCTCCTTACTCATTCTCTGACTGTTTTAGCTGTCTTCTGGGGGCTCTGAGCATTCTCAGCTCCCATGGATCTTAGTGCAGTCTTTCTCACACAGAGGGTCTCCTTGTCCTATACAAGGTTGCCTCCAGGATCACTGTCATCTCTATGTGTGCCCAATAATCCCAGTGTAACATTAGGCCCCCTCAGCTGTTCAACAGCATTGCTGGTGGCTGTCACATGGCCTTTTTTTAAATTAATTATTTATTTTTTTTTTTTAAATTTATTGTTGGTCGTTCAAAACATTACATAGTTCTTAATACATCATATTTCAGTTTGATTCAAGTGGGTTATGAACTCCCAATTTTACCCCATATACAGATTGCTGTATCACATCAGTTACCCTTCCATTGATTGACATATTGCCTTTCTCGTGTCTGATGTATTCTGCTGTCTGTCCTATTCTCTACTATCCCCCCTCCCCTCCCCTCCCCTCCCCTCCCCTCCCCTTTTCTCTCTCTACCCCTTCTACTGTAAATCATTTCTTCCCTTTGTATTATCTTGTCTTACCCCTCCTTTCCTCTTATATGTCATTTTGTATAACCCTGAGGATCGCCTTCTATTTCCATGCGATTTCCCTTCTCACTCCCTTTCCCACCCACCTCTCATCCCTGTTTAATGTACATCTTCTTCTCAAGCTCTTTGTCCCTACCCTGTCCTTGTTTACTCCCCTTATATCAAAGGAGTCATTTGGTATTTGTTTTTTAAAGATTGACTGGCTTCACTTAGCATAATCTGCTCTAATGCCATCCATTTCCCTCCAAATTCTATGATTTTGTCATTTTTTACTGCAGAATAATACTCCATTCACATGGCCTTTTGGCAGTCCTGGTTCTGTGGAGTTTAGCTATGCAAGCACAAAAATGAAAACAAAGTAAAGGTTGAATATCTCTTATCTGAAATTCTTGGGATCAGAAATGTTTTAGATTTTGGATTTGTTCAGATTTTAAAATATGTTCCATATATTCTTTATACACATACCTGAAGGTGATTTATATAATACTTTCATTTGTACATGGAGCAATGTTTCATAGTGTGGAATTTCCACTTGTGTCATCTTGATTCTAAAAAAAATTCCCAGATTTGGGGACAATTTGGATTTTGAGATTTGGAATGCTTAACCCATACTGGGAAAAAGGGCCAGCTGCCTTTTAGGTCTGAGCTCATTGTATTGTGGGGGATTCTCAGAGGAGAGCCTTGCAACTCTGGTCAGTCATGGCTTAGTCCTCCCATAGATGGAGCAAGGCCCAGGGTAAGACTGCTCTTCCCAGGCAGGCCTAGTAGTCCCACTGTGCTCATGGGGTAAGTGCCATCAGAAGACTCCACAGTGGCATGTGGCCTTCCCACCTCTGGTGCTTATGGGGATAGTGACTCTATATACTACAGTATCTGAAGGATAAAGCCATTTCCATACCCGAGACTTTGCAACAAGGCCTCTGTTTGACATAGATGAGAGATTTCTTCTCTTATATTCTTTCTCCAGGTTTTATAGAAAACAAAGTAAAATGCATTCAATAAAAGTAGAATAGTTAGTATTAAATATTGTAATGAAATATGACCCAAATACTAAATCACATTTTTTTGCAGAATAGCATGGAAAATTCTCCAAAAAAGTTAAGATTACTATACCTCATAAATATGTATAATTATTATATGATGATCAATTTATGTTAAAGCAAAAGGCATATTTAAAAAAATATAAAGGGAAAATAACAAATTCCAAGCTGTAAACTAGTGAGATTATAATTTTACTTTAAGAATAGATAAAAGATGAGAAGACAAGGTGCTAAAATATTAAAAGAGGTCAACAATGAGTGGTGGAGTTATTGATTTTTATTTTCTTACCATGATAAGTGTAGAATGCATTTCAATGCCAACTAAACAAAACAAATCAGATATAATAGTTTTCATGGAAAGGGAGGAGGCAGGTGGATGCCTTTGTCCTTCACCATCATCAAATCCATGAAATGTTCCCCTTACTCTCAGTTGCCATACTCCTCTGGGCCTCCCTACATTCTTCTCAGACCCTGATGCATTTCCCTTAAAACCCTGTACAGTCTGATCTTCATGCACCTCTTACTGAAGTCTAGATGGGTCTGGGGCCTAGCCATTGCTCTGGGTCACAGTACCTGTTAAGGCCACATTCACCTGGGAAGGTGGGTTTGCCCACCAAAGACCACATTCTTGTTCGAGAGCCCCATTGCCTGGACAGAGATTATGTTCTCCAGGACTGAAGAGGAATAACTGGCCTGATAGTGAGGCCACTGGTACAAATTCAGACTTGCTTTTTAAAATGAATTTGGCCTTGTGCATGTAAGCAGGACCTCAAGAGAATGACTGAACTTCGAGAAAGTCCACTATGACTCTCAATTATATTATTATATTGCCAAATATTGCCACCCATACCCATGTATCTGCAAATATTTGTTTCCTATTGGGGAAGGTTGCTGATATGTCTGCTGTACATTCTGACCATGGTAATTCCCCTAAGCAATACCTATGCCTATCTTCTTATCAGTTCAGATTCATTATAGATTGCTGTCAATATGGTGGTCCCACCATTACCCAACCTCATGTACAGCCTCCCAATCCTCCTGCTAGAACCCCACCTTGTGTTCTGCCTTTAAACACCTTTTGATTCCTGCCTTTGTACTTTATTTCTCTGGTCTCCCTGCCTGGAATGTCCTCTTTTCTATTCTTTTTGGTTCTTCAAGTTTCAGTAAAGATCTTGACTCTTCTAGGAAATCCTCTTGTACCTGAAGTTCTTACTCAAGGCCTCTTTTATTATGACAGGTCTTTTCTAACGTGTTTCATCTGTCCATCAACCCAGAGAGTTACTTGACCAGAAGGGCCAGGATTATTGACTCCATCTCATGGGAACTCTTCCAGATGATAGTGACATGGTGGCTCTACTTAGCATATATCTGTGCTTTAACCATGCATTGAGAAGGCCTGGAGCCCTGCCACTCTGTCTGTGCTGCAGAGCTTACCCAGTGAGGCGGCATGTAAAAGGCAGTTTCCATCCCCTGTCGTGGCCAAAGGAAGAAGCCGTTTACAGCTCGTGCACACGGTGGACCACCAGTTCAGGCGACCTGGAACAGAAGTTCACCTTAGAACAGAAGCCTAGAAAAGGCAGGGATCACCAGAAGTGTGTTTGCTAAGCAATCACAAAACATCAGTGAAAGATTTTCTAAAGATTCTCATTGGGAATATAGAGCATTGTGGCCACCTTTTCTCAAATAAAAAAAGAGCAAAAATAGGAGCAAATATGAGTTTAGAAAACTCAAGAGTTTTCTAAATTATATTTAATGGTAGAAACAAAAATTATAACATTGTATGTCTCAATATATACCCAGTTCATATTTAAGACAATCATATTATGAAGGGTGGAGGATGAAGAAACACAAAGGTAGGTAAGAGTTATAGATTTCACTAAATGTGGTTAAATGTCAACTCCAGTAATCTTTGATAAGGTATATATGTATATATGTAATAGAACTACCACCAATCAACCGCTATTAGAGTTATCCTCAAAACCCAACCACATACAATTTATTCTAGAAAACAGCCAGTATTACCCTGACACCAAAATCCAATGAAGAAAGTACAAAAAGAGAAAAGTGTAGAATAATATCTTTCCTGGACATGCTGGAAAATTGTTAACAAAATATAAACTTAGCAATATATACAAAGAATTGTAACAAAATAGCACCTAGCAATATATACAAAGGTTTGTACAACATGACCAATTATTCTAGGGATGCAAGGCTGGATTAATATTTTAAAATTAATCAATTAATATACCATAGTAACAAACTACAGAAAAAAAGAACCACACAGTCATAGCATGAATGGAGAAAAAGCATTTGATATAAAATTAAATTCTCATTCATCATTAAAACTTTCATAAAATGAGGAAAAGAAGGAAACTTCCTTAACTTGATAAACAACATATACCAAACCACACAGCTAACATCTTATTTAGTGGAGGGAGATTGAATGCTTTACTTCTAAGTGTGGGGAAAAGGTGAGGATATCCACTCTCACAATTGCTATTCAATATAGTACCAGAAGTCATAGCCAGTTAAGCAATAAGAAAAAATAAATAAAAAAGAAAGAAAATAAAGTAGAACCTTTAGTTACAGATTAGAAAGGAAGATATAACACTATTCTTATTGGCAAATGCCAGGGTTTATGTAGAAAATCAGATGGAAACTCAACTTGTATTTGGGGTAAAAAATGGGAGTTCATAACCCACTTGAATCAAATGTATGGAAGATGATATGTCATGAGCTTTGTAATGTTTTGAACAACCAATAAAAAAAAAGAACTCCTAAAATTAGTTATTTTGTCAAGGTCTCAGGATATGAGATTAATACATATAGATCAATTGTATTTCTATTCACTAGCAATGAGTACATGGGAATTCTAAGATTATAATACCATTTATAATCACTCAAAAATGACTTAGGTATAGATCTAACACAAGTGTCAGTACTTATATGCTAAAAACTATAAAATTCTCATGAAAGAAATCAAAGAAGATCTAAAACAAATGGAAATACATACTGTTTATGAATTAGAAAACACTCAACATAGTAAAGGTAAGTTCAATCCAAATTGACTCTAGGTTAATAGCAATTCCTGTCAAAATCTTAGCAAGGTTCTTGTAGAAAGGAAATTATTACCATCTAGAATTCTGTATTTCAGATAAACACAGAATTTATTACCACTGGACCTACAGTAAAAATATAAAAGGTAGAAGGAAAATGATCCTGGATGAAAGCAGGACTATGCAAAAGGAATAAAGAGATTTGAAAGGGCAAATATGTTGGTAAATGTAAATAGATACTGACTGTTTAAAGTGACACCAGCAATGTCTTTTGGGAATTAAGTCACACATAGAATTAAAATAAATGACAGCAGTAGCACAAAATATGACAATGTGTAATAAATGACATAAATCTTATGGTCCATACATTGGCCAGGAAGTGGTAAAAGTACTAAGATCTATTCCTAAGAAAATTCTAATAATTTAAAGATGCATTTTATAACCTGTGGGATACCCACCCCCCCAAACCAACAAGCTAACAGAGGAGAAAAGAGAATAGTAAATATTCTTAAATAATTCAAGAGAGTACAAGAAAGAGTTAAAAAAGGAATAAATAGCAAGATAACATTTAGATTTAAACCAAGATAACAGATTTAAATTAACATATCAGTATTTAAATATGAATGAACTAAATTATTAAATATGAATGATCTAGATATTCCAAAATACAGAGTCTCATTTATATAGAATGAATAAGTTCTGTAGGTCTATTGTAGACCACAGTTGTTAATGCCATATTATATAGTTGAAATTTGCTAAGGCATAGATATTAAATGTTCTCACACACCAAAAATGGTAACTGTGAGAGGTGATGGATGTGCCAATCAACCTAATGGGGGTAATCATCTCACAAAGTACATCATTACAGCATAGCGAAGCATGAGCCTCATATTTATGTCAGATCCTCGCATCCCCAAATCTCACAGGGGTGGTTCAGAAGCAGGCACAGGTGGACACGGTACACTTAGTGAATTTGTGTTACTGTTGGGGAACCTCAAGCTTAATGAATGCTACACTTTTACAATAGACTTCAAGCAAACCTTTCCAAACTTCGTTCTGGAGGGAGACATTATCTTTATTTTGGTGAACAGTGAACACACCTGTCCTCTGCCACAGAGAGACATTATCTCTATTTTCAAATAAGAATTATTATACTTTGTAATCTCCCTATAGTGGTTCCAAATTCTGCTTCATTTCTAAGGCTTTCTGCTTAGGTTTTTAGTCACTTCAGCTGTGTTCAGCAAAGGACCTCAGGGAAAATCTTTCAAAAAAGTCATTTACAGGCAAGGTTGATATATGCCTAAAATTCCTGAGTGTCACCAAAATCTTTCCCTCCACCCCAATTCTGCAACAACTCTCAGAGTAAAAGCAATTACATCTTCGGGCTTACTTCTCAGATTTTCCTGTTTCCAGTTTCTTACCCCTTTTAATTCTAAGAGCTGTAGCAGCTTTCAGATGCTCTTCTAAAGGAAGTTCTACATTTCTCTCTCTTTTCATTGTGGCAGGCAAACAGGCAGGTTTATCATTAGCTATTCCATTGCTCCTGGAAGCAGGAGATGGTCAGTGGATTATTTTTTTTTTGGAATATCAATCCAACTCACATTCCTGGAATAAATCCAACTTTGTTATAATGTATTGATGGGTTAAATTTGCTAATTTTTTTTGTTTATAGTTGTTTGATTGTTCATGAGAGACTCGTGGGTCTATCACTTGTCAAATGGAAATGGCATCCAAGAATAGAGCTGGCTTGGTCCCAGTGGCATTTTGGGATTACATGAAAAAGTGACAACAAATCCCTTTGAAGGAAACTATCCCCTACACTGCTGCCCAAAGTAAAACTGCTGACCCTGTGGGGCTCTTGATACACAGAGTCCCCTAAATCCCTAGACCTGGATTACTGATGCCTCCACTAAGCTAAAATCTGGTGGTGTTCACTGGGTGGCACAGCCGTACGCTCCAGCACCAGCTATGCAGGACTGGAAGCAGAGCTGGCCATCTGGGCACTGGGCAGGACTTGAGGCTGTACTCATAGATCTAGCCAGCATTCATTGATGAAGCTTATTATATTTTTACTGATTCTTGGGATATTGTCAATGACCTGGCAATTTGGTCTGCCTTTTGGGAAACTACAGACTGGTAGATTAAAGTCATCCATCTTTGGGACCACAAAATGGGATAGCAAATTGAAACTGCTGATCCAAATATCTTGGCCACTCACATCAATGTACATAGTGAGCTTTGTCCTCTGATGAGATGACTTGTGAAGCCTGCACCTCCTAGACTGACACCATGGCTGCCTGAGCACTCACCAGCCACACAGAGCCACACTCTCACCATCACAGAGGGGCAGAAGTGAAGGATTTTATATTCGGATGCGGAGGTTGCCACTGTATGTATCCTCAACTCACTGTCTCATGGACAAGGAGGATGTGTTGCTTGAGATGCTGCTCCTGCCTGCTCCTGGAAGGCTGACTTTCAGGGCTGGCACTGCCTCACTGCTGCCGACACGTTCTCAGGTAAGAGAGCTGCAGCTCTGGTCTGTCAGTCTGTAGCTTTGGTCTGGTGAGTCAACTCTGACCACACTATTATCACCTTTAAGACTAATGTATGTCTGCTGTTGGCTTTCAGCCTGACAATCATGTACCTTTTTATTAAAAAGCTATCAACAAAGGGCTGATAGTGGACATCTTCAATGGGGTTTGCATGTTCTCTACCATCCAAAGGTACCTGATATAATAGAGCATGGGGTGGCCTTCTAAAAAGTAGCCTCAAAAATATTTCTGGTTGTAATGGTCTGAATGTTTGTGTCCCTCAACAGTTCATACATTGAAACTTAATCCCCAGGCCAGTGGTGTTGAGAGCTGGGGCATCTAGGCAGGGATTCATTTGGAAGAGCTCTTCCCTCATGAATGATATTAGTACTCTTATAAAAGAGAGAGCCTGTTGGTCCATTCTATCATGTGAGGACATATAGAAGAAACCCTGTGCAAAGAATGAGCCTTCACCAGAAACCAAATCTGCTAGCACCTTAATCTTGGGATTCTTAGCCTCTAGAACTGTAAGCAATAGAATTCTGTTGTTTCTAAATTAACCAGTGTAAGGCACTTTGTTCTAGCAGCCTGAACAGACTAAAACACTGACCCTCTCTCCCTGCCTTTCTCCTGATGTGTACTTGTCTCAGGCAGCTTCTGGGCTTTATAGCTGTAGCTGCTGTAGACCAAGTGGCTTAAACGAGAGACATTCATTACCATTCCCAGATCAAGTTGTCGGCTGATATGGTTCCTGAGAAAGGCTCTCATCCTGGCTTGTACATGGCTACCTTCTTATCATGTCCTCACATGAGCGAGTGAGTGAACTCTGGTGTCTCCTCTTCTTACAAGGACACAGATCTCATCATGGCGGCCATCCTCATGACCTCATCGAAACCTAATTTCCTTCCAAAGGCTCTACTTCCTAATACAATAAAATTGGGGTTTCAGGCTCCAACATATGCAATTTTGGGGGATGTGACTGCCTTAGTAAGGCAGTTTGTTCACTGTATGAGTTTGTTACAAAAAGGTATCATCTCCTTTCAGCTATTTCCTGGTTAGTGATCAGGATGAACAGGATAGGAGTTGCATAGGCCTATTTTTGAAAAATCCAGTTTCCACCTGAGCATCTCTGATCATTTTGAATAGCTCATTTTCCTCTGGTCACCCCTAGGTGTTTGGCATATTTGAGTGTCAGTCCAGCCAAAAGGAAACCTAGAAAATTCAGACGGAATTATGGTTCAATTTTATAAAGAGCTTTTGTTCCTCTTGTTGCTTACCTTCATCGATGAGAGATAGTTGTGATCAGGAGATGATTTTTTTTGAAGGATGAGTTAGTTTTGGTAATATGGTTGTACACATCAATTTTGTGAGGGGTAGAGGAGCAACAACCAACCCCAGCACATGAGGGGAGAAGATCTTAATACCCTAGAAAATATAGGGGCAGATGGGATACAGTGACAATGTTTGTTTTCTAGAACTAACCCTGGAGAATTCTGCATGAAGAAATGTGCCCTGGGGTAGATCTCCAAAACTGTTGCATGTGCCTTAAATAAAACAGTGTCCTCCTCTGATTCAGGAGTTTCAGGTCTTCTGTCAGCCACCATGAAACCATGGAAGACTAGTTTGTTTTAGCTTGCAAGCAGAGTAAAAAATCTCAGACATTTCACAGTTTTTGTCATAAAGCAGATTTTTTTTTCAGATGGTTCATGAGACATAGAATGTACTATCCATGAGGAGAGGGAGGTCTCACAAAATATAACAGGATGAGTTGAATATATTAGATAATCAGGCATGTATTTGAAGTAGACGGAGTCCTATCAGGACTGAAAAACAGCCTCAGTCCTATAGTCCCTGACTATAGTAAGGTAGTTGGGCACCAAAGGGAAAGGAAGACCCTCTCTAGAGAAGTGTAACACCATGTAGAATCTACAATTTTATGTGCATAATGTCTGAAGGCAGATAAAAAATTACTAGGCATATAAATAAACAAATACCCATCCGGAATTATATGGATGAAATAAAAATGAGCTAAAAAAACAAGACACATGGATGATCCAGATTTTAAGATTACCTTGACAGGGATTTGGAAGTAACTTGGATTAATATTTTCAAGAAAACAGAGAAAATGGACCAGAAGCCATATTTGAACAAATAATGTTCAAGTATTTTCCAAATTTGGTGATAGACAGATTATGGGACATCTTGAAACCCTCTGAAGAATTAATACAAAAAAAACCATGACAAGACATGTGGGAAAACTGTTGGAAATTAAACATAAACTCCTAAAAGTAGAGAAAAATGTTACAAAGAGAACAATAAGACAGAGTTCTCATACAATGCAATGAGAGCATTGAAGTGCTGAATGAAAATAACCTCCACTCTAGACTAGAGTCTGTCCCCAGAAAAATTAACCTTCAAAAATGAAATTGCTAGGGAAATAAAGAAAATTCTCAATTTAATACAGGTCATCTATGGAAACCCTAAGCTAACACGATACTTAATGGCAAGATACTGCATGCTTCCAACTAAGAAAGAAAACAATATTTAATACTGATAAAGGTCTAAGTCAGGGCAATTATATAAGAACAAAAAAATAAAAGGCAAAAATATGGGACAGCAATAAGTGAAACTGTATTTACTGGTAGATGGAATAATTTTATGTAGAAAATACTTAAAATCTACCAAAAACTCCTTGATCTAATGAATGAATTCAAATTTTCCAAGGTAAACACATATTTATATACTAATAAAAACAATAGAATAACATTAAAAATATAAATACTTAAACATACATTTAATGAAACACAAGTGATATCTAAACTGAAAGCTATAAGACATTCCTATAAGAATGTCAAGACTTCTATAAGAGATTTATCATATGCATAGATTAGGCTTCTTGTCAATAAGATACCAACTTCCCCTGAAATTCATATATAGACAATGTAAGCCCCACTCAAAATTTCAGAAGGCTAAATTTTCAGAAAGTGACAAGTTGATTCTGAATTTATATGATTATAAAAAAAGTAATTGGCCCATATAATCTTAAAGACAAACCAAGTTGCAGCACTTATAATTCCTGTTTTAATAATTTCTTATAATGCTATAGTAATCAAGATTTTATAGTACTGGCATAGAAAAGACAAATAGATCAGTGGAAAAAATCCAGACTGGAAAAGACACATACAGTTTAATGGTCAAGTGATTTTTCCATGGAAAATGAAGCCTGCAAAAGGGAAATGAAACTATTTTTCAACAAATGGTAATAGAATTATTGGATTCATGAAAACACCTTCAATATCTTTTTTGCACCATAAACATAAATTAACTTGATCTGGATTCTAGACACATGTTTAAAAATTAACCTTACAAAGATTTACAGACCTACATATAAAAGCTAAAACTATAAAGTGTCTCAGAAAAAAGGAAGAGAATATTATTGGGATAGGCAAAGAAAAATTATTAGCACATTTTACTGGATATATTAGAAAGTCCTAAAAAATCAATAAGAACTAGACAACCAACTTAATAAAAATGTGCAAAAGACTTAAGAAAGACATTTCACTATAAAGGAATAAAAAAAGCAAAAAAAAAAAAAGACAAAAAGATGCTATACATTAATTTTCATCAAGGTAAAACAAACTAAAACTTCAAGAAGTCATCACTTTATGCTCCATTAGAGCAGTAATAGTAACAATACTAAAAACAGCAAATGTCAGTGACCTAGAACAACTAGAACTTTCATATTTTGCTGTTGCAAATGTAAAATGGCACAATGATTTTGGAAAAGCTTTTGACAATTTCTAGCAAAGTTAACCATACACAAACCATATGATCCAGAAATTTCAATCTTGGATATTCCCCAAGCGGTATAAAATTAAAAAAGAAGATTTGGACATGAACATTCACAGTAGCCTTAGTATTCAACAAAGTCAATTGTTACCAAGTCTGAGATTGTAGCTCCAAAATAACTTGCACTTAATAGTGATCTTAGGCTCTGTTTCCTAGTGAATCTGTATTAGTCTGTTTTCCATGGGTAATGACAAAATACCTGAACTTTATAAATGAAAGAGGTTTTTATAGCTCACAAGTTTTGAGGCTAAAAGTCCAAGATCAGGCAGCTATATCTGTTTAGTCTCTAGTGAGGGCCTCATAGTTGGATTGCATCATGGTGGGAGCACATGAAAGAGTGAGAGAGAAGTCACATGGTGTGATACTGGAAGCCAGAGAGATCAGGGGTCAGGTTTGCTGTTTTACAACCTCTTACTCTCATGGGAACTAACCAAGGTCCCATGATAACTATGCTAATTCCTTCCGAGAGTAGCAACGACCTAACTATCTTCCACTAGGCCCCACCTCTCATCCACAACTTCACACATGACCACACAGGGGACCATGTTTCGAACATATGAACTCTTGGAGGAATAACTGAAACATATCAATATGACCTGGAAATTCCACACTTATTTACTCAAAATAAGTGAAAGCATAGGAATTGTACAAGAATATTAATAGTAGTCTTATTTCTCCATTAAACCATTTACTAAGAAATCTGGGATGCATCTTAGAAATAAACAGCATTAATAGATGTCAGGCTCTATGTCCCTGAGACTCTGGGCCAAGTCATCATCATGTCATTCACTCTTTCTCAGGAAGTTCTTAAGATAAAAACCAAAAGCAGGGGAACACAAGAAATAGGAGGGGCATGGAGTAGACCATGCAGGAGGAGTGAGGGAAAAGCAGTCTCCAGGATGATGCAGTGGGAGACGCCACTCTACCTGGATGGCAGGGGTGTTTGTGCTCTTAATTGCTTTTCAAAAGACTATCTGGTTTATCTGATGATGGTGTCACATGTACTGCATGACAAAAATGTCATTTTGTTGTTTCTGGGTTACTATTAAGATTGTTTAAGTTTGTGGATCAAGTTTATGTGTACTTATATATATATGTTCGTGTGTTTGCTCTATGCTTATTATGCTTACATATGAATCAAGTTTATGAAACACGTTTATGAATCAAATATCTAATATTACCTGAGACTACTAATGACATACATACACATTTGTTATTGTTTTTTTGTTTTTACTTAAGGGATGAAGACATTTGTCTACTTCTTAAGACCTTTAATTTTTTGTGAATTTCGGTCAATTGAGAATTTTTACTGTAGACATTTCTAAGAAGTTGTGAAAATCATTTTTTAAAAAAGAGAGTAAGAATGATATGATACAAACAATTGAAGGGATATTATTTTTTTTTGTCCTTCAGTGAGTAAATGTGAAGGGATATTATTTACATCTCTTCATTTCAACTGTCAATGCTAAGAGTATTGTTGTTGCTGTTGGATTTTATTTTATTTTTTTTGGCATTGCTGGGAATTGAACCCAGGGCCTGGTGCATACTAGGCAAATCTCTGGCCCAAGAATTAATTTTTAATAAAAGGTGTTATTGCTTTCAGAACAGAAATAATTAAAGATAAAGATGACAAGTAGCACTTGAAAATTAAGGTTCTCAAAAGCACATTTAGTTTAGAGTCAGTGAGATATTACCTAATATATCATCACGTTAATCAAGTTTAACATAATAAACTTTGTCAGTACGTTGTTTAAACTGAATCCCTATCTGGTCTGTGGTTAAGATTCAGTAATTCCATTTTAATGATAAGTGGCTTTATTGATATTAAAGAAACTATGCCTTTAATTCTAGATGAAAACATGTCCTAAAACTAACACTACAAAATTAAATAGGCAAGTATCAATTATATGAAGATGCTAGTGCTTATGCTAACAATTGGTATATTCTTACCACCTGCAAATCATCTTATTAAAGCTAAATGGGAAATGCAATTAAGAGCCTTAATTAACAGTATCACCGGATGGCCTGTTGGAGGCATAATTGGAAAAAACATGCAATCACTTAGTAACTTCTTTTTCTCTAGGCTGTGAAATAGCAAGCTGTCTCACCTGATTTTAAGAAGTCTTTTTATAAATCCAGGCTAAGAGATATTAAAACTGCATCACCACAAAGTAAAAGAAAAATGACAAGATTCTTGCTTATCAAGGCATAAAACTCAACAAGGTGTCTGAAATATCTGCAAGCCTGTCATGTTTAATATCAAAGTATGCTGTCCTCATTCATTCTTTGAATTGGATCTAAGCTGCTACTGGCTCCAGGCAATAGTCAGTGGGTGTGCTTGTGGGGAGTGAGTGGGGGAGGCAGAAAAGGGATATGCTAGCCAGGCAAGTGTTGCATTGATGTGGCAGTACATTTTGTCCAAAGCCATAGCTTTCCCCTTCCATCCTTGCTCACAGAGCCTGAGTCTTCCCTGTCCCAAGGGGACTGACTGATAGGTCTTGGAAAACCCATGCAATATCATTCCCTTCTTGGGGACTGGTGTTGGCTTGGCCATATGCTTTTACTGGCCCAGTAGACATAAGAAATAATCTGTGAGGGACAGCTACCTGGAAAATGTTGTTCATTCTTCAAAAGGACCTTGTCAGGTGAGAGGAGATGTTGCTGGAAGCAGTATAGCCACATTGTATCCCCAGTGGAGCTAATACTGAGTTGCTGGGGAGGGAATGTTAGGTAGCTAGTCAGCCATGAACAATGGGTGAGGGAAGGACAACAAAGGGTGGTGTCTTACAGGGAGGACATCAGAATATACATCAAAGAGGCTGCATAGGTTATAGGCAGGGAACCTTATCAAAATAGCCAAACACCTGGAAAATGGGCACTGGATTGCCAAACCTGCCCCAGTCATAGTTAATTAAAACCCCTTAAGGGAACGATCATTTCAAGATCACGTCACACTCATCCCTTGCGAACAGGCCAACACCAAAACCAAGTCACACCTACTCCTTTTGACTAGGTCACCACGACTCTCACAGAGAGAAAATGTGCTTAGGGCTAATTTCTGGGGTATAAACTGTGTAAGGGTGTATTATAGAATGGGACAAGAATAAAGGGACTTCAAATCCTTAAAACTCCTAGACTTTGTTGTAAGAGCCATGCCGTTCTTTCCAGAGGTGATCTATGTAGTCTCTATACTGTATGTCATTCTCACTTCTCACTCTTGTTATTCTGTGTGACCTGTTTGAAATTCTTCCTGTGGGATCACAAGAGCCAGAGGCCATGAATCCCTGCAGCCACTTTGGCTCCACAGGCAGGTGGGTCTCCTCCTTTGCAACAGAATACGGGGTTTGGTGTGTGTGGGTCCTGGAGCTGCCAGCCTTGCCATGAGCTTCCCTTATTTACTGTCCCTCTCGAGACGGCTCACATTGTCCCTTGAATGTATATCTGCTTTACTAAATAAATCTGTGTCTCTGGCATGTGCTGAAATTCTTCTCTGTTGTGCATGCCAAAATTGTAAAGGTGCTTTTGAGGTCAGTTAAATATGGATTCTATGTTAGTTATCATTATTAAGTTGGTGGTATTTGTCTTAAGAGGGATAATATTCTTTTGGTCATAAGAAAGAATGTCTTTAGGTTTAGATGATACATGCTTCAAGGGGTAAAGTGTCTGTAATACACAGTCAAATGGTTCAGAATTGCATGAGTGCATATATAAAGACTGATGAATTCACATATACATATCTATCTCTATATACCTATATCATCATACATATAAAGAGATTTAAAAAAGTGACAATAAAAACCAGTGACTCACACATACACATATCTATCTCTATATAACATATCTATCTCTGTACACCTATATCATCATACATATAAAGAGATAAAAAAGTGACAATGAAAACCAGTGACTCTTGATGCAAAACACATAGGTACTAATCTCTCAACTTTCCTGTAAATTTCAAAGTGTACAACAAAAAGAACACCAACTGGGTTTTACTCTACAGTTTTAGAAAATGGAGACATTCTATTCTGGTGCCAAAGACAATTTCTGTGTAAATTAACTCATTTGTCTTGATTAAGTTTAAAAAGATTGGATCAATTTTGTTAAACACACTTTGGGGGAATCTAATGGATGCAGTTACTAATTTGAGGGATTTTTTTTTTTTGCTTTTCTATATATTAAGTTGGAATCTTTCCATGTTGGTTACAATGTTCAAATTCTTCAGGCACAAAATCCTGAAATGTACAGATGATTTCTCCCAATTGTCTCCTATCTATTCCCCTGGCACTCATGGAAGACAGCGTTAATGAATCATAAAACTTTCCATGGCAGACATGCTAATTAATCATTACTCTTTCCACAAAAGAGGTAGAAGACCTGATTATTCTTCTCAACTCAGAGCTCTAGGCAATAATGACTAGTTGTTTCAAGTTGACAATGAGGACAGAATGAATTATTACCCATTAAGTGGGCTTTGGAAAACCTACCCTTGCAGAATCTGTGAACAGATTTCTATTACTTTTTTACTTACTTTCCAGCTAAGTATAAGGCAACAGCAGTAGATTGGCACAGGGATTTTGAAGCTTGACTAACTGGATTTAAATCTCAGTTTCACCACTTCTTAGCAGTGTGACCTTGGGCAAGTTACTTTACCTGTTCACATCTCAGTCCCTGATTCTGAAAACAGGATAACAGTAGTATTGACCTAATACAGTTTTAATGAACATTATTTTATTTAATATATGGAAAAAATTAAAACAGGGCTTGGCAAAGAGAAAGCACTATATATTTGTTTTTGTTAAAATAGGTCCTAAATTCTGGGTTAAATTTATGAATATGCCAGTGGATGAACAAATGGCCCAAAACTTTCTGTTTTAAAAAGTGCCCTCACCCACCAAGGTCCTTTCTAGGGTAGGTACAATTGCTTTTATATTCATGGAGGAAAGACCCAAAGCAAGTTGTTCTCATGGCATTGAGTGCCTGGTATTGCTCCAAGCGAGGTGTGCTGATGCAGGATGAAGCAAGTATAGAAGTGGGAGGAAGTGCTCAGGAGCTTGGACAGCAATGGGCAAATAGCTGCAATATTTTTTATTGAATATGTATAGATTGTCCATGGGTTGGAATTTTGAAAAAAAAAAAAAGAAATAAAATGGTCCCTCAGTATAAACAGCTTGTGAAACACTGCTGAGATCTAAATTATACTCCCGAATGGAGGAGGCATCTAAACATAGCATATTAAATTGTTTGCCTACATTGATTGTCTAAGTTAGAGTATTAGGGGAAAGAGTCTTTAAAGAGCAAAATCAAGTAGGTCTGAGGGAAAATGAACCATCTTAGGAACACGAGAAAGGCCTGGCCTTATAGGTGCTTTTATGGTCAGAATGTGTCTCCTGCAATTTCATATATTGAAAATTTATGCCCAAATTCAAATGCTTATGGTAAGGGAGATAGTAATGCTTATGGTTTGGGAGTAGCCTTTGGGTAGTAATTAGGATTAGAATAGGTTAGGAGGCTGTGGGCCCTCAGGATGGCATTGGTGGCTTTGTAAGAAGAGAGACCAGGGCTAGCATGCTTGCTCTGTTGTGATGTCCTCTACATGTTATGAGGCACCCTGGAGCCTCATCAGATGCCAGCATAATGCTTGTAGTCTTCCCAGTCTCCACAAGTAGAAGGCACCAGCATTAGGTTGAGCACAGGGATTTTGAAGCTAGACTAACTGGATTCATGAACCATATAAAATTCTATTCTTTATCAGTTACCTTGTCCCAAATATTTCATTATAGTAAGAGAATACGGACCAAGATAGGAGTCAAGCCTAAAGGCCTAATCAGTCAAAGAAAACAACTCTTTGAAACAGTTAAAAATCTTTTTTTTTTCTTTTTCTTTTTATTTATTTATTTTTGTGGTGGTGAGGATTGGACCAGGGCCTTGTACATGCAAAGCAAGTGCTCTACCACTGTGCCCTAAAAATATTTCTTGTATTTTTACAACCTCCCATTGACTTTTACTTTTGTTATTCTATATTTTCTAAATTCTTGATTCCTCTGTAATACTTCATGAAAAATAATTAAAAATAACATTTTTTTTTTCTTGCATGAGCACAGAATTACAGAAAGAGTGGGAGCTGAAGACTTTGTTCCCAGTCTTTTGAAGAGAGAAGTCACCCTCCCCAAGATGAGTGGGAAGGGAAAGATTTAAAGTGAAAAGGAGGTCAGAGAAAATAAAAACACTCCTTTAAACAACCCTTTGAAATGCATATCTGTGCTTGGAAGAAAGTGCGGTAAATCCCCAATGACAAAAAGGGGAAGAAAAAGGAAATTAGATAAAAATACATACCAACCCTGCAACTGCTTATGTGTGGAGACATTTGTTTGTTCAGTCACTTTACAAGAACCAGGAAGGCCTGAGACCCTGGGATGTGGGGACTGGGGATAACCCTTTCTTCTCACATAAATGTAGGGCTCTGCAAACCTATTTGGAGGGCAAGAATTAGAAGCAATTTTCCTACTGCAAATTTCCTTGAAAAGAAAATTTATCTCTTCTAGACTGAGTTTAGCAGAAGAAAGAAAGAAAGAAAGAAAGAGACCCCAGTACCAACAAAATCCAAAAACTTCCCTTGGAAATGTAACGACTAATTTTCTAATGAAAATTTGAGCTAACATCGATTTTTGTTGGAACCCTAAAGTCAAGAAATGGATATAAAACTGATTCTAATTACCATGGGTAATTTTCCCTAGGAGACTGGAGTAAATTAAACAAACCTCTCTCTGCAGAAGAGCACACTCCAAGACAGGCCATTCAGATTCCCACAGATAAGGTCCTGCTTACAACCTCAAGTGACAAACACAGCAAGAAACAAGAAAAATCCATAGAAAAGGAAGTTATCAGATAAATACCAGCTTGAGTTTAAAAATTGTCAGATAGAGACTGTAAACAAGTATGTTTAAAATGTTTGAAAGTCATAAAAGAATGAAACAAAGCATGACCAGAGAATAGGAGGTAGACTTAGAAAATAAAAATTGAATTTAAAAATGAAAAACATAATAATTAAAATTCAATTTAATATTAGATTAGACATCATTGAAGAAAATGATACAGTACACTTGAAGATTAGTCTGATGAGATGACTGAGAAAGAAATTAAAAGGGAAGAGAAAATATGAGAGAGAAGTTAGAGACACAAGAAGGAACCATAAAGGTCTAACAATTGTATCATTAAAATTCAGAGAGGAACAAAAAAGGAAATATTAAAGAGATAATGATGGAGGATTTTCCATTAGAAATACATAAAAATAAATTCAAAGATTCAATAAGTCTAAGACAGTCCTAGAAAGAAAAACAGAATAGATTTAATCTTCAGCATATCCAAGTGAACTATAGAATACAAAAGAATAGGAAGAGATCCTAAAACAATTACAGATAAAAGATATCTTCAAATAGGTAGTAGTCTGACAGCTCACTCTCCAAAGAAACAATGGAAAACCAATGAAAACCAAAAGAAAGTTATTTTCAGTGTGCAGAATGAAAGGAACTGGAAACCTAGGTTACTTTACCCAGCAAAAAATGCATTTCAAAAATGAGGGTAAGGTGGCCGCTGAACATGGTACTGCTAGTGGCTCTGGTGGGAGAGGACTGGTGGCATCAGGAGACAGTACACAGGATGAATGGATAACAGCAGAAGATGGTATTGGAGCAGTGGCAATCAGCAATTTTGTATAGAAAGCTCTGGGAGATGTTGTGTACTGTAGTATGTCTGAAGTTGGGACAAAATTGAAAGAACTAGATAAGGTTGGTGCTTTGGAAAAGTGTGAAAGCTCCAGTGAACTGTATTAGCCTCTATCACAGAAAGTGCAGTTAATGAAGGATTTGCAGAAAATCCAGGAATTGCTAACAAATCTTGCTATGAAATTTGTTGGCTAGAAAAGCTGACACTGAGTAACTTCAGAACTAGATGACCTAATGAGAAAAGAAGCATGTGAAATACAAATATATATATATACACACACACACACACACACACACACACACATATATATATATATATATATACACACACATACATACATACACACATACAGTGAAAATGGTACCCCTAAAAAAACTAGTGTAAAATAACTTACTCCAGTATAGTTGTCCTAAATTACAGGTGGATGGAAGACTTGATGTAACAACTTTTAGAGAGACCACTGGAAAAGAAACTACTCAACACTGTTACTTCCTAATGATGACAGGTAAACACAATATGCATATTTTTTAAATATTTATTTTTCAGTTTTTGGTGGACACAACATCTTTATTTTATTTTATGTGGTGTTGAGGATCGAACCCAGCGCCCCGTGCATGCCAGGCGAGTGCGTTATCGCTTGAGCCACATCCCCAGCCCAATATGCATATTTTATACAATGATTTTTAGAGTAGGCTGCAGACTCTGGTGTTCAGAATTCGTGAAATTATCTATGGTAAAAGCTAGTTATAAAAGCATGTCATTTAAATTAACATTGTTAACATAAGCCTTATATAATATTTTAATTTGCCTACATCCATCTCCAGATTTGGATTAAAATACTTAATAATCTTCTGTTTGGAAATAACTGGGAGTGCAGGAAAGTGTTTGTTAGTTGCACAGTGCCAGATGAAGGACAATCTACCTTAATTTTATAATATGCTGCATTTTCTGATGCTATTTTTAATACAGTGAAACAACAGTTTTGTAGCAAAATTAGAAACAAAACATTTAACTTCTTCATTTAAAAAAATGAGGGTGAAACAAAAGTATTTTAAGACTAATAAAAATGGAGAGTAAAATCAGCAGACTCCAAGGAAATTCTAAAGAATGAACTTCAAACAAAAGAAAGATTTGATGTGCAAGAAGTGAAGAGAAAATAGTATATTAGGTGAACACTGACTCTATTAAACAATAATAATGACCAATGAGATTAAGTACAGGGTAAAAAAAAAAGTAACAAATTAGGGGTTGGGGGTGTAGCTCAGTGGTAGAGTGCCTAGCATATGTAAGGCCCTCTGTTCCATCCCCAGCACTGAAAACACACAAACGAAATAGAAAACTAAAACAAATGACAATAACTGTATATCAAGTTACAAGGTGAAGGGATGAATAAAATTAAATTACTCTAAGGGCCCTGTATTAACTGTGTAATTTGAGATGTAATTCATATGAATGTTGTATGATTTTCATATGAATGTTGTATGATTTAGGGTAACCTCTCAATAATATAAAGAGTGTACACTTTGAAAACTAGTAGAAGAAAAAAGTGAAATAATTAAAAAATATTTAATTGAATTAAAACAAAGTTTGTAAAGAGAGAAAAAAACCCACATAAAGTAGAGACAAATAAAAGTTACCTTTAACATATGCACCCATTAAAGACAAATGGCATCAAACTGAGTATGAGATCAATTTACAAGAGACACATCAAAGATATAGGAATATAAATCTGCTGAAGGTAAAAGTTTGTAGGATGGGAAATGGGGTATCAGGCAAATTTTAACTTGTAGAAAGTTAGTATAGATGTAACAACAGCACATCAAAAAACCCCTGAAAGGCAAAAAAGCATTGCTAGAGTTAAATAAGCATTCTTATTATGGTCACTCCATGAGAAAGGTAAAAGTTTATTTGTGGCATCTGATAATACTGCCTCATATTTATACATGCACTGAAAAATTGATAGAAATAAAAAGAAGATGTAGACAAGTGTACAATCATAACAGGAGATTTTAATGTAACTCTTTCAGTATGAGAGTACAAGCAGAAAACGTAATAAATATACAGATGTGAAAAACATAATGTGACCAAATGGACACATATAAATCAGTACAGTCAAAATAGACTACTATACATGCTTTTTAAGCATGTATGAAACATTAAAAAAAAGATTCATATTATGGACTATATAGAAGTCTCAACAAATTTTAAATCATACAGATCATGTTCTCTGACCACAATGCAATTAAACTAGATATTGATAACAAAATCTTAACTAGAAATATTTCATATATTTGAAAACAGAATGGGCTAGGGCTGTAGCTCAGTGGCAGAGTGCCTGCCTTGCATGTGTGAGGCACTGGGTTCAATCCTCAGCACCACATAAAAATAAATAAATAAAGATATTGTGTCTATCTACAAATAAAAAATATTTTAAAAAGGAAAGAAAACAGAAAAAGTAATTCCAAATCATTCATGGGTCAAAGAATAAATCTAAATAAAAATCAGAAAATATTCTGAACTGTATAATAACCAAAATAATATATTTCAAAACTTGTAGGATGTAACTAAAATAGTAATGAGAGGAAAATTAATAACCCTAGATGTTTATAATAAAAGAAAAGAAAGAACTAAGAATTAATGAATTAAGCCAACTATTCAAAGATGTTAGAAAAGAACAGTAAATAAGTTTGAAGCAGAAAGAAGAAAATAATATAGATACGAATTCAGCAAATTTTGGCTTGGAAGAAGTATATGAAGTCGGTAGGAGAGAGAATAAGTATGTCATGGAGACACTGTGTGACCTGAATATTCTAGATATAGCACTTGAGTACTTAAGAAAAATAATGGCATTTTCAGAACATCAAAAACCAGAGAGTTTAGGACCACAAGGACTCTGCACCTAAAAATAGAACTGAAGTTTTTACTTATTTGGATGGTATATCAATTCCAAATGCCTATCTACCTGAGAGCATAGCTTCAACATACATAAAAAAAAATTTCATAGAATTAAAGGAGAAATTTTAAAAAACCCACAATTAAACTAGGGAACTTTTATGTTCTTTTTTCAATAGCTGGTAGAATAAGTGGACAGATACTCAGTTAAGGATAGAGAAAATCCGAATGAGAAAATTAACAAACTTGATAAAATTAACATATAAATATTATATATGAGAAGGACAGAACTTCAGCTTTTTTTCCAGTGGACATGGAATCTTTAACAAAATTCATTATATGATAGGTTATAAAACAAATATCAACATATTTTAAATGCCCCAAATCATCCAATGTATATACTGTGATCTTAGATAAATTTCGGTAGGGGGAAAAAATAGAAAAAATCCAATTTTCTTGGACATTAAGCAATACACTTCAAAACAAACTAGAGTAAAAATACAGGAGAAATTAGGAAAGGTCTTAAATTAAAAATAAAGACTTACATTTAAAACTGTAGGATTTAACTAAAACACTGAATAGAAAGAAGTTCATGACCTTATAGAAGCATATCATACAGCTGAAGAAGATAAGCTCTCAGACTCTGAACCCAGAAAACAGAATAGTATATCTAATCCAAAAGATAAAGACAAAAATTAAATTTAAGAGCAACAGTTATGAAATAGGAAATAAATATACAATGAAAAAAGGCAACAAAGAACAAAATAGTTCTTTGAATAGAATAATATAATTCATAAGTCCCTGTCAACAGTATTAACAAATGAACACAAAGGAAATTATAGAGTACCAACAATGGAAATAAAAAGGAGCCATTACTACAAATCCTACAGACAATAAAACCATTATTGTTAACATCAGTAAATTTGGAAATTTAGATAGGAGAGGAAAATTCATTGAAAACATTTAAAAATAACATAAGAAGAAATAAAACTTCTAAACAGTTAAAAAATCGAATCTGTTATTTTGCAAAAAAATTTTTTTTTGTGGTACTGCAGATTGAAACCAGGGCCTCACACATGCCAGAAGATCTACTATTGAGGTACACCTAAATAGTAGATTCTAGCCCTGGAATCTGTTATTTTTAAATGCTTAAAACAGAACCCATGATCACATAGCTTCATAGTGAATATTCCCAATCGTTTAAGGAAGATATAACACCAGTCTTATAGAAACTCTTCCATTGAATAGAAGATATAACACCAGTCTTATAGAAACTCTTCCATTGAATAGAGGAAAAACTTTATAGCTCTTGTCAGGTTAGAATAATTTTGATACCAAAACCTACCATGGACATTACTGGAAATGAAAATTTGAGACCAATTTTTCTCATAAACATAGATATCAAAATCCTAATAAAAACATTAGCAAACAAACTTAGAAATACATAAAAGGATAATACCATAACTAAATGGGATTTATTCCAGGGATGCAAGTATTCACAATAATTTAAAAATCAATGTAAATTCAGTAATGAATAGGAAAAAAGGAAATGGAGCAAAAGAATTTTATAATCTTTAAGCCAATTCATAGAAATAAAAATTCAGCACACTAGGATTAGAAGACTATTGCATTAATCTGACATAAAGTATAAATAAAAATCTATGGTTAACATCATATTTAATGTTGAAGTGGTAAAAGTTTCCCTCTGAGATTGGAAACTAGTCAAGGATATCAGCTGTTACCTTTTTAGTTCAAAATTTTACTAGAAGGCCTAGCTAATACAACAAGGCAAAGAAAAGATATAATAATAATAAGCAGCCATGAGGACTGGAAAAGAAAAATAAACTGCTACTCTGTACTTTGTAGACTAAGAACCTAGAAAGCCTAAAATAAGATACAAATGAAGCAAAATTTTTAAGTAAATTTATAATGATTCCAGAATACAAGATGAAGCAATAAAAACCAATTGTTATTTGTATGTCTCAGTTGTTACTTGCATTTAAAAATATTTTTATATTATAAAATCAAATGATTAAGTCCAATGAATTATGTCTAAGGCCTTTACTTTGAAAATTACCATATATTCTTAAGAGGAATTAAGGAACATACTATGTGCATGGATAGAAGATTTAATATTCTAAAAATTAAAGCTAAATAAATAATAAATAAATGAAAATATTGCTCCTATTGGTTTTAATTTATGTGGAATTTAATAGATTCCAGATAAGTTAATTTATATTGAAATGAAAAAAACTAAGATTAGCAAAGACAAATTTTATTAAAAACAACAAAATTGCAGAACTACACAGTATACACAGTATACGACTTATAAAACTAAGACTATTTTGTTCCAAGGATAGACAAACCAAGAAAATAGAACAGAGAACAGAATCAGAACACCTTCTATACATGGTCAATTCCTTTATCTCAAAGATTACTCTGCAGTGTAAGAAGAAAAAATATTTTCTACAAATGGAACCAGATCAGGTATGGGAAAAAAGACTATCATCACATATTACACTACATATAAAAGTTGTTTTAGGTGGATTACAGATTTTATTGTAGCATAATTCAAACTAACCATGACACACAATCAGCCAAGTGTCCATAAACTTATGAATGAATGAATGGCACATATACACAATAGAATGCTACTTATCACAAAAATAATGAAATCCTATTATTTGCAACAACATAGAAATGGAGATCATTATGTTAAGTGAAATAAGCCAGGCACAGAAATAAGCCAAGTCCCCAAAACCAAAGGCTGAATGTTTTCTCTGATAATCGAATGCTAATCCATAATAGGGTGGGGTAGGGAAGAATGAAGGAACTTTGGATTATGCAGAGGGGAGTGAGGGGAAAGGAGGAGGTGTGGGGATGGGAAGGATGGTGGAATGAGATGGACATTATCACCCTATATACAAGTATGATTATACTACCGGTGTGACTCTGCACTATGTTCAGCCAGAGGAGGGAGAAGTTGTGCTCCATCTGTGTACAATTTGTCAAAATGCATTCTACTGTCATATATAATATTTATATTTTTATGTAACATGCTTACATATAGATTTATTATAAAAGAAAAAGTATACAAAGCAATCAGAACTTTAAAAAGTGGACAGGCAAATTCATGCTTCTACTTTGGGAAATATTTGGAAAACTATGATATAGCTGAATTTATATAAATCCTCTGATTCCCAATAACACTCCTGTTATGGTTTAGATATGAGGTGTCACCCCAAAAGCTTGTGTGTGAGACAATGCAAGAATGTTCAGACATGAAATGATTAGATTATGAGAGTTGTAACCCGAGGACCACTCATATAGATTAACGGGCAGTAACTGTAGGTAGGTAGGGTGTGGTTGGAGGAATTAGGTCAGTGAAGGTGTGACTTAGGGGTTTATATTTTGTCCCCGGTGAGAGGAACTCTCTCTCTGCTTTCTGGTTGCCATATCCTGAGCTGCTCCCCTCTACCACTTACTTCTGCCATCCGGCCCAGTTGGCAGACCATGGGCTGAACCTCTGAAACCATGAGCCAAATAACCTTTTCCTCCTCTAAATTGGTCTTTTGGTTACAGTGATGAAAAAGCTGACTAAACAACTCATATGTATATATTCTAGAAATGTGTTCATGTATTCACTGAGAACATGTACACGAATCTTCACAGTAATACTACTTATAATCACCAACAAATGGAAAGGGCCCAGATATTATCAAATGTGTCCCCGCCAAATTTATAGATTGAATGTTTAACCCCCCAATGTGGCTATATTTTGGGAGGGGTTCTCTAAGGAAGTTATTAAATTAAATAAGATCATCAGGGTGGGACCTTGATTGAACAGGGTGCGTGTCCTTTTGGGAGACAAGAGTGCTTTCACTCTCAATTTCCCTACCCAGCTCATGCACACACTGAGGAAAAATCATGAGAACATGGCTAGAAGGAAGCTGTCTACAAGCCAGAAAGACAGCCCTCAACAGGAACTAAATTGACCAGCAGCTTGATCTAGGACTTACAGCCTCCAGAACTGTTAGAAAATAAAACTTCTGTTATTTAAGCCACCTACTCTATGGTATTTTGTTATTTCAGCTTCAGCTAAGATGCTGCATTAGTTCATTTTCTATTGCCAATAAAATAATACCACAGATTGGGTAAGTTTGGATGAAAAGAGGTCTATTTTGGCTCACAGTTCTGGAGGTCCAAGGGTGAGGCCCTGCACCTGGTGTTGGCCTTCTTGCTGGCACCATCCCAAGGCAATTCAGGGCCTGCCATGGCAAGAGAAAGGAAGATGTCTGTGCATGCATGTGCGTGTGTACTTGTGTACACATGTGTATGCATGTGTATGTGTGTTCTGGCCTCTCTTTCTTCTTATAAAGCCACCAGGATTTGTTCAGGGGACTGGCCCTTATGACCTTATCCGATCCAGATCACCTCCCAAAGGTCCCACCTCTGAAAACAATAGTGGGATTAAGTTTCCACCCTCTTAATTCTTCACAGTGCAGATTAAATTCCAACACAAGATGCTTCGGGAGACACACCCAAACCACAGACACCAAATGTCAATCAACAATGTATTGGATAAATGATCTGTAGTAAATGCACACACTGCAGTACATTATAGCTCTAAGAATAAATACACTATAATTACATTTAACTATAGATGAATTGCAGAAACTTAATGCTAGGTAAAAGAATCCAGAACTTAACCCATTCACTATACCATTTACATAAAATTCAAAACCAGATAAAATAAATCTATGCTGTCAACAGTCACTTTCCTTGATCTGAGTCTTTGTTATAAAATGCATTTTGTTCTATACTTAAGATCTGTTCCATAGTTTTCTGTGTATTATGTTTCAGAAAGAGTTAAAAAATGACAAGGTAAGGGGTATAGCTCTGGAGATTATCATGATGGATGATAATCAAGATGGAAGCTTCCACCTGAGAAGCCATTCTCGAGGCCAAAGAAAAGATCCAGGTGGTGCATTTGCTGGAAGAAAAACCTTCAGAAAACTCCAACTTGCAAATATTTCCACCCTATATTTATTTTCTCCAATAAAATGTAAAGAACTGTTTCTGAAATATTTAAGGGGCCCTCTAGATGTTTACTGAGCCTATAAAACCCAAGGCTAAGTCATAAAACTCTTAATATATCTTGTCACTATAGTTCAATTTAAGACCACATTTTTTTCATATTTTCACCTAGAATTGTTGATAGGCTGGTTTTTCATAGATCAGAGCCACTTTAATTTTATTTTAACACTTTTGAAGTTTAAAAGTTCTGCTTTCTTAGCAATCCCTACCAACCAACTTTCTGTTCATGTCTAACACCTAAATTAAATGAGCACCTTTTTAGTGTTCCCCCTTTACACAAAAATAAAAATTAGAACACAGTGATAACTGAATAGTGACTTAATGAATATTTTTTCATCTTGTGAAATCTGCTTAGCCACCATACATTATGGGACTGTTAAAGAAAAATTTTTTAAAAGGCCACAGTTTAGGTCTACCCCAAGGCCAACATCCATAACCACATAGCCAAAACTTAAGTCACCCTGATTTAGGTCTCATCATGAAGGAAACACAAAATGTAAGCAATACTTCTTTGTCAGCATGATTAAATAAAATGAAGCCAATCATCCATGAACAATTCAGTTTAACTAGCTCTCCTTGCTCTAAAAAGAATGTGTAACAAATCACAAAAAAGGTCCTGAGCCTTCCTCTTCTATGCTTTATTAATGGTGCCATAACTGCTATTTCTGTCCATTCTCTGACCAAATCTTTGGTTTGTGTATGCATAAATTTTAAAGTTTTTCTTACATGATCTGATTTTATTGACAAGATTTTGGAATCAGTCACCATGCATTAGGAGGGGGAGTATTAAGTGTGAAGACTGAGGACGACTATAATCTGTGGGACCTCTGGGCCAGGACCACTTCACTCTGCATCTGTGTCAGACGCTCCTGTTTGGGATTCTGTGCAATGTGTCCTTCACTGTTACTTCATATTTGGCCTCTCAAAGAATGTTCCTTTAGAGATTTTCTCCAGTGTTGGTGACTTACTTTTTAAAGAAAATGAAGAATTGTGCCACTCATATATGGAAGGTGGCATTTGGCAATAAGTTTCCTGAGGGTGAGGGTGACAGTTCGCAAGGTTCTAAGCTGGACCAAAGAGGTACTGTGCCATGGTCAGGGACAGGAGACTGCAGAGCTGGGCTCTGACCTGCCTCTGCCATTTTACAGACTGGGGAGGCAGGGATGGACTGCTGTTTTTCTTCTCTGGGACTCTTTTTTTTTTCATATCAGTAATCACATGCAGATAATGTGAGATTTGAAAGTAATTAATGGCACAATTAATTCACTTGAGATATGGTGGGCCCTCAATACATTATACAGTTACACTGTATAACTGTCTATAATACAGTCATCATAGTGCCTGTTTCACCCCACCCTAGATGACCATATCCATGGCTCTGATTGTCAAGAGAGCCCAGTAAAAGTAGTTTCCTTAGAGCTCTAAGAGACCTGCTGTTTGAAATTTGAAATCATTAAGAGTAGAATTCAGCAGATGCATGCTCTGCCTCTAGCCACAGCGTATTATAATACACAAATTCAGGTGCAATGGTTAGAAGTGGCACATTAGGAAATTGGGAAGATTTCCTTGGTTACCATATATCCAACATGATTTAGTCTCTCATTGTATATCTTTTAGCATAACAGAATTGTCATCCTATAAATAATACTGCTATATCTGTAGCAGATATTTCCAAGGTGATCCCAAGATTCCAACCTCCTGGGGTCCACCCCTGCATAATTCCCTCCCCTTGAGTGTGGATGGGACCTGCTCCTATGATGGGATATTTCTCTCATGATTAGGTTACAATACAGGGTGAAACGAAGGTATTTTGTGGATTTAAGTAGCTGACTCATAGTTAATCAAAGGGCAAATTATTTCTGGTTGGCTGGACCTAACTGGGAGAGCTCTTTAAAAGAGAGTTTTGCGGTGGGAGTGATTTGGAGAGAATGGGTAAAGGGTAGAATGGAAGAGCTGGAGGAAAAGATTAACATTAAACAGAGACATGAGGTGGGAGGGAAAGGGAGAGAAAAGGGAAATTGCATGGAAATGGAAGGTGATCCTCATTGTTATACAAAATTACATATAAGAGATTGTGAGGGGAATGGGGAAAAAAAAACAAGGAGAGAAATGAATTACAGTAGATGGGGTAGAGAGAGAAGATGGGAGGGGAGGGGAGGGGGGGATAGTAGGGGATAGGAAAGGTAGCAGAATACAACAGTTACTAATAGGGCATTATGTAAAAATGTGGATGTGTAACCGATGTGATTCTGCAATCAGTATTTGGGGTAAAAATGGGAGTTCATAACCCACTTGAATCTAATGTATGAAATATGATATGTCAAGAGCTTTGTAATGTTTTGAACAACCAATAAAAAAAATTAAAAAAAAAGAACTGAAAAAACTTAACACCAAAAAAAACAAATAACCCAATCAATAAATTGGCTAAGGAACTGGACAAACTCTTCACAGAAGAAGAAATACAATCGATCAACAAATATATGAAAAAGTGTTCACTATCTCAGCAATGCAAATCAAAACTACTCTAAGATTTCATCTTACTCCAATAATGGCAGCTATCAAGAATACAAACAACAATAAATATGGGGAAAAGGCACACTCATACATTGCTGGTGAGACTTCAAATTGGTGCAACCACTCTGAAAAGCAGTATGGAGATTCCTCAGAAAACTTGGAATGGAACCACCATTTGACCCAGTTATCTCACTCCTTGGTTTATACCCAAAGGACTTAAAATCAGCACATTACAGTAATGCAGCCATGTCAATGTTTATAGCAGCTCAATTCACAATAGCTAAATTATGGAGCCAATCCAGATGCCCTTCAACAAATGAATGGATAAAGAAAATGTGGTATATATACTCATATTATCAGCTTTAAAGAAGAGTGAAATTATGGCATTTACCAGTAAATGGATGGAGTTGGAGAATATCATGCTAAGCGAAATAAGACAGTCCCAAAAACACAAAGGCTGAATGTTTTCTCTAATATGCAAATACTAATTCACAATAAGATGAGGGGCACTAGAGAAGAATAGTGTTACCTTAGATTAGGTAGAGGGAAGTGATGGGAGGGGAGGACAGAGGATGTGGGAACATAGTAGAATGAAACAGACATTATTACTTTATGTATATATGTGACTGCATGACCAATATGATCTACAACATGTACACTCAGAAAAATGAGAAATTATATTCCATCTATGTATATCAAAGTGCATAAGTGCATTCTACTATCATGTATAACTAATTAAAATAAATTTTTAAAAAATCAAAAAAAAAATAAAGGTATTGTCCATTTACAACTAAAAAAAATGTTAAAAAAAAAGAGAAACTAATGTGACTCCATTTTTGAGAAACCAGCCTCTATCTCAGAGCAAAGCCTGTCCAAGGAAGGGGGTGTGAGCCTTGTCCTTGGAAAAACCCACAGAGCACTTTTAAGCACATACCCACCCTGCTGAGTTGTTTGTCTGTAAATAACAGGAGAGGTCTGTGACAGCCGCCAGGTGACCCTGATTCAGACTAGGTGAGGACCCATAACAACCCCCCTAGCAACCTCCAATCAGCATTAGACAGGGAAAATACCTGGGATGCCAGATGACCCCCCCAGTAGTTTATGGTGGTTGACAACATGTTGGGAAACCATGTAGTTTAGCACGTACACCCCTCGTGGCCTAAACCAATCAGTTCAAAGGAACCCCCCTTTTGTACTAGCCAATCACCCCTACCCAACTTGCTCCCGCCAGTGAATGTGCGAATCAATGTTAAGTGTTGCTGTTTGACTTTCCCGTGGTATGGAATGTTTTGCTGAGTGATATTGTGATGCATAGAGTATCTCCCCAAAACCTATAAAATCTCACTGAACAAAGGACCGGGACTCATTCCCTGGGACCACTGCATCGGGAACAGTTGTGAGTCCAGGCTTGAGCTTGCAATAAAGACTCTTGTGTGATTGTATTGGATTTGGCTCCTGGAGGTCTATTGGGGTCCCAGGAATCTGGCATAACAGAATGTAGAGGGAAGAGGAGAGAGTGGGGAGAGAAGAGAGGAATTCTCTGGCTGGCCTTGAGGAAGTAAGCTGTCACGTTGTGAAGAGAGCTACATGGCAAGGACCCAGTGCAGGACAATTCTCCAGGTGGCCTTGGAAAGCCCCAGTTGGTCTCCTTTCCTTGTGTGTAATTCTCAAGAATAACTGCAGAACGTGCTGGATATGCAACATCCTGAGATAAGGAGGGACCTTTTCAGAATAGCCTTGGCTCTGTGTTGTTTCCTCCTAGAAGAGCAAGTTCTTCATGCCTTAGCCCAGTGATATGTGTTTCCCCTGGGATATCAAGCTGCTTTCCAGGGTCCCTCAAGCGGGTATATGTAGATGAGACTCTCTGCCTTGGGTGGCTCTCTTGTGGTTTGCCATGAATCTTAGGTTTTTGTTGTCTCTTAGTGCCTGGCTGTAATAAACCTCTGCCATGTAACTTCTTAGGTATGTGAGTGCTCTGTCTCACCAGAATAGGGCAAGTAATCTCACACAGTGAACCTGCTTCACACCTTCTGAGCAGGCTAAGAGCATCTGTGGCCAACAGCTAGCAAGAAAATGGGATGTCAGTCATTCAGCTGCAAGGAACCTTCAATCTGAGAGAACTTAGAAGTGGATCCTCCCCTAGATAAGACATTCCAGATGAGGACACAGCCAGCTGACACTTTAATTTCAGCCTGAGGCACTCTAAGCAGAATCTCAGACTTGGCTAAAACATTCCAAACTGCCAACTCACAGAAACTGTGAGATGATAAATTTGTGCTGTTTTAAGCTGCTAAGTGTCTGGTAATTTGTTATGCAGTACTGTGTCCTATAGCCAAAGGGCATTTAAATGGAATTCTGTTCATCATTTCACATTCCTATCCCAGGAGTGTTTAGGTGATGTCTAGGATGCTTCCCTGTGTCCTTGAAGTTAAGGGGAGTTATGCAGGATGAAACACCTGAACCCACAAAGTCAAATGAACAGTTCCTGGGAGCTGTGCTAAGAACACTGTGGCCCGGGCTAGTGATAACTTGCACAACCAGGAGAGGACAGACAGGCAGGCTATAGGCTGCCAGAGAGGCTAATGGGTGGATGGCAAGGCTTAGTGGATTGACTTATGCTGGCTTCCAGAAGTCAAGACCCTAACCCAGCTGAGAGCATTCCTGGGGCTATACACTGGACATGATAACCCTGGGAAGATAACCCCATCGTGTCAAATGCCAGCACTTCCCAACTTCAGGAGAATAAAAAATGGCTACATGGTATTCCAGCATTTCCAGCCAAAATCCAGAGTGGGATGCCCAAGAGGATGGCATTCTTCATATGCGGGATGCACTGTGAAGGTTAAAAGAGGGTTCACAGTTCAAAGTTCCTATTCCTGGCTTTGACAGAGTGGTTATTTACATCTTCCTATGATATCACTTGAAAACATGAAAAAAATCATAGGAGTTGGCATTGTGAATATCTTAAAACCTGAGCTCCTGTAACAAAACAAAAGAAAAAAAATCACAAGCTAACACCATCAAGTGAGGCTGATGGTCTCGTGGGTGAGGAGCTATTAGTCACTTGTTCTGACTTTTGAGTAGCATTCCTTCGATTCATACATGATAATGGGACCGATTAACTTGAATGTTGTAACAGATGGTTACCACACAGTTTAAAATAAGATGCCAGTTTGCTTATCCCCACAGAGACACTTCCATGAAAAAAAAAAAAAGTGACAATTCTTCATGAGAAAGATAAGGGATTCTTGCCCTAAGTGTGACCCTATGATTTCTTTTAATAACACTGAAGTGCACACCTCCCCCTAGAACTACCCGATCCTCTCTTTCTGGGGATTGCTGCACCTTGTAAGTGCTTCTGTGAGAGTTGCCTCCCTAGGACTGTGATGCTTGGCTCCCAGTCTGTCTTTCTTGTGTCTTTGGAGCTCCTTTGGGATAGGAACCTTGTGTTTCTTGTCTTAGTAGTTCTTGATACCAACAATAGTGTTTGGTCTACAATAGTTGTTCAATAAATGTTTTCCAAATGAATGGACAATTATAATGCTGGTGAAAATGATTTATCCTTTTGGTCAAATTCTTAAAAAAGAAATACCTATCACTCTATGCAAATAAAATAAAATATTTCTAAAGCCAGCCATTGTTCAATATTTGGTATTTCTTGAGCACTGTGCAAACATCACTTGGTTATTTTTCGTAGTGGCCCTACAAGAAAGGCTAACTCATGGCCTGGTAACAGATAAGAATATGAAGCCCTATGATGGTGGCCTGATGAGGTTCATGCTATAACCAGTATGGTGCTAAGACATGAACCCTGATCTCTGAACCTCTGAAACTTGGTGCAAGTTCTGTGCTTAACATGTGCCAGGCCCACAGAGGAACATGGCACCTCCAGGCCTGCCCACCAGAGGCCTCTGCTGTGAATGATGGGTGGAGGGTGCTCCAAGCACCACCTGTCAGAAGACAAATCTGGAGTTAGGAAACATGGGGAACTATTTTTAGGGGCAAGGAATGGTCCCATTAAATGGGAGGCCAATGGAAACCCCATGACACAGAGGGAAGGGGGGGCATGCAATTGTCTGGATCTTGAGTGTCCCTCAAAGGCACAAGTGTTGAAGTCTTGGTCCCCAGTTGTGATGCTAATGGAGGTGATGGGACTTGTAGGAGGTGGGATGTAGTGGGAGGAAGTTAGGTGACTGGGGGCATGCCTTTGAAGGGATCACTAGGACCCCTTCTCTTTCTTTCTCTCTGCTTCCTGACTGCCATGAGGTAAACAGACCTCCCCCAACATGCCTCCTACCCTGATTATATTGTGTCACCACAGGCCCAAAGAAACAGGGCCAAGCAACCATAGACTGAAACCTCTGAAACAATAAGCCAAAATAAATCTTTCACTTATTAAGTTGATTATCTCAGGGATTCTGTTATAGTAACACAAAGCTGACTAACTCAGAGTAGAAACTGGAAGAAAGAGATGAATGCAGCAGCCCCTGAGAACTATTGGGTGGGAAGACACTTCCTGATCCTTCTCTGCCCACAAGCATAGTGTTGCTTCTAGTTCTTTGTTTCCCTGAAAACCTGGGTCTCAGCAGCCAAATCCACTCATCAATTCCTTGTGCTCAGAGGCACATTTGGTACCAGGCACAACTTCTTACTTGAAACACCTTCCCTGGGCTTCAGGCTCCTGTTATCCCTGGCTGGCTTTTTCTGTTTCCCAGTCCATGTGTTCTCTGTCTCCTCTGCAGGATGCCCCTCTGTCTCCTCCTGCAGAGGATGCTGCCCCTGCTGCTTGCAAACCTTTAGTACTGGAGCACCACAGCTGGAGTCCTAGCAAGGCTTCTCTTTTTCTGTCCCTTCTCCAGAATAATGCCTCTAACCAATGCTCACCATTGCAGAGAGCTGTGTCAGAGGCATGGTGGGAGGGTCCTCCAAGGAGCTCACTCCACCCTACAGATTTCACCATGTATATTTGCATCCGTAGCCCTGACCTCTGTAACTCCAGATTCACACGTTCAACTAGACAGCAACTTTACAAAAATCTCAGGCTTTTCCTGACAGTGCTGGCTTCTTCCTCTCCCCCAGCCCACCCGACACAGTAACATTATCTACCCACGAGGTAGGCGCAACATTCTGGGGGTCACGTTGACTCTTCTGTCTGCCACAGCCCCATCCAATCCCCCATCAAGGCCTGGAGGTCTACCATCAAAACATGTCCTGCTTCGATATCTACCAACTTCTTGTCATTCCCATTGCTCCCCCACGGCCCTGCCCACTTCCCTTCTCCTGGACTACAGCAGCTGCCTCCTGCCTATTCTTCCTGCTGCTTCTCTTTGTAACTCGGTCATCCATTCTTGATAGAGAAACTAGAATCTGTCAGATGTAAATTTAAATGTGTCACTCACCTTCTCAAACCCTCTGAAGGAGGCATATCCTCCCTAAAGTAATACCCAAAAGACTCTCGAAGGTGCCCTGGGCCTGGGCTCCAGTTCCCCTGCCTTCCTTCCTGGCTTTTCCAGCCCTTGCTCCACCTGCACACATGACACTGCTTCTGTTAAGTACACCCAGTCTGTGATGCTGTGCCCCCTATGCCAGGAATGTTGATGTCCCGGCTGGTGCCATCACTCCCTGCCCTCCTCTGGTTTGCTTAGCCCCCTCCTTTCACCTTGTGCTCCCTTACCTTGCTTTTTGACTTCTTCACAGCAGCCAGCATTGTCTCATTTCATATTTATAGTTTACTTGTTTATGGACTTTCATTCTCTGTGGAATTTCATCTCCTCCAGGGCAAAGATTTGTATCTGTTTGGTTTGTGAGGAAGCCCTTGACCTCAACAGGTCATTCAGTGGGAGCATAGCAAAGGTGTTCACTGGGGGACTCTATCTCAGTTTGGTAGCTGCTATGCATCTCTGACTTTTGGATGGAAGAGAATGCAGCTCAAGCAAGCCAAGCAACTTGTTCAAGCTCTCCCAGCTGACTGGGACTGAAGCCAGGGTTGAGATGCCTCTGAGGCCTGCAGACCTCCACATTTAGGACTTCTCTAGCAGATTCCCTCCAGTACAATTATCCTTGCATGGAAACAATTCAATGCTATGATTTAGGTGTCCCTAAATGTTTTTGGACATCTATATTCCAATGTCCTGTGTATGCAATGACTACTGTGTTATACAGACATGCTTCTGCCCTTTGGCTCATGAACATACTGCAGTGCCTCCCACAATCTTACACATGGCTGCTAGCTTCCAGATGAGGTAATGGATGTCACTTCCTAAACCTAGAGACCTCTGGTCTCTGAATCTTCTTACTTTTGAATACAGCAGGGCCATCCAATGGAGAAATGGATAGGCCAGTGGATGCGCTGGCTGGCTAGTCATTAAAAATGAAAACTGGTTTGTTTTCTATCTCTGAAGGTCAATCAGTTTGAGTTGCTGAAGGTTGGACCCTTCTAATGTGCCCAGAACTGTCGTGGGTTGGGTGTCACTATGCCCTCTGGGGTTGTAATTTAAGGGAAGACTGGTTCCCGGATCTGTGGGATATTTGAGTATTCAAGGCTGGCACTCCACTGGATATGGAGCCTCAGAGATAGATGGGGCTGCCTGTCCCCGTGACTGGGGAAACTGGGCAGACACCTGAACACTGGAAAGAGGATACTGAGAAAGTAGAGTCAAGTACCCAGGAGGGACTAGCTGGAGGACAGGCAACACTAACTGAGCAAAGCCCATATTTTGCCAAGTTTTTGGACCATGGGTTATTATGTAGCCAAGGAAGGGGAAGTTTCCCCACTTGAAACAAAGCTATTTCCTGCCCACCACAACTGGTTTAACTGTACTTGAAGCAAATGGACTTTTTTCACTAAATATTTTTTCCTATCAATTTTTCAATCTTACATGTGAACAGGAAATAATATTGCATATAAATAGTTTATTCACAACTCTTTTAAGCACTAAACTACTAGAAAGAAGAATTTATACCTCCTACCCAGTAGTACTGGGTATAAATCTCAGATCACAGATATTTGGTAGAGTTTTGTTTTCCCCATGGACAGTGACAGTTGAGGCCCCAGGAACACAGCCCATGGGTATGAGGGGAGCAAGAAGCTGCTGCCAGATGGGTTGTGGGGCTGGGGATCCCCACCAGAATTTGACCCTTAAGCAAGGGCTTAGACTAGACCCTTGCTTAAGGGTAGAGAAAAAGAAAAGTTCAAACAGGTCAGATGGATAGTGTGCTGGGTTTGTGTTCCTACCAGCCTAGAGATGGCCTTACTCTGCAGAGAGACATACACATACACATTTGCCCATGTACCTCCCTTGTTTCCTATGTGGGGAGTGTGGAGACATGTTTTGTTATAGGCTGCCTTTTCGAAGCAGAACCCTGACCTTCAAACTCATTCCTCTATGTGCCTTTGACAGCCTCCCGAGGTATGGGCTGGTGGTGTGTCTCCTCAGCCTCTTGCTAGCATAGACCAGGATGGGGCCTAGATCTCTGCTCCCATTCTTCTCCATTCTCAGTATACAATGTAAGCAATGAGCTGTTTGAGAATTTAACACATTAATTTGGTAAGTTTGGGTTTTAAAGAGGTGTTTACCAAGACTGGATGATTGAAATTCCAATCAGACAAAATATAAATCAATATATGATACTGTAGTCTCCACTTATCAGCAAGGGTATGTGTTCCAAGACTCCAAGTGAATAGTGCTGGATTCCAACATAGATTGTTTTCCTATACATATACACCTGTGATAAAGCTTAATTTATAAATTAGGCAAGGTAAGAGATTGATGATAATAACTAATAATAAAATAGAATAACTGTAACAATACATTGTAATCAAAGTTATTTAAGCTTACAAATTCATCATTTCTGGAATTTTTCCATTTAATATTTTCAGAACATGTTTGATCATGAGTAACTGAAATGTGGGAAAGTAAAACTGCCAGTAAGGTAGGAAGCTGCTGCATATGGCCAAAAAATACAGGAAAAACAACCAAGAGAAGAACCAGCTTTTGTTAAGCATGATAGGTCTAAAAGGAGAAAGACAATGTAGTAGACTCTATATATGCACCTTCAACAGGACTCTGAGCTTCAAATGAAGCAGTGTGTTAGTGCAATTACTCTGATACCAGTAATCTCTGGGGTTGAACTCCATACAGGTCTGAGCTACTGCTGCATTGAATTGAGAGTAATGCATAAAACTTGTTTTCTTCTCTATGAAGAGCGAAACTTGTTTAAAATACCATATCTCAATTAGTCACATGGAAGCATCATTGAAATAGCCAGCTTCCACAGCAGGTGGTTCAAATTACTGTCAACCCCTATGAATTGTTTCATGCTTGTGGATCAGTCATTGCTGTGGAGGTGAGACAGAGCAGGGATGTGGGTGCCAATCACTGAGGTGTTTTTGATGGCTGTGCAGAAGCTGAGATAATAATTTGTCCACAGTCACAATGTGAGTTCCAATACAGTGACTGGGGAGACAGACACTGTTCTAAAAATCAAGCACACTGTTAGTGAGGCTCCCCAGGTCCTATGACTGAGATATGACTGCAAATGTGCCCAACACAAAAAAGTCCCACGAATCATCACCCCTTTCTCAGTGTAGGTGCATCCTGCACCTCTCTCTTGCAGCAGATGGATGAGTATTATTCTGACAAGCAATGGCTTAAAACCAAGAATACACAGAAGCTCCAAGCTGGTCAAAACACCCAACACATTACTTTTTGGATGTTTCCCATTTGCCCTGAAGTTCTACACTCTACCCTTCTGCATGCCATTCTCCTCCCAGAAGGTGAGCATGGACCACATCAATGAAATCTCTGCCATCTGTCCTACCAGTGAATGGCACTGGTCAGAGCTTGCATGGTGGAAGAAGAATGTGGTTGGAGTCTTATTTCTCCATCATTTTCTCTCTCTCCAAAGCCACAGCTCTCTCCATACAGCTACTCTCACCCCTTGCCTTTTTGATCTGCACAAGGGTAGCAATGGCCTCTCCTGGGCTACTGCCTGGCATGGCACTGTCATTCACTGGTATCCTCAAACCCTGCCCATTCCTCAGCAAACAGTCCCTTTACAGAATCCCTTCATCTCATTAGGTATTGTGGGTCATCTTTCTTCCTACTAGGGTCCTGACTAGTCCACCCACCAATGTATAACCTATAGATCCTTCATTACTGTTTTTTTTCTGAAACACTCAAAGGTGCTTAGCAATTTTCATTGGGTTTTGGCCAAGAGACAAAAGAAGCTCCATTCTCTAAGAGTGCATTGTGGGCTGCAGCACCTCAGCAGAATACTCTCTCCTCTAGCCAGCTCTGCTTTCCTGTTTGTCTGGAATGTCACACTGGGGTGCATCTTCAAGGGCCAGGGATCTGGAAGTGAGGCCACTCCCCAGCAGACAGAAAGAACTGGCTAAAGGCCAATCAGAATGAGAAGGCTGTGCTTCCCATCTATAGCAGAAATGGTTCCCACGGATTGAGAACTCTATGTCCACTGCCAGAGGTGTGTGGCTTGGGAAGAAGGGCACAGAGTCTTCTATATTATGTTTGTAAAGTTATGAATGTAGTTTTGCTATAATTTGTACTGCAAGTGATCAAGAGTGGATAGGTATATAACTCTGCCTCAGGAAGAACCTTTTTCTGTTGCAGACATTGGGTTTGAACTACTTACTTTTTCCAGAGGGACTTCAAAGAAGAGACATTTGTGTTGTTCCCTGAGTGTCTTCCTTGTTGGAATGTTAGGGTGAGGAGGAAATGTTCAGGAGAAGGAGACTGAACTTAGGCTTTGCTTCCTCAACCCAGAAGCCAGAAAGGCTGAGAGGGCAAGGGACCGACAGCTACATGAGGCATGTGCCACTGAGTACTCAGAGAGCTTCACAGGCCAGCTGTGTTCTCACCTTTGCAGACGGACAGCTGAGGCCCAGAGAGGTTACACAACTTGCTCATGTACATGGGAATAAACAAGAGTCTCCTATTTTTCTTTTAAGCTCAGGATCTTTCTTATCTTTTGTTCATCACCCATGGAGGAGCAGGATGGGTAAAAGAGAGAAGCAAGGCAGAGAAGCATGGAGTTCTCTTGGAGGAGTAGTTGGGATTTAGGAACAAAGGAAACAACTCAGAAAATATCAGCAAAGCATAACCTGCTCATATGCCCTACATCCTGCCAGCCCCAGGTGGGATCACATTCAGTCTTTACAAAAGGTTTGGTACCAGCACTGAGAGTCCTGATGGATCACTGCTGGGAACCTCAGAACATGCATCTCCCTCTTGCTCACTGAGTGGGTTAGGCCAGCTCGCTCAGTCACTGAACCTAAGGAAAGTGAGCCTGATGGCAGAAGCAACTCACCTGCCTGCTCCAAAGCTACCATGGTTGCCTGCTCTATCAAGTCCCGCTCGATGAAGCTCCTGAAGTCCTCACTGTACACACTCAGATCTGGCAACTGGAATGTGTAGATTGGCATCTCCAGAGGGAACTGTTCATTGTTGCATTCATTTGCTACGTGTGACCGGGCCAAGGAGACAATGGCTGAGCTGGCGTGAGAAATCCCCCGGGAAAGTCGCTTTTCTGCAGGGAAGAAGGAAAGACAGCCAGAGTAAGCCTAAGTGTGGCTCTGTGTACATGCAAATACATGAGAACACACAAAAGTCCTCATGCATGCACACATGACACCCAAACACATGTGTATGCACATACCACACACATTCATTTATACATAGGCACACAGATATACACAAGCATATTTCTACCCTGCAGGCCTTTCTGCTGTGCGACTAAAATTTCTACCACCCAGTGTGTCACTTCCTCATGCCTAGCACAGAAGCGCTCAGAGGTGAGCTGCAACTCCACTGCACAAGTGCACATTAAAATTGTCACAGGGCACCAGGCTTGCTTTTGGGTCTGTAGTTACATTTAACTCAATTCATCAGAGCTGTCCTCTCCTAGCATTGAATGGCACAAGGGTGGCTCCTTATTATTATTTTTTTTTCATTTACGTATTTAAAGAAATAAGCGACCTACTCAAGCTTTTTCCCCCTGTTTCTAAGATTTTTAAAGATAGGTTATTTTACTAATGTTCCTCTGATAAACACCTCCCACATGAACATCCTTGGGATATAAACATGAATCTTTACCTGTGTTTCTTTTCCATCTGTAAATACTTTTGTCACAGCATTCTCAGATATGATGGTCTACTCTGGTCTTGTTCTAGTCTAGGCTTTCTAAGCAATGAATAGTAATGCAGTGTTAGAATCACCTAAAAAGTATGCATCTTTGTTCTCTTAATGCAGAAAAGCATATTTACTTTTTAAAGCCCTGTGTTTAATGGCTACGTTTAACTTAAACAGGAATTCTTAAACATATGATGTGGGAAATAATTTTTCTTTGTTACAGTGAGTATTTGTAACTTTTAACAACAGATCTCTTATTTTCCTCAGGAAAGGAGGATCACCAGTGTTTGAACTTGATTATTTTATAAACCCTGTGGCGAATTCCTAAGTATATTCCCTTGATTTATAAGGACCCCCATTTTATTTCAGATGAGCCTGCTCACTGGTAAGGATGCCCCCTGGAGGTGCACTGCTAGTGGACATACTATGGACATACAGAAAATCCCAGCCTGCACCTTCCTCCAGAGCAGGAGCTTCCTACATGCTCATTTATAGGATTAGCAGAGAGAAATGACGTTAATAGAATTTGGCTACAACAGACTAATAGGCAGAGGCTTTTGATCCTGTGTTAGTTTTTAAATTCAAAATTAATTCACAGAAGTCTCATGTATTTGCCCACTTAAATGAATGGAAAGTCAAAGACACAGAATATATTTCAGAATAGATGGTTTTGATTTGCCCGCAATTTCATTCTGAGACAACAGGACTAAGTTGTTTTAAATTTTGAGAAAAAGCAAAAAGAGATGTAAAATCACAGGCCTTTAAAAAGAAGAAAACTGGAACACTTGGACCTGTCATGTGTTGATGACCATTGTTTCCTCACTTGTTCCAGATCTTTAAGAGCAGGAGCCAAGGAGACCCCAAGTAGATCTGCCTCTTGCATACCATGCTGAGCTCACATATTTTTCATAGAATTTGTTTTTGAGTCTGAGAAAGAAGAAACTGCCTGGAACTGCCCCATCTTTGGGTGTAATGGAAATGGACTTCAGATGTTAGAGAATCGAGGGGCCATGCACACCCATAATCTGTTGGCCTTGGGTTGGGCATCTTCTCCCCAGTCAGTCCACAGGACTGCTGCAAAACAGTGGGAATTTTTTAACCAGGGGCAACCATTCTCCTTCTGCATTTAACAATTGGTAACAATTTATCAATTTATAGGATGCAATTAGGATCTTACAAACATTGTGATTAGAGGTAAAAAGTGATTAAGAAAATTTAAACATCAAATATTTGGAATTAGTCTCAAGAAAAAGCATTTTTTAACTAAAACAGATAAATTGAAGATCATATAATTACAAATATGTGTTTCTAATTCTGACACCTTTCTGTCCCTGTCATCACCTCCACAACTGCACATGGGTAACCACACATACTCACATACTGACTTTTATTTTTCAGTGCTGGGGATGGAACCCAGTGCCTTCTACGTGCTAGGCAAGTACCCTCAGTCACACTCTCAGCCCTGATTCTTTAAACGTGGACCCAGTGATTCTTCTTTTAGAGGTATAAATGAATAAAACATTTTATAAGAATTACCATGTTCACAGTTGTGCCTCACGAAACAGGAAGATAAAAAATAAATCACAGTGAGAGCATGTACAGAATTTCCCACCTGCTGATAAAGCCAACTCCAACACTGATGATTTAGGCCAGGGGAGGTACATGACTGTATTTCTGTTTTTTTTTTTTTTTTTTTTTTTTTTTTTTTGTGTGTGTGTGTTTCTAAAGCTCAGGCATCTGGGGCCGAGCTGACTAGGGAGAAGATGCTCCACCCAAGGCCAAGCAAGTCTTAGAGGATGACTCTAAGGAGTGAATGTTTCATATGCAAACCAAGTAATTCAGAGTTTGAACCAGGTCTTCTGTCTGGCTCTGGGGACCCAGGACCCAATATTTCTTTGCTTTAATCACCCTTGGATCCAGGTACCAGACAATCAAAGACAGGCCCCATACCTCAGAGCCCACTGAAAGGATGGCAACTAGCCAGTCCAAGATCTGCTTGCTTTTCCACAGAACACATAATAAGAGATCTCCCCCATGCTCCCCTCCCCACCCTGCTTCCTGACCGACCCTGTGTGCCTCCATATGGAATGCAGTTTCCAGGCAATTGTGAGGAAAACCTTCTTCCCCCATCCTTTCTGTGTCTGTGTGTCTTACTATACTTGATTAAAATAATCCTGAGTACGTTTTAAAGCAGGTGGACAAGACTTTGATTGAGAGACAGATACAAATATTTTAGACTCTGTAGGCCACACAGACTTAGTATTGAATACTCTGTAGCATTAAAACAGGCATAAACAATACATATGTGAATGGGCACGAGGGTGTTCCAATAAAAAATTATTTAGAAAACAGGCAGCAGCCCGATTTTGCTTTAGGGCCATCATTCGTTTACCTATGATTTAGACTGTGGAATGCTTTATTTATTTTTTTAATCACACTTTGATTTCTCAAAGACCTCAACTAGGAGAGACATAAACTTGATTCAGAAACTATATAATTTGTTTTATTAAAAATCAATATATCTGTCTTGTAGACTTATTTTACTATGATAGATTCTTTTTTTTTCTTGAACGATATCTGGTAAAATTCCAATAGAGCAGGTGCCAGTGACACTTATTAGGCCATGATTCTGCCAATTGCTCTAGAAGCCGAGAAGCAGGTCCTTCTAGTATTCTCACAGGAGGATAAGATAATGGCAAGGATGTTTGCTGCCCACAAACCTATGTTTGAGCAGGAACTGCCGTATTGGCACCTGCCTGGAATTATTGCTGCCTGAGAGGGACCAAGAGCTTAACTCTGTGAGTCTGAAGGCATGGACAGTCTGGAGGCCCTCGGGGAGAATGGAAGAACACACCTGTCAAAGTAGTCCCTCCTGAACCAGATCTAATGGCAGAAAGGAAGCAGACCTTGAGAACAATATAACAAGAAGCACAAGACAGTGCACAAGCCTCAGCATTCTTCCCCTAAACCTTCTCCAGGGATGCATAGGAGCAGAGGGGTGGGAATAGGTGAGGCTCCACAGGCTGGGGCTGGGGAGGGCATTCTGGTTGTGCCTTTGGTCTCCCCAGCAGAGCCCTGGCAGGTCACTGCCTCCCCCATTGTCACTGCAGCGTGGGTGAAGAGCTGCTCGAGCCAATGCCTGCTGAAGGATACTGCCAGGAAGAGGCACCAAAAACAGTGAGCACACACACCCTGACACACCCTGACAGCCTGGCAGTTACCAGAGAGCAGGCAGCCCCTGGAAACAAGCCATTTCTTGAACAGTGATGCTGGGAGGTTCCCTGAGGAGAAAAGCCAACTATGGGGAAGACAGCAAGTGGGGAAAGTTTAGAGCCTGAATTAAAACATTCAAGGCTCAGCAATCCCAAGAGTGGGTATATATCCTAAGGAAAGGAAGTGAGTATGTTAAGACATTGCATTCCCATGAATACTGCAGCATAACAGTCAAGAAATGGAACAACCTAAGTGTCCACCGGTGGATGAATAGATAGAGAAAATCTGGTGCATATATGCAACAGAATACCATACAGCCATAAAAGAATGAAATTCTGTCATTTGTGACAACATGGATGTACTAGAGATCATTAAGTGAACTAAGTCAGACACAGAAAGGCAAATTCCACAATATCTCACTCAGGTGTAGAAGCAAAAACAACTGATCTTAAAGAAGTAGAAAGTAAAATAGTGGTTATCAGAGGCTGGGGGTTGGGGGCTGAAAGAAAGATAAACTGAGGTTGGTGATTGGCTACAAAATTACAGCAAGATTGGGTAATAAATTCTAGGGTTCCACAGCAAAAAAAAGGATTACTGTAGTTAATTATAATGTATTGTGTATTTCAAAAACAGCTAGAAGAAAGGATTTTGAATGTTTATAACACAAAGAAATGATAAATGTTTGAGATGATAGAAATGCTAATTACCCTGATTTGATCATAATACATTGTATATGTGTATTGAGATACCCTTCATACCCCATTAATACATATGAATATTATATGTCAATTTAAAATAAAAGAAAAAAATTGAGGCTTTTAAACTTCAGTGCTTTTCTTTCACAATCTCTTTCAGAGGAAGACTAGTCCAGAGCCCAATGCCTTTTCCTGAAGTATGCTGATATGGATGATAACCACAGGCACTAGGAGCTCACAAGGAAATGTGGGAAACATCTGATGAGTGCAAGCATGGTTAAGGGAAGTCCACAAATGGACCAAATTTAAAAACGAACCTCATAAACAAGTTCAATGAGATAAAGAGAATATTCGAATATGAAATGCTACTAATGACAAAGAACTAATTTGTAATGAAAAATGCAAATGTTGACTCAAAGTGGATGCATATAGAAAATGAATCAGGAGGTCAGGATATCAGGGTCAAGCAAAGCTCTTAGCAGATATGAAATAAGAAGACAATGGAAGAAGGGTTGCAAAGAGATCAAGGAAAATAATTTGAACTGAGAATTTTTATTCCACTAAACAAAAATGTAAGTCTATCAAGTAAATGTATACAGGCACTTAAGGCCTTAGGAGATTCACTAGGCCAAAACACTTTGGAAGTAGTCTTTGAGGAAATATTCTTTCAGCAACAGAGAAATGAAAATAGGCATGTGTCTCTTGAGGACAAGGATATATTCTGAGGAATGCATCATAGGGTAAATTGTAAAGAGTGTGCTTATAAGAGACACAGATGATATAAGACATTCTCTTGATGTGGCCACCTGCAATCAAGAGACATGGTCAACACTACAAGTGTGAGGCTGTTGCTAGTGTAACCCAGCATACTGTTTCACACTAAGCTATATTTTTATAAGTAGGATCACACTCTAAAATAATGATAAAAAGGATACTATAGCAAAAACCAGTAACACACATTAACAGTCACCTGTTATTCTTTATGCTTTTCTTTCTTTCTTTTTTTTTTTTTTTTGGCAGTGCTGGGGATTGAACATGGGTTTTGCCCATGCTAGGCAAAAGCTCTACTGTTGAGCCACATACCTAGCCCAGCATATTATCCTTCCTTATCAAGTAACATGTAATTTAATATCAAATATCAATACTTGGTAATGATAATTAATGCATCATACTTTTATATGACTGGCAGTGAAATAGATTTGCTTACACCAGCATCACCACAAACACATGAATGATGTGCTACACTGTATTATTACATTGGCTGTGACATCAAAGGTGATTGGCGAAAAATTCTCAGCTCCATGATAAACTATGGGACCACCATTGTAGGTGTAGATTGTCCTCACCGAAATGTCAGTTTGTGACATGTGACTGCAAATATGAGCAAACAAAGAAGTTAATTACTTCTTTACAAAATATACAAAGGCAACAGAAAGAACCTAAATATGATTAAGGCCAAGTGGAGGTAGAAAGAGGGAAGGTAAGAGCACATGGATACACATGTATTTTTCAGGGTAAAATATAGTCGTCAGTAAGTTTTTTAAAATCATAAAAAGAAAACCTAAATACAGGTTTTAGTAGATTAGAGGTAATGTTCACCCAAGTAAAAATAGAATGCATACTTTTGAGAAGTAGAAAAAATTAGAAAGAAACAAAAGATAGAAAAGAGAAAAGCACATGAAAAAGCTTGTCAAATAAAACATAAAACGTAAAGAAATACAGATATGAAGAAATTGAAAACTAAATAAACTAATGGTAAACTAAGTGAATTAAATTCCATACTTGAAAGACAAAGACTCTTGAATAATACAAAAAATATGATGATAAATAATCTTCAAGAACTACATTTATTATGAAAAGATAAGAAAAGTTTGAAAGTAACTTAGAAAATGACATTCTAGGCAAATATGAACCAACGGAAAGCCAGGGTAATAGTGTAATATCAACAAGAACCGATTAAAGGATAAAATCTTTACATGAGACAAAGTGTCAACTTATATACTGGTAAAATAAGAACGTTAGAGCAAGATGATCTAACACTTATAAAAACATATGCATCCAACCATATAACCTCAAGAGAAATACAGAAAAAAGAATAATATTAAGGGAGAAAAAAGATAATGCATATTATAATTTCTAACTCAATTGTGTTTTTTTTTTTTTTAAGACAACAGGGTAAGCAGACAAAAGAACGATCTAAGATAGCTTAGATAATGAAGCTGAACTACAGAAATGAAGACAACATTTACAATGATTTTGGAGGACAAAATTGAACCAATTAGGTAAATATTAAAGAAGAATTCAAAATAATTTTAGATGATATGATTTTTATATATCTAGAAAACCCAATTCATCCCCTGGAACTTGATGTTAATATTAAGAGAATTTACATAGGTGACTGAATAAAAGATAAGTAAAAAATGAGTTGCTTTTTCTATACCTAGTCTTAACAGTAAATGAGTACATGAAGAAGTATAATAATGTTCTGGAATGGGAGAAAAATGTCACAAATGCCAATTATTCTTAATCCATTTTGTCCCATTGTCTCAGGTGCGATATATCTATTAAAAATCTAAATATATATGATATATAATCACTCAAAAGAATAAAATTATATATTATTTATGATATAATAATATTAACTAATATAATACTGAAGGTAAGCTCTAGCTTATTATTTATAAGTTATTTTAATGCACCTGTATCATTTTGTTACAATGTTAGTAGAATTAAAAGCTTGGGACTTAAGGGTTAAAATAAAATAAAATTTTATTTTAAAAACCAAACTGCCTAACAAACAAATTCAATTTCAATCACACTTGCAAATTCAAGGTTTATATGGCAGAAAACACATGCAAAAATAGTGAAAAATTTTGAAAAATCAATAAATAGGTTTGCTTTAGCATAGAGTGATACTATATAAAACTATAAGTCAGAGGTAACAAGCTGGGCAGACATGGGTGAACAGGACACAGTCCTGGAACAGATTCTGGTATATTTGGTAATTTAATATATGGAATAGTTGTCATTTCAGTTCAGTGGATAAAGGATGCTTTGTTCAATAAAGATGCTTGAATAATTCAATCTCATTCCAGAAGAAATCAGAACAAAATCCTCTGCTATTATTTATAGAAATTTCAAACTGATGAAAAGACCTGAAGAATGAAATTTGAAAACAAACATTATTGGACAACGTTGTGGTGACTTTATATTCCAGGAGACTTTCTAAAGCAAGAGAGGAGCTCTCTATCCATGAATATATAATAATGGAAACATTATGAATGCCAAAGAGTTCTATAAACAAAGTCATAAGGCAAGTGATCCTGTGGGACACACACATATAAATACATATGTGTTGCAGGCTTCATTGAAGAGAAAGCTATAAGTTGATAAGGAAAAGCAAACCAATCAAAGGAAAAATGGACTAGAGACATGCAAACAGGTAGGATGCATAATGGAAAACCCAACTGCCTAACAAACAAATTTTGAGATCAAGCTTAAAATAAGACACCACTTTTCACCCTTGAGAACAGAAACACAGGTAAAACCATAGCAATAACTTCCAGTGCTGACTAGCATGAGGGAGACACTCAAATTCACACACAGCAAGCCTAAATGTTTTTAGAAAGAAATCCTAACATTATTAAGCTAAAAACATACATATGTTGGCACAGCCTGCCCACAATGGAATGCTAACCTACAGATAGAAAAACACCAGCATGGACTGAGGAGATAGCTGGGTTGGTAGAGTACTTGCCTAGCACACAAGGCCCTGGGTTCAATCCCCAGCACCACCACCACCACACACACACACACACAAAAAGCATACCAGCATATAAGATTTACAAGTATAAAGCTAGTTATTTACACATTGCTTATAGAGGTGAAAATGGACAACAACCAAAAAAACCCAAATGAAAACCTGGATAGCCATTTATATAGGTCTAAAAATTATACTACAGAGTAAAATTTAGCTATTAAAAGAATATGTTCACGATTTATTGCTCAGGAAATAAGCACTTTGCAGTGTAAAATATGCATTTTACTCTGATGTGTTTGTTTTTTGAACATACCTAGCAGACCTGGATGATCAGTAGTTATTACTCTGGTAAGATTTGGGAATTAGGAGAAGAAAAAGTTTCCTTTTATATTGCCATACTCTTCCTTTGTTACAATAAGCATATCTTACTCTTGTAATGAAAAAAAAAGAATAATAGAGAAGTTGAAGCACAGGGAACAATGAATATGATGTTGAAAAGAGTTGAAGACCAAGCTGCTTGGGAAATAATTGAAAGAACTACAGATGTTTGGTCTGGAAAAATCAGGACTCTAGGAGGAATGCTAGTCTTCAATCTCTTAAAAGACTTGTTTTTCAAAGGAAAGGAATTGGATTCACATTCCTGCTTTTGGAGGCAGAGGTAACAGCTGTGGATGTATGCTGTGAAGACATTTCAGCCCACCGTGAGGAAGGATGTACTGAGGGTCCAATTTATTTGCAGCAGGGAACTGATGATCTGGCTATTCTTTGGAACCCCAATCTACCTGCAAACCATGGTGCACCACTCCAGGCAGCTGTACCTTGGGCAATGTCGTCCTGCCTCTGCAGGCAGGGCCGCTCCACCTTGTGCCCAGGCTGGGGCAGCTCCCGCTCAGGCTGCTTGGGGCACCTCCCTTCATTGAACACATGTGGCAGGTTGGCTGTGTGCACCTGTCGGAGTTGCTCATAGTCGCTTAGAGCAGCTGTCAGGTCCCAGTTTTTGCCTATGGATTAGAATGACAAGAATTATTATTAAGACTATTAATGCATGAATAATGATATCATTGTAGAAAAGAACCATGGCAAGAAAGGGTGCCCATTAGTGCATTAACTAATGACCTTCTCACCAGTAGTTCTCATTTTTCAAGGGGGTAATTGTCTCCTGCAGTCTCTGAAAGTAGAATTTTTTTACCCACAAATGATGACCTGAAATATGTGAATTTCTAGTCTCTAGTCTTATAGCCTCCCTGCCCCCCCCCTCTCTCTCTCACACACACACACACACACACACACACACACACACACAATGTGCCTAATTATCCTATTCTATCTCCCTTTGAAAATCAAGTTGTAGACCTTACTCTGTAAGGGGAATGGCAAGGAAGAACATCAAAGTGGCATGGCTTTGATTTGAAACACTTACAATGGAATCTGGAGGACTTGTTAAACAACATTTTAGGCACATACCCACCCAGATAGATGCTGACCTTGGGGACTGTGCTGGACCAGGACTCTGGAAGGAAGTTCACTAGCCTTTGTAATAGTTGTGAACTCTCTACCACCCTGCCAGAGGCTGAGATCCTGCCCTATCCTTCTTTTAAAAACTCTTGTCACACCAGTCATGATTCCTGACAAAGTGAAGTAATGAATGCCCCATTTTATATTCTAAGTTATAAAAGGAGCTCCAATCTTCTAAAACCTTGGAGCATATTTTGAAGGCTACAAATTTGGTGTCTCCCATTGCAACCCTAATAAACCCCAAATAAATGTAATTTTTCTTATTCTTAATTAACTGCCTTGATTTTCTCTTGGTTGGGAGGAACAAAGCATAAAGTAAAAAAGAAAATAAAAGAAAGAGAATCCCAAAGTTTCTTTGTTTTTTTCGTATTATTATTATTATTATTAATTTTAACCTTAACATGGGAAAAGCAGCAGCTTGGGAGATATTCTGTTCTTAACAGCCTTAGTCACAGGCTGTGTGTGGGGAGAGATGCCCAGCTTAGTGCACAGGCTCACAACTCAGTCCCTGCCCACCAGGTGCTGCAGTTGACACTTCACAGTGTCTATAAAAATGGTAAAAGGTGGAAAGTAGAATCATTTGCAGTTGTCTCAGCTGTAATACATGGGAATACAAAGACAACGTTTAAAGTTGACATAGCAAATATACATGAAAGCGTGTTTAATGGTACAAAGCCAACAGTAAAATGGAGAACAGATATTCTACTGATTTAAGAAGGGATTGTAGGAGAGAGAGAGTGAGGAGGGTATAGAAAGAAGACACAAACCCATTTCATTGAAGAATATCATAGAGAATGAATTAATATGTCTAAAAAAAGGGAAATAGGATATTATGTAGACTTTTAGAAAGTAAACATTATTAATAAACACAATTTTTCTAAATAGCAGAAAAATATTTTTACATAAAAAGCTAAGAGAACATGAAAGACATCTGAAATATTTTTATTGGGGCATTATAATTACAAACAATAGCGGGATTTGTTGCTACCTATTTGTACATGCACACAACATAACAATATAATTTGGTTAATTTCATTCCCTAATATCTCCCTTTCCAATTCTTACTCCTCTCCTCTGGTCCCCTTCTTCTACTCTATCATTCTTCCTTCTATTTTCAAGAGATTCTTCCCTTACCACCTTTTGTTGGGGAAATATTTACATATAGAAATAGAGAATATAATACAACAAGGACAAATAGCAATAAATTAAAGTAGGCTTAACATAACTATTCAAAGAAAAAGATGTTCACATGATCTCAGGAAGGAAAGACCAGCTTTTGCTAAATATAAGAGACACATCTAGAGCAAAGTGACTTAGAAAGGTGACAACCAAAAGTGATGCTCATTGGTTTATCAGATCTACAAGACAGAGACAAAAACACCACCACAGAGAGCATCCTCTTGTACCAACATTGGAGGATTCAGTTCCCAAAGCATTAATGAAAATGGAGAAGGCAATTTTATAAGGCTTAAGGTTCAATTTACAATGAAGATGTGTTAATCATGTCTTTTATCTTCTGAACTTTATAATGCTTTTACATCTTGGAGTCTTGTTGGCAGGGAGAACGGCGGTCCCTCCAGGATCAGTTAATTCCTAAAGACAGAAAGAGACTCCTCTGCAGGCCTGTGAATTTTTATAGACAACAATCAATCCAAAGCCCACAATCCCTAACTGAGCTTCTTTATTGGTCTGTTCCATTCTTGTTCAATATTCCCTGGCTCTAATCACCCAAGGGCCAGGTACCAACAACCTGAACAGTTCTACCTTTGGAGCTTGCTGAAATTATTAGTCTAGCTGATTCTACACTTGCTTATCCTGCCTTGCCCATTCCTCCCCACAGAAACCATTAAAATGGCTTTACCCTTATTCCCTCTTCCTCCTGACAGACCTTGGTACTTCCTTGTGTGGCCCTGCATGGTATGCTGTGCCTCCTGCTTCTAGGGAAAACTTCCTTTATGATACTTACTTCAGTGTCTGCATATCTAACTAAAACAAATTTCAGGTATATATGCAAATAGAAGACATGTGAGGTATAGACATCTGCTTACTATATATTTTTTTAAGAGAGAGAGAGAGAGAGAGAGAGAGAGAGAGAGAGAGAGAGAGAAAATATATTTTTTAGTTTTTGGCGGATACAACATTTTGTATGTGGTGCTGAGGATCGAACCTGGGCCACACGCGTGCCAGGCGAGCATGCTACCGCTTGAGCCACATCCCCAGCCCTCTGCTTACTATATTAAGAAGTAAAAATTACCAGAAGACTCTGGGATAAACACACTGACATACACCTGTTACAGAGAGAATGTCATAGATAGCAGGACAGAATTTTTTTTTCAGTGCTGGGTATGGAACCCAGGGCCTTGCACACATCAGGCAAGTGGTCTACCACTGAGTTACACCCCTAGGGTGCAGGAAAGATTCCAATGCAGTCACAATCAACCTCCAAAACCTGGAGGCAAAACAACAAAGACTTCATCTTTTCTTAGCTACCCATTTACCATGCACTGGCCTAGCTCTGTGCCACCTTCTCACTCCAGGATTCAGGGTGATAGGGTGACCATTCTTCACTATGGCCTATCTTTTTGGAAGAGGGACAAAAAGCCAGAGAACATATCTTACCAATAGGAACACTCTGGTCCAGAAGTGACATCACTTCTCTAATAATCCATGACTAGAACTCATCACAGGGTCCTATCTCACCCTGGGGGCCAGGAAGGATATCCTTCTATGTGCCCATAAGGGGCAGTCAGAGAGTAGAACAGTCTATGAACAGTACTGATGATAAATACATTGAATATAAAATTAATATACTTGAATAAAAAAGCCTTAATATGTCAACATAATGGAAGAGAATATTTCATTTATAGTGGCAAAGATAAAACATTGAGGAATAAATTTAAATGTATAAAACACATATGGGGACACTTATAATACTTCTGAAAGGCAGAAAAGTAAAACTGCATATGCTGTGTCCTTAGTGATTTTTTTTTGGGGGGGGGGTTGTACTAGGATTTATTGAATAAATGAATTCCAGGTCTGCCAGGTTTCCTTACTTGCACGGCTGCTTTGGTTCACCCTCATCCTTAGTAACATCCGAACAGGCGAAGACTTTGCTGCTGAATCCCCAGCCTGCCCATCCCTGGACCTAGACTTCCCTCTACCCAATTTACAAATAAGCACTCAGTCACATGAAGCCACAGGAAGCCCTCAGGGCAAAAGCAGCTATGCTTGCAGTCACCTTTCAGGTGAGGGCCAGGAGACACTGGCACTTCTACCATCTCCCTTAGTAGAAACAGAGGAGGATGAGACATAGGCAAAGTCATTTGGGGCTTTTATGTAAATCTTAAATCCTGAATTAAGAGTGCTCACTGTCTCTGAGAACCAAAACAAACCTACCTGCCCACTCAGGTTCCCAACATGAGGATACCTTTCTCTCTGCACTTCCCAGATGCTTCTAACAGGAATGTCCTGGAGGAGGCAGTGCCACTGCCTGGGTGGTTCCAGGACAGTATGCAGCATAATGGAGGCCATGGTCTCCTCCTCTGCTTGGCTAGACATCCTCATTGCCTTGGTTGAAACGTGACCTCTGCCTCCTTGGAACCCTGGAACCCCCGTCAAGGAGGTTAAGGAGCAGGCCACAGTGGGAGAAAGGCTAGTGTGAACAGTGTCCAGTGTGGCCCTGGGAAGGCCCGGGAAGGTGGAATCAGGCAGAAGGCGGAAAAACAAGCAGCCCAGGTACTTCTGGGGGATAGGCAGGACCTGTGCCAGCATCTCACCCCTCTGGGATAAAGGGCCCCATTCAATAGCTCCCCCATGATGCAGCCCACAGCCCATAGGTCAACGCCCTGGTCATACTGGCGGGCACCATACAGGAGCTCAGGGGCTCGGTACCACCTGGTAGCCACCTGGTGTGTGTAAAGGCGGCTGCCATCAGGAGAAAAGACCCGGACCAGACCAAAGTCTGCTATCTTGAACTGGTCTGAAGCATTGATGAGCAGATTGGCAGTTTTCAGATCCAGATGCACAATGTTGTTGGCATGGCAGAAGGCCACACCCTTGAGCAGCATTTGCAGGTAGCTCTTGACCTGTGCTGGGGCCAGCGGCCTCTAGGCATGGCACACCACCTCTGCCAAGTCTGACAGCATGAACTCAAAGGCCAGCACGAAGCCTGCACCATGCGGGAACACAGGCTTTAGCTGCACCACAAACTGATTATTCTCAATTTCCTGCAAAGCCTTGATCTCCCGCAGGGCCTGGTTGAGTATGCCATCCTCTAACCGCCGCAGGGCCACCTTCTTGAGGGCAACGATGTCGCCAGTCTCTATGTACTTGGCCTTGAAGATGATGCCGTGGGCACCCTCCCCGATGTAGCCCAGGATGTAGTACTGGTCCATCAGCCCTTAGTTTTTAAGCCTCAATATCATAACCTCTTCTTGAGCTAACATATATTTAGTATGATTCCAACATAAATAGTATTTTTCTATAGAATCAGACATGCTGATTTTAATGTTCTTTTGGAAAAATAAGCGAAAATAATCAGGTAATGTTTGAAAAAGAAGAGCAAAAAGAGGAGATGGACGCTCCCAGACATTGAAGCTCACTCTGCTGCCTCAGTACCCGGTCTGTGCCTCAGGATCGGACACAAGGGAGCTACTGAAGAGCCCCAGAGACTCAGTTACATGCAAAATGTCAAAAGACAAATGCTGATGGGGACAAATATTTGTAACTCATATCACATACAAGAGGCTTATTTCTGAAGTAGGTCAGTTCCCAGAAAAATCTATGGAGGAAATTCACAGACAGGAAGCTTGTGGGAGGTGAAGTTGGCAATGGCTGCTGACCCACAAGGACATGCAGAGCCTCTGCCAAGTTTGTGGGCAGTGCAGAGCAGGGGTGGCTCCTCACCTGGGTCCACACAGAGACATGAGGTCCAGCATTTACACCAGATGAGAAACAGTATCTGAGATGGGTATAATCCCAGGGAGAACCTTGGGCCAGGTGACTTCTTTGGGGGAAAATGCTGATGAGGGACTGAACTGTGAGCCATCAGCAATACCTCTCCCAACTCAGGCTGGGAGGCCTGGGTTCCTCAATGAGGGATCAGAGCTCTGGAGAAAACATGACAATCTCTGCTTTTGTGAGTGTGTATGTATGTGTGTGTGTGTGTGTGTTTTGTCCAGAAACAAACAAATAAAAATTAACAAAAGCTTTGATTTTGAAATAATTTGAATGAATTAGCTATCTAAAATCAATAGTTAAAAAAAGTTTTAAAACTTAAAAATAAGTTAAGATCCTAAGTATATTAGGTATAATAGAATGGGAACTTTTTCATAATATTGAGTTGGATACATTGCCAGAGCAAAGAGAGGAGATGGACGCTCCCAGACATTGAAGCTCACTCTGCCGCCTCAGTACCTGGTCTATGTACAAAAACTTCATCTGTATATTTTTTTCAGGCAACAATTTTGGATTCCATATCTGTTAAATACAAAGAGTTCATGGAAAAATAACAAATGGCCCCTACACACAGAAAAGATGCTTTTAATTTCATCCACTAAAAGATATGCAAATTACAAATACATGGAAAAACCATTTTACAGATATCTAAATGGCAAAAAGCAATAGTTGGCAACCCACCTGGTTACCAGTCTGGATAAACAGGCTTGCACATCCACTTGCTGGTAGCAGTGCACATTATAAATCCTTAGTATTCATCAAAGATACAAATGCTTTTATCCATGGCCCAGAAATTCCATTTCTGGGAATTTATCCTACAGAAATACCTGTATATATGTATACATGAAAATGAAGTATGTGCAATGTCATTGCAGCATTGTTTATAATGGCAAATCATGGAAATAAGCCAAGTGCCTATCTGCAGAAAGAATATTTAAGTACACTGGAGTATGTGCTTCCTGAAACAGTGCTATGCTAGTGTATGAAAGAATGAGGAAGCTGCATGGAAGGATAGTTAGCCTACATTAAGGAGTAAAAATATTTATAATCTTACCGTGGAGTAAAGACAGAAATATGTACATATTCATTTTATACACACACACACACACAACACATAAATATATATGTGCATGTATATGTATATGTGTATATATATATATTTGTTAATATCTGTATTTGTAAATGTATATACACACATGTATAGATACTTATATTTGCACATGCAAATTCTGGAAGAGTAAATAAGAAAGCAACACAGGTGGTGACCCAGGGGTCAGAGAACAGTGGGCACAGAGGACAAAAAAGATTTTCAATGTCTTCTTTTGATTTTGAAACATTTTAAATGAATTAGCTATCTAAAACCAATAGTAAAAAAAAGTTTTAAAACTTAAAAATGAGGAAGGTTTAAAATCCCAAGTATATTAGGTATAATAGAATGGGAACTTTTTCATAATATTGAGTTGGTCACATTGCCAGAAATTAAAAAAAAAAAACTTCATCCATATATTTTTTCAGCAACAATTTTGGATTCTATAGCTGTTAAATACAGACAGAAATACAAAGAACCAGTTGAAATAATTGATCTCTAAACCAGCTGACATTGATAATGTTAGTACTAATTAGCTTATTTTTATAGAAATGTGGAAAAGGAAATTATCCCAAAGTTTGCCCAAGCTAATCTTCCAGTAGGTCCTAGGCCACTGCATGCTTGTGTATTCTGAACTGAAATGAGGTTACTGATGTTTTGTTTAAGAATTTTTAATAGGGAACACTTAAAAGTTATTGGTGTCATTTTTATTCCATGGCCAAATCTAGTGGCTAGTGTATGCAGTATATGTGGAAGGACAAGAGATTTGTGTTTTCTCTTTACCCTCTATAAAATAGATTTTGTGCATATCACTCTACTGACCACAGTTATTTCCAAGACTTCTACACAGCAAATCCAAGGTCTTGGCTGCCATTCAATATAGCTAACTTCTACTACCTTTTTGATTCACTCTCTTCTTACTTATTCCAAGAGAGCACCCTCTCCTAATCATCCTCTTATGTCAAAAGGCTGCTCTAGTACTTTCTATTTAATAGTGTCTCCTCCTCCTTCACCTCTGGATGTTGTCATTCCTTAGAGCTCAGATCTGGACCAGATTCGATTGGGAAGCATTTGAAAGCATTTTTTTAAAATGTCTGACTTAAAAGCATGCATATTGAGGAGGAGAGCTGACTTGTGCTGTTCGTCCCCATGGTTACTACCTTGAAAGTTGACATGGTACCTGGAGCTGTGGCAACCATCTTGTAAACATGAAGTAACAAGCATGGTCTGCTAGGCCATTGGCCAAGAACAGTTTGAATGAAAACAAACAAAAAAACCTGAATAAGAATCTGGATGAATTCCTGACAATAGGTCACCTCTTCTTTTATTGTCAGAAAAGAAATATGTATGTATGTATGTATGTATGTATATGTGCGCGCGCACACACACACACGCGCACACATTCAGATGCATCAAAATCTACCTGATCATTTAAAAAGAACTAGTGTACATATATAATAGATTTGGGGAGATTTCAGGGAAGGACTGCTGAGTAAGAAGGGTAGTATGCTGCAAAGTATGCTCAGTGCAATCCAGTCTAGCAAATTAAAATGAACCCAGTCCTGTTTGACCCATGCTATATCGTACCGTGGTCAATTTTGTACCATTGAAGCATTTATCTAACTCCATCCCCTAACTCTACTTGCTGGCAGCTGACTCTTCCCAGAATCCTCTGCCCCTCAACTTATTTCCAGTGACACCCTCCAGCAAGGGATACTAGTGCAAGATCTGGAATGTGGAAGAGGACAGGCTGCTTTTCTATGGAAGCAGTTGCAAGCACATACCTGGGCAAAGAGCAGATATGAGATTTGATGTAGGTTCCAGCAAACTCCTGTGAAACATCTGCTTTGGGAATCTAAGCCACTGAGACAGTGGTGGTAGAGGTGTCCCTTGGGACTCACAAGGATTCCTCAATTTCCAGTGAATGCCAGTGAACTTTCTGTTGGTAGCAAGGCTTTTCCATATTCCTGTATTTACCCTGGTTGTGAAAACTTCAAGTTCCCCTTTCTCCTTGGAAGACCTAGAGCAGCTTCTATTTCCTTGAACAAATGCTGATGGATATAGAACATGGCTCTGTAAATGGTTTCAGAAACACAGAGATGAGATGAGATCCCTGATGATGGAAAGAATGGCATAGGACTTGCCCTTCTGGAAAGGAAAAAGGGTGAGATGGGCTTTTATCTGAGCTCCAGACTTGGCTGTGGAGCCAGAGTTTCCTCGACCTCCCTTAAGGAACAGCTTAGCTCTTCCAGCTATGGTGGCATTGATTCCAAAAGCTGAGATTTTTGATATTGCAAGTTGCAGAATCATACAAGTTGAACTCAAAGCCTGTCTAGATCTCCTGTGAACACAGTAGGACTGTGATCAAGACAGCTGGATGGGATCCCAGGAATGTTTAGGTTGGTTCTGAGCAACCTGAAGACCCCAAATCCTCATCATCCTGAACCCCTCTGGATGAGCAGAAGAGTCCCTCATCACTTGTCTGAGGCTAGCGTCTCCTTGTCTGAAGGCCTGGTAAGGACCACATCCGAGAATATTTATGATGGGAAGATAACCAAATCACCTTAAAACCTAGCATTTTTTTTCTTGGTTACCAGATCCATAACTAGGAAGACAGGAAATATCAGACACATTGAAAGAATACCAAGTTTCTTTTTCCAGTAAAAATATGAAAAATGTATAGAAGTAGATTTACAAATGTTAAACCAGGACTTTTCCTGCATAGCACCAGCAGAAACTAAAGCTGAGCCCTTTAGATATAAAGTTCTGGGTGCTGGCAGGGGGTGGGGGGGTAGCAGACGCAGTGGATGAAAATGTTACACACTTGTCACCAGATTCTTCAAAGGGCAGAGTTCCAGATCATAAGAATTTATTTATTTCTTGCTTAGTTACTTATCTACTGGTATACATGAATCCCTTGTGCCCCTTTCCCGTCTTTGCCATAGGACATAAGGTAGACAAGCAGGGATAGAGTTGTTAATTTACAGCTCTTTAAGTCACACTTTACTAGAGTTGGGCTATGATCAAGCCAGGTGAGGAAGGAACAAAACTCAAGAAGAATTTAGTGACTTTTGGGACTCTGTATCTTCCCTTTTTGGTGAAAAGTGGGTGAATCTCTGGGGGTTAGTGAGATATGAGGTCATTGCTCTTGCTTGCTAGTCTAAATATGGGTCCAAGGATATGGATGGATGAGGACATGACAAAAAGTGTGGGTAGCACTAGAGAGCCTCTTACCAACTGGACCACTGTCCTTCCTGTGTCCTCCCCTTACCCCATTCTTGTCTGTGTAATTCAGGAGAAGCCTGGAATGGCACTTCCCAGATTGGTTTCCTGATAAGTTACAAGTTTCTAAATGAAAAGTGCTTGTGCACTATTTGGAAGGCAGCAAGAGAAGCCACTGTACTCTGAGGTTAGCAGGGAGAAGCAACAGCTCCTAGATGAACTTCAGGGAATCCCGTTCTCCATTCCTGAGATGGTGACAGTGGCTTTGATTGTGAGTCACAGCTGATTCCAGTAGAGTGCCTGCAAATGACCTGCCTTGCAGCTTTGGTTCAGTAGAAGGCCGGCAGTGGCAGCATGGCCTCTCTGGATTCCCCAAGGTTGAGTATGACTTGTCAGTCAACTGCCTCTATTCCAGGCTTGCCTGACCTTCACTCCTCCAGACCTCCCAGTGATGCTACAAGCTCCTGACTAAATGGAAACCCTTCTCATTTGCAAACCTAAAGTATTTTGGGTTCTTAACAGGACCCTGGCTATAATCATATATGAATCCACATATGTATACAGTTGTCTCACCCCCAGTATCCATGGGGGTTTGGCTCCAGGACCTTTGCAGATATTAAATTCTATGGATGGTCAATTCCTTTATATAAAATGGCATAATATTTGCATACAACCTACACACATTCTCCTGTATACTTTAAATCATATATAGATGCCTTATAATACCTAACACAATGTAAATGCTATGTAAATAGTTGTTACACTGTATTTTATTGACAAGAAAAAAAGTGTGTATATGTTCAGTGCAGATGGAAATTTTAAAAATATTTTCTACCCGAGGTGGTTGAATCCATGGATGCAGAATCCATGGGTACAGAAGGCTGACTGAACATTAAATCTATTTGTGTGTGTGCACATATGTGTCTGTAGATGAATATTTGAGCTTGAATAAAAATATGGGATATACTAGGTTATTAATATCGGCTTCCAAGAGCTGGTAGTGATATGGGCAAGAAGACAGGATGAGCCCAGAAAAAGAGAAGACTTTTTCTAGAAATAAATGATTTTGTTAATCATTAATGCAAAATTACATATGTGAATGTATGTAAAACAGAAAAAGGTAGAAAGTGTTAGGGTAGGACTTAGTATGAATTCTGAAGAGCAAGGATGTGCTGGTTTAGTCTGTGAATAAGGGTCACCTGCCTGTTACTATTATGTGACTATCATCTATCCCTCTAAGAGTGGATCCATTATTTATTTCCCACCATGATAGAAGGACCAAAGAAGCACAGGGAGATGGAGGAAGAAGACAAAAACTACACAGAAAGGGAAGACACAAAAGGTGAGATTCAGCTTTTACAGTACATCTCTCTAAGTGAATTGACTTGAAACTTAAATGAAAGTCTCAAATCTATACATACAAGGTGAGCAGCCCAAATATCTGTCTGTTCCAAATAAGGTTATGGTGTATCAAATAGCAAGTCTTAAAATGACCGAGAGCAGGATTTTCATGTAAAAGTCCTTTTGCTGTGAGTAACACATATATTGAGTCAGTGTACCCTGCAAATTCACCTTTGAATCAGAGGCAGGGTGACTGGGAGTGAGGAGGGCAGGTAGGTCCTGGCCACAGTCCAGCCTCGAGCTTGCTTTGTGACCTTGGGCAATTTCAGTTTTCATCTTTTGTTTAGGTTCCTGTTTGGGCAACTTAAAGGAAACATGGTAGACATTCATCTATAAAGGGCACTCTAAATCTTAAGATTATAAAAGCAATAAAAAACAAGCTATAATATAGGATTCTATTGTTTTTCAGAGATCCAATTGGAAACAAAATAGAAGAGCCAGGAAAGCATCCTGGTCTTGAGTAGGCCTGGACTCAAAAAGCTGAATCCACACTCATTCATTATGTATTAGCAATGGCCACTGAGTCAAAGGACTTGGGTAAGGATGGGGGGTGGAGCTGTCAGAGTAACCCTGGGAAGAACAGGGGCAACACCATGCAGAATTCTGGACTCATCTTTCCTCTCTGTCACAACCTGAGCCCTTCCATTATCATCCCCTTTGACCCTGTTCCCTCATTTCTAACACTCCAGTGACATCACCCTTAGAATTAGCACCAATAACCAGAACTCTACCAACCCTCATATGGAACATTCAGCATTGATCACTCCCTTCTCCAACTATGCTCTTGGCAGCTGAGACATATTACTGCTTTTCTAAAAATTAAAAGATATTTATTAACATGTATCAATTGCACATAGCAATGGGGTTCAATGTGATATTCACAAACACGCATACAGCATGCACTAATTAAATCCAATCTCCCTCTATCTAAAATATTCAGAAATCCTAACCTCTGGGTACAAAACCTAGAAAATGCCTGTACATTTGCCATAAGAACAAAGAGTCCTATTAAAAATGCATAGAGAAACTCTGTTCATAACAGCAGAAAAGAGATACAGGACAAAGGTTCAACAAAAGTAGAAAGAACAAATGCATTTTTGTTTTTACAAGCAACTGGATACTATGCAGCAAGGAAAAAGCAGTTAAACTTCATTCAACAATACAGATGAATGTCAGAAACATATTGCTAAAGAAAGAAGAAAGTTCCTAGAGATTCATACACTCTGGTTCCATTTACATAAAGTTCAAAGCATGTGATACTAAATAAAATATATTGAGAGAGAGAGAGAGAGAGAGAGAGAGAGAGAGAGAGAGAGAGAGAGAGAGAGAGAGAGAAAAATACTAAAGAAAAGCCAGGGAAAAGAAAAGGTAAACACAGGAGTGGTAGCCTCCAAGGGGAGAGGCAGAAGAAACACGAAGGGATTTCAATGTTAATGATAAAAGCCCATCATTATATTCCCCACACCCTTTTAAAGGTGGTTTAAATTTGCAATATTAGAGGCTAAGGGTATAGTTCAGTAGTAGAGTGCTTTCCTGTACATGTGAGGCCTTGAGTTCACTCTTCAGCCCTGCAGAAAACAAAACCTGCAATATTTTATAGTTTTTTTTCTCTTCTTTTAGTACTAGGGATTGAACTCAGGGGCACTCAACCATTAAGCAACATCCCCAGCCCTATTTTGTATTTTATTTAGAAATAGGGTCTCATTGAGTTGCTTAGTGCCTCGCTTTTGCTGAGGTGGGCTTTGAATTTACAATCCTCCTTTCTCAGACTCCCAAGATGCTGAGATTACAGGCACATACCACTGCGCCTGGCTTATAATTAGTTTTGATAAATATTATTTTGTATCATCTCAGTATTTAATAAATTCATGATCTAGGGTAGGTTAAGCTGTAGGTATCAGTAGAACTCTCCATCCCTCATCAACAGCATAAAGAAAAAAAGATTATTTCTTCTTACTCATGGAATTCAGGCTGGGAGTCCAGGGAAGTGGTGACTCTACTCCACATAGTCATCCAGGGATCCAGGTGTTGTCTTCTAAATGTGACTTCCAAGGCTGTCCTGGGTAGCCACAGTTTGCTCAGCCAGAAGGAGGAAGAATCCAAAGGGACACTCTTTTCTCCCTTATTTTACTTCAGTCTCTTTCCACACCTCATCTCCTCAGACAGAAGATGATAGGTCATGCACAAAAGTGTACATGCTGCTCTCTGTCATTTCACTGTGGGAATTTATTGAGTGGCCATACTGGGCCTGGGCAATCAGGCCTAGTGGCCTGCTTAGGGAGAAGGAAGGATGGGTTTCAATAAACAGCAAGATTTTTCTACCCCAAACCCTGGAACATATATATGTATGTATGTATATGTATAGCATACATACACACAATACACATATCTATACACGCGTTATAAACGTATGTACAAAAACGTATACAAAGAACTGAAAGAAGAGATCCTGGTCTAAAGACCTGGATCCTGAATGACTTTCATTTTCTCATTTTGTTTGTATTTTCTTTACTGAATTCCTAATGATGTTAAAGTATTCTCAGGGCCTGATTTTACCTGAATGGAAGTAATTTGTTTGTCTAGCTAATGAATTGGCTCCTTTTTGTTTTGTTTTTAGAGAATATGAACATATCCAAAAACTAAAATAAACTGTGGACTCCCCCATTTCAAAAAACTGCTTAAACACTAGCAAATAAATATAGTCAATTTTAGCATTGAATGAGAACTATGTTCTGTTACTCTGCAAGGTAAATATTAAAGCTACCAATTTCATAATAATGTGAAATATATATATATATATATATATAAATCAGTGTATTTTGTGATAAAAATAATTTTGAAAAAACTTTCGATCTGATCATCTACAGCAATAGAATAAAAGAAAGACATTATAATTATATATTCATGGTAAATATTAACTCATTATTGACTTATTACACAAATGAAATTATTTTATTGCCCTATGACTATATAAGTGCACATGTACTTACAGTCTGAGAAACTCTACTTTTGGATCACACACCTTCTGAGATTATAAACACAGTAACCTTAGGTATTTCTAGATGCTTGGGCTTTCCATGCTCAGAATGCAATTAATCTAAGCGATGATGAAAAATATATGGAGCATTATCTTTACAAAAGCTAAAGAAACAGCTAAAATGAACAGCCAAATCTATAAGAAAGGAAGTGTTCCAAGGCTGCACCTTTGGGAAGGTTAACTGCTTAGTGGCCATGGGCCTGCTCAGCAGACACTGATGGGGCTCCCAGCACATGCAGGCATCCCTGAGTGCTGCTGATATAAATATAAATAAAGACCTGTGTGTGCTTCTTTAGAGGTTAGTAAAGAAAGAGTTAAGACAGGCATGGAAACAGCTGATATGCACTGGGACGGTTGGTTGAGAGGTATGTACAGAGTGCAAAGAGTCTGCAAGGGGATGACACACCCCATTATTTGTGAGTGAGGAGGAGGCTTTCCAAAAGAGGAGGAAGAAGAGCAGTGTGGGGGGAAAGCACACACAAGAGCCCAGAGGCTTGCAAAACCACCATCTGACCAGTGAATTGCAGAGAGGTGCTGGGGGTTGGGGGAGATTTGGGTATGAACAAGGAAAAAAATATATGACCATGAGGTGGCAGTAGAACACACAAGCTTTATGGGGGATGTTTCCACAGGGTTGAGTGCTGGAAATCCACTCATTGAAGGAGACTGTTCAGGGACTACAGTGGAGGAGGTAGTTTGCTACTTAGAAGGGGAGGAGGATATGGGAATTCTTCAGGGATAGACAGACTGGAGAGAGAGCTCACATGTGATGGTTAACTTTTTGTGTCAACTTGACTGGGCAACAGGGTGCCCAGATATTTGATTAAACATGATTTTGGGTGCATCTGTGAGGGTGTTTCTGAAGGAGATTAACATTTGAATCTGTAGATTGAGTCAAGAAGATTGCCTTCCCCAGTGTGGGTGTGTCTCATCCAATTTATTGAAGGTCTGAGTAGAACAAAATGAATAAATAAGGGAAAATTCACTCTTCCTGCCTGACAATGAGAGTTGTCTTTCAGATTCAGATTAGAACTTATACCATCAGGTCTCCTGGTTTTCCAGCTTACTGACTGCAGATCTCGGGACTTGAAAATCTTCATAAATGCATGAAGCAATTTCTTATGAGTCTCTCTTTCTCCCTCTCTCTTCCTCTCCATGATATATACATACCTGTATGTATGTATGTGCACCTGTAGACATCTCCTATTGCTGAGAACATAGGTTAACACATGTGAGCAGGTGACATCACTCAAAAGTGGAGTCTCCAGGTCAGAGAGCTCTAAAGGGCAGCAGTGGTTTGTAGTCTTATAACCACAAGGCTCTATCTTATCAATGACAAGCAAGATGCTGTGGAAGACTTAGCAGGCTATGCAAAACAGAAATGCTCTAAATGGTTAAAACTCTGCTTTTTTAAAAAGCTATGTTTAAAACATTTGCGCTGGAGTATAGCTCAGTGGTAGAATGCTTGCCTCACATGCAAAAAACTCTGGGTTCAATCTAAAGGACTGAAAAAAAATAAAAAGATGTGTAAACATTTGAATTTGGGGCTGGCAGGATTTTAAGTTAATGGGTTCCAACCTACAGGGGAGGAACAACTGAGCTAGAAGCCAACACACAGAGCCTGTCTTAGTCTCATTTATATGAAACAAAGTCAGCAGGACAAAAATGATTCTCTCAGGTAGATTTATAGAAAATATATAATTTGATTTCAAAGTCTCAGATGGACTTTCTGAAAAAAAATATAATTTAGTTTCAAAGAAAAATGATTGAATTCATTTAACTAGCTCACACCCAGTCACATTCTGCCTTCACCCTGATGTCTAAGCCAATTGTCTCAGGGGATGTGGAAACCTATTGGAATAAAATGTCATATTGTAGAAAGCCATAATTAGCTTATGGCTCGATTTTCTTCTTATTGAGTTGAATCATCCTCTTTTTAGCCAGCCCAAAGCTACTTACTGAAATCAGCATCAGCATTACTTACTCAGGTACTAGAGTCTGGATGTTGAATGTCTCCTAAGGGTCCTTGTGGTAAAGGACTGTCCCCATGGGGAGGGGTATATTTGAGGTGGTGGGAATTTCTCTTAATGGGAGGTCTTCAGATCACTGGGAATATGCTCTCAAAGGAGATTATGGAACTCTGGCCCCTTCCTCGCTCTCCTTTTGCTTCCTGACTGATGAGGCAAGTGGTTTTGCTCAACCCCATACTCTCACCATGATGTGTTGTCACAGACCCAAAACAATGAATAATCTATTATTGACTGCAGACTCCAAAACTGTGAGCCAAAACATATCTTTTCTCTTTACAAACTAATTACCCTCATGTATTTTATTGTAGTGATGGAAAGCTCACTGGACACATCAAGTAAGATCTCTTGGCCTTTAATCTTAAAATAGCTTTACAAAGAATCCAAATATGGATTTTCATAAAGTCTAAGAAAGCTAAGTCAACCGTGAAATGAATTTTGTGTTGAAAATTAAAGTGTGCCCTGCTGAGATTGATGGCAGCCTTCTGAGGTGAGATTTACCAGGAACCCTCATTTCTAGAGGACAACCTGGCTGTGCACCCTGTACTTTAGATCTGCATGGTGTTTAAGAAAGAAAACTATTCCTTTCAGTTAAATTATTTCTGTTAAAAGTTCCTCAGGCAGATTTTTAAAACTGAAATCAAATTAACTCCTGAAGATCTGAAAATAAAAAATCACTTCATTTATATTGGATGTCTGCCAACCTGGCCTCCAGGAGGAATCTTAATTTTTAACTTCTAAAGAAAATCTTCCAGCTCTTTCCATCCAGTTCTACAAGGAGGTTCACCAACTGTGCTGTATCTGTGTATCACAAGGATGATGATGGAGATTGCTATAAGCCACTGGAGTCCAGGCTTCATAAACCCAGGCTAGTGCCTTCCTGGGGGACTAGGAACACTGAAGAGGACTTTGCCCCTCACAAAGGAGTCATCAGCTCAGACGTGGGTAGTCAACACATGGCAGTCAGAAAGGCTGCTGGGTTCTGAGCATATTTTCTGCTTGTTCAGAGTAAAAGAAATACTGTTGTGAGTCTGTATTGACAAAAGAGTGAAATCATACCCATGTAGTGATCGGGATTAAGGCAAGCTGTATCTACCCTCCTCTTCCCAGGTTCCCTAGGCAGAGTGCCAAGAGAGGCAGGTGTGGGCAATGAGAGTTGGTACAGACTCAGAACCCACTGTGCTAGGTAAGGCCTGAGCATGAGGAGTCTGTGTCCACCCAGGAGGCCATGTCCTCCCTGTAGGTACTTCTACACAGAAGGCTACACCCATCTGGGAGCAGCATCTACCCCAGGAGGTCCACCAAGGAGGCTGCATCTCCCTAGGAGGTTATGTTTACCCAGCAGACCATGTCCCCACAGAGGCACATCTACCCAGGGGACAGTGTCTACACAGTGGACTGCATCCACCCAAGAGGCTGAATCTATTAGAAGGCTGTGTCCTCACAAGAGCCCATGTGTCCAGGAGGGTTCACCTACCCTGAAGGCTGTGCCCACTCAGGAGGCTGCATCATCCAGGAGTCTGAGTCTTCCCAGGATACAGTTCATGCACTCAGCAGAGATCCAGAGAGCACCCTGTCTCTGCTGTTGTAGTACTCTACTCACACTCTGAATAGTTCCTTAACAGGATGACTTTAGCAGAGACCACCCCCCGTCAAAAAACAAAACAAAACAAAACAAAAAACATGAGGAAGGGAGTCCTGCAGCTATTTGGAGGACAGCATTCTCAGTCATTAGAACAGCAAGGTTTAACTGTGCTGTGGGTCTGTGTAATTGTAGTACCTACAGGTGAACCTGGAGGAGTGACTTTGCAGGGCTGAGGTAAGGACATGGGGTTTTATTTTGGAAGAGGTGAGGTCTTAGCTGCAGAGAGAAATACTCCAACATGTCTTTAATTTTTAAAATGTTCATGGTATAATTTGTAGACAGTGGAATGAATTCCCAGAACTGTAACCACCAGCACAATTGAGATCTAGACCCTGTTCTTTCCATCAGCATGGCTGTCTTGTCCTTTCTCAGTTGGCACCTCTGCTATTGCTGCTGCCTAACATGTTATCACATATTTAGTGGCTTAAAAAACATCAATGTATTATCTTATGGTTTTGGAGGCCAGATGTACAGAGCGCTCAGTGGGTTTGTGTTCTCTGATTTCTTACAAGGTACAGTAATGGTTTCAGCAGGGCTGTGCCCCCTCCTGGATGCTCTAGAAAAAGAATCAGCTTCTGTGCTCCTTCAGGTTTGGTGGCTGGAGCAGAGAGTCCCTGTTGCCTTTGCAAGCTACTAGCTGGAGGTCATTGCCAATTTCCAGAGGCCATTGGATCCTTAAGCTGTTGGTTCCTCAAGCTCAAAGTAGTGGAATAAGTCACCTTCACACTTGAAAATCCTCTGACCTAAATGTTCTCATCTCTCATTCTTCTGTCTTGTCCAACGACCCCTGATGTTACCTTGGACCCACCCAGATAATCGCTATTCTGTTTTATAATCAGCTGATCAGCAACTTGAATTCCATCTGCAGTCCCTTTGCAACATACAGTAGTCCTCCTTTATTTGCAGGGGATATATTCCAAGACCCTCGATAGATGCTGAAGCAACAGATAGTACCAAACCCTCTATATGCTATGTTTTGTTCTCACTGTTGATCTTAGAAACTTCAGCATGTGCTTCCCCCCGGGCCCCCGCCACTTCCTTATTAAGTAAAGAACTTTCACCTTTTCACTTACAGGAAATACTTATTGTTTCTCTTTGGCATATCTGAATCATCAGACTCACTACACTTACACTTCAAGACCATTATTAAGTAAAATAAGGGTTACCTGAACACAAGCACTGCAACATGGTGACAGTTAATCTGACACTGAGCTACAAAGTGACTAATGGGTGGGTAATATATACGTCATGGATACGCTAGACTAAGGGATGATTTATGTCCTAGGATGAATGAAGAAGGAAGAGGCAAGATCTCACAATGCTTCTCACAATATATGTAATTTAAACCTTTTGAATTATTTTTTTGGAATCTCCCATTTAATATTTTGGGGCTGTATTAATTGCCAGCAACTGAAACCATGGAAAGAAAAACCATGGGTAAAAGGGAACTGCTGGATCTAGATCAGTGTTTGAACACTGGGGAACAGAGATCTTAAGACACATCTGACTAATTTGAGCATCTTTTCATGGGCTCATTAGTCATTTGTGTGTGTGTGTATGTGTGTGTGTGTATATATATATATATATATATATATATATATATATATATATACATATATATATATGATTTATATTTTTATAATTAACTTGTAGTTGTTATTTATATATTCTAGATACAAGTGCTTCCTCAGTTATGTTTTATTACTATTAGTTCCCCCTTTAGAATTACCTTTTTATTTTTACCACAGGTTTTTGATGAACAAAAATTTTTGGCTTTGAAGAAGTCCAATTTATCATTCATTTTCTCTTTTTTAGTTTTATTTTTCTTTTGTTTTTATTTTGGGGCCCCTTTATACTTGCCAATGAAAAACTACCCACTATGTGTTTAAGTGTATAAACAAATTACCAGAAAGTAATTTGCCATGTATGGTAGAAGACAGGGCCAAAGTTAGTCTCTCCTTCCTCCCTGACTTCTTCCCTCTCCTTCCGCATTTCCTTCCTTCTTCCCTTCCTCTATCCTTCCCTTCTTCCCTTGCTCTCTCCCTCCACCTTTGCTTCTTCCTTTTTAAATAAATTCTGTTTTACAGTTGCTCCAATCCTTATATTAAAAAGACATTTTCATTCTCTTGTGACTAAAATTTTTAAATATATTTTTATTTGTTCTTATTAGTTATAGGATAATGTATTTTGATGTATTATACATATGTGGAGTATAATTTCTCATTCTTCTGGTTGTATATAATGTAGAATTACATTGATTATATAATCATATGTACACACAGGATAGTAATGTCTGCTTCATTCTACTATATTTCCTATTCCCACGCCCCCCCCATTCCCTTCATACAACTTTGTCTAATCCAAAGTACTTCTATTCTTCCCTACACTTTCCTCCTTATTGTGAATTAGAGCTGTATATTTGAGAAAACATTCGACTTTTGTTTTTTTGGGGATTGCCCTATTTCACTTAGCATGATACTCTCCAGTTCTATCCATTTACCAGAAAATGCCATGATTTTGTTATTCTTTATGGCTGAGTAATATTCCACTGTGTGTGTGGGGGGGTACAGAATAGAAGACACAGAGACAAACATACATAAATATAGTTACCTCATACTAAACAAAGGCATCAAAAATACACATTGGAGAAAATATAGCCTCTTTAACAAACGGTGCTGGGAAAACTGGAAATCCATATGCAGCAAACCAAAATTAAACCCCTATCTCTCTCCTGCACAAAATTCAACTCAAAGTGGATCAAAGACTTAGGTATTAGATCAAAGACCTTGTGCTTAATAGAAGAAAAAGTAGGCCCAAATCTATATCATGCCAGCTTAGGAACTGACTTCCTTAATAACACTCTTAAAGTTCAAGAAGTAAAATCAAGAATCAACAAATAGGATGGAATCAAACTAAAAAAAAAACTTCTTCACAGCAAAGGAATCAATTCTGAATGTGAATAGAACCTACATAATAGGAGAAAATCTCTTGGTGACTTTTAAAAAGTAAACTTACCATTCGGTATAAGTCTGTTTCAGGACTCTTTTTTTGTTCCAGGATACACCTCTGGTTCATCCCATGCAAATATCACAGGGTTCTGATGACTACACCTGAGATCAGGTCCTGTAAGCCTTCCAGCTCTTCTCTCCCTCTGCAAAATTGTCTTCTCTAGGTTTTCAAAGAGTCAGTGTGATCCCAATCAAATTCTAGCACTCGCTTCCCAGCTTCTTGTTAGGACAAGCTGACCGTAAAATTTCATGGACGTGACTTCTATTTTACATTTTACTCAGGTCCTTGTCTGAAGAGTGGAGATATTAGTGGGACAAACACAGAGTGGCTGGGTACTTGGGCTGCTGCCCTATAGCACAGGGACTGAATTTCTGAAGGACTTCCTGACAGCTTAGTTGTGGGTATAAGCACAAGTGGTGGAAGCTTCCTGCTTTCAGACAGGAAGAGCAGGGTGTTCCCTGCTTCCCACCGCCAACACTGAGATGGCTAAGTGGTTCCTTTGTGGGTTCACATGAGTGCCAAAGGTGCCTGTCCCAGTGTCCCTGGGGTATGACTATTATGTGGGTGATCCTGGGGGTTCTGCAGAGGTGATGCTGTCCTAGGAGAGGCCTGGGTTCCTTGTTCTCATGTTGCCTGAGCAGCTCTACCTTTTCAATGTTTCCTAAAATCATGCTGGAAATTATGTCCAGGTGCTTCACAAAAATACTTCAAATAACAGCAAGAGTAGCGTGTTAAATGCACTGAGTTCATTACTTGGCTCATAACATGGCCAGAGAGAAGTGGGTCAGAGGACAGCGTGTGGCTCCCTCTCTGGAATCCACGAAGGATTCACAGGGCTGGGTGAGGTGTCAAGCCAAACCAGATGTGCAACTGTGCTAGAGCCTTTGGAAAAGCTGCACCTCTCACTTCTGCACTTTGTGGGATCAGGAGGCAGGTCCTGCTTGAGACTCTGGGTCCTAGTGAGTCATCACAGTAACCAGGAGCTTCTGTGAGCAACAGATGTGATCAGTAGAGCATTGCAGCAGAGATGCAGGGATGAGCTAAGGCCTTGCCTGTGGATGCAGTGGGTTGGAATGTATTATCAGGCCAGAAAAATATAGGGACTTCTATACTTATCTGCTTCTTTGCTTTTATGTTTTATTTTAATTTGCTTTTTGTGGGAAGAATTTAGATATGCTGGGAGGCAGAACTCATTCTCTCCTTCATTCATTCATTTAATATTTGAGTACCTACTCAAACCAGCCAGCTGTTGTGCTATTTTATACAAATATGTTATCTTCTTTAATCTCATGGCAATCCCGCTAGTGTGGATGGGATGATGATGACGGTGTCTATTTTAGCACAAAAATCAAATAATTTAAAGACATCAGCTAGCTTGCTTGGCTCATACATATACAGGGAGTGAAAGCCCACCTGGACCTAGGACATCTAAACTGCCAGAACTCACTCTCTCAACTTCCACCTTATGCTGCCTTCCAGAATAGAGTTGACCAACTCACAAGCTTGAGAAGCAGATAAGAAAGACAAATATCATTCCAATGTTCCAAGATTAAGAGCAAGTTCACACTAGTTTAATGCACATGTGAAATTCAGATTTGATATTTTATATTTTGTGTATGTCACAAATTACCAGCCACTATGATAAAAAGAAATGTTTTGAATTCTCAATTTCTACAAATAGTAAACAATACATAAACACAACCATTATGTGTTTTATTTAAAAACATAATATTTTAAAAAACCATAGAGTGTATACCTATAATGTTTTTAGTCCATCTAGATCAGGCCTTCCCTTCTGCTGCTCTCATTTCTATGTTGCCCTGAGGGATGATCAGAAAGGACAGAAAGAGGCTGGGACACAGGATCTGAGGAGCATGTAGAGGCAGGGGCTGCAACTGCCCTGTGATAGGCAGTGAGTATGTGCTCTGTGCATGTACTATGAGGTTAGTATGGGTATGATGTGTGTCTATGGTGTGCACAAGTGTAGTGAGTTTGGATGACATGTATATACTTTGTGGCATGTTGTGTTATAGCATTCATATGAGGCATGTATGCAGAATGCAGATTCTGTAGGTTTCTGTAGTGACTATGGCATGCATATTGTGTGTGGTATGGTGTTGTAAGTATGGGTGTTTGGTATGTGTGGTGTATATGGCCTGTTGGTATATGTGGTGTGTTGTGTTGCCCAACATGCATGGTACATGAGTGGTATGTGATATGTATGTTTCAGGATGTGCATATGCACATTGGGTATGATATGGATATAAGTATCTGCACACATGAATGTGAGATATATACAAGGAATATGCATCTGCAATTTGTGTTTGTGAAATATGTATTATGTGATTAGTTCTATGTTGAATGTGGTATGTGTGTAGCTGTGCATGCAGAATGTATTTAGTGTATGGTGTGTATGTGGTGTGTGTGGTATGTGTGTGTGATGGTGAATGTGTTATATTGTGCACATGTGTTTGCATGGTAAATGTGTTTTGTGCAAGCTGTGGCATATGTGGCATATGTTGTCAGATACATGTCATGGGTGATGTGACTGTGTGTGATTGATGTGCAGGGTGGATGGATGGTAGGAGTAAATACGATACTCAGTTTTTTAACTGGCTCAGACTAAGCCTCAGGCCAAATATTCTGTTGATTATTTAAGGGATTCTGGTATCTGCCTTCCAGGGACATGCCACAGTGCTATGAAGAAGAATCTGGCTGACCTCTGCTCCTGAGCAAGGGTCTCCTCCCATCCAATCTCTTCTCTCCAGCACAAGGGGACTGTGTCAGGCTGCCTAAGACAGAGAATAACAAAGGGCAGAACTCATATTCCAGCATTGGACTATCTGTCCTGGAGTCATGGGGAAACTACAAATGCCTCAAGTAGCAGTATCAACATCAACAGCCCTCTCTGTACACTTTTGTTAGGTGTCCCATTAGGAGAACATTATTTAGAACAAAGCTTATTTCCCTCAATCCAGATGATGTTTTACCCAAATCTCTGGTTTGAGTATAGTGATCTGGATATGTCCTAACAACCCACTCAGAGCTGCTCTTGGCTCGCAAGTTATGGCCTGCAAAAATGTAGAACAATCCATGCTTCCCAGAAACATCTCTTGCTATATATACAGGGTCATTCTGAAATTCTGATTTGCTATTTTACAAAATTCATTGGCAAAAGCTTACGTTTGCCTCAGGGGAAGTAGAACAAAAGGGTTGTTTCCTTTGGTTGCACTCGAAGGGGGCACAGAATGAAGCAGATTGTGGAGGTGTTCATTATAAATACAGACGTGTGAGCACATATAGAGGTAGAGAGCTAGAGAAGCCTTTGGTTTCCCTCATGAGGGAGAGTTAATTCTTAGTACTGGTGGTATATGAGGTTGTTTAAAACAAATCAATCAGGATGTTGATGGGTAAGAAATTTAATTGGGTTTTCTAACATGACTAGTAAAATGTAAACGATGGTAGATAATCTGTGTTTATAGCTTTGAAAAATTCCCTTTGCTGCAAAAATATATTAAGTCAGACAGTAATGGATTTACACATCTTTACAAGATGCATCTGTGTAAACTGCAATGACAGAGCTACAAAACTAATGTCAACATCTGTCACATTAGCTGTCTAATGCACAACTTCTGTTTTGGAAGTTAGCAGTCCTTTTTTCAACTGGCAAAAATCGATACCATCTGGACTTTAAACAGGTAATATTTACAACCACTCTTTCCTGTATGTGAATTAAGTAATTATATTTTACTTCAATATTAGTTACATAACGCTGACATCAGTGAATTGGGATTCTTTGAGAAAATACACAGAAAACTGTTATAACCTTATTACATCATTGAAGTGATATCACAGTAAAAATCCAAACTGTGTAGGAGAGCTTGGTTTCAGACAATGGCAGACTGAAGAACAATACTCATGGCAGAAGATAAGGAAGAAAGCTCTTTGATGACTTCAAAGGCAGTAAGAAATCTTAAGGTGAAAATCCGAGACAAAAACAGAGACAAGAGAGTTGAAGCTAGGATTTAGAGTCACTTTTCCCATTGGGAATATTGCAGTGACAAAGGCAGTGGCTGAGAAATTCATCAGAGGTCCCAATAAGTCAAGACTCTTGATAGACTTCAGGGTCTTCAAAGAACAGACCGTGGTACATATTCCAGACTTACAGCTAGAAACCTGAAGGGCTAACCCCCAAGAGTCAGAGTAAGTTAAAAATAGGAAAGTCATAGCAAGGAGCTATATCCAGCTGCAAATCACTGAAATCACTGAATCACTTAAAGTGGTATTAGATTGCTAATGCCTCCATGCTTGCTGCCTGAAATAAGCAAACCTAATCCTCCCTGAAAAAAGATAAACTCATCATTCAAAGCCTAAAATTCTGTTTCAAAATGTTAATATAAAATATCCAGGCCCCAATTAAGATTACCAGGATGATGATAAATCAAGACAAGATATAAAAATAAAAGCAGGCAGTAGAAACAAGAACAAAAAAAGGCATTCTAGACAATGGAGTTATAAAACCTACTTTAATTATAACTAATACATAGAAGATAAAGAATTTTGGCAAAGTTCTAGGAAATATAAGAATAAGTCAAGTAGAAGCTTTACAACTAAGAAACAGAGTAACTAAAAATAAGAAGTGAGGGAAATGAGGGTGGTACACTGTGTGGTATACTGTGTGAGTCTCTGGGTTTAATCCACAGCAGCGTGCGCACACACACACACACACACACACACACACTCACACATACTACCACAATGTTGAAAGATCACATTCTACTCCATTAATATGTATAATTTTATAGGTTAATAAAAATCCTTATAAATGCTAACTACCATTATCAGTGTTATATTCTTGGCTTTAAGAATTTCTAATTCCCCTTCTCGGTCTATTCCCCAAAGACCTAATAAGAGCATGCTACAGGGACACTGCTACATCGATGTTCATAGCAGCACAATTCACGATAGCAAGATTGTGGAATCAGCCTAGATGCCCTTCAATAGATGAATGGACAAAAAAATGTGGCATTTATACACAATGGAGTATTACTCTGCATTAAGAAATGACAAAATCATAGAATTTGGAGGGAAATGGATGGCATTAGAGCAGATTATGCTAAGTGAAGCTAGTCAATCTTTAAAAAATAAATACCAAATGACCCCTTTGATATAAGGGGAGTAAACAAGGACAGGGTAGGGACGAAAGTTTGAGAAGAAGATTTACATTAAACAGGGATGAGAGGTGGGAGGGAAAGGGAGTGAGAAGGGAAACCGCATTGAAATGGAAGGCGATCCTCAGGGTTATACAAAATGACATATAAGAGGAAAGGAGGGGTAAGACAAGATAATACAAATCGAAGAAATGATTTACAGTAGAAGGGGTAGAGAGAGAAAAGGGGAGGGGAGGGGAGGGGAGGGGGGATAGTAGAGAATAGGACAGACAGCAGAATGCATCAGACACTAGAAAGGCAATTTGTCAATCAATGGAAGGGTAACTGATGTGATACAGCAATCTGTATACGGGGTAAAATTGGGAGTTCATAACCCACTTGAATCAAACTGTGAAATATGATGTATTAAGAACTATGTAATGTTTTGAACGACCAACAATAAAAAAAAAAGAATTTCTAATTTAATGAAGAAAATAAGCGTGTGATTAATTATAAAAGAAGGCACAACCAAATACATGCTAAAATTAAAGTCCACAAAATTCAGAGAGGTAACAAGGATGATAAATGATAAATGAATCCTAACTCTTCCTAGATAACATGGTATGTTTAAAAGCTGACTGGATATCCAGGAAAAGAGAAAAATTAATCTGAAATAAAGGTTAAATAAAAACAGCTAATTTGATACACACAACAAGGTGCAGGGTAGTAGAATGAGATACAAGCATAAATATAAACAAATAAAATGAACACAAGATCAAATATATATATGTAACTGAATTCTAGAAAGAAAGAATAGAGAGGATGAGACAGAAGCAATATTTTAAAAGACAATGAGAATGTTTTTAGTATTAATGAATGATATCAAGCCACAGATTCAGAGGTGGTATGAACCTTAAGGATAAATAAAAGAACAAAGTAAGTTGGCACATTATAATAAAGCTTCTGAAAACCTAAAACAAAGAAAAGCATTTTAGATTCAGGAAGAGTAAAAAATAATAAAAAAAGACATATTACTTTCAAGTGACTGATAAGACAGTTGACTTTTCAGTGGAAATAATGAAGATCTGAGGAAAATGGAATGATGTCTTCAGAGGGCTGAGAGAAAGTAAATGCTGGCCTAGATTTCTATGTCTTATAAAATTATCTGTCAAAAGTTAAGGTAAAAATAAATTCCAGAGAAATAAAATCTGAGAACATTTATAGCCAGGGGATCACACTAAAGAAAACACTAAAGGGTGTTCTTTTAAAAAAAATTCCTCATTTTTAAAAATTAGTGCATTACAGTAGTACACATTGATGGGATTTGTTGTTACACATTCGTACGTGCACACAATATAACAATATAATTTGGCCAATATCACTCCCTTGCATTTCCCCTCTCCCTCCTTGTCTCCTACCCCTGGGTTTAAAGGGTGTTCTTTAAGCAGAAGGAAATGCTCCCAGATTAAAGCATGGAGATGCAGGAAAGAATAAGAAACAATGGAAACCTTTTATGTGTCTAAATGAGCATTGAAACTCTGTGGAAAATAACAGTCCTTTTTGAAGTTTAAAATGGGATAAGATTATGGGACAACGTTAGTGTGAAAGGCTGGAGGGGATAAATAGAATGGGAAAGTTTTAAGGTCCTTGAATTGTCCATAGTATGACTAAAGCACTAATTTAAGGGAAATTCTGTTCCTAAAGAAAAATGTTATAATCTCTTTAGTAAACAGAAGGTGGTCAGAGAATGGATAACCAAGAAACTAACAGAAAATAAAATAAAATGACTTATACAAAGTAAGGCAAGAAGGATAAAAAGATAACAAAGAACAGACAGGAAAAGCAAAAAACATAAAGAGGTATTAGATATCTCAATAGATATATTCATCTCATTATAAGTAACTGTATATATTAGTTATCATATCTAAAAAGGTGACTAAATACTCCAACTTAAAGATAAATAATCAGATTGAGTTAAAACCCTAAGTATATATTCCTTAGAAAAGCTGCATGTGAAATACAATGTCAGAAAGGTTGAAAGTAAAAAAAGAAGAAGTGATTCACACAAACTCTAGCCAAAAGCTACTATAGAAATACTAATATCAGACAAATAGATTTTAAGGAAAATAAAAGTTTAGTAAAGATGAAAAAATGTTTATAATGATAAAGAAATTAGTCCATCAGAAAGATATGACGCTAAGCATTCTTAGCCTCAAATTAAAGTAAAAATTGATGGAAAAGAAAAGAGAAATATACAAATCCACGGTCATAGCTGAAGATTGAAACAAAGAATTTTCAGTAACTGATAGAACAATCAGATAAAAGTAATCAATATGGATTAAAATCACATGAGTAATAAATATGATCTAGTTAACATATATAGATCATTGCACTAAGATTAACAAAAACACTGCTTCCCTGTGAACACAGAATATTTACCAAAATTGATGATACAATTAGACATAAGTCAAGTCTCAAATTCCAAAAGACTGAAATCATTTGGAACTTATTCTTGAACAAGTGGAATTAGACAGGAAACTGTAGGAACAGGCTCTCTCCTGTTGCCCAGGTGACCTGTGCATAACAACACAAGACACCATGGACATAATTTGAACTGTAGCCTCAGTCTTGGTAAAATGTCTTGGAATCCTCACAGAAAAAACGAGGGTGGAAGATCTGTGCAGAGTGATTCCCAGGGCATCTCCCACTCACCTTCCTATGTCCCCTTGGAGGCTCTTAAGAGGTAGCACCTCGTGGCCTCTCAGGCTCTAAGGAGCCTTGGGGGTTTCTTACCCCAACTCACATTGGGATAGATATGCAGAATACAAAACCTCTTAACTGGAGCACTGAATAACCTCCTCAGAAACAGGGTCTCCATGTAACACAACTTGTCCCCTTTTGCTGAAGTGTCTTCCTTCCTGGTATGTAGGACAAGGACCAAGAAACTGGCATCTTTGGCTACTCTTCTTTTCACCATGTAAGTAATAAACTGAATCTACAAGTAACTTGTATCTTCGATTGAAACAGGCAAGCCTTGCCAATGCCTTGTCTTGGGTGTGTGCTTGACAAAAATCAATAACACAAAGATAATTAGATAATGCTTAGCAATTAAATTGAAATGTAGATCTTCCACTATATAAATTGGAAACAAAAGGCTGACCTAAATAATCTAAATTGGGGGTTTGAAAATTGTGGCCCTATTTTTGTACAATGCATAAAAATTGATTCTACATTCATTCATTCATGAAGGAGCTTGAATCCAGGACCTCATTCATGTTAAGTGTGCATTCTACCCCTGAGCTACACACTCAGCCCACATCTATATTTTTAAATGGCAAAAAAAATCATATGTGACACAGACCATATGTGGTTTTGCAAAGCTAAAAGTACCTATTATTTGTTCTTTTATGGGATAAGTTGTCAATCCCTGATCTAAATATTTATCTCAAAGAGCTTACAAATAGCATATTTAATCAAAAGATAAAATAGGAATAAAAAAGAAACAAAAGAGTAGATAAGACAAATAAAACAAAATGCAAAATCTGAGTTGATGGATCTATAACCAAATGTATTAAATATTCATAAATATAAGATCAGGTCTTAGCGAAATAGGTAACAAACAATGGAGAGCATCAACAAAATCAAAAAATGTTTTCTTTGAAAACACTTATGAAGTATAAATAACACTGGCAAGACTGATTTATATCTATATTTATGTCAGTATTTATGTCTATATGCAAAAGAACTTATTCTAGAAAATGTAAGGAACTTACAAATCACGATTATAAAAAAAAACTACCCAGATTAAAAATGTACAAAGGATTTGCACAGACACTTCAGCAAAGAAGATATATGGATGGTAAATGGGTACATGAAAAGAAGAAGATCACTAATCATTAAGGAAATAAGATTAAAGCCAGAATAAAATACTTCTACATACAATCAGAATGACTAAAACCAAGAGAATGACCATACTAAACCTAAACAAGGGTGCGAAATAACCAGTTCCTGGTTTAGAAAGTCAAATGGTACAGTCATTTCAAAAATAAGTTTTCTTAATTCTTTAAAGTTAAACATAGACTAAACATATATTCAGCAATTTTACTCCTAGGTGCAGTCATGTGCAAATCTTTTGCACATTTTTTATTTGGGTAGTTTCTTTCTTGTATAATTGAGTTTTTAAAGTTCTTTATGTAAGTTTTCTTTAATCAGATACAATGATTTACAAATATTTTCTTCCATTCTTAATATTATCCTCAAAGCAGTTTTCAATTTTTATGAAGTCCAATTTATCATTTCTGTATTATACCATGTATCATATTTAAAAGATTGTTGCCTAACTCAAGGTCAAAAAGATTTTCTCCTGTGCCTTTTACTAAAAGACTTTTTATAGTTTTAGGTTTTATATTTAGTTGTACCATCATTTTTTTTGTGTGAGTATGTGTGTGTATATATGTATGTGTGTGGTTCGGGGGATGAAACCCAGGGTTTCACACATGCTGGCAAGCACCCTACCACTGAGTTAAACTCCTAGGCCCTCTATAACCATTTTGAGATAATTTTATAATATGTGAGATATGAATCAGAGTTCATTTTTTTTGCATATAAATGTCCAATTATTCCACCACCATTTGTTGAAAATATTCTTTCTGAACTGCACTGCTTTTGTATATTTACTAAATACCAGTTGTTAGCTGGGCATGGTGGTGAACTCCTATAATCCCAGGGGCTCAGGAGGCTGAGGCAGGAGGACTGTGAGTTCAAAGCCAGCCTCAGCATTAGTGAGGCACTAAGCAACTCAGTGAGACCCTGTCTCTAAATAAAATACAAAATAGGGCTGGGGATGTGGCTCAGTGGTTGAGTGCCCCTGAGTTTGATCCCTGGTACCAAAAAACCAAACCAAAACAAACAAAAAAAGTTGTCAATTGTTAAGATATATGATCTATTTCTTTATTTTTCCAATCTGTTTCACTGACCTATTTCTCTCCTTTAAAAATTATTGTATGTTTATATTCAAGGTATTCATGATGTTTTGATATATATGGTGAAATGATTACTAAAATCAAGTAAATTAACATATCCATAATTTCAGTTACCCCTGTATATGTGTATGCATGTGTGAGCACCCATGTGTGGTAGGAGCCCATAAATCTACTCTTTCAACAGGTTTCCAGTACACAAAGCAGTATTATTATCTAGACTTCTTATGTGTACATCAGGTCAATATCACATTGTATTTTTATAATAAGACTTAATATCAAGTATTGTTAGCCATCCAATTGTATTCTATATTTCCAAGTTGTTTTGTTTGTTCTATGTCCTTGAATTTTTGTATCATGTTGAAATCAGCTTGTCAGTTGCCACTGAAAAAAATCTGCTATTATGGTTAGGATATGAAGTGTCCCCATAAGCTCACTTGAGATAATGCAAGAAAAGTTAGGAAGAGAAATGATTGGATAGTGAGGAAATTAATCCTTGATGGGATTAACTGAGTGGTAACTAGAGGCAGGTGGGGTGTGGCTGGAGGAAGGGGGGGTGGGTGGCTAAGGGTTATGTATTTTGTATCTGGAGCTGGAGTCTCTCTCTTTGTTTCCTGATGTGAGCTGCTTCCTTCTGCCACGCTCTCCTGCCATGGTGTGCATCCTCACGTTGAGCCCTGAGGAATGGAGCTGGCCTTCTATGGATTAAGACCTCTGAAACCCTGAGCTCTCAAATAAACTTTTCCTCTTACAGTTGTTCTGGGCTGATCCTTTAGTCACAGCAGCAAAAAAGCTGGCTAAAACATCTGCTAAAATTTTGATTTGGACTGGAATGCATTTAAAGATTGATTTGAAAAGAGCGGTATTGAGTTTTCTGAATCATGGACATGGTACATTTCACCATATATTTATGTCTTAAATTTTTATAAAAAGTGATTTGTAGTTTAGTGTATGGATCTTACATGTCTGCCAGATTATTTCTTTTTTGATGTTATTGAAAAGATATTTTTAAAAACTTAACTTCCAACTATTCATTGCAAATATGTGAACATTTGTATATAGAGATCTTGTATCATACAACACTACTAAACTTATTAGTTCCAATAGCTTTTTGTAAATTCTACTGTGCCTTCTTCAAAGATATGTTTTCTATGAATAAAGATAGTCTGTCTCCTCCTTTTCAATCTGGTGCTTTCTTGTTATATTTGTTTGCTTGACTGTTCTGACTAGAATCTCCAGGAAAATGCTGGTAGAAGTGGTGGAAATGGGCATCCTTGTCTTCTTCCTAATCTTTGGTGGAAAGTATTCTTTCTTTCATCAGTAAGTGACATATCAACTGTAGGTTTTGGTTTTTGTTGTTTTGTTTTTGAAAACACTCCCCAGAAGATTAGAGAAGTATCCTTCTAGGTTTCTTAACTGCATTGATAATTTTTTTTTAAATCAGAAATGAATGTTGGATTTTGTCAAAGAGCTTCTGTATCTATTGAAATAATCACATCTTCTGTTTTTTAAATTTAATATGGCAAATCACATTAAATTATGATTTTACTAGTTAAACTAGTTTTGCATCTTGGGGATAAAACCCACATGGTCATGATATGCTGCTATCCTTTCTGTATATTGCTGAATTTAATTTGTTAAATTTTGATTAGAGTTTTCACATTGAGTTTCATGAAGAATATTTGTCTGTGGCCTTCTTAGATGATGTTGACTTTACAGAATAAATTGAGAAGTATAGCTTCTCTTCAGTTTTCAAGAAGACTTTGTATACAACTGGTATAATTTCTTTATTATGTGTGCATTAGAATTTACTGGTGAAGAACTCAATGAAACCATAAGTAGGTTCCTTGAGATTGATAAAATTAACGATCCCTTGCCCAAATAATAGGGGAAATATATAATTTATAACATCAAAAATAAAAGACTATTATATACAACTATAATGTACCAATAAAAGCAAAACAAAACCAAAAACCCCAATCAGAACCATACAGTAAGTGGACATGTAAGTCAGACTCAAGATTTCACTGAGTTTCTCTATTATTATATTTTCTATTTAATTGATTTCTGTTCTGATTTGTATTCTTTCATTTCTCATATTTATATTAGGTTTAATTTGCTCTTTTTTATAGTTTTCAGGATGGAAATTGAAGTAATTGATCTTCTTTCCTAATAAAGGTGCTTAATGTTCTAAATTTCCCCAAAGGTACAGCTTTTGTTTGAATATTTTTTTTCTGTTTCTCATGCCTCTTTTCAGGGGCTCCAATTACTTATTTTTAGCTTCTTGTATTTTTTCCAGAGCTCAATGATTTTTTTTTTTTTTTTTTGGCAGTTCTCGGGTACTCTCTCACTGTGCTACATCCCCAGCCCTTTTTATTTATTTTTTATTTTGAGAGAGGGTCTCCTCTTAACTTGCCCAGGCAGGCTTTGAACTTCTGATCCTCCTGAATCAGCCTCTTGAGTAGCTGGTATTACAGGCATGCATCATGACTCCCCATACTCATTGATGCTTTTAAAATTTCTTTAATTTTATTTTCTCTGTGTTTTATTTTGGATATTTTGGATATTGCCATGTCTTCATGTTCATGTGTCTTTTCCTATAATATCTACTGTTAATTCTATTAAGTTATATTTTATGTATTTTCATTTCAGATGTTGTAGTTTTCATCTCTGGAAGTTCAATTTGGGCTTTTAAAAATATCTTTCATACCTTTACTTAAATTTTTCAATGTACTAAATATAGCTGTAATAAATTTTAATGTCCTTATCTGATAACTCTAACATCAATGCACTTCTAATTTGGTTTTCATCAAATAGTTTCTCCTCATTATGGAACATATTTCCTGCTACTTTGTGCTCCTGGTAACTTTTGATTGGGTTTGAGACATTGTGAATTTTACATTGTTTGGTGCTAGACAAGTTTTATATTCCTATAAATATACTGAGCTTTCTTCTGGAATACAGCTACATTACTTGGAAATTGTTTGGGTCTTGCTTATAAGTTTTGCTAGTTGTGATTAGAGCAGTTTTTGTCCTAGAGTTGATTATTCCCCATGACTGTGGCTAGACCCTTCTAGATTATATCTGGGTGTCTCTAGTTTGGTGCTTTTCTTGGCTCTGTCAGCACTAGACATTGTTCTCTCTAATCCTTTTAGGGGGCTCTCTTCCAGCTGCCTGTAGCTTCCTCTCATAGGCTCTGATCACCACTATTGACTGGCAGAGGCGAACCTCTGTGTGTGCAGCTCTTTCCTCTCCTGTGCTCTGGCCTCTGAACTCCAGCCTCCTGGACTCCCAGGACTCTCAGCTGCCTCCTCACATGAGAGTGTGGCAGATTCTACCCAGGTTCCTCCTCCTTACACCATACCCTGGAAACTCTCAATGCTGTGAACTGGCAAACACAGGGACAACTTGATTTTTTTTGCCCCCAATCTCTAGGGAATTACTGTCTCTCATTTAATGTTCAGTCTTGTTTACCCTTTTTCATTTTTTTCCTTTTCTTCTTTGTTTTTGGCAGGAGGGAAAACTCACTTTCTGACACTCTATTTTGGCTAGAAGCAGAGATTTCCTGTTAGTGTTTTTAAAACTTTTTATTTTAAAAAATTTTTTAACATATGCAGCAGAAGACACATAATTTTAATGCATCTGTATACACTTATTCCTTAGTTTTAATAACAGTCAACTCACAGCTAATCTGTTTCATTTTTTCTCTCACCAATTTCCCCATGCCCAGCATGGTATCATTATCATCATCATTTCATCCATCAATATTTCAGTATATACCTTTTTCTTAGCACTACCATAAAACTTGTGATTCTCCTGCTGGGATTATAGGTGTGAACCACCACACCTTACTGAGATTATTAAGTGTTCAAATTTTCCAGATTATCTTACAAATTTTCCCTTTTTACAATTCGAGCAAATCAGCATACAAAATGCATACATTATCACTGTTTGATAGAATTCTTCAGTCTTTTTAAAATCTATAGCAGGGGTTTGGCCAACTATGGCTCATAGGCTGGCTGCCTGTTATTGTAAATAAAGTTTTATTAGCACACAATTACTTGGGCAGAAAGGACCTTAAAGGTAGAAGTTTTTCTTCTTCCTTCCTGGATCTCTCAAACCCAGCTCAGAGAACCCCCCTATGGGCCTGCTGACTGACAACATGATGGTTTTGCTTAAAGGAGCAGTTCTTTATAGGTAGCAATATTCCCTTTCCTGCTTAGTCAAAGAAAAATGTCTCAAACTGATTTCAGTGTGCACAGCAGATTTTTATCTTCAAAAGTGTTTAACTATATAAGAACCTGACTGTGAGCCACAATAACAGAGAATCTTTGGCCAGGGCTGCTGTTCTTTTGATCTTATCCTCTTCAACACCATTCAATGTGGTCCATGCATACAGTGCCCACTTGGGGCAGGTCATTTCCTGGGACTATGCTCAGGGTGACATTAAAAGGAACAGCACATACTTCCTTGGATATGATCAAGGATCCTTGAAAGAATAAGCACATAAGTGAAGCAAAGTGGAGGAACACACAGTGGGGACACAGGTGGTGGAGAAGATTCTACCTATGTATAGACATCAAGACTCTGTGAGGTATATGGCTGACTCTCTAGGGAGGAAGCATTTAATTCCAAGAAGCAGGACAGGGTAGACTTCTGAGAAAAGCCTATAAACTAGGCCAATGGCAGTACTTGGGTTACAGCTTTCTCTAACAGAAAGAAAATGAGAGAAATACGATCTACTTAATTGATCTTGGTGACAAAGGGAAACTCACCACAAATGTGTTCATGGGTCTAAGTTTGTTTTCAAGAGTAAACCCACTCAATTATCTAAAGAGAGAATGTGTTCTCTTGAGGGGGACCAGGCCAGAGGAGATATCTTAGAATTCTGATCATGAAGGGACACTTGTTGTTTTGTTTTGCCATTTTATGTCAAAAATGTCCAGTCCTGGGATGAATGTATGTCTCATGGTAGAACATGTGCTTTGAATGTAAAAGGCCATGGTTTAAATCCCTAATATTAAAAAAAAAAAAGTCTTATGACAGAGCTCTCCCTCGTGGGGACAGCAGAGTTGGAAAAACTGTCAGTGGTTTCATTTTGGTATTTCTGTAACTGACAAAGTTGTCCCAGCTCCAGCCCAAAGTTTCTCTCTCCTAACTTTTGCTTAAGATTCAGTCACTAGACCACCTTTTTGTGCCCACTCATTAATGACAGGCTTGCCAAAGAAGGTCTCTAATCAAACAGACTTGAAAAGTTAGAACGGTGAATTTGGTAAAACAGTATCCTGTGCATAAAAGTGGGCAGATCTAGCTTGATCACAGAGAAAGACTGCATAGGTCACATATACATGGCATATCTGACCTTGAGATGGATTTCTTTCTCATTTTAATTTAAAAAAGTGAGCATTCACTGCCTATCTTTGTTTGTGTTTAAATTAGTGTGGTTTGTAGGGCCAAAGCACCTGGGTTACAGCTTTACAGTGGTAGCCAGTGGGTCTCTAGGCAAAGGCCCTCCAGGCTCCTCTGATCACTGCTCTACCTTCAGATTTCATTTTGCCTACTCTGGTAGGTTCTCCATGGGACAAATACACAGATTTGTTGCAACTGGATCCCATGACCAGCTGTTAGGCTAATGTGAGAATTTAACTAAATATGTCTGTCCCTTAGTTGCCTTTACCTCTTTTTTCATACATTAGATGAACATTTGTTATTGGAATTATTCAAGTCAGCAGCTTCGGTCCCCAAATTGTGGAAAGTTTTCAATGGCCCAATGTAAATGCTAGCAGTAGTACCTGTCAAAATGGTGAGTGATTGGGAGTTGCTTCCCTAGGTGAGCTAAGCCAAGAAAATACACCATATACAAATTTCTAAACCACACATTCTTCAAACCCAGGGGATCCAGAACTGGAAAAGAAGGGATATACTTCCTCATAAAGCACTGAGAATTTTCATTCTGAAATTGTCATATCAATTGGTAAACATACATACATCTTAAGATACATGAATAGGCTTCCCATTTTTTAAAAAAATTTAACATATGAGGTTTTTCACTATGTTGCCCAAGCTGGCCCTGAATCCCTGGGCTTAATCCTTCTGCCTCAGACTCATGAGTAGACACCACATAGGTATCTACTGTTTCACTCAGGAATTTTTTTCCTATGGATAACAACATAAGTGAGTCATAGATTTGCTGGAAGGGTATCTTGGTAGAGCTGCAAGGTCTAAACTTCACAGTTATTACGAAAGCATGAGCATTGCTTTTTCCTTAGGTAGAGAATTCACACTTTATAAACAACTCCTGTGTTTGGCTCCTACTCAAAAATCTTCTTAACTACCTTTAATATATGGGAAGTAGCCAGACAGTATCTGGCACATGAATGGTAGCTGTTAGTTCTAATTTCTGAATACATTTTGTAGTCTATAGGAGTATGATTTAATCTGAAAATAAAAGTTAATTAGACACATTATAAAAAGGCTAAGTAAACTATACCTTTGTCAATTAGTGAAACTTCTTTTGAGTTCATAAGGCATACAAAGCATGGTTAAGTTCCAGAACTGCAGTGGATACAAAGCCAAGTGGGAGGTGATATGGCTCTGCTGAAAGAACTTGGCCTTTAGGGACATGAGTCAGTTCAAATGCTGGTTTTGAACCTATAGCAGTGCATTTTGCTATATTCTGGCCATGCAACATTAGGGACTTTTCTGGGCCTCAGCTATTGTGCGTAATGTGATATCTAACATGTTGGTTGCTTATTCATTGTGAGGATTAAATGAGTCATTACATTTAAATGGCTTAGTTTTTGACATTTAATAATGTCCTCATTATATATTTCATGAAGAGGTTGAAGAGGGGAACTCAAGGGACCCAAATACAAAGAAATGATAAGGAGAGAAGAATGCTAATCACCCTGATTTGATCAGTGCTTGTTGTATGCATGTGTTGAAAGTTCTCACTCTATCCCATTAATATGTACAATTATTATTGGTTAATAAAAATTCTTATAAAGGCTAACTACTGTTATCAGTGTTATGTTCTTGGCTTTAAGAACTTCTAATTTAATGAAGAAAACAATCATGTGATTTTTTCACTTATAAAAGAAGGCACAGCCAAATATATGGTACAATTGAAGTTGACAAAATTCAAAGAGATAACAAGTAATGACCAATTAACTCTAACTCTTTCTAGAATTACCTCCTCAAACATTTTTTTTCTGCTCAGATTCCTTTTTTTAGGTGCTTTCCTGACAATCCTAATTTTAAATTGCACTCACACCCATACCCTCTACCTCTTCCCTTGATTTAGGTTTTCTCTGTAGCTCCAACCGGCAGGACACTATACACGGAAAAGGAGTTTTGACTGGCTGCTCATTGCTGTATTTCCAGCAGCTAGGTCACTCTTTTGTGGGACCAGCACATGCTGGCTGGCACATAGTGTAGTCCCTTGTGTCTTGGAGCTCACAGTCCTTCTTGGAGGAAGAGATGAATTTCAAAAAAGGGAAAGAGTGTGTGTAGGGGATGTTAGTGGCACTAGCAAAGGGTTTAAGCAAAATCACATGGTAAATGGGATCATGAATCTGGTGAAGGGATGAAGGGCCTCAGAGGGGGCTGAAGTAGAAAAGATGGAAAAGGGCCAGATGCTGAAGAGACTTAATTGGCAGGTAGAGGAGTTTATTCTGCAGGTGATTAAGGTTGCTATGGTTTGATTATGGTCTTTCCCTCTAAAATCATGTTGCAATTTGACTGCAGTATCAGGAGGTGGGGCCTTTAAGAGGTGAGTAGGTTGTCTAGAAGGATTAATGCCTTTCATGCAAGAAGAGTTCTTGTTCTAGGGGGACGGGATTAGTTATCACAAGAGCAGATGGTTATGAAGCAAGACTATCCCTTATGTTTGGCCTCTTCTATATATACCCATTCTCTTTCCACTTTCCTTTATATGACTACACAGCATACATCCCTCACCAGAAGGTAAGCAGACATTGATGCCTTACTAATGGACTTCTTGACTCCAGAACTGTGAGCCAAAGTGAACCTCTATTCCTTTTAAAATTACCTGGTCTCAGGTATTTTCTTATAACAATAGAAAATGTACTAAAATACAGACTTATAGGTTTTTGGGGAAGCAAATTCAACAGCTTTGATTTTGACTCAGGACCACTTGGCAATGAAGCAATCAGGAGGTAGGCAGGAACACCTTCTTCCATCTGGAAGCAGATCTGTGTTTACTTTCTGTCTTCATCTCTGAATCTTGCTCTTCTATCCTGTCTCTTTCTGCCAGATTCTTCATCAATCAAGCTACTCTTTCTTCTCAGTGGCCTCCATCTGTTTCCCTGTGATCCTCATCATTGTGGTGTTTTTAAATTTTTTATTATCTTTTGTTTTTATTATCTTGAAACAAATAAATAATACTCAAAAACATTACCAAAGTAATACTAAGAAGGCCTCTGTACCTTTTATCCAGCTTTGAACATAACTGAATTTTTAAAATCCTTTTAGACACCTCTGCATTCTAAATCCGTATGTTATTTTTTATCTTCTCAGCACATCTTTTTGAGGCCTGTTTATGAAAAAAATTTTATAATTTACATCACTGGCTTACAGAGGAATCTTGACCCAAATAACATCATGCCTTAAAGAATCTGCCATACAGATGTGACCACAGTCCTCTAGATTGTCATAACAGAAGACAGGATTCAGTCCAGGCAAGATGGGCAAGAACACTGCATCTTCTGTCCTACTGAATGCAGCCACAACAGTGGACAGAGTGCAGAATGCACTACAGGGCCCTCAGGAAATGAGTCCATGATGAGATAGATATCAACTCACTCCTTTTAGAATGACCATTATCAGCAAGTCAAAAGATAAGTGTGGTGGGGAGGTGAAGGAAAGGGAGCTACTGTTCACTGTTGGTGGGAATGTAAATTAGTTCAGCAATTATGGAAAACAGTATAGAGATTCCTCAGTGAATTAAAAAATAGAACTGCCATGCGATCTAGCAATCCCACTATTGGGTATATATCCAAAGAAAATAAAATCATTATGTTGAAGAGATATGCACTACTATGTTCATTGTAGCACCATTCACAATTGCCAAGATATGGAATTAACCCAAGAGTCTATCAACCAATGAAGAGATAAAGAAGATGTCACCTATATACAAAATAGGATATTATTCATCCTTGAAAAAGGATGAAATACTGTCATGTTTGAGAGCATGGTTAAGCCTGGAGTCTATTATGTTAAGAGAAACAAGCCAGTCACAGAAAGACAGCATGTGACTTCATAAGTGGCATTTTGGAAAGTGGAACTCATGGATGTAGAAGTAGAATGGAGGTCATTAGAGGCTGGGGGAAGGTTGTAGAGATACTGGTCAAAGAATACAAAATTGTAATTAGGATGAAAAAGTTTGAAGAGATCTATTGCATAGCATGGTGACTATAATTAATAGTGATATATTGTATTAAAAAGTGCTAAGAGAGTGAATGTTAAATGTTCTTGCCACCAAGTGATGAGATAATGCATATGCTAATTAGCTAGATTTAGCCATTCCATAATGCGTATACGTATATATTTTAAAATACGTTGTATATGACAAATACATACAATTTTATCTGTCAACTTAAAAATAAATATAAAAAGAAAAGAAAAGAAAAACATTTACCCAGGCAGATGGAGGAAGAAGGACATCATTCAATGTACCATCAAACTAATAGTGATTTATTGCATTTTTCCCTTCTCTATATGAACTCAACATAGACGCAAATCCAGATGTCAGCATTCATTGCAAGAGAAACCCTCCAGCTCTGGTTCAGGTATCAAAAAAGGGGTCCCATTAAAACAAAAAAGCATGGAAATCCCTCATTTATTTATTTTTCATTTTCCTTCTACATTTTTCTCAGTTCTCTGCACCTTAGAACTCAAGCAATTCTGTGACAGCAATGGGCAATGCTGTCTAAATACTAAAACTGGTTCTGTTTTAGTACAGAACCTGTCTACAGAGCTTCCTCTGTAGAACCTTTAGTACAGAGCTTTCTCTCCTACCAGAGGCTCTGTGGTCACTGGAGGGTGGGTGAGCCTCACTGTTTCTTTTTTTTTTCCCTCTCTGGCTTTTGCTGTTGGGCTTTCCCATGTTAATAGTCCATTCAAGTATGCTAAGCAGTAGGCAAGTAAAGCCCCAGTTATCCAAGCTGGCTGGAGGACTTGGAAAGTGGAGCCCAGAGTGAGAGGATTATGATGGGAAAGACCAGTCCCTAAAGTTGTTTATGAACTCTTGGTTCTGTCCCAGAGCTGCACACCTATGGTTCTGCCTTAAACAGATTGAACAGACTTTGAATGTTGTCAGACATGTCAAAGTCCCTGAGTGGCCACTAGGTGGCATACAAGTGAGATGGATCCAAATGGCATGTCTTGAAGACTTGCTGGTGGAACCACAATCCACAGAACTGACCTGGGAAGATTATATTCTAGAGCAAATACAACAATATTTTCTGTAAGAGCTTAACAACAATGAGAATCTCAAAACATAATTTTCAAAATGTCCCTAATACAATTTAAATTTCTTTACTATTCTAAAACAAAACAAAATCCCACAAAAGAACAACCATAGAAATCTCAACGGCTATATTAGGATGAAACAATATATAAAGTCTTAGCAAGGAAATAGGAGATATGAATAAGAGCCAAGTGGAATGGTTAGAAATAAAACCATTTAACAATTAAAAAAAATCACTGGATGGGTTCAATAACATAATGGAGATAAGGGAGGAAAGAGTTGATAAATTTATTAATAAACAAATAGAAACGATCTAAACAATATACAGAGAAAAGATCAGAAAAGGAAATGATTAGAGCCATAGGAACCTGTAGGGCAGTAAGAAAAGGTCTGTTATAACATCTGGGTCCAGAAGGAGAGGAGAATGTGTACAGCAGAAAAACATGATAAGAAATGACTGAAAGGTTGCTTTACTATTAGAAGACAATCACTGTCAGCTAGAATATTAACAGGTTTTAGGGGGAAAACATTTGACCCTATCAATTGATACAGAAAATGCAAAAGAATTCAACATCTTTTCATGATAAAACTCCCTGTAAACTAGAAATAGAGAGGAATTCAACCTCCCTACCAAGATCATGTACAAAACTGCCACATTCTACTTAATGGTGGAAGATTAAATGCTTTTCCCTGAGATTAAGAAGGAAGCAAGGATGTTCTTTTTCACCATTTCTGTTAAACATTTTATTAGAAGTCCTAGTTAGTAAATGAAGTCTAGAAAAATAAAAAGGCATAGTGATTGGAAAAGAAGAAATAAAACCGCCCCTTATCTAGAGATGATGTGATTGTCAAGAAAATATCAAGGAATTTGCACGACAGGGGAGAGTTCTTAGAACAAATAATTGAGCAGTTTGGTTTTAGCAAGATTTTAGGATACAGCATCAACACATAAAAATAAACAATATTTCAGCTGGGTGTGGTGGTGCACACCTGTAATTCCAATGACCCAGGAGGCTGAGACACAGGATCTCAAGTCTGAGGCCAGCTTGGGCAGCTTAGCAAGACCCTGTCTCAAAATAAAACAAAAAGGGCTGGGGATGTGGCTAAGAGGTAAAAGGTCCCTGGGTTCAATTCCCAGAAACAGAAAAATAAAACAAATAAAATAAATAAATTATATTTTACATACTAGCAAAGAAAAATTTGAAGCAAAAATCTTTTTAAATTACACAATTTTCTCAATAAATAAGATGGCTATATATAAATCTAACAAAACACATTTAGGTTCTAAATGATAAAAACTATAAAATATTGAGCAAGGAACTCAAAGAAGGCCAAATAAATAGAACACTATATCTCATGGACTGAGATAATTAGGATTGACTTTACAGATTTAACATAATTCCAATCATAATTCCAGTAGGACATTTCAAAGGGTAAGCTCTTCCTAAAATATGTACGGAAAGGCAAAGGAAAGGGAATATTTAAAATATGTCTGAAAAATAAATTGAATTTAGAAGAATCACATTACCTGATTTTAAGACTCATTACAAAGCTATAATCATCAAAATGGTGTTCTATTGGCAAAGAAATGACATCGATCAATGGAATACAACTGGTATCAAGAAATAGATTTTCACAGTTCTTGGTTGTTACTATTTCTATAATCTTGGTTGGTTTTGACAAATATGCAAAGACAATTCAATGGAGGATGCATAATATTTTCAATAAATGGTGTTTAAACTCTTGGACATTCATAAGCGTAAAAATGGATCTTGACCTAAATCTTGTGCGTTCTACACAAAGCAACTCACAATAGGTCACAGATCTAAATGTTAAACATAAAAGCATAAAACTTTCAAAAGACCACATAGGAAAAAATCTTTATGACCTGGAATTATGCAAAGGTTCTTAGACATGCCACACAAAAGCATGATTCATAAAAGATAGAACTGGTAAGTTGGATTGCACCAAAATTAAAAGCCTTTGCTCTGCAAAAAAGCACTGTTAAAATAATGAAAAGACAAAGTACTGGGGAATGTATTTGACCAAATTACGTGCCTGTACAAATATGTATCAATAAAGCCTGTTATGTATAATTATAATGTACTGAAATTACCTTAATAAATAAAAAAGAATGAAAATTCAAATACACACTGAGAGAAAATGTTTTCAAGTCACAAATCTGACTAATTATTTATACTCAATATTTAGGCTGCGCATGATGGTGTTCCTCTGTGATCCCAGCAGCTCGGGAGGCTGAAGAAGGAGGATCACAAGTTCAAAGCCAGCCTCAGCAAAAGCAAGGCACTAAGCAACTCAGTAAGACCCTATCTCTAAATAAACTACAAAATAGGGCTAGGGATGTGGCTCAGTGGTCGAGTGCCCTGGAGTTCAATCCCTGGTACTACCCACAAAACAAACAAAAACACTCTGTATACTTAATATATAAAAAGAACTCTCAAAACTCAAGTATGAGAAAACAAACAAATCAATGTAGTAGCAGGCATAAAGTTTGAACAGATGTTTTATGAAAGAGAATTCACAGATGAAGATAATTACCTGAAAAAATTTCAACATCATTAATCAATTAGGGAAATGAAAATTAAGCCATGAGGAAATATCATTGTACACCTATTTAAAATGGCCAAAATTAACAAAAATAAAGAAACATCAAATGCTGGTGAATATGTGGAGTACTGGACTTCTTGTACATTGCTGGTGGGAAATGCAAAATGGCTTAGCTACTCTGGAAAACAGTTCGGCAGTTTCCTATAAAGTTAAACATACCCTTACCATATGCACTGGTGATTCCACCCCTATGTAATTTAACCTAGGATAATTAAAATTATATTTGCAAGAAACCTGTTCTTAAATATTTATAGACACTCTAATCATATCTGCCCTCAACAGGAAACAACTGAAATGCCCTCAACAGATGAATGAATAAACAACTGTGGTTTATCTCTAGAATGAACCACTTTCATGAATAAAAACAAACAAAGAGTTATGCTGAGTAAAAAGATGCTGATTTCAAGAGATGAGGATCTGTGATTCTATGTATATGACATTCTTGAAAAGAGACAAAATTAGTGATAGGATACAGTACTGTGGCTGCCAATGGATAAGGATGAGCCTTACTATAAAAGACAACAGGACATAGAATGTGGAGGTGGTGAAGGGGTATGGTGTCCTGACAGCTGTAGTAATCACACAAATCCAGGCATGTTAAAATTCATACAAATGAACACCAAGAAGTCAGTTTTTGTGTATCTTAATTTTAAAAATAAAGAAAAAGTAGATAATCACTCTTGCATCTCATTTAAGGCTGTCTAGAAACAAATACCAATTTAGTACTCCTTATGACAACTACAAGTATGATCTACCTCCTTTTTGAGCATTTCCTACCTGCTGCTCACTCCTCCAGGCACTTTACATCATAACTTCTAATATGCACAATCACTCTTTAAGGGAGATTAGGCTCAACTTATAGGGGAAAAGAAATAAAACTAAGGTTAAGGGAAGTAAAATGATTTTCCCTACATCTCATAGCTGACAAGTGGCTGCATCTGGACTTGGACAAAGCTCTCATTGCTAACCTCATTCCCAAGCTCCTTCACGGTGCCACTCACTTAAATGAACAGAAGCAGTGGGAACCTGCAGGGGTTCATTACATAATATCAAGAGTGGGAAGTAAGAATCACATTTTGACTCAGATATATCCACAAAGATTCTCTACACTTATTTCATCCAAAACCCTGAGTGTGTTTGAAATTATCAGAGCCTGAGAGAAATTTCAAAACCATAATATGGCCATTGTCGTTTTCTCACAATCTTCTAAGAGGAGGTTCTTAATTTATGATAGGATTGAATGGTTATCTCCATTTTTACAAATGTATAACAATTCATTTTTTTTTCTGTGAGTGACTGAAAGAATCACTGGGACTTACAATACTTGACTAAGTATTTACTAACTCTACAAATTGCAATTTATATACCTGAAACAAAAACTAATCATTTAAAAAGTTCCCTCCTCCCACAAATCTGACCATTTAGAGAAACGAAAACTGGCTCTTCCTACTTTGCCTGGTTCCAACACCATCATTGTTACCTTTGTCAGGTAATGATACCAAAAAAAGAAAGAAAAAACTACAATAAGTAAATATATTTTAGAGACAGACTTTAATTTTCAGTCTATTATAGTTATTGCTCAATAAATACCTGAAAGCATCATATACGTGAAAACACATTTTTTTTCATGTAGCAAATGATACAAAAAACATTGAAGATAAAGTTTAATTTCCTGCTTGTGAATTATTTCCAACCTACTTAATTGGCTACCAGGTGGCTTTTTTCACCAATAACTTTTGACTAAAACATTTTCATATGTTAGACAATGCCAATCTTCATATGTTCTATCACTGGTTAGAAGGTAGTCAGGCCCCAGAGGACGGCGTGTGGGAGAAGGTCAGCTTACCTTCCAGCAGGTCTCTGGCCAGACCAGGTTCTGCCCCCGTGGACCGAACAAAGTCTGACAGGACTGCGTCCATATCAAGCGTCATAGGATCATGTAGAAGTGCTGCCCAACACTCAGCCGAGGTGGGGTTTGGAAGCAGGCTAGAAACCATCCATCTGTACAAGAAATGGAGATGTGAGTGACCACACACACGGAGACCCAACAGAAAGAATGAAATGCTGCCACTGGCGTCTGTAGAGGTTTGAACTAGTTTGAGCCAACTCACTTATTCTTCATGCTAGATATTATATCATAAAAGTCAACTGAGATGTCATTCCTCTGTGCATACCATGCGAGAAGGTATGCGAGTTTGAATATTTGTGTCCCCCGATTCATATGTTGAAACCTAACTGCAGTTGATGATGTTAGGGGATGTTAGGTCATGAGCATGGAAGCTTGATGATGGGATTATTGTTTAGAAAGAAGCCTCAGAGGGCTCGCCTGCCTCTTCCACATGTAAAGATGTTGGTCAGGAGAGCAGATGTGCTGGGTACCTTGATCTTGGACCTCCTAGCCTCCAAAACTGTGAGAAATAAATTTATGTTTTTGTTTTGTTTTGCATCACTGGGGACTGAACCCAATAACTAATCTATGACTGAGATATACCTCCAGTCTTTAAAAATATTTTGTTTTAAGAAAGAGTCTCATTAAGTTGCTGAGGCTGGCTTCAAACTTGTGATCCTCTTGCCTCAGCATCCCGAGTAACTGGGATGGCAGATGTATGCCACTGTGCCCAGAAAATTTATTTTGTATATAAGCCTTTTAGTTTGTGATATTTTTGTTATAGCAGCCTGAACAGATTAAAGCCAGGGGTCATCGTTAACTCTAGTGCCTCCAATCTTATATTCTATCAATTACAATTAATGATGGGGAAAAAAGAGACTAGATTATTTTGAAAAAAAGTGCCCAAGTACATGTAGGGAGATTAATTTGGAATAACTAGATTTCTGATCCTCTTTTCCCTGTCTTGCCTTTATCATTGTGCTGCCCCACTTCCCTTAGCTCTTGCCCGTCACTTGGCTACTAGGAAGCACTCTTTGTTTGCTGGCAATTGACAAGAATAGCAAACTTGCTGAAGATGACTATCAAAATATATGCCAACCCTCTAAGAGTTGTCATATTCACAGTGAAAATCCAAAAGGAAATCAGATTTCCTGGTCAGAGGAATTCAGTGGTCATCTAGGAGCTTGACCACTGGCTGATGGAGCAGATAGAAAGCAGCCATTACTCTGCATATGAAAGTGACTCTCATTAGTGAAGTAGTTTAGGGGCCATTGGTGGGTCTCAGTCATGACTGATAAGTACAAATGCATCCAAATTTGTATAGATAAGGGGCCAGTACATTATGGCCTGTAGACCAAATGTGACCCTCCACCTGTTCTTATATGTAAAGTTTTATTAGGGCACAGCCATACTAATTGATTTATATAATGTCTGTGGCTGTTTTTGTTCATGGATTAGTAAGGTATTTAAAATAGAGACCATAACTGAAAATATTTTCTAGTTGAGCCTTTATAGAAAAAAGTTTGCTTTTATTTTATAAGTAACCAGAACTTACTGACCTCAGTATATATGATGAAAATTTTATACTAGCAAACATGTAATTGAATTTACACACTGTGTGGTAAGTTTAAATCCCCTGCATTAATGAATGTGCTTTGTCCTCCTTTCATGATAACCACAGGGATGGGCATTGTTCAATGGGGCAGGTTCTATGGCAGTTGCTAGGGTGTTAAAGCCAAACACACTGGCCTACTCTGAGCCCAGTTCTGTTCCTTATCAGCTGTGACATGGTCATTGGTGAGCTCTGGGCCCATCTGGGATTCAGTAAGAATGGAAGAAATAAATTTATTTATGCTCAAACTCTTGAGGTCTAAGTGTCTCAGGCAGGGAGGTCTATAACTGGAACTATCCATTGTTATTCACCACTTTGTACATGGTTCATACTTGGGTATAAGTTTTTATTGGTATGGCTAAAAATGAATAAAATTGTTTGACCTGATGTATATAGTACCAATTAGGAAATTTCCTTCTTCCTTCTCTCCATGTACCGGAGCCTCGGCCTGGAGAGTTTTTTCTGTCAGTGCCACCTGTGGGACAAATCAGAGAATAAGGGCATATTATTCTCCTTACCCTGGAAAACTTTGCTTCTTGTCACAGGAGGCTGCATCTGGGGTGGGGCCAACAGCTGGAGGCATGTCCTCTGCCTTCCCAGGTGCTACATGCACTTGCTGACCACATCTACCACATCTACTCCTCTGTATCTCATTCTTAATGTAAAATAGAGGTGAAGGGTAGGCGTAAGATGAACGCTTTTGTATGGCAAGGTTTCTGCTTTAAGACTTAATTCTTAAACCTAATGTCACCATGGCCATGATTTCAAATTCATGCCCTTTGAAGAGAGGGGAGGACAGTGGTCAATAAGGACCATCAGCCACCCTTGCCCTGCTGTCCCTCTTCAAAGTGCACTGCTGGGCCTTTTGACCTACTCAGCAGGTCAGACCTACTTAATCATACCATTAAGATATGATGCCACATCAATACAGTTCAACTTAGCTATAGTGGTAAAATATGTAAACACAAAATATATTGGCCCAGGGCACATTCTCAATAAACATGAACTATTATCTCTTATTCAACAGAGATTCTGGGACCGCCCTCTCCATTCTAGAACTCCACTGAGTGCCAGGACTGCTGCTACCAGCCTTCTTAAGGCAGAAAGAATGGGCCCACCTCTAACTGTGGCTCCGAATCATTGTGTCCATGCTGAATGGAGGTTCTTGCCTTCAATACCGTAGTCTTTTCAGTACCCGAGCTCTTATTTTATAAGTAACCAGAACTTACTGAGCTGCTATTTTATTTAGGCCACTGTTATAGGGTCTGTGATGGGTCCCTTGGGCCTTCCCCAGGAGTTTCTAAGCAGAGAGAGACAGGTGCACACATAGGCACAGGCCTCTGAGACTGACTGTTAGATTTGGGAGACTATCAAGTAGAGGAGCTGTTCTAATCAAAAAGAGCAAAATTGAAGGACAGAGGTCTAACAGGGTAAAGATGAAAATTGCCTCAGTTAGTTTTTCATTAACTTCTGTTTCAGTGGAACCCAAGTAAAACATGCCTGTAATATTTTTGTCAGCAGATGTTATAATTGGAGTCTGGAAGGTAGGAACTTATGGTGAGTGGAGATTGAAACTGGAGATTAGGAGTAGAGGCTTGTGGTCTGACCATTGAAGACAGAGGAAGACTAGGGTGGGGATGAGTGCCTACCTAGGGCTACCCCAGAGCTGCAAGATGGGATAGACTGTATCTTGTATGTAACATCTCTTCTGATAGAGGGCCGGGAGCCTGAGGGCTACTTTATTCTCTTTTCTATTCTCCAAGTTCCAGAATGCCTGGCACCCAGCAGGGTCAGGACCAAGGTGAGACAAGCAAGGAACCTGCCACAGGTGCAAGGGGATGCAAAACCAGTCAGAAACCAAGATCAACAATATTTTAGTGCAATTTTTTTTTAAAACGAGGACAAATACATCCTTGAAGAACACAATATCAGCACTTTCAATGAAGGCATGATTTGAAAGACAGTTCTCCCTTTTGCCTCAGGCTCTGGAGGTCTGGCGAGCATTGGCACACTTTCAGAATTGCTGACTGGTGCTTGGGAGGCAGGTTGAGGGAACTTACATTATAGCTACAAAGACTGATGTTCAGAGGGAGCCAACTTTGGGTCAGGGTTGCATAGGTTAAGTGGGGAGCAGGAAACTCGTCTAGGTCTGTCTGATGATGCAGCCTATAGCACACAGACACAAAAAAGCAGAGAGAATAGGTCTGAGGTTGAGCACCGGATGGGGAGTCAATGTCCTGACTGGGTGCAAATCTGCTACTGCAACCTTGCTGTATGACCTGGGCAAGTCATGTCACTTCATGGAGCTTTGGTTTCCTCATCTGAATAATGAGGGTAAGAACACCCTTGTCTCTCAAAATTGCTGTAAGGAGGAAATAAAATTATATCAAAAGAAGATGCACTATTATTACTATTATTAACACAGATTTAAAATAATTTAATGTATTATTCTGGTATTGGGAATCTTCACTCTATTTCCATGTATGCATACATCTCTATGTGGAGGATAAAATGCGAAAAAGCGTCACAGATACCTAGATCTTGTCCTGCCTGGTGATGAAGCCCACCCTGGTGAAGAATTGACAGATGTACAGACTCCCTCAGTGGGATTAACTGGTGGTCTCAACTCAGATCTATCTTTCCTTCTGTTCTTCTTTCCTTCCTTGGTACTGGGGATTGAACCCAGGGTTTACCACTGAGCTATATCCCCATTAAGCTATATCCCTATTCCTTTTTTATTTTGTTTTTTAGTTGTTGATAGTCCTTTATTTATTTTATGTGATGCTGAGAATCGAACTGAGTGCCTCACACATGCCAGGCAATTGCGCTACCACTGAGCCCCAGCCACAGCCCCCTAGTCCTTTTTACCTATTATTTGAGACAGTGCCTTGCTAAGTTTCTGAGGCTGGCCTTGAGCTTGTAAACCTCCTGCCTCAGCCTCTAAAATTGCTGGGATTACAGGTGTGCACCACCAGATCCAGAAGATATCATCCTTTTTCTTTCCAGGAGTCTGCTTGGTCCATCCTTTGTCAGCCACCATTGAGCTTTTGGACAAAGCAGTGAAATAGGTTTTTGTGGATATCACATTAACAAACTGCATCTTATAGGACATTTTCATGGTTCAGAGGAAAAATAAGAGAGCAATTCTATGAAGGGCATGAGTCTGGCTTTGCAAAGCATTCATATGCACAGGACATGTGGTCATTTTCAGGGTGTGTTCACATATATGATTTTAGTTGATGCCAACAAGCTAAAGATAGGTCCAAGAATAATTTTGGCTGCAACAAAGCAATTTCACCAGGAACACCAGGAAATTCAACCTAAAAAGCCTGAGAGGGCTTAAGAAGAGAGGGCTAGCAAGATCACTACAGACAGGCTGGCCTGAAAAACAAACGTGGCCACAGAAGTATCTGGTGTGTAGATTACAGATCTTCCCATTGTTGCAGGAGCACTTTGCTTTTTAGTCTTCCTCTTGGTAAGACTAAGACCTTGATGTTCTTCAAATGCCTAGTATCATGTCTTTTTCAGGTACTGAGAAAGCTCTGGGAGCAATGGAGGACAGGGCACAGCACTTAGGCCAAGGCTTAAAGGGAGGCACCTGTGTGGGCACTGAATCCATTCCTCCTCTGGCACAGTAGATGCCATAGAGTGAGGCGTCTTCTAATCCAGGGACCACAGCTGGGCCCTGTGTGGCTCTCAAAGCATACATGGACACTGGATAGTTTAATTTACATGAGAAAGTAAGGTATTAAAAACTGTAAATACCATCTCAATTCCTCAAGCCCTACACACCTGAGCTTAGATTTTTAGGCTGACAAGGAGAAGGCAGAATGTAGCAGTGGTATATATTTAAAATTTTTTTCCAATAGAAAAAATATGTATAAAAGTAGACTGAAAAATATGGATAAATGCCAATGTACACATCACTCAGGTATGACAATTACTAACTTTAAGTCTTATTACTGCTCTACATCTAACCACTTCCTCCTCCCACAACATTCTGAAACAAATCTCAGACAACATATTACTTCATCCATAAATATTTTGATATATCTCTAAATGGCTCTTTAAAACAGAACCACAATACCATTATCACATTTACAAACTAATAATAATTTTTATCCAGTGGGTAAATTTCCAATGATTTCAAATGTCATAAATTCATATGATTTTTGTTTTCCATCTGTTTGAACTAGGATTCAAATAAAAGCTACACATTGTAATTGTATTTTGTAATCTGTTAGTTTTGCCTTATTTTTTTCTATTTATTGAAAAACTTGATCATTTTTCTTGTAGCATTTTCCACTATCTGACTTTTACTGATTATTCCAATTACATCCTGTGGTCTCTATACTTCATTCAAATTAGTACTCAAATACAGAGAATTGATCAGATTTGGGTTCAGTTCTGTGCAAATTTTGGTGCTGTCTCTTTTCAGCAGGTAAAATTGAATGAATACTTTTTCTGTAATAGTAGCATCCACTGATGATCATTGCCTAGAGCAGTAGTTAATTCAATATGGTTGCACGTACTGGCAGTCAAATTCTTTCTTTCCTTCTTCAATTGTTACTTGGAATTCTTAAATAAAAGAGAAGTTCCATTAATCTACTATTTGTTCAACCAGTGATAGATTTCAAATAGAAAGGTAACATAAATGCTTTGTTTACCACTTCTCAACCCTTTTTATTAGATGATATGGTTTGCTAGTTTCCTTATATCTTTATCTTCCATTTTAAATATAATTTTGAGTTACAGAGCACTTGCTTAGCATATACAGAGTCCTTAGTTTAATCTCTTGCACCTACATCATGACAACAAAAAATCATTTTGCAATCTTGGATTTGAACATATTTGATTCATTTCAATCAACTCAACATAAATGCAGATATCATCTGATGCTCAATTTCTACTAATTTTGGTCACTGAGAGCTTGTTCAAGTTGTCTCTGGGCTCCTGTGACCCTGGTATAGCTGACAAGGGGTGACAAGTTTTTTAAGGTTCCTCTTGCTCATTTATTGCTCCAAATATGGAAATCTTTCAATGGAACTAAGAGGATTTTTTTTTAACTTAAAAAAATTTTAATACCTCATAGCAGTATACCTATTGGTACTGGGTTAGTCATCATTTTTAGAACTTTTTAGTGGACAGAGTTATAAAATTTTTATTTTAATACTAAATACATCTTGGGTTCATTCTAATATTTCCAATTCAAATGGAAGACTTCACAGTTTTCACTTAATCTCATTTAAATTACATATGAACCTCCTATCCCCACTTCTAATCCAGTTTGAAATAACATCAAGAATGATAGAATATCACCCAATTATTCATTCATTTGTATCCTATGATATATCTATATCTTTATCTGGATATATATCATATAAACATACCAGGATTTCAGAATAATAATGAAATACTAACAACAGCACAATGGTCTCTGCAAACAGTTTAGTTTGTAGCTATAAATATAGCATTTTTTTTTTTTGGTCTTAGGTCTATCCCATTATGGATGAACAAACTACTGCATTTAAAAAATCACTTTGAGTAGTTCTCTCCCTGTGGCTATACCACCAACTGGAAATGCATTTACATTCACTTGCTTCATCTTACTGTTATTTAAAAGACTGCCTTTTGACAATGATTTTGTTTTATAGCTTTGTAAAATAGATTTCTACTTAAACCTCAAAATCAAGGTTTACTCAGCAAGTCTGACTTCTAGCCTGTCCCCTCTGCTCTATTCCCTTTTATGTTTAGTTATATGACTTACCTCCTTTTTAAATTTTAAGTAGATTTAAGAATTTCACGTAATATCCTCCATTGCTTGGATAAATGATACCATCTATAAGCACTTTTTCCCACATTGCTTTGCTACTTTACAGTACTTCCTCTAGATCAGTATGTACCGTATCAAATGATCTTCTGTACTCATTATACCTTCTATTAAACAAAAGGCTGCAATCCACACAGATGTTCATCAACAGAGAACTGATCACAGCTCTGTGAAATGAGGATTTCTTGTGTAAAAACTTTCCATACTTTTTCAATGTATCTTTGGCATAGAGTCCTAAAAGTAAGACTGGAAGAAAAGGTAATGCTAGTGTCATTTTGCTAAATTCTGGCAGTGTCCTCCATAGAGACTTTACCAGTTTTCGTCGCCAGTAGCAATGTAGGAAATGTAGCTTATGTTTTGCCATAACCTCAACTACAGAATGTGTTGTTGATCTTCTGGATTTTTGGCAATCTCGGAGGTTAGAAACCATTATCTTACTGTAGTGTTTTTTTTTTAATCTGCATTTCTCTTACTACATCTTAAAACAAATATCTTCTCACATGGCTAAGATCCACTATCATTACATTTTCTGTAAACTATCCATTTCTTCTAGTCCATTTCCTCTGTTTGAATATGGTTTTAGTCTTTATTTTTTCCTACCATAATTAGCTCACTATGTGTTAAAGACAAAATCATTCTTCTTTGCTATGCATTGAAAATGCTTTCTATATTTTGACATTTGTCATTTTCCTTTGCTTTCAGTCTTTTTCCTTCCAATAAAAATAAAATTATGTTGAGAGTGGGGAGGAATGAATGCATGGAAAACTGAGGATTTTTAGGGAAGTAGAACTGTTCTACATAATAATATAATGGTTATACATTTGTTCAAAGTGGAAAAATATACAATACCAAGGGTGAACGCCAATGTAAACTATGGACTTTGTGTGATTATAATGTGTAATGTAGGTTCATCAATTGTAATAAATGAACATTTTGATGTGGGTTGTTGATAGTGTGGCAGTTTGAGGAGTTACAGAATACATGCAAAAATCTATGTACCTTCCAGTCAATTTTTAATTTTGTAGTAGTGGGAGTTGAACAGAGGGCCTTGCACAAGCTAGGCAAGTGCTCTACCATTGAGCTACATCCCCAGCTTCTTTCTACTCTATTTTGCTGTGAACCTAAAGTTGTTCTAAATATAAAATGTCTATTAAGATAGCTTATAAATGGTTATATATCTTTTTCCTTAATGGTTCTGTATTTTGAGTCTTAATTTAAAAAATTGTCTCAATTGCCAGGTTATAGAGAGATTCACCCATATTTCTTTCTACCAATTCAATGGTTTAATTTTTAAAAACACTTAAAGCTCTAATGCAGTTGAAATTAATCCTGTTGCATGATGTGAGAAATGGATCTAATTTTATAATTTTCCCTATATTGCTCTAGCTATTCTAACACCACTTAGGAAAAAGAACATCAGTGGGTAAGCCTCACTGATTTGAGATGCTTCTATCATTGTATGATACATTTGCATATGCAATTGGTCTATTTCTGTATTTGCTTATGCCAAGGTATTTGTAAAAGGTATCTTTTTTCTTATTATGTGTGTCAACTTGTTATTGTATTTACAAGCAAAGCTGTTGATTTCTCTGTTAAATTTACATTCTGCTATTTTACTAAAGTCTTACTATATTTAGCAATTTTTTCCCAAAGGGTTTTTGTTTTGTTTATTTTTCCAGATATACACCATGATAGCAAATGCAAATAGGGATTGTGTTAACATTTCATCTTCAATTCTTCAGCCTCTATTTTCTTGTATCTGATTTCATTGATTCATGCCTCCTTTAATATAATTTTAAACATTTTTAGAGGTAATGGGCATCTTTGTTTTGCTCCAAACTTCAGTGAGAAAAACTTTAGTGTTTCAATATCAATGTGACAAGATGCTGGCTGCTGGATTTTGATCTAAACATATGTGTACCACACATTTAAAAGGTATCCATAAGTTGCCAGGCATAGTGGCACATGCCTTTAAACCCAGTGACTCAGGAGGCTGAGGCAGGAGAATCACAAGTTCAAAGCCAGCCTCAGCAACTTAGCAAGGCTCTAAGCAACTTAATGAGACCCTTTCTTAAAATAAAAAGTAAGAAGGGCTGGAGATGTACTCAGTGGTTAAGCACCCCTGGGTTCAATCCCTGGTATCCCCCTTAGCCCCCCCCAAAACAGTATCCATAAATTTCTTTTTTGAGGGGTTTTATAATAGACAGATACTATCTTTCATACTTTTTTTCCTCTTTTTATTTGGGGGGGCACCAGGGATTGAACTCAGGGGCACTTGACCACTGAGCTACATCCCCAGCCCTTTTCTGTATTTTATTTAGAGACAGAGTCTCACTGAGTTGCTTAGCAACTCGCTTAAGGCTGGCTTTGAATACAGGATTCTCCTACCTCAGCTTCCTGAGCTGCTGGGATCACAGGCACATGCCACTGCACCCAGGAATTTTTTCTGTTAAGATAATAATCGGAATATCATTACTAGAATTCATCATATTAATAAATATGATGAATTCTAGTAATGATATTCTGATTATTGCACCTCATTCATATTTCTGGAATAAATACCCTTAAATCATTCATTGGTGTTTCTTTTTATATGCTTTTAAACTCAATTTGTTATTTTATTTTATTTTTTTAATTATAGAGGGACACAAAATCTTAATTTTGTTTGTTTATTTTTATGTGATGCTGAGGATCAAACCCAGTGCTTCACATGTGCTAGGCAAGTGCTCTGCCACTGAGCCACAATCCCAGCCCCAGTCTGTTAATTTTTATTTAAGATTTTTACATTGACATAATGAATTAGATTGATTAATGGTTTTTATTTTTATGTGCAACAATCAACATTATATTTCTAAAATAAAATTCAATTTATTTTTTTCCTTTTCAATACTCTGCAGTGATCTAAGTAGCGTTGGGGTCATATGGTATTTGAAGGTTTAACAGATTTCCTCTGTGAATCAATCTGTTCCTGTGCTTCTTTTGTGGGTATCTCTTTTACAGTTTTCTCTATTTTTTACCCTATGTTAATTACTCTTTTTAGATTTTCTCTCTCTGTAGGATTCAAATTTATTAGATTTCCTAGAGATTTATTCATTTTATCTTGGTGTTCAATTTTATTTGAATGGAGTTAAATAATGAAATGTTTCCATAGGCCTAAATCTTCTCTATGTTGAAATGAGGAAAACAAGTACTATTTGCAAAGTATTCACAATAACACTGACCATGCTAAGTGTTTTATGAATAAGTTACTTGTCATTCAGACAAGAGGTACACAGTTTTATCCATTTAACTGAAGTCCAGAGATGCCATTGGCAGAGATAGTATTCCTACCTAGTCCTATTTTGATCCAAAGGTCACCATTCTGCCATCCACACAATGCCATTCATTATAAATGGAACAGGGCATCTTCACAAAATTTTGAAGCAAAAAGCATCTGATGCTTTGAAATACCTCATGTACATAGATGCATGATGGGAAGCAAAACATTTTCTTAGGTGGCACTTGATTACACCTTTCATGATTTTATCTTAAGTATGAAAAAATGGAGGAAATGTCTCTTAAAATTTATATCTTTGGGAGTAGTGCAGGATCCACTGAGGTTTTCACTTGTATGCACTGAAATGATATATTAAGCAATGATATATAAAGTTCTTCAAGGGTTCATAATATGAGAGCAGATGTAGAACTGGGATCACAGTCATTAGCTCATGATCCCCAAAGATCTAAAGACTACTCTTTCTATACCATTTCCTGTCTTGAACTCATATAAAGACTAGACAATTCTTAAAGAATACATAAGGAATAATAATCATTAATTCTAAAGAATTACTTGAATCTGGAAATGAATTTTGTAAGGCCAGGAAACATGGCAACACTTCCTGACTCATGAAGAAACATGACTTTGCAACTGTGTACATGTCCACATCTTGAAATGATCACCTTCCAAGGGAACCTGAGTGTCAGAGGCATTATCTCATGCTTGAAAATCTGCAGTAGAGGTTCCCTGCACAATGCTAAACCTCCAGCATGGGATGCATGTAAGATTCCCTTGCTTTGAAAGATTTATGATTTTATTCTCCAGGTTTATAAATCTAGCTGTTACACTGGCATGAAATATGCGTCTATGTAGACTAATGTGCCCTAAACAAGGGTTTAAAAATTACAAACAACTCACTAACAGGTTGATACTTCCAATATTGATTTCAGTCATTTTATTCAGCATTTTATCTAGGTAAAGAAACATTCTGTACAAAGAAAAAATACATAGCCTCCTATTGCCATTGTGATGGGTGAGGGAAGACACTTTGAACCTTGAGCCCCGAGCTGCTGCCCTCAACCTGCTTGCTCCTTCCCTCTCTGAGGGCTTCTTTGGAGGGTGGAGTTCACATATTTGTCTTGTTACCACTGGTTGAAATATACCAGATGCTAAATACAAATGCTGAGTGAATGAACAAAAGGAAAATGAAAACCTTAAGCTGAACTTTCTTCTCTATTCTGTTGCACAGATATGAAAATCACCATAATTTAAAATTCAACTCAGATTAGAATAAATATAATGTTGTTTACGAGCAAATTCATAATTCAAGAACAGTACAGTTCCCTTTGCTTGGCAAAATGAATGAAAGAAGGATGAAGATAAGATGAGGTTTTTTTCCTTTTTTTTTTTTTTTCAGTTTTGCAGAGCTGGGGAATAAATTCCAAGGCCTTGTGTATGTCAGGGAAATCCACCACTGAGCTATACCCTTGACCCAAGAGGAGTTTTTGAGGATTTAGGTAGTCTGAAAAAAGCATATTCTGGGCTGAAAAATAACATGGAGGCAAACAGCACAAAGACCCTTATATATCCAGGAGAGCCAGAGACTATGAAGGCTGTGGAGAAAGACTAGGGCCAACCATCTGGACTGTCACAGTGAGTAGACTTGACCATATCACAGGCCATGAGAGTTTCTGAGGATAGAAACATGAATGACAGGTGTTTTAGGAAAATGAACAAAGATACAAAAACTTGGTAATAGTGTGAAATATGTACCCAGAAGATGTAAAAATACCAGAAGGTATGGTACCCACAATTTTAGGTGTTTCCCACCCTCCACCTGACAGCCTACTGCTGACAGAATCTTGTTCATCAGGGGGCAGTAGAGGCTCTGGATTCTACACAAGACAGTATTCCTGGCACCTGGGATGTCAGTCAGAACTGGGTGGTGGTAGTTTCATCTCCCTGGGCCTGCGATTCACCTGTCTGGACATGTCTGGGCTAAAGGATCCAGTTTGCCTCACCCAGTTAACTGGGTCTGGGTTATGAGAAAGCATTTGCTTCCTTAATAGAAAGGGGAACACTTAACTGGAATAGCTCTTTCCCATGTTGCTTTTCTATCATTTTTTTTTCTGTTTTAAGCAAGAGAATAATATCTGCAAGTATACTCACTATCTTGGGGCTATGAAGTGATCGGACAAAACCCACCAAAGGTTAGATGGAGTAGAAACACCATCCCTGCTGGTATCATTGAGCATGTGTGTCAGTCTTAGACAAACCACATTTGGAATTTTATTACAGTTTTCATAAAACATCTATTTGTTCAAGTTGATTAAGTCAAACATTTGAACTTATGTCTAATGAATAGATAAAAGAATGATTCAGAGGCTAAAACTAGAAAAGAAACAACAGAGGAAAAGAAAATTGAAGGCAAGCATCATTTTTCACAGATGTAAAATTTAAAAGATGAGAAATTGCATCTAAACTGGAGAAAAAAGCCCAGCAGCCTGCAGCAGGGCCCCGGAGATCCAGGCCAACTGATTCGCGTGGCCTGCCCTGCGGCTACAGAAGGCGTGGCGCCTCAGTGAAGCCATTAATTAGCAAGCAGGGAGGTTAGGGAAGGCCATTAGGTGGAATCCCACCAGCCAAGCCCACACGGACCCTTGGGCTGAGCACGGGATCTCAGAAGGGGAAGGAAGCGGTACAGTCCCATCCCCCACAGCGGACACTCCACCGAGGCAGTCAGCGGTCACCATCCGGGAAAGCTGAAGGATACACCGCCACTCTCCTTCAGAGTGCAACATCAAAACAGGGGACACTCCATCCAGGCAGTCAGCGGCCACCATCCGGGAAAGCTGAAGAATACACCACCACTCTCCAACAGCTTGCAACATCAAAACAGCCAGCAGCAGGACCCCGGAGATCCAGGCCAACTGATTCGCGCGGCCTGCCCCGCAGCTACAGAAGGCGTGGCGCCTCAGAGAAGCCATTAATTAGCAAGCAGGGAGGTTAGGGACTGCCATTAGGTGGAATCCCGCCAGCCAAGCCCACCGCCCACGCCCGGAACAGGCCCAGCGACCTGCCAGCATTGTAGTCACGACACCCCAATTGGAATAGGGACAGAGCAGAGCCGCCTTCCACTCCCGGAACAGGCCCAGAGAGCCGCCAGCGTGGTAGACACGTCACCCCAATTGGAGTAGGGGCACAGCCGCCGCCCGCACCTGCAAGGGAGACTTTTCAAGTATACAAGAGCAACATAAATAAATAGGGGGTAAATTTCAAAACACAACAGTTGCACCAAGCAGAAAGAAACGCGAGCAGTATGAAAAGACAAGGAAAGAAAGGACCACAAGCAATGCAGGTCAACTCAACTTTAGAAGAGGTAATAGCTGCAACAGATGGAATATCAGATAAAGAGTTCAGGATATATATGCTTCAGATGATCTGGAGTCTCAAGGAAGACATGAGACAGCAAAATCAGACAATGAAAGATCACATTGACAAACAAATCCAGGAAGTAAAAGATCAATTTCACAGGGAAATAGAGGTAATAAAAAACAAACAAATTGAAATTCTAGAAATGCAGGAAACAATAAACCAACTTAAAAACTCAATTGAGAGTACTACCAGCAGAGTAGATCACTTAGAAGAGAGAACATCAGACAATGAAGACAAAGTATTTCAACTGGAAAAGAACATAGACAGCTCAGCAAGTCTACTAAGAAACCATGAGCAGAACATCCAAGAATTATGGGACAATATCAAAAGACCAAATTTAAGAGTCATTGGGATACAGGAAGGCACAGAGCTCCATTCCAAAGGAATAAACAGTCTATTCAGTGAAATAATACGAGAAAACTTCCCAGAATTGAAGATTGAGACAGAATCCCAAATCCTAGAAGCCTACAGGACGCCGAATGTGCAAAATCATAAGAGATCCACACCTAGACACATTATAATGAAGATGTCCAACATACAGAATAAGGAGAGAATTTTAAAAGCTGCAAGAGAAAGAAAGCAGATTACATTTAGGGGTAAACCAATCAGGATAACAGCTGATCTCTCAACACAGACTCTGAAAGCTAGAAGATCCTGGAATAACATATTTCAAACACTGAAAGACAATGGGCTCCAACCAAGAATCGTGTATCCGGCGAAATTAAGCTTCAGGTTAGAAGATGAAATTAAAACCTTCCACAATAAACAAAAGTTAAAAGAATTCGCAGCTAGAAAACCATCTCTTCAAAAAATCCTTGGCAAAACATTACAGGAAGAGGAAATGGAAAATAACATTGAAAACCAACAATGGGAGGTAGGACAGTAAAGGGGGGAAAGTAGTCAAAGAGGATAACAAATCAGGTTTAGTAACATCAATAAATAAATATGGATAGAAGAACAAACCATATCTCAATAATAACCCTAAATGTTAATGGCTTAAACTCACCAATTAAGACACACAGGCTAGTAGAATGGATCAAAAAACAAGACCCAACAATATGCTGTCTACAGGAGACGCATTTGATAGGAAAAGATATACATAGACTGAAGGTGAAAGGTTGGGAAAAATCATATCACTCATATGGACCGCGGAAACAAGCAGGAGTGTCCATACTCATATCTAATAAAATAGATTTCAAGCCAAAGCTAATCAAAAGGGATAAAGAAGGACACTTCATACTGCTCAAGGGAACCATACACCAACAAGACATAACAATCATAAATATATATGCCCCAAATAATGGTGCAGCTGTGTTCATCAAGCAAACTCTTCTCAAGTTCAAGAGTCTAATAGACCACCATACAGTAATCATGGGAGACTTCAACACACCTCTCTCACCACTGGACAGATCTTCCAAACAAAAGTTAAATAAGGAAACTATAGAACTCAATAATGCAATTAACAACCTAGACTTAATTGACATATATAGACTATACCACCCAACATCAAGTAGCTACACTTTTTTCTCAGCAGCACATGGAACCTTCTCAAAAATAGACCATATACTATGTCACAGGGCAACTCTTAGACAATACAAAGGGGTAGAGATAATACCATGCATCTTATCTGATCATAATGGAATGAAACTGAAAATCAATGATAAAAGAAGAAAGGAAAAATCAAGCATCACCTGGAGAATGAACAATAGGTTGCTGAGTGATCAATGGGTTTTAGAAGACATCAAGGAGGAAATTAAAAAATTCCTAGAGTTAAATGAAAACACAGACACAACATATCGGAATCTATGGGACACATTGAAAGCAGTTCTAAGAGGAAAATTCATTGCTTGGAGTTCATTCCTCAAAAAAAGAAAAAACCAACAAATAAATGATCTCATACTTCATCTCAAAATCCTAGAAAAAGAAGAGCAAAACAACAGCAAAAGAAGTAGAAGGCAAGAAATAATTAAAATCAGAGCTGAAATTAATGAAATTGAAACAAAAGAAACAATTGAAAAAATTGACAAAACTAAAAGCTGGTTCTTTGAAAAAATAAATAAAATTGACAGACCCTTAGCCATGCTAACAAAGAGAAGAAGAGAGAGAACCCAAATTACTAGCATACGGGATGAAAAAGGCAATATCACAACAGACACTTCAGAAATACAGAAGATAATCAGAAATTACTTTGAATCCTTATACTCCAATAAAATAGAAGATAGTGAAGGCATAGATAAATTCCTTGAGTCCTATGATCTGCCCAGATTGAGCCAGGAGGATATAGACAACCTAAACAGACCAATAACAATAGAGGAAATAGAAGAAACCATCAAAAGACTACCAACTAAGAAAAGCCCAGGACCGGATGGGTATACAGCAGAGTTTTACAAAACCTTTAAAGAGGAACTAACACCAATACTTTTCAAGCTATTTCAGGAAATAGAAAAAGAGGGAGAACTTCCAAATTCATTCTACGAGGCCAACATCACCCTGATTCCGAAACCAGACAAAGACACATCAAAGAAGGAAAACTACAGACCAATATCTCTAATGAACCTTGACGCAAAAATCCTCAATAAAATTCTGGCGAATCGGATTCAAATACATATCAAAAAAATTATACATCATGATCAAGTAGGATTCATCCCTGGGATGCATTGCTGGTTTAATATACGGAAATCAATAAATGTTATTCACCACATCAATAGACTTAAAAATAAGAACCATATGATCATCTCAATAGATGCAGAAAAAGCATTCGACAAAGTACAGCATCCCTTTATGTTCAAAACTCTAGAAAAACTAGGGATAACAGGATCATACCTCAACATTGTAAAAGCAATCTATGATAAGCCACAGGCCAGCATCATTCTGAATGGAGAAAAATTGAAGGCATTCCCTCTAAGATCTGGTACAAGACAGGGATGCCCTCTCTCACCACTTCTGTTCAACATAGTCCTCGAAACACTGGCCAGAGCAATTAGACAGTCAAAAGAAATTAAAGGCATAAAAATAGGAAAAGAAGAACTTAAATTATCACTATTTGCAGATGATATGATTCTATACCTAGCAGACCCAAAAGGGTCTACAAAGAAGCTATTAGAGCTAATAAATGAATTCAGCAAAGTGGCAGGATATAAGATCAACACGCATAAATCAAAGGCATTCCTGTATATCAGCGACAAATCCTCTGAAACGGAAATGAGGACAACTACTCCATTCACAATATCCCCCCCAAAAATAAAATACTTGGGAATCAACCTAACAAAAGAGGTGAAAGATTTATACAATGAAAATTACAGAACCCTAAAGAAAGACATAGAAGAAGACCTTAGAAGATGGAAAAACATACCCTGCTCATGGATAGGCAGAACTAACATCATCAAAATGGCGATATTACCAAAAGTTCTCTATAAGTTCAATGCAATGCCAATCAAAATCCCAACAGCATATCTTGTAGAAATAGATAAAAGAATCATGAAATTCATATGGAATAATAAAAGACCCAGAATAGCAAAAACAATACTAAGCAGGAAGTGTGAATCAGGCGGTATAGCGATACCAGACTTCAAACTATACTACAGAGCAATAGTAACAAAAACAGCATGGTACTGGTACCAAAACAGGCGGGTGGACCAATGGTACAGAATAGAGGACACAATAACCAATCCACAAAACTACAACTATTTTATATTTGATAAAGGGGCTAAAAGCATGCAATGGAGGAAGGATAGCATCTTCAACAAATGGTGCTGGGAAAACTGGAAATCCATTTGCACCAAAATGAATCTGAATCCCTATCTCTCGCCGTGCACAAAAGTTAACTCAAAATGGATCAAGGAGCTTGATATTAAATCAGAGACACGGCATCTGATAGAAGAAAAAGTTGGTTATGATCTACACGCTGTGGGATTGGGCTCCAAAATCCTCAATAGGACACCCATAGCGCTAGAGTTAACAAATAGAATCAACAAATGGGACTTACTCAAACTAAAAAGTTTTTTCTCAGCAAAAGAAACAATAAGAGAGATAAATAGGGAGCCTACATCCTGGGAACAAATCTTTACTCCACACACTTCAGATAGAGCCCTAATAACCAGAATATACAAAGAACTCAAAAAATTAGACAATAAGATAACAAATAACCCAATCAATAAATGGGCCAAGGACCTGAACAGACACTTCTCAGAGGAGGACATACAATCAATCAACAAGTACATGAAAAAATGCTCACCATCGCTAGCAGTCAGAGAAATGCAAATCAAAACTACCCTAAGATACCATCTCACTCCAGTAAGACTGGCAGCCATTAGGAAGTCAGACAACAATAAGTGCTGGCGAGGATGTGGGGAAAAGGGCACTCTTGTTCATTGCTGGTGGGACTGCAAATTGGTGCAGCCAATTTGGAAAGCAGTATGGAGATTTCTTTGAAAGCTGGGAATGGAACCACCATTTGACCCAGCTATTCCCCTTCTCGGTCTATTCCCTAAAGCCCTAACAAGAGCATGCTACAGGGACACTGCTACATCGATGTTCATAGCAGCTCAATTCACGATAGCAAGACTGTGGAACCAGCCTAGATGCCCTTCAATAGATGAATGGATAAAAAAAATGTGGCATTTATACACTATGGAGTATTACTCTGCATTAAAAAATGACAAAATCATAGAATTTGGAGGGAAATGGATGGCATTAGAGCAGATTATGCTAAGTGAAGCTAGTCAATCTTTAAAAAACAAATACCAAATGACTCCTTTGATATAAGGGGTGTAAACAAGGACAGGGTAGGGACGAAGAGCTTGAGAAGAATATTTACAGTAAACAGGGATGAGAGGTGGGAGGGAAAGGGAGTGAGAAGGGAAATTGCATGGAAATGGAAGGCGATCCTCAGGGTTATACAAAATGTCATATAAGAGGAAAGGAGGGGCAAGACAAGAGAATACAAATGGAAGAAATGATTTACAGTAGAAGGGGTAGAGAGAGAAAAGGGGAGGGGAGGGGAGGGGAGGGGAGATAGTAGACAATAGGACAGACAGCAGAATACATCAGACACTAGAAAGGCAATATGTCAATCAATGGAAGGGTAACTGATGTGATACAGCAATTTGTATATGGGGTAAAAGCGGGAGTTCATAATCCACTTGAATCAAACCGTGTAATATGATGTATTAAGAACTATGTAATGTTATGAACGACCAATAAAAAAAAATAAATAAACTGGAGAAAAAAACATAGAAAGACAAAGAAGGGCCCTGGAGCTGTCTTGTCTTGAGTCCTTGATTAAAGGGGGCTGTGAGGTGGAAGAAGGTGAGTGCATGGGAATTTCTGGAGATGCAAAATCGACTTTGGAATGCCTATCTTCAGACTTGCATGACAGAGAAATATATTTTCCTCTTACTAAATCCTCTATTATTTCCTTTCTCTGTAACAGCCATACATATTTCTAATGGCAACATATAATATTAACATATATTATATATTTGCTGTTAAATGCAAATAAAAAAAACCACATGATGATCTCATAAAATGCTAAAAACTCCACCCTAGCATATTATACCAACTCAACCTGGAATAGGGGGAACTTTCTTTAATTTACTAAAGGGTATTGATCCCAAACTAAGAGGAATGATCAGATCCAATAATGACAATTTTAGAAGTACTTCCATTGAAGTGCAGAACAGGTACATGACTAAGCACTAATACTAAGTACTAATACAAGAAAATTTTTAAATGGCTAGAACAGGTCAACATACAAAAATCAATACTTTTCCTATATACCAATTAGCCAATGAAGCATTTTAAATAAACAATGAAAATGATCCATTTTATAGTAGCTAATACCAAAATAGTATTCATTCTATGAACCAACTAGGGGAAACAATAAAAATAAGACATATTTTTATTTTGTTATTTTGTAGAAAACGATCAATCTTCATTTAAAAAGAGAATTTAAATATATGGGTTGGAAGATTGTATTTTAGGTTTTTTGTTTTGCTTTTTTTTTTTCAGTACTGGAGACTGAACCTAGGATCCTGTGCATGCTAGGCAAGTGCTCTACCACTGAGGTATATCCCCAGCCCAGAAGATTGTATGAATAACAAAATGGATGCAGAAGTCATCCTTCCACACATCAGACACAAAACACTGTTATTAAAGCAGTGGTACAGGGAAAGAAAGTCAGACCAATGTGGGAGAAGGGGAAAACAGATTCTGTGTGTGTGTGTGTGTGTGTGTGTGTGTGTGTGTGTGTGAGAGAGAGAGAGAGAGAGAGAGAGAGAGAGAGAGAGACAGACAGACAGACAGACAGACTGTGATTCACCCCACTGATTGGTCTAAGTAAATTGAGATGTTTTGGATCTCTGCTTTGTCAGTTTTTCTTACAGCTAAAAGTATCCATGTGACCAGTTCTCCTTCTACAATTCCCTAAAATTTAAGAGGAAATCTGCCAGGCTACTTTTAGCAAATATTTTTGCTTTCCTAATAAAAGGTGCATACATAGAATCCTCCCATTTCTCTCAGTCTCTACTTGAAGTGTTGCAACATGAGAAGCTACAGCAGCTTGTGACCATGAGGGCAACATCAAGAGAACATCAAAGATGCTGCACTGATACCACTGAGCAGCAAGCTCAACTACAGCACTGACTCAAGACCATTGTGCAAAAATAAACTTACCTTCAACTTATCTTGAAGCCCCTGGTGCTCCACTCTTTTGTCATTCAAAGCCAAGAGCATTGTTTACTGACAGAATGATAAATGTGGAAAATCCCAAATTGATACGAATCCAATGGGGGAAAGGAGTATACTATAAAATAAATTGGCAGTCCATGTGGAAAAATGAAGTTGAATTCCCTATATCATAACACCAACCAATAAATTCTACAGAAATAAGAAATAAAACAATTTCTTATCTATTAAATAAGAAGTAAAACTATAAGTGTGTCAGAAGAGAAAAGTATGGTTGATCATGTTTACAACCTGGAGATCAGAAAGCCCACTGAAGACCTTACCTGATGTGGTTCATAGCCCTTTCTTTTACATTTCCATATTATACTTCCTGGTCTCTTGTGCAGTTGGCTGTGGCCATGTGGCTAAGTTCTTGGTCAGCAGAAGGTGATGTAGAAGTAATCTGGGCCATTTGGAGGTCTGGCCCTGAACTTTCCCCTGCATCCCAACTTCTCTCTGATATCTCTCTCTCTCTCTCTCTCTCTCTCTCTCTCTCCCTCCCTCCCTTACTCCCCCCACCCTCTATTTATTTATTTATTTATTTATTTATTTAGTTAGTTAGTTAGTTCTGGTACTAGGATTGAACCCAGGAATACTCAATCACTGAGCCATATCCCCAGACTCTGGTATTTTTTACTTTGAGACAAGGTCTTGCTAAAATGCTTAGGGCCTAACTAAGTTGCCTAGGCTGGTCTTGAACTTGTGATCCTCCTATCTCAGCCTACTGAGTCACTGGGACTGCTGGTGTGCACTACCATGCCCTGCTTCTCTTATCTCTTATTTGCTGGCTCATTATAAATGACTTGGGGAGGGTCAGAGATGTCAGGACATGATGAACCCCCTGGATGAAAGAAGGGGGAGTCCATAAACAATGAAGGGAAGCAGGCTCCACTTGCTGATCTCACTGGGCTAACACATGGCAAGAAACATGGTGTGGTGCTTGACGTGGGGATCCCTCAGCACAGTGCCTGATAGTGAGCATGGACAAAAGGTTCAGGCAGGGCCACTGATGTAATTATCTATGGATTTATTTGAAAATATGTTCTTAAACTTGGAAACCTAAAAAAAACCTTCTGGAGTTCTATTCCTTCAGAAGATTTATTTTTGGTAAATTTTATATCATATCAAAAGAACTCAGTCTTCTTAAAATGTTGTTTCTGTACTGAAACTTATGAATAGAAAATCCAAGAAAGAAACTGCATTTTTAAGTAGAAAGTGTATTTGTCTACACACTGTTGAGGAAAGAATGGGAAAACCAATTCCATTCAATCAGTGGGAACTGGCTCAAGACAAATAAGAAGCATTGCTGCCTGGGAGGACATAGCTTCAGCAAGTTTGAAGCAACTGATTTCCACAAAGAAAAAAAAAGTCTCTTGCTGTTGACCAAGAATGGACTATTTCTTTCTGAACTGCTCATGGTCTCTACAATTAAGCTGCCTCTGATTTCAACCTCTCTAATCAATAACCAAGGATGTGACCAGATCTGCAAAGACGACGAACGCAAAGGGAACAAGAACCAAGTAACTAAGAATGGAGGAGGAAGGAAGAAAGAGGAAGGAAGATTGAAGAAGCAGAGAAAAAGATGAATGAGCTCTGCACTGAGATGCACACATCCAAGTAAATCAATAGCATAAATCTCATGAATGCTATGTGAGCTTTCTATTGATGTTGAATCAATTACCCTCAAATTTAGACATTTACAATCTCGTTTTCTGAGGGCAAATATCAAGAGTACAGCTTAGCCAGGTGTCGTTCAGAGTCTCTCACAAGGCTGTAATCAAAATGTTGGTGGGGGCCGGGGGGAGGGGGCTGCATCCCATCTGAAGGTCAACTGAGGAATGAACTTGGCAGGATTGTTTTTGAGGGTTGTTGAATTAAGAACTTCAGTTCTTTGTAATGTGGTGGTATCATGGAGGAGACCATAAATAACTGCTTGCTTTATCAGACTGACAATATGAGAAGAGTCGGGGAGAGCATGACCAAGAGGGAAGTCGAAATCTTTGTGACCTGATCTTGGACAGATCTTTCTGAACCGATCTGTCATCAGCCCATCACATATGTTTCTGTTCATCAGGAGCAAGTCACTAAGAACAGCCCACATGCAAAGGCAGGGGCTATACATGATGGGTTGTCAGGAAGCAGTAATGTTTGGGAGGCATGTCAGTAGCTGCGTGCCAGAGATGCCCTTTCAATATCTACACCAGGGCTCAAGTTCATTGTGGGATGAACTTGAGGAAAGTGGAATCTTAAGACTTATTACACAATCACTCACAATTTAGCAGTCACATTCTTTTACCTAATTCTCATAGAAAAATTCATTTCAAACTAGAAAAAGGGAAAACCAGTGATTTCTTAAATTATATCCTGATGGAACACAAATAAGCTTGCTTGACCCTATTCTGAAGCTCTTGAGAAACATATAAAACATTTACCTAATAATTCACAGTAGATAAAATGCAGAGTTTATCGTCCTGTAAAGTTAGAAGTTAGCCTACAAAAATTGTCAATTTACTATGATATTTACCACCTAATAACAGAGTTAACCCTCAATATGGTATTTTTTTCTTGCTCTTAGAATTAGCTTAATGTAGCATCTTATTTCTATATCTCTTTTCCAACTAACTATAAATCTCTGTTATATAACTGCTCTTAGAGTCAAACCATTTGACTTCTTGTTGGTTCCCTTATTAATGAGTAAATGAAATAAAGCTTTGGCACATGCTAACAGATGATTTTGTCAAGAATTGAGCTTTTGTATGCTCTAGGAATGCCCATATTGTATAGAGGGAATTCAGCAAAGTGCTGAACAATGATTCCAATAGAAAATGGTCTTAATTTGAAAGCTGATTATTTAAAAGCTTCCTATGTTCATGTATCCTTGAAAAACAATGTGCCTTCAGGGATGATCAGGGCTCAATGACTGATGTGATGTGAGGAGAAAGAGAAAGAATATTTATCTAAATCTAAGTAGGAGAAAACTATCAGACAAATCAATTTTGTGAGACTTTCTATTTAAAAAAATTAGCTTAGATTCTTCAAAAGTGTCAATATGTGGGGCTGTGGGTGGAGATCAGTGGTAGATCCCTTGCCTAGCATATGGGAGACCATAGGTTCCATCCCTGAGCACCCCCTTAACACACACATACACATGTATACATACCCACAACCTAAAATTGCTCCTCAATAATATATATTGGGATCTGGGATATAAAATGCTTGCCTAGCATGATCATGGCCCTGGGTTCTATTTTAAGCAAAAAGGAAAATATAATCATCATAAAATTACAAACAAAAGCAGGGTTTTGGTTTAGAAAGATATAATGAAATGCAGTGCATGACACTAAATGCTAGACAGAAGAGTCATGATGAATATTTTGGGGGCAACCCAGAGTACCTGAACAGGAATAATATATTGGATAATTTTACTTTATCAGTTTAAATTCCACAGTGGTAATAATACTCGGGTTTTGTAGAAAATGGCTATATTCTTAGATCCATGCCAAAGAATGCCATGATGCATGTGGTTTATGTTCAAATGTTTCGAACCAAAAATTGAATACACATATACATACTCACAAATATAAACTGAAAACCCCCTGTGTGTATATGGGTGTAAGTAAATGATAAATCTGAGTAAAAACATGAGTTTTACTAAAAAAATAAATAAAGAGGTACAAATGGCCAACAAATATATGATAAAATGTCAACATCTTTAGCCATCAAGGAAATGCAAATCAAAACTAAACTGAGGGGGTTGGGGTTGTGGCTCAGTGGTAGAGTGCTCGCCTAGCATGTGCAAGGTGCTGGGTTCGATCCTCAGCACCACATAAAAATAAATAAATAAAATAAAGGTATTGTGTCCAACTACAACTAAAACAATATTTAAAGAATCCCATTTAAAAAAACTAAACTATGATTCCATCTCATTTCAGTCAGAATAATAATCATCAATAATATAAATAAAAAATGCCAGCAAGGATGCAGAAAAGGGGACCCTTAATTATATAAATTAGTACAGGCTTTATGGGAATCAGTATAGAGGCTGTAAAAAAATTAAAAGTGGAACAACCATATGATTCTTCTAAACCATTGCTCAGTATCCATCAAAAAGAATTAATAACAAAATTCTTTAGAGATTCATGTATTCCCATCTTTATATGAGCACAACTGACCCTAGCCAAATTATGGAACCAGACTCGTTGTCCATCAATACATGAAGAGTTAAAGAAAATGTGGTATATATACATAATAGAGTTTTATTCAACCATAAAAAGGAATGAAAGTATGTCATATTTAGGAAAATGGATGGTTCTAGAAAGTGTTATGTTAAGCGAAATAAGCCAGTTCAGACAAGTACCATATGATTTCATATGTAGAAGCTAGAGAGAAAAAGAAAGGGAAAGAAGGGGGATCTCATAAAAATAGAAGGGATACTATTAGGATAGAGGAAAGGGACCAAGGGAGGGCAAAGGGAGGTACTAGGTAATAAAACTGATCCAAGTATGTTCATGTATGAATATGCCACAATAAAACACAATATTATATTTGATTAAGTGAACAATAAAAATTTTAAATATCCTTAAAAAGAATATATTAGTTTTCATTCTATTTATTCAACTTTTCCATAGATTTGAAGTTTTCCACAATAAAAAAGGATGCAAAAAAGTAAGTGAAAGTGTTTGCTACAGGGGACATAAGGCAAAAGGATAAGTGTGTTAGCATATGAAGTAGATAAAAATCATATTTTTGGACAAGCACTGAAAGGAAATATTAAAAATGAAAATAATTAAGTGTGTTTAGATAATGAGAGTGTTTTCCTTTTGCTTATATTACTGTTATAATACTTTAAAATCAATCATAACAGATGGTAATAGAGAATTATAAAGTAAATTTTTCACTGGTATAAATCAAGTCACTTGCCAATCCCTATAGTTACATTCTTTTTTAGAATGTTTATTATTCTAAATTCAAATTCTAATGCAGTGTGACTACATCTCTGAATTCTTTGTGAGTGGACTTTAGTGGGTTCACTATACTGGGGTTTAGACATGATTTCTGGTGATCTCTCAGAACCTCTACAAGCTCTGTTATAGACATCTACTGCACCCACCTCTCTTGCACTCTCACTAGGACCCCATGAGCAAGGGACTTACTTTTCAGACACCTGGATTCTCTGGAGGTCAGTGGCAGTCAGGCATTCGGGTCAGCTCTGCACCATCCCTGCTGAAAGTGGTCCATTGTTGCTGCAGTGGAAGGCAGGAGAGCACAGCCCGAGAGCTCTGGAAAAGAGGAGATTGGAGAATGTTCAGGAGGCACAAAAAGTGAGAATTTAAAATTTCAATGTCAAGACAATATTTTTTACACTAAAAATTAAATATGAATGTCTCAAAAATAATTTAAGTATCTAATGTGCCATGATAAATGGTGTGGATGGTGAATTCCACTCTCAACACCCCATTCCACACTTTAATTTTTAAATGAATACTGGTACCATTTTAAAAAGTCTTCTTTCTGCAGACTTAAGAGAAGTAGTTTTGGGTCAGAACCCTGAGAAGCTGACATTCCAGGAGAAGTAGACTATTCCTTCCACAGGGGCTCAGGAACTCAATCCTCACTTCTGAACTTCTTGGAGAAACTCTGGCATTGTAATCCATGGAGAATCTTTGTTAAAACTAAAACCCTTTCTCTTTCTACGCTACGGCTATATTTTGTCAAAATCATTTAATTATTAATTCCAAATTATTTTTACTTTTCATGTTTCTATGTTCTTAACAATTGTTTCAAGTTTCATGATTATATTACTAATAAATGTAACATGCCGTTGTGTTTCAAGGTTTGCTAATTGATCATGGATAATTTTTATCTCCTGTTTCTCTTATTTTTTTATTTTACTAGAAGTATTCCTTGACTAATCCTTTCAAAATTGTTTTGTAGGTAATCAATTTGAATTTTTAAATAAAAATCTAAACATAAGACAATAAGAATCAATGGCCAAACAATACTGACAAAGAACAAAGTTGGAGATCTCACAGCTCCTGATTTCAATATATATTACACAGTTATGGAATCAGAATAGGAACAAAGACACACTTAAAGAATAGGGATAGAACGGGAACTCAGATTTTTTTGATAAAGGTGCCAAGACCATTCAATTGGAAAGGACAGATTTTTGTTTGTGTGGATTTGATTTTTTACCACAGGATGAAGTGAAAAGTAGATATTCATATGAAAAAGAATTAAATTAGACCCTTTACTAACACTATTTATACACAAATGGATATAAAATGGACCAAAGACCTAAATATAAGGTCTAAAACTTTGAAAGTATTAGTAGGAAACATTAGGGGAAAGCTTCATAACATGGGATTAGGCAGTTATTTCTGAGATATGACACCAATCCCATTGGATGATCTTGGCATCCTTATCAAAAATCATTTGACTATATATGTGATGGTTTAGTTCTGGGTTTCCTATTCTATACCAGTGGTCTTTAAATGTATCTTTGGTCTATAACACACTGTTCTGATTACCACAGCTTTGTAATGGGCAACAGAAGAAAATAAATAGATAAACAAGAGTTCATCAAAATTAAAAGCTTTTATGCATCAAAGGACACTATTAAGAGAATGAAAAGACAGTGAATCAAATGGCAGTCCATTTAATTAGTTACACATCATGTACAACCAGAAGAATAAGAAATTATACTCCATATATGTATGTCAAAATATATTCTATTATGATGTGTAACTAATTAGAACAAATAATATAAACAACAACAACAAAAGCCAAAAGAAAAAAAGCCAGGGGACAGGAGTTAGGCATAATTTGGAATCTAAGATTGTATGGGCAGTGAAATTCTTTCAAGGGAAATGAACATGTAGACGTGAACAGGCTCAGAAAGTTCCTTATCCCTAGACTCTAAAAATATTCATACAGAAAATACTCAAATAAAAAAAGAAATACAACATTAAAAGGTGAATCATTATTGAAGACAATCATTATGATGAATTAAAAATGATATAGCTGGGCATGGTGGCGTATGCCTGTAATCCCAGTGGCTCCACAGGCTGAGGCAGGAGGATCATGAGTTCAAAGCCAGCCTCAGCAAAAGTTAGGTGCTCAGCAGCTCGGTGAGACCCTGTCCTAAATAAAATACAAAATAGGACTGGGGATGCTGCTCAGTGGTTGAGTGCCCCAAGTTCAATCCCCAGTACCAACCCCCTAAAAAAAAGACAAAGTAGTACTTATTTGGATTATTAAGTTAAAAAAAATGAAGTTAAAAATAAAAAGACAAGGGCTGGTGCTACAGTTCAGTGGTAGAGTGCTTGCCTCAGCGTATGAGGCACTGGGTGTGATCCTCAGCATCACATAAAAATGATTATATAAAAAGATATTGTGTACATTTACAACTAAAAAAATTTTAAAAATAAAAGGACAAAATAAGTTATATTAGGATATTATTAAAGTATGGAAAATTTATAGTACTATTAATATTCCACAAGATAAAATCCAAGATATAAAAATAGCTAATAAGCCCTTTTTAAAATTCCTTAGGAAGGAATGCCAAACTGGTGTTAAAGAGGGCTAGTTGTATCAAATTTTAAAAATAAAATAATAAAATAATAATCTGTAGTGAAATTATAGCAATTAAAAATTGCTTAGGGCAATGAACCTGTCAATATAAAACTCACAGGGAACTGGGGATGTAGCTCAGTGGTAGAATGCATGCCTAACATGCTCAAAGCCATAGGTTCCATCCCTGGAACAATAACAACAACAAAAAGACACCCAGAGATTTTGAACACATAACTATGATTCTCAATATATCACTTAACCCTAAAGACAAAAGAAGGAGTAACTATATACTAAATTCAGTCCCAGAGAAATACACCTTGGCTCATATGAGCCCATACAAGATGTGCAAATGAAGTTGACAGGGATCCACAAACCAGGCCCATTAGGTACATTTCCCATGATGAGACTGATACCTGTGCTCAAGTCAGGAGACTGTACAGTGTGATTATGCCCCTAGGAATGGGTGGGGTGAAAGTCTCCCATGAGAATACTCATACACAGAATCAGGGGCTGTTTCTTCCCAAGGCTCAATATCCAGTTTTGTGATAGCAGGTGGTTACATGGATTATTACTTCTTTTTACTGTGGATCTCACTTACTGAGCATTTATTACACCCCAGGTACCAGGCTGAAAGCACCACATGATTTCTTTCAATCAGACAAGAACACTGTGAGATCTCCCAGCCTGCGGAGTGACTTGCCTAATACCAGTGGCCAGTGGAGACTGGGTTCAAAATTTTATAGTTTAAGGCCAGTGTTAAGAGGCCAGTTGTTGCCCTTCTCCTACTTCCGGTATCAATTTTCTTTGTTCACATTTTATCTCTGAGGATTTTCAAAAGCCTGCTTCTCTTCTGGCTCTACACAAGACTCAGCTCAAATTTGTGTTCTTCATGAAACTTTCCTTATAATAGCCTTCAGCCCAGGCAAAGTTTCATCTCCTAGCATCTTCCAAGCTGGACTTAGCACCCGGCCCACCTGCCAAGTAGCCCAACTCCATGGATGCTCAGCTGCTTGTCTAAAGAATGAAGGAAACTCTCTCATTCACAATGTTCATATACTTGCATTAGGACAGGCAGATAGTGAGTGGTTTTATTTCTGAGTCATCCTAACAACTTTAAGAGAAAAGATGATTCCTAGGAAATGGGTCTTAACCCATTTGACCACTCAGTTTGCCACTGGCCCAGGAAGGCTTGCCAGCTGTGTTCAGGCCAGGTGTTCATTGTGACTTTGAGCCTGCTGGTATCCAGTTTCATTTCCAGTTCTCAAATGAAATCAAAACTTGCAATGTGTCCTGATCAATTTTCAGGAAATTTAAATTCAGAAAAAGTCTAATCACTTCTGGAAATAAAGATGAGATACTCTTTGTACTATAAGATATTGTAAGTCCAGTATATATCTGAAATGAATTATGTATGCAAAGACCTGGAAAGGCTTGAAGTCCTTCTCAAAATTCAAGTTCCCCCTAGAGAGAAAATTGCAACTGATTTAAAAACAAGTTCAGATTAGGAACAAAATAAGGGAGAGGGGAAAGGTAATCAGCCAACATTAAGGGAAGAACCAATGCTTTGTGGGCTCCTTAATCTTGGAAACTGACAGGAGTTGCTAAAATGAAATAGCCCTTTAGCCCTGAATTCTGGCTCTGAAAGGCAACTGTGGCTGGATTGGGTGGGTTAATGCCTGCAGATACCACCCATTAGGAGACTGGGGATGCCCTTCTCAGTGATTCCCAACACTAATTGTGGGCCTAGGGAATGTGCTTATGGCTACGAACACAGGTGCCTTTTAGAAGTTCTGAAGAGATGAGATCCTCAATGCCAACATTAAAGCCTTCTCCCCACTTGTCCCTCCACGTCACCAACAGAGTCTAGGGGAGCATTCACAGGCCTGGGATTGGTACCAGTCTTGTCCCCTGCCTGGTGTGGTCCTGAGAAGCTTCTTCAACTCTGCTTTATCCATCTGTTCATTACCAAAATACTTGGGTTCTTCTAAGGGTCTGGGTGAAAATGAAAGGGGGACAGGCTTCTGAAAACGCTCTAGGAACCCAAAGGAGCTCACTTCTGTAAGCTGACATTATTTTACAGTAAGAATATAGGTCCAGAGTGGTGCTAGAATCGTTGGAAGCAAGACCAGACATGCTTGCAGGCATGGCTGATGGAAAACATCAGCAGGTGGCCAAGTACCTTGCAAGTAAACTCAGAGAAGGTGGGACACTACCCCAATAACCATACAGGCAGCAGGAGCAGCAAGCACAAAGCAGGTGTGTCACAGGTCAACAGGCACAGAAGCCCTCTCTATCCTCCTTCCAACCCCACTAGGCACCACCCAGACCTTGGACTTCTGCTCCTTTTCCTACCTAAAGCTTGCTGCATTTTTCTACCTGGTCCCTCCTCTATCCTAACACTGTTTGGCCCTTCATAAGCCAAGGTGTCCTCAAAACCCACCACTCCCAGGAAATCTTTGATGATCATTCCACCAACAAGAATTTTTAAAACTGGCTTACTTTATTTATTCTCAGCAGTTTTCAAGTGTACAATACATTGTTATTAACCCCAGTCACCATGTTGTACAACAGAGCTCTTGAATTTAATCCTCCTGCCTAACTAAAATTTTGTATTCCATGACCAGTGTTTCTCCAGTCTTGCAGTCCAGGCAACTACTCTCTATTTCCATGAGTTCAACTTTTTTTTTGTTTGTTTATTCCAAATATGAGTGAGGTCATGTGGTATTTGCCTTTTTGTACTTGGCTTATTTCACTTAACATAAAGTCCTCTCAGTTCATTCATATTGTCTCAAATGACATTTTTTTCCTTTTTCAAGACTGAATAGCATTCTATTGCATATACTATAATTTCTTTATCCATTAAGGCATTGGTGGACACTTATATTGATTCCAGATCGTGGCTACTGTGAATAGTGCTGCAATAAACATGGGAGTGCAGGTGTTTCTTTGATATACTGATTTGGGACATATACTAGTAGTGGGATTGTAGGATTATATAGTTCTATTTTAATTTTTTTGAAAAACATTCATATTGTTTTTCATAGTGATTAATCTACATTCCCACCAATGGTGTGCAAGAATTCCTTTTTCTCCACATCTCAAGACTTGTTATATTTGTTCTTTTCTACAATGGCCATCCAAACAGGTGTGAAGTACTATCACATTGTTGTCAACAGTCAAACGTTTAATGAGCACTTACCTTGCCAGGACTTGTGGGCAGTAGGGCAGAAATAAACTGGACTTGTTTTTGCCCTTAAGTACCCTATAGTATTAAATAGGAGACAGACCTGGGAACCAATATCTGTAGCACTGCTTGCTCCATGTTGGTTATGCTGTGCCTTCAAGGAGCAATCCCTGTCCAGGGGATACCTCAGCTTTTTTTGTTATTATCTCAAAAAGAGAAGGAGGCACTTTCTTGCCCCTTAAACATTGAATCAGAATTCCCCAAAGAAAGGAAAAACAGAGGGAATTGGGATTTGTTGTACTGCATCATGCCCCTGGACTAGGCAGGTGTTCATAAGTCCTCTCACATCACTCTCACAATCACAGCTGAGGAGAGGGCACTTGAGAGGATCAATAGGCCTGTCCATCCACTACCCCATGGAAGAGAAATATTCACAGAAGGAAACTCATGTTCAAAGACATGGGTGGGACAGTTGGTAGCCTGCAAACGAAGGAGTCACTATGCATCCAGGGACTAGGTAGGAGGGGAACACAGGAGGAGCACAGAAGAGGCTGAGGATGGAAAGCCAGGATTAATGTGCCCATGCAGTACCTTATAGAGAGAAGCACCTCTGCAGAGAGGGCAGCTATGGGTGCTCTGAGACCAGTGAGGTCTGAGACCAGAAGAGTATCTTGAAAGTGCACATTGGCTGCATGCTGGGGGCTGCTGCCCAGTCCAGGTGAATAAGGGTCAGAGCCTGAATCTGTGGAGCTCTCTGCAGGAAGAGAGGAGGAGATACTTTGCAGCTCTCATCTGCTTCCCTCTGGTCTGACATTCTCATGCCTTTCTAGGGCAGAACTGAGTCTCACTGTATTTTCTTGTGTGTGCATCTCTGCACTGAGGCTTTAGGTCCCCCAAGGCCACTTCTTCACCTCTTGACAATATCCAGCTCCTGCTTGCTCTCTACCAAGCCTGATTGTATCACTTTCGAGCACATTCCACACCTGTCTTTCCAATCAGGTATGATACATATCCATGGAGAGTCCATCAGACAGCTCTAGAAGCTATCTCAAAGGGCTGTGGCTATGTGCTTGAGTAGCTCAGCGGGGTGTGCCCTTTTGAGAGGTACCACTCAACAGCTACTGGTCCAAGGAGAGCCTATCACCCAGGTGTAACAAGAGACACAGAAGACATCCCAGAGGTGGCAACCTCTGTGGATCAAAAGGGGTTAGTCACCAATTTGGAGGGCCTAGTACCAGGTGACTTCAGACCTTAAGAGCATAGTGAGAACAGGCAAACAGGAAGGAGGAATGGAAATGCAGGCATCTTAAAACTTAGCAAAAGGATCCTTTATACTCAGGAAGCAAGTCCAGGGAGAAACTGGTGCTCCTCCATCCTTTAGAGGAGTTTATCAGAGGGAACTCTGTTTTCTTCCTCTTTGGGAAACTGCAATTCCTAAAATCATGTTTAAATTTCCCAATAGGAAGTCAGCGCCAGCTGCCCTTCCATGTTTCCCAACCCCATTCTTCAGTCCCCCAACAAAGAAATAATCCCTTTTTCTTTTATCTTCTACTTGTTTTCAGTTGCCTGAGCATAATCACATTGCATTTGACCTTCAACAATCCTGAGTCCCTGTGGAAGGTCCAGGTGATGCCAGGATTTCAGAGTAAAACTCCTCCTTCTGAAGGCAGCCCCTTCTCACCCTCCAGGTTTGATGATGCTACCTCCTCAGAAAGGCATCCTTTGACCCCCTCTGTAATGTTACCCAACCCTTATCATCCATCACTAGTCTTTATTTTCTGTGGAAAATCTGCAATTGTCCTGTTCATCTGTTTACTTTCACGTGGCCAAGACCATTGCTAGGCTGGAATCCCATGTAGGCTCTGACCAAGGTCTTCCAGTAGCTTTATTTCCAGGGGACTATAATGACACAGGGCCTGTGGTTTTAGGTTCTGGAAGCCACAGATGACATGGATTTGAGAAGAATCAGACTTAGAACTGCTTGGGGCCCAGCAGGTAAAACTCAGAAGTCTTGTGTTTGAACTTGACTCAGCAAAGGATGTTTCTGAGTATACTTGCCACATTCTATATGATCTATCTTTACATTTTCACAATAATCCTGTCCTAGACACAGAGGAATTAAGTAATCTGCTCAGGGCCAAACAACAAGTAAGTCATTTAGAATCTGAACAGTAAAGCTAATAATCCTACTTTGTTCAACAGGATGCCATTTCTCTAAATATCCTGAGATGTGAACAATGCTATATCCCAGCTTTGTGAAGGCATTGATCACATTAATCTCATAATTCCTAAAGCTCCAGAAGTCCTACTACTGTTCCTCAACACATGGCTTCACCTGCTTCTCAACCACAACTGCAGCCATGGTTCTTCCTTCCTGCAACTAGGACATTCTTTCCTAACCTCGCCCTCCTCCACTAAGGATATTTTCTATTTGAAAATGGTTGAAATTATGCTGTAATAATTATACCTTATTCAAGATGAATTTTCCCCAAATTAGGAACGGATAAGGTCTATTATCCTCTGCTTCTGGGTTAAATTGGGAAAGTTTATATCACAGCTAAGAACCTGACACATTCTACTCTAATATTTTGGCATTTATTGAACTTTAGAACCTTTCATTTTTGTTGTTTCCCTAGTATTGTGGACTGTTGATACTTCTACAAGAAGACTGTTAAAAGGGGTGGAGTACCCTGCAGTGACTGTCTTAGCCATGCCTCTCCTTCAAGCTCCCCTTTCACTACCCCCAGCTCGGTACTTCCAGATGACCTACCCTGGGTGGCAATGGGAATCTTGAGCAGTGGTTCTTAAGTAGAACCCCTGGACCTCAGCCTCAGCATCACTGTGAGACTTGTTAGAAATGCAGTTTCTCAAGTTCCACCCAGATCTACTGAATCAGAAATTTTGCAGGGCAAGGGGCTTCTCAGGACTTTGTGATCTCACAAGCCATACCATTGGAAAACCACTCAGTTAGAGGATATTGACGGTTTGGGCATTGACTTCTACTAATCTTCCAATTTTTTTTTCTCTTCTCATGTGGTCTCAAGAGCTCGCTTATTCTTGTTTCTCACTCTTGATTATCCCTTTGCTACCCCAAAACCACAAGCTCTGTCTACCATTTAGTTCTCCCAGCTCATGTCAAACATGTCCAGGGGTCCTCTTATTAAAAGGATAACTCCTTCCTCTTTCTTCCATGCAACTCAAGTGTCCTTTAAAAGCATCAGTTCTCCCTTTTAAAAACAGAGACAATGGTTCCTATTTAACGGGATGGTTCTGAGTTAATGAGAGTCCATTAATACAGGGGATGTGTTATGAGGGTTAGGCAAGAAGTTGTACTTGTGTGGAATAGAAAGTCCTGTGGTCTATTTTCAGAATGTAATATTTAGCCTTAAATGTAAAATCATGATGTAAGAAAGACAGCTGGAGAGAAGAAGGAAAAGTTACAAGAAGTTAACACCGAAGTATAAAAGAAGAGGTAAGAGGAAAGGAGCTTAATCAACTTCAACTTCAAAAGGTACTCAATTCCAGAAAGGACTTCCAGCCACAAGAGACCCAAGCGGGGGGTGGGAACAACTAAAGGTCTATTTCTTTAATTAACCCAATAGGAGTCAGTAAAATATAGGAGTTTGGGAAGACTGTCATCCCCTAGTACTCAGCTAATGAGGGACTGGGGGAGGGACATTTTACCCTAGGGAAGAAAATGCCGATTTTACCCAATCTGGGTAAGTCTGCTCTCCACCAGACATCTGATCTTGCAAGGCTGTGTCTGTTACTCCACTCTTTGGGTTTGGACAGATAAGCATGTTTCTCACTTTCTTAAACCTGAAACCAAAAGCATTATCCAGAAAAGTAAATATTAATAATCATCAAAATTAAGAAATTTTTCTCTGTCAAAAAGGATAAAAAAACAGCTAATGAATGGGAGAAAATATTTGCAAACCTCATATCTAACAAAAAATTACTATTGAGAACACATAAAGAATTCTCAAAAATCCATAATAACAAATTCCAATTCAAAAAAGACTTGAAGAGATATTTCACTGAAGAATATATGGATGGCAAGTAAGGACATAAAAAGATGTTCAATATCAGTAGCATCAGGGCAATGAAAATTAAAACAAAATGAGATATCATAAATACTTATCAGAATGGCAAACAAAAAAAATAGTGACAACAATAAGTGCTTGCAAGGATATAGAGGAACAGATCATTCATACATTATTTTTGGGGATGTAAAATGATACAGCCACTCTGGAAAGTAATTTTACAATTTTTCAGAAAGCTAAACATGAAAGTAACTACAACTCAGCAATTGGACTCGTGGATATTTACCCAAGAAAAATCAAGTCTTATGTAAACATATAAAACATGTAAACCCTCCTTATAGGAGTGTTCATAGCAGTCTTCATAATAGCCCAGAACAACCCAAAGACTTTAAGGGGTAAATGATGAAACCAACTATAGAACATCTGTATCACGGAATACTCCTCAGTAAGAAAAAGCAAGAAACTCCTGATGTGCCAATAATCTCAATGGACACCCAGATAATCATGTTGAGTGAAAACAACATATTGGTCAAATTCAAAAAAATTTTATTGACTCCATTCATATAACATTCTTAAAATATAAAAATTATAGAAATAAAGAAAGATTCATGATCATCAGGGGTTAAGGATAGGGTTGGGTAAGGCATTGTGGATATAAAAGAACATCAAGGATGCTCCTAGGGATGGAAATGTTTTATATTCTGACTAGGTTGATATAAATGCCCCGGTTTTAATACTGGACCATAGTTTTATAAGGTGCTATCACTGGGGGAGACTGGGTAAAGGGTATACTGGAACTCTATACTAGTTTCTTATAACTGCATATGAATTTATGATTATTTCTGAATTAAATGTTTAATTAAAATATACTATGGGGCTGGGGTTGTGGCTCAATGGTAGAGCGTTTGCCTATCATGTGTGAGGCACTCAGTTCAATCCTCAGCACCCACATAAAAATAAACAAAATAAAGGCATTATGTCCATCTACAAATGAAAAAAAATTAAAAAATATATACTTTGTCCATTTCTAGAGATCCTCTACAATTCTTCTTTAAGCATCAAATCTTCCTTAAATACTGCTTGTTATCAGGGCATTATTATAATTGAAATTTTGATTCACTTATCTTATACCCTATCAAACCTCTGCCTGATTTTATGGGCTTTCACATACTGGCCTGTGCCCAATTATTTCCCACAAGTGGTTTTGAGTTTAGTAAATTCTGAATTTTAGTTACAACCACACATAAGTTTCATCTCTATAAATCGTGAATCCTGTCTTTACATTTCTTCCTCTGCACCTTGCTATTCAAAGTGTAGTCCTCAGACCCAGCTGTAATGGCATATCCTCTAGCTGGTCAAAAATGAATGCTCCTGCACCCTACCCAAACCCACTGAGCCAGAACCTGCATTTTAGAGATTCATATGCATACTGAAGTTTGAGAAACATTGTTCTATAATGGATAATAATCCCTGATTCACAGAGTTGATTGATATTAGGATTACAGATCCTCACTAATTATTCTTTCTTCCATCAAAGCTGACCTAATGTCAGGAAGTAACTATCATCTAGACCTTCCTTGCCTGGTTAAGGAAGGAAAGCCATCCTTGAGGTACAATGTGGCATACAGGATAGAGAAGCCTAATGCCCTGTTCAGTTGAGAAGCATTTATTCTCTTTTAGTTTCCCACAGCTGCAGAAACTTGTGTGAAGCTTTTGCAAAAATTCATATTCAGGGGCTGGGGTTGTGGCTCAGTGGTAGAGTGCTTGCCTCACATATGTGAAGTTCTGGGTTCAATTCTCAGCACCACATAAAAACAAATAAATAAAATAAAGGTATTGTGTCCAACTATAACTAAAAAAATTTTTTTAAAAGCCAAATAATATGCAAATGTTATTCCCCTATGGAAACACTATCCTGAAAGGCATGAGGTCAGAACCTAGGCTGATGTGTAGCCAATACTGCCTGAACCTGTGACTGCCCACAGGATGCCCTCTTTTCTTCTAGATACCTTTTCAAGAATTTTTTTGTAACATTGAATTACTGTCATAATTTGCAGAACCAAATTTTTAGTCCTCCTTCTAAGACTCCTAAAAGTGTTCATCTTATCAAAGTCCTCAGTGTGCTAGCAAAGAAAAGTCCCTTGAGATGGTGGAATGTGATGGACATTATTACCCTAGGTACATGTATGATGGCACATATGATGCAAGACTACATTGTGTACAATCAGAGAAATGAAAAGTTGTGCTGCAATTGTGTACAATGAATCAAAATGCATTCTGCTGTCCTATATACCTAATTAAAATGAATAATTTAAAAAAGAATTGCAGGGTAGTGAAAAGGAGTTGAATTTAAAATGGTCAAAGTAACTTCCTATGTATTAAATTTTACCTTTAAAATCATTATACAGTGTGTTTTTGCATCCAGTCCTGATTTGTGTAATAACACAAAGAAGATGCTAGCAAAGTCTGCCACTTACTATAACATCAGTTTGTTTTATTATCATGGAATATGTGATAATCTTAAAATTTAATTAAAAAGTAATTATTGCTAATTATAGGTGAATAAAGACTATTTTCTATTTGAATATAAAAGGATCACCATGATGGGAAAAAAAAGTCCTTTGGATACATTGTTGATTTTATACATTAATTTTGCCATATGTATAACTGGCACCCTGAGGGGTCTCATTGGAGTCCATCTTCTAATTATCCAGATTAATGGTATAGGGAAAAGATTGAATCAATTTCTTCTCAATTTATACTAAATAATGCTAATAACTTATTAAATGTTTTGTTTTCCTGCTGGAAACACTCATGAACATGAAGTCTAGTTTACTATATGGCACTGGACTGTTCCTCCTGAGAGCTGTATCATGGTATATCATGTGTCTTGCACCTCAAATTCCTATGCAAGATGTTATAGAAAGTACTTTCTACTTTTGAAATACAATTTCAAAGAATTGTGACTTTTATTTAAAAATGTAAACAAACGATAGCACCTGTACAAACTAGAGTATACAGAGACAATGAAATTACATTTTTGAAGTTTCATAGGCCACAGGGGAACACTTAGGAATCGAAAACACACAAAAGAAAACTGGGTATGTGGAATAATCTCAAGAATGCAAAGCTGCATATATCAAAGACCAAGAGAAAATAGGCTAAAATGTTATCATACTATCAAATCTGCTAATCTATTTCTTGATCATTCTGGGATTCCTGCCTTACTTAAAAAGGTTTCCTTCAATTGAGATTGTATGGGATAATATTCTAAATTTTTAAATTATTATTATAATTTGGCTTTTTACCCTATATCTATAATTTATTCACATACATAGGCACATTATTGTCATCCGATTTTATTTTCTTCCAACATCGTTGACATTTATTGAATGTGTCATCTTTTCCCAGTAAATTAAAATACATCTATACTTCAATCTGATTGTTAAACTCTACTTTCTTTTGGTGATTTTTATTTTTTATTTTTTAATTTTGCTGCCAATATCATATACTCTTCTGACTAGAACTGCTATCTAATATTTGCAGTATATGACACAATTCTATTCTTACTATTATTTTCCAAGCATTTCTTGCTTATATTTGAGGATACTTTGATCTCAGTTTAAAAAAATATCTAGGGTACTACATTACAATTATTTATTAATTTCAAAAGTATTGATGTCTTCAAATTTAGTTTCCCATCTATTTATGGTTTGAATATGGTTTGAACATGCCCCCCAAGCTTCTTAGGGCTGACCTTTCTTACTATCCTTAGCAAGAATATCATCCAGAAATCCAGTCTTAGTAGAGACAGAGAAAGCAAGTAAGCAATTTTCTAAATCCCTACAGCTCCATTAGCACCTCAAGGGCACTCTGAGAGAGACCTAGATCCCAGATCAGATCACATGTTGGAAGATTGGTCCCAAAGTGGTGATGTTGAATGATGATGGAAACTTCAAGGAGTTTAGTCTATGCCAGTCAGCTTTTTGTCACTATGACAAAATATCTGAGAATATCAACTTAAAGGAGAAAAATTCATTTTGGCTCATAGTTTCAGAGGTTTCAGTCCACGACTGGCTGGCTCTATTGCTATGGGCCTGTGATAAGTCAGAACATCAGGGTAGAGAGAAAGCATGGTGGAACAGAGTTGCTCACCTCATGGAGGCAGGGAAGCAGAGAGAGAGAGAAAGGTAGATGGGGAGGAAGGGCCAGGGACAGGGAATAGTCCCTGTATTAGTTAGGTTTTTGTCACTGTGTCAAAATGCCTGATCAGACTAATTTAGAGGAAGAAAAGTTTATTTTAAGTTCATGGTTTCAGAGGTTTTAGTCCATGGTCAGCTGAATTCATGGCTCTGGGCACAAGGTGAGGCAGAACATCATGGTGGAAGACATGGTGAAAGAATGCTGCTCAAGACAGACAGGAAACAAAGACAGCCAGACCCCAGGACAAAATATAAACCTGAAAGGCACACCCCGCAGAGATCTTATTCTTTCAGCCACACCCCACTTGGCTATAGTTACCACCCAGTAAGTTTATTTAAATTATTAATGCATCAAATGGATTACTCCACTGACTAGGGTAATACTCTCATAGTCTAATAATTTCACCTCTGAATATTCCTGCATTAACAAAAGGTCTTTTGGGGAACAACTCATATCCAAAGTCTCCAAGAGCACACCCCAAGAGCACTCTTCAATTAGGTCCCACGTCCTACAGTTTCCACTATCTCCCAGTAGCACATTCAGTTATAAATTCATTAATAAATTAATTTATTGATGAGAGAAGAACTTTGATGATGAAATCACTTTCCCCCACCCAGCTCTGAAACTCGCTGCATTGGGGACCAAGCCTTCAACCCGGGAGCCTTTGGGGGGCATTCCAGATCCAAATGGTAACAAGGGCCTAGTGAAGATTGGTAGGTCATGGCAAGCATTATTGTTGGAAGAGATCAATGTTGTTCTCATGGGATCCTAGTTAGTTGCCAAAAGAGTGAATTGTTATAAAACTATTAAGCCCGGTGCCTGAATCTCTCTTGCTTCCTGTTTTGCCATGCAATCACTCCCTCTCTAACAGGCTCCTGCCATGATGCCATTTGTCAGGTTGTGATGTAGCCAGAAGGTCCTCACCAGAGCCAAAGAGAAGCCAGCACCATTCTCTTGTACCTCCAAGGCTGGAAACTAAATACAGTACTTTTCTTTATGTATTATCTGGTCTTAGGTATTCCGTTGCTACAACAGAAAATAGACTAAAAACATGGTATAATTATCTATTAATTTAGCTTTTAAAGTCCTTTAATAAAAATTCACACTTCTCATTTTATATATATTTATGTAAGTGTGTAAATAAAGTAAAAAAAAAGACATTGGGAGAAATTTCCATCAAATTTGACTAAATTTAAACTTACTAGCATATGAAGAAAGTACACAATTGATAATTTAAAAGAAAAATAGAGTCAGATGCGTGCCAGTAGTCCCAGCAATTTGCAAGGATAAGCCAAGAGGCTAAAAAGTTCTAGACTTTGGCAACTTAGTGAGACCCTGTCTAAAAATAAAAAGTAAAAAGGGCTGGGGTTATAGCTCAGTGTAATTAGAGCAACTATTTAGCATGTACAAGGCCCTGGGTTCAATTCACAGTGCTGCTAAATAAATAAAACAGTAGCCTTTGAAGATAATGGACAAAAGCTATTCTTGTAAATATATAGTCAGCTGATTATGGTATGAAAAAATACATCATTTACTGTCTTATAAGGTGGTAAGAGAAGTGTGAAATGCAATGTTAGTTTTGTTTTTTACTGAATGAGACCAGTGGTGGGGAAGATATATGTGAATAAGCCCCTCATACATTAATGGTGGGGGGTGTGAATTGAAAAAGGATGTCCCAGCAGGTACTAAAAATTAAATTGCAGAAGCCCTTGAATCACGCTTTGAGGAGTTTATTCTACAGAAATTAAATAAAAAGAAATTAGTAGTTCCAGTAAAGAAAAATACATTTATAAAAGGTTTCCCCGCCTCAGCAATTTTTGTGATAATAAAAGTCTGAACATCACCCATAGGAAAGTGGTGGGAAAAATTCTTATCCAACCATACTCCACTGTAATGATAATACCATTTTGAACATTCACACATTTCCTCCTTAAATCATATTGCTTTTGCAGCTTTCCCCTTTAAAGCTGACTTACATTTAGAATCAAAGAGACTACTGATCAGCTCTGAGTCTTAGTGCTATGCTGACCTTTCTTAATCTCCTTAGCAAAAACATAGTCTAGAAATCCAGGATTAGTGGAGATAAAAAAGCAAGTAAGCAATTTTTAAAATTCCAACAGCTCCATTAGCATCTCAAGGGCCTTTTGAGGGAGACCTAGATTAGACTAGATCATAAAATGTGACTATCTGCCAGGAACAGGGGAACCTCAAGAGTTGATGGTAAGAAATGAAAAGCCTACTGCCTCAAGGGACTTGGCAGGGAAAGGAGACAAGGATAGATATGGATGTCCTGTGCACTTCCTGGGCCAAAAGCCTCCATGAAGAGAAATGTCAGAGAGGATGACAGAGAAAATAAAAGGATGGATTACATTGGATTCTTTTTGGGATTGTGGGAGAAGACTGGAAAGAATCTAAGCAGAATGCAGGAATATGAGGGGGTAGTGCCGAAAGATATTCAGGAAAGGGAAGAAGAGGGGCAGAAAGCTGAAAGGGAGTGGGAAGGCACAGGTCATGCTAAGCTGTGCTCATGAAGAGCAAGGATCCAGAAGTTTCAGTGTGCTTCTGCAGAGAGGTCATTAGGCAGACCTTCCAGCTATGCATGTTGAGGGAAGGGTTACTAAGGACCACAGGATGAAGCACCCAAGATTCAGAGATAGAAAGAGGGTTGATTCCCTTCACCCATTCTCAGGCATGAACATGTCCTAGGAGAGAACAGGAATTCTGCCAGATGTGGACAGAAGTGTCAGCAGAAGACTGGGCTTGGATAGACCCCATGTTGCTCTGTATGCAGCAGCCTGTACTCAAATAGGATGCATATGGGCACCTAGCGTAGAGACTAGCACAAGAATAGCTGTAAGATTCCTGGATACAACTAGACTCATTATTAAAAGTGCCTTTTTTGTTCCCAAAGTATTGTATTTGTCCAACTGTTATGTGGCCAGGATGCCAAGAGGAGGCAGGGGCTTGGGAAGACGGAGAATTTTCCAAAGAAGGATCTGTAGCTACAGAGTGCAGGACAGCACTGATTCGAAGACTGAAGTTGAAACCTCTCTGTCCTTCCCACTCTGGGAAGAGAGAAAGAGCATAGGAAGACACATCAATCACAGAAAGACAAACCTCCATGGCATTGCATATCTGTGCACAATGTTTGTATATTTAGCCTGCTGCCCATGAAATACTATGCAGCTACCTAAAAAATGTGGGTTTGGGGGTCTAGGATTGTGGCTCAGTGGGAGAGTGCTTGCCTAGTACATGTGAGGCACTGGGTTCAATTCTCAGCATAGCATATAAATAAAGGTCCATTGACAACTGAAAAATATTTTTTTTAAAAAAAATGTGGGTTTTGTGTATATACATATATATGTGGGCATGCATGTATGTGTGGGTATGTACATATATGTCTGTATGTGCACATGTATGTATATATATGTACATACACACATAAAATATGTATGTGTGTATATTTGGAATATGTCTACAATTTATTGTTAACTGAAAGAAGCAATTTGCAGAGGGATATATTACCTTGATAAGGCAAAATGAAATAAAATAAAGCTCTATAAATAGTTATATTTGTATAAGTTTTTAAAAAAAAAGGTATGGAAGGGCTGAGGTTGTGGCTCAGTGATAGAATTTGAGGCCCTGGGTTCAATCCTCAGCACCACATAAAAATAAATAAAATAAAGGTATTGAGTCCAATGACAACTAAAAAATATATATATATATATATTTTAAGTATGGAAGGTTAAACTGTATCCTGAGAGATGGAATTGAGCTGGGGAAAACAAGACTACACATCCAGAGTCATTGGTTCCCATGAGAATATATTGATAATTTGTAGTTGTAAATGGACAGAATGCCTTTGTTTTATTTGTTTAGTTTTATGTGGTGCTGAGGATCAAACCCAGTGACTCACACATGCTAAGCAAGCTCTCTGCTACTAAGCTATAGCCCCAGCCCATAGATACTAATTTTTTATAATAAAAATAAGGAAAAAAAATGTAGTCACAAGCTTTTGAGTAATAGGATTCTAAGTAATTGTTAATTTCATCTTTGCTCTTTTATGTATTTTCTGAACTTTCCCTAATAGTCATATACTATCTTTGTTATATTAAAAACAACAGTATCATTAAAACCTTCCAATCATTCACCACAGAAAAGTTGTTTTTTTTTTTTTCCTCCTAGCTAGGCCACAATCAATCCAGCTGAATGGGCAGGAAACAAGATCCATATCTGCGTGTGTGCCACAAGTATTTGTCCTCAAGATCAGCCCCTGCCACTGGGCCACCAGGACCTAGATTTTGTTCAGTGGCACTTCCATGTGGATACAGCCTGGAAAGTTCTCATGAAAGAGGTTCCTGCCCACAGCAGAGCAGGCTTCCCCGTCTTCACTGTGCATCATATCCTTGCAGTGACCTTTAGTGCTGCATAGAGGTGCACAGGGAAAGAGCGAGACCTCAGGGACCAGGGACAGGAGGGAGGCACTCAGGACAGTCAAAAATTAGATGGTAAGAAGGAAAAGGACCTGTTTGAGTTTGTGGCTCAGGTACCCAGCTGTCTCAGGAAGTAAAGCTGTAGAAATTTACAGGGGCTGCTTCCATGGACAGAGAAGGGAAAAAGAGACAGCAATACAATAATAGTAGGAGATTTCAGTATTCCACTGTCAATAATCCATGGATTATCCAGACAAAAAATACGAAAGGAAACAGCATACTTGAACAGTACATAGATGAAATGAACCTAGTAGACATATATAGAAAATTCCACCAATGGCAACAGAAGACACATTTTTAAGCCACGTAGTACATTTTTCAGGGCAGATCATATGCTGGGTCACAAGATGAGTTTAACCAATTTAACAAAACTGAAATTGTATCAAACACTTTTTCAACCAGAATGAAATGAAACTGGGATAATTCACAAATATGTGGAATATAAACAACATACTCTTGAACAATCGTTTTGTCAAAGAAGATGTCAAAGGGAAATTAGAAAATATCTTGAGACAAATGGAAATGAAAATATAATATACCAAAACCTGTGGGATACATAAAGGCAGCTCCCAGAGGAAAGTTTATACTAATAAGCATCTATATTAAAAAAGAAGAAAGCTCTCAATCTTTATACCTCGAGGACCTTAAAAGAACAAATTAGCCCAAAGTTAGCAGAAAGAAAGAAACAATAAATATTAATGAAGAAATAAATTAGAGAATAGAAAACTGGTGAAACTAAGGGTTTTTTTTTTTTGGTTTTGGAGGATAAAAAAATTAACACATTCTTAGGCTAAGAAAAAAGAAGACATAAATAAATAAAATTAGAAATGAAAAAAGACATTACAACTAATGGTATGGAAATAGAATGTTAAGGGACTATTTTGAACAATACATGTCAACAAATTGGACAACCTAGAAAAAATGGATAATTAGAAACATAACTTACTGAGACTGATTAAAGAAAAAATAAAAAACCTGAGAAGACCAATAACAAATAAAGGAGACTGAGAAATCAAACACCTCCCAACAATAAAAAGCCTAGGATCAGATGGCTTCAATGGTGAACTCTACTAAAGTTTTGTTTTTTTTTTTTTTTAGAGAGGGGGGGAGAGAGAAAGAGAGAGAGAGAGAGAGAGAGAGAGAGAGAGAGAGAGAGAGAGAGAGAGAATTTTTTAATATTTATTTTTCAGTTTTCGGTGGACACAACATCTTTATTTTATTTTTATGTGGTGCTAAGGATCGAACCCAGCGCCCGGCGCATGCCAGGCAAGCACGTTACCACTTGAGCCACATCCCCAGCCCTCTACTAAACATTTTAAGACAAATTAAACTCTTCAACAAAACAGAAAAAGGGGAACACTTCCAAATTCATTGTAAGAGGCCACCATCACCTTGATACCAAAACAAGCAAAAATACATCATGAAAAGAAAACTACTAATGTACCAGATGATCATGGATGCAAATATCACTAACTAAATAATATCAAACCACACAGTCATCAAACGAATCATACAATATTACCAAGTGGGGTTTATCTCTATGAGGCAAGGATGGTTTAATATATGCAAACTATTCAATGTGATACACATTAACAGAATAAAGGACAAACATCACATATTCTTCTCAAGAGACACAGAAAAATATCACTTGCCAAAATTCCAATAACCTTTTCAGATAAAAGCATAAATAAATGAAAGGAAGGTTAGAAGGAATTGACTCAACACAATAAAGTCCATTTGTGAAAAGCCCTCATCTAACATCACACTTAACAGTAAACAACTGAAAAATTTCCTCTAAGTTCAAGGCCAAGACAAGAGGATCAATTTCATCACTTAACATTCAACATAGTACTAGAAGTCCTAGCCAGAGCAATTATGAAAGAAGGCATAATGGAAGACATCCAGATAATTTTATTATCTGGATTATCTCTGCAGATGACATGATTTCTATATGTAGAAAAACTGCAAAGAAAAAACTATTAGAAATAATAATGAACTTACTAAAGTTGCAGAATACAAAACCAACCTACAAAAGTCCATTGCATTTCTATGCACTAATAATGAACTATCCAAAAAGGAAATAAAGAAAGCAAGCCCATTTACAATAGTATAAAATAAAATAAAATACTGACACGTAAACTTAACCAAAAAGGTAAAAGACCTGAACACTGAAAATTATAAAACACTGATGAAAGAAATCAAAGGCCTTCAACAAAACATAAATTTTATGAATGATAAAATGAGCATGAATGGGAAGAAGTACTGGTGTTCAGATATCCATACTTCTCAAAGTGATCTACAAATCCAATACATCTATATCAAAATCACTATGGCATTTTTACAGAAATAAAAAGAATACTAAAACTTCTATGGAATTACAAAATATCCTATATAGCTGAGGTATTTTTTAGCAAGAAGAATAAAGCTGGAAGTATCACACTTTCTCATTTTAATATACGTTATAAAGCCACAATAATCAAAATCATATGGTGGTGACATAAAAACAGATACACACACAGGGCTGGGATTATGGCTCAGTGGCAGAGCACTTGCATCACCCACATGAGGCACTGGGGTTCGATCCTCAGCACCACATAAAAATAAATAAAAAATAAAGGTATTGTGTCCATTTACAACTTAAAAAAAAAAAAAAAACAGACACACAGACTATTGGAATGAATTGAAACCCAGAAAGCAAGCAATACATATACAGTCAACTGATCCTCTACAAGGGTGCCAAGAATACATGGCGGAGAAAATATAGTCTTTTCAACAAATAGTGTTGGGAAAACTAGATAGTCACATGCAAAAGAAAAAAAACTGTTCTTACACTATACACTAAAATCAACTCAAAATGGATAAAAAATTAAATTTAAGACCTGAGTCCGTAAAACTTATAGAAGAAACATAGGCGGAAAACTTCTTGATTTCTTGAGTGAGATCCCAAAACACAAACAATGAAAGCACAAATAGAGAAGCAGGACTACATTGGACTAAACAGCTTCTGGACAACAATGGAAATGACAGAATGAAAAGGCAATTAAAGAATCAGAGAAAATATTTTCAAGCCAAGAGGTTAATCTTTAAAATATGTAGAAACATACAACCTATTAACAAAACAAATCTGATTAAAATTAAGCAAAAGAACTTAGTGATATATGTGCAAGTCTGGTTCAATATTCAAACATTTATCAGTGTAACCTACCTCATTAATTGGCTAAAGAATAGAAGTCACATGACTATATCATAAAAATAATTCAGAACACTAGAGGCACAAGGGAAATTCCTTAGCTTGATACAGAAATCCAGAAATTCAACAGCTAACAATATAGTTAATGATTAAAACTGACTTCTTTTCCCCTGTGGTTGGGGAAAAGGCACAGACATCCGTTCTCATCATATTTTTGGATGTGGGTAGGTACCAGGGATTGAACTCAGGAACACAGTAACCACGAGCCACATCCCTAGCCTTATTTTGTATTTTATTTAGAGACAGGGTCTCACTGAGTTGCTTAGTGCCTTGCTAAGTTGCTGAGGCTGGCTTTGAACTCATGATCCTCCTGTCCCAGTCTCCCTAGCCTCTAGGATTACAGGCATGCACCACCATGCCTGACCTGTTCTCATCACTTTTATTCCACAGGATACTGGAAATTCTAGACAGAGCAATAAGTGGAAAGGTAAGAAAAGGAAACAAAAGGCATACAGGTAGCAAAGGAAGAAATAAATAAATACCATGGCATCTACATTTGCAAATGCCATGATATTCTACGTAGGAAATCCCAAAGAATCTACAAAGATTCCTAGAACTAATATATGAGCTTAACAAGTTCATAGATACAAGTATAGCAAAATTAAAACTACAAAGGCATTATAACTATACTTGTTTAGTTATAATTGTAGCAAAGAAATATACCTACACAACTATAGCCAATTGATTTATTATTATCATTTGCATTTGGCTACATTAAAAAACTTTATTGAGATGTAATTCACATATCATACAGTTTGCCAACTTGAAGTGAATTATAATTGAGTTATAATTCAATCATTGTTGGTATATTAAATTACTGTTTTAAAAAAGAATATAAAAAGCAACATGGAATGTATCATTTAAATTATTTCAAGTATATGATTCAGTGGCATTAATAAAATATGCTTCACAAAGTTACGCATCATCCTTGCATAGGGGCCATGATAGTTTTCTCTGTATTGTTCCATTTTTAGTACATTTGCTGAAGCAAGAAATGGCCATATAATTTTTAACAAAAGTACAAAAGCAGTTGAATGGAGGAAGGATAGACTCCTCCACAGACAGATATCCATTTGCAAACTGGATGCCCATCAGCAAAACCACAATAAAACAACCTAACCTAAATATCACATTTTATACAATAATCAGTCAAGATGAATCATGGGTTTCTATGTAAAACACAAACCTGTAAGGCTTTTAGAAGAAAACATAGGGGGAAACATTTGGGATATAGGGCCTCTTGACTTCAAAAACAAAATTGAGAAAGTGGGCTTTAGTAAAATTGAAATCATCTGCTTTGTGAAAGACCCTAAGAAGTGAAAAGCTATTTCAAATAGCTTGAGGAGAGAATTTTAAAGATGCACTGTATGCCAAAATATACTCTACTGTTGGGGTGAGAATTGTGACTCAGTGGTAAAATGCTTGCCTCACATGTTTGAGACACTGGGTTCTATCTCAGCATCACATATAAATAAATAAATAAAGGTCCAATGAAAATTAAAAATATTTTTAAAAAATGCTCTGCTATCATATATACCTAAAAAATAAAAATAAAAAGTGATAAATGTTTGAGGTGACAAAAATACAAAAAATTATACATTGTACATAACAAAATACCACAGAGTATCTCATATGTATGTGCAATTATTACATGTCATTTAAGATTTTTTTTTAAAGAAGTGAAAAGACAAGCCATGGAACCAAATAAAATATCTGTAACCCACATAGCTGACAAAGAAATCGTATTCAAAATATATAAAGAACTCTCAAAATCCAGTACTAAAAGACCCAACAATCCAATTAGAGCATGGCAAAAGACAAGACAGTTCCTCTAAGAGGTATAATAAATAAGTGCTTTTATGTTCAGCACTATCACTGCTACTGTAGCCGGAATGTAAATGGGGCATGAAATAGTGAACCAGCAATACCCCAGACCCTGTATCAGGGGAAAGTTTGTGGGTATAACCCAGGAAAGACGGCAGAGAGGGATGTCAACAAAGAAACAAGGTTGAGGAGACCCATGAACTTGTCCTTCCAATTGCTGAACAATTGGGAGGGAGATCGTGAGACTTTACAGAACATTGCAAAAAGATTCAATCTAATATTATAGCACCACTATAACAGGGCAGTAACCAATAGGGACAGAAAAAGCTAACTTTCCCTACTCAAAGTACTTAAATCTCAAGTACAGCCAACTGGGGTTGACATGGAAACCTCTTTGGTATTTCAACATCTTTTCTTCAGAATGGCTGCATGGATAGGACAGGTTGTCTTTGTTAGTCCCAAGTCCTCAGGTGAAGCAATACCCAACTTGGGTTCCATGGTGTGCACTGAGTGTCCCACAGCAAGGGTGTTTTTGCACACCTGGGGTTAGTAGACTAATATGTGAGAGGAGTCAAAATTACTAGGAACAACTATGGACAGTTGTGAGCTACAGAAGAGACTAGGGGTGAGCAAAACCCTGACTCTGAAGGACGTCATGAAGTAGGGCAGAGAAGCTCCCTCAAGTATACAGCTTGTGGAAATTCATTGAGCAATGGGTAAGGAAGCTCAGTTAGGCTGGACAGGACACTATGCCTGGTCAGGTCTGTGCTTCTACATATCTCAAAATGAGCTAGCACCTTGCTACAGGTGTAGTTGTATATTAACTATGTCATTATATTTCCTGTATTCTAATGCTTAGACATCTGAGGCCTTACAGATCTAGAGGCATTCCCCTTCCAGAGCTATCCCTATTCCTAAGGATAGTAAACAACTCTCCCAGCAAGGCAATTTTCATGTGCAAACAAACCAATACAGACTCCACATCCCCAACCAACTCCAATCACTGGAGTCTCACATTCCAAGCTTCTACCCATCTGCCCAAATCACCTTAGGACCAGGTACCAAACAACCTGAAATAGCAACATGCTCCAGAGCCCACAGCAATTATTCAAATCAGCCAATCCTAAGTTTGCATACCCTATTTTCCTCATTCCTTTCTTTAACAGTACAACCAGGATGCTTGCTTGCAGTTCTGCTTTCTCCCTTTGTCTCCTGACCAATCCTGGTGCTTCTTTCTGTGGCTTTCTATGACATGGCATGTCCCTTTCTCTTAGGAACTATGAATAACAACTATAATTTCAATGAAAGCCATCAGTCCCCTCATTTGTAGGCATTACCATACCTCAGATTTTCTCTTAATACACTACATTTTAAATCAATGTGCCTTTGAGATAATACTAAACTTCACATTCTTGGCCTCCATTTGGAAGGTTCCATTCTTTTCAAGGAGACTATTTTTGGTTGTATCATCAAATCCCAAGTTAAAAGAGATCCTTTACATGCTCCCCCTCCCAACCCCTCTATGAATCAGCCTCCTTATATCAGAGAAAACATTTGGCATTTGTTTTTTTGGGATTGACTAACTTCAGTTAGCACAGGGAAAAGGAGAGGGAGGGGAAGGGAGAGGGCAAGAGGTGTAAAAAAATGGTGGAATGAAAGGAACATCATTACCCTAAGTACATGTACATGTGCATGTACATGTTCACACACAAATGGTGTGAAAATACTTTTATACAAAAAGAGATATGAAAAACTGTGCTCTATATGTGTACTATGGATTATAATGTTGTCACATATAACAAATTAGAATAAAAAATTTATAATAAAAAAGGAGATCCTTTAGGTAGGATATTGAAAAAGAAATGGCACTAACTCCTCCAAGTTAGTTCCAAGAGCATGCAATGCAAATCAGTTACTCATCTTAGGGAATAAAGCACAGTAGGACTGAAAACCTCCCAGTATGCAGCATAAGACTCCCAACATCAAAAGCCAAATGTGGTTGTGGTAAGTCTAAATCAGTGTTGGGTATACTGATTATTATTTTTTTATAGTCTGTTAATGGTTCACAGAGGTCTCACACAAAATACGAGCATTGATTTGACAAAAAACAAAACAAACAACAATAATAACAACAAAACCAGGATCAGAGTGAGCAGCTATGAATGGAACTTTAAATTAAATCTTGTTAGCTGGCTAGTTTGTGGATGAAGAAAGCTTGATTTCCATAACTGGTTATGGAAAACAGTTTCCTATACAGAGGTGTGAGAGATGGAAAAGACTTTCATGTACACAAATGTGATGTGGGATGCAGGTTCTCAGTTATACCATTGGGGAGTAGCCCAGAGGAGGGCAATGTCCTGATTTGGTTATACCTCCTGTGTTAGCCTGTTTCCCAGGAGCTGACTCCAAAAGCAAACAGGGCAATGCCTCTTGGTACATCTTATTTCTTCCCTAGGCTTTAAATAGAATTACTTGGTTTTAGCTTCTCTGCTCAAAATTGTTTTCCTTCTTTTCTTTCTCCCTTTCTCTTGTCTCACCTTATTTATCACCAGTCTCCATGATTCTGCAAACTTCACTTGCTGTACATCACCCTGAAGACTCCTGATTCCCCAGGGAAAATAAATTCTAAATGGAATGATGATATCTGCAATACCTACAGAGTCTTGAAAAATGAAAAATGCAGACCAAGAATGAGAAAGACTCTACCTCTCTGACATCTCTCAAAGCTAGATGTTTCGCACAAATCTGTTGGTTTTAAGGTTGAAAGCTGGTTCCCTGGTTCACACTGAGGTTTAAACAACATAGGAGAACAATGCATATTCAACCCCACTGGAAATGATGGAGGAGGAATGTATTTTATGTTCCTGTCATCTCAGATAAAGATGCTTTCATTGCATTGTTTAAGTGACTCCCTCTGTATATAATTTCAGTGGCTGGGAGGCCACATATCATACCAGGACAGTGGCCTGGTGGAGGATTTTCCTTGCCTACTTCAACATACGGTTATTGTGTTTCTACTTTTCTGTACTTTGGCAAAGATTTCTGGAGAACAAACATGTGCAGCAGCAAGGAAACACAGATATGCTCCAGGGCAAGAGACACTGGACTATTGGAGGCTTTCTCTCCCACAGGTGTGATAGGTCCTGAGTGATATATGACTCTATTTGGGGCACTGTTGAAGGTCAGAAGTTATCTACCTGAATAAAAGGAAACTGAATGAGCAAGACTTGGAGGATGTAATAAAAAACGCTTATCTTCCTCTGACCTCTTTAAATTGCATTTAGCTGGAAGAATTCAGAAGGGATGTTTCTGCATTAAAAGGCCTGTGCTTGCCACCCATCTTCTGCTGAGTGGGGCTGGGGATGGTGGTGCAGAGGCAGGAGGAGGGGAAGTTTAACCCGGGGGTCCTATTCCACACTCCATCTTTTGCACAGGATGGAGGTTTTTTATTGCTCCCTTTCAGATTTCTTGCCCCATGTGGCTACATGCCTGTTCTTAATCATTACTTTTAGCAATTTCAGCATCCTAGGAATCAGATGCCCACCTAGTGCTCTCTTGCTACTTTATTGCTACTGAGCCCCTGCCAGCCTCCACACAATTACAGCTTGTCTCAGGTCCTGGGAATCTAGGTACATACCTTGCTTTGAAACTTTGAAGAATGTGTCTGGTCCCATTTCTCATCCTCTAGACATCCAGATGTTTCCAATCAGGGGGTGGTAACTTAATTTTCAATATTCCCACTGATCCTTAGTCCTGGAGTCTCTAGGTAAGGGGTACCCCCCACATGACCAGACAGAAGTAGCTGACAATAGCATTCTAATTGCTTTTTCAAAAGTTTGCCTTCCCAGATTACTGTATACCTATATCCCCCAACCATCTGATATCTCCTTTATCTTCCTGATCAGCCTGAGTTGTCCAATAAGGGAAGTGATTCCTGCTCATTCATTCCTAACTGACATCTTCTGGTCTGGCACCTCATTTTTGTGGTGCTATACTTATGTTCCTGTATCAAACTTGAACATTGACATGCTTTTGCATATAGCTTTATGAAAGAGATCATATTTGACAAAATTGCCATTGCAGACTGGTATTTCTGAGTGTGAAGGGTAAAATAATAAAGCCTCAATAGAGGAACCTATTCATGAACTTGGGATGGGCAAAGATTTCTGAAACAGTCTGTCAAAATTATCATTAAAATGATAAAGCAGGCTCATTAAGAACTTTTTTTCACTTGAAAACATCATAAAGAGGGTGAAAAGGAAAGACTCTCAGAAAAGATTATTGTGATCCATAGAGTAAAGAAAGGGCTATTATCCAGAACCCATACAGAAGAAGTTACTAAGAAATCGACAATCCAAAAGAAAGTGAAAAGGTATTTGAACAGATACTTCCCTAGAGGACAACTGAATGACCAAGAATCAATGGAAAGTTGCTCAACTTAATTAATCATCAGTGAAGTTAAATTCAGATGACAGTTACATACCCACCAGAATGTCTAAAATTACAAACACTGAAAATACCAAGTGTTGGCAAAGCAACCAAAGCCCTCCTACAGTGAAACTGGTAAGACAACTTGATACTCAGCAATATCTACCAAAGCACATCCTACACATATCCAAGACCTAGTAATCACAGCATTTGATACACATACAACCAAATGTACATCAGAAGATAAGGAAAGTATTGGTATAGTAGCATTACTAAGCTAAAAACTAGACACAATACAAATTTTAACCAGTGGACCAACTGGATTATTGGCACATATTGATAAACTGTGAAATACAACCACACATGAACACGTAGTATATTAATAGTATAGTATGAATGAATGATCGGCTGGTACACAAAAAACATGCTACAGGTTGACCATCATTAATCTGAAAATCTAAAATATGAAATGCTCCAAAATTTGAATCTTTTGAACACAGACATGGTACCACAAATGAAGAATTTCACACCTAACCTTATTTATGCAAATGCACTGAAAACATTGCATCAAATTGCCGTGTACATAGTGTATATGAAACATAGATAAATTTCAACTTTAGACTTGGGTTTCATCCTTAGGATATCTCATTGTGTATATGCAAATATTCACTAATTAAAAGAAATAAAAAATCTGAAACACTTCTGGTCCCAAGCAGAAAATGGGATATGCAACTTGTATTTGATTTCATTCATCACATTAAGTTAAAAAACAGGCAAAAGTAATCTACAGGCTAAAGGTCATGGTTATAGAAAGAGGAGACAGAAGAAAAAGGAGGTGAACTGGGGAGCAAGCATAGGGAGGGAGCAGGATGGTTGCAGACAATGGTCTATTTATTTAGCTGAGTGGTGATTAGAAAGGCACACTTAAATTTTTATAACTCATGAAGCTGTGCATTTTGATGTATGTGTTTTTCTAAATGTATGTTATTCTTCAATAAAAATTATGGTCAATAAAAACCTATTGACCATAAAAGAGCATTTATGTAAAGCTAATAAGTAGACTGGTAAAGGACTTCTCCAATCCAACTCTGTCTATACACATTTTTGAAAAATAGCTTTCCTATCATTTGGTTGGACATTTGCTAGTTCGCTATTGATCTGTTCATTCAGCTTCAATGTTTTTACTAACATCAGCAAACCACAGTCTGCCCTTTCCTCCAGTCCCTTCTCAATACAGCTAGAAAGATCTTTAAAAGATGTAAATTATATCACGTAATTCCTTGCTTGAAACTCATTAATATCTTCCCATTCTATTGAAATAAGACCTAAGCTTCTTGCCAAGACCTCAGCTGTCTTGGGTCACCAGCTTCCCTATGTATAACCAGCAATGCAGGCTCAGACTTCCATCTACCCTTACACAATGGCTACTTTTTTAACTCTTCCTTTTACTATGGTTGACTTTCCTGGAAGTACTTCCCATCCTCCTTCTTTGATTTCAAGTTTCTGCCTTGATTTCACTTAGCCCTAGGTAGGCCTTCTTTGACTCTCCCATCTGAACTACCATCCCCATTATTTAACTGCAAAATCTACTACTACTTATACAGCACTATCGTTATCTGTAATAATGTTACACATCCATCCACCCATCCACCCATCCACCCATCCATCCATCTCTTTGCTGGAGAATTTTAAGTTCTGGAACTTGCCTGTTTCGTCTTCTCTGTCTGGGGACCTAGCACAATTTATAGCATGTATTAGCTACTCAGAAAAGTCATATCGAAGAGATAATAAACATCAAAAAGGAAAATAGCATTCAACATATTTTTCTACTTCATATTTGAACATCTCATTGCTCTCCTAAGCTCCAAAGTGACCCTTTCTTAAAGAGTACATTGCTATTTCCACACAACTAAATGGGCGCACAAGACATGGATGATGTCCACATTTTCTTAGTGGAGTGAGACATACATGGATTATTGTGGCTTAGACTGGTTTATAAGGAAGCTATACAATTGTAAAAAAAATGATGCATCCATTTTTATATTTATATACATTTCATTTTTCACAATTTTTACAATTTATATAATGTATATATCAGACCCCCAAAACAACCAGAAAGAGAAGTTATTGGGAATTCTCTTAGTACACTAATTAAAATATATATTTAGTACATAATTACATGTGTGTATGTATATTTAATTATTCAATAATTCAGTTTGTATTCACACCTTTATTCTGTGTTGTACAAGATTACTTTGTTGGGACACAAAGGCATTCAAAGGCAGTGGAGCAATAAATCATATACAACAGCTGAGTGGACACAGCCTCCACAGAAAGCAACGTGGCAGAAAGAAGTGAGAGTCATCAACTATGCATAAACCTGGGCCTGCAATGGACCTATGAGAATGTGCTACAGGGCAAGACAGCATGTGTTCTAATACCTTCATTATTGCATCCCCAGAACATGCTGGAAGCAATGTGAGCCCCCGATGGGGGAGTGCTATGATGAAATTTGCCCTAACAACTGCAGGGGGATATTTTTCAGATGAGGAGTTATGAAAACTTGAAGACTTCCTTAAAGGCATGTTCCCTTGGGATGGTGTCAATGCAGAATCAGTGCACAGGAGCAGCACAGTTTGAGTGAGTCACTCTCCTGCTGGAAGCGGCCCAGAGACCTAAAATTTTCAGAATGAACCATGAAGACTGCTGGATAAGTCACCAAGAATTGGTGACCACTAGGACTACTGGATAAGGTACTAAGAAGTATTACCTATTTATAGACTGGTCCATAATGTGGTGGAAAAGGCCACTTTTTATTTGACCTTGTCTTTCTTATTTTCATTTTGTTTTATTCTGAAACAATTTTTGACTACAGAAAAGTCATAGAAATACTATGAGGGAATTCCCATATATCTTACAACTAGATTACAACTTATATATATCTTACAACTAGAAAGGTTAATGTTTGACATCTGTTTTACATTCTCTCTATATATGAATTGAATATAAAGACTGAATTTAAATCTTAACCACAATATTAGTCTATTTTAAGTTGCTAAAAACATAAGGCCACAGGCCAGGGGAGTTATACAGAAAAGAGGTTTATTTTGGCTGGCAAATTTGAAGGTGGAAGATAGAGGGGCTGAATCTGTCAGTGGCTTTCTTGCTGTCAGGGTCCTGAGCAGTGCAGTGTGGGAAACATAGATACATTCTGGCCCCTCTTTCTCTTCTCATAAAGCTACCAGGATTCAGCCAATGAGCCCTACTTCTTCTTAGTTGGATCATAGTTGGATTAAGTGTCTACTCTCTCAATACCTCTCAATGGGGGTCAAACTTCAACACATGGATCTTGGGGACACTAAAACCATATAAAAGCCAGACACCCATTGTCCCAATAATGTTCTCTGAAGCATGGCAGTTGTTTTTGCAGGATTCTGAATGAATCCTGAATTGTATTTCATTCTCATATCTATAATCTAGTATTTTTTTAAAAAACGAAAAGATTTCTTAGTCTTTCATTTCATGACTGAGACACATTAGGCGTAGAATGTCCCTCACTTCAGGTCTGTCCTGTGATGCTTCATGATTAGACTCTGTTATGCACTTCTGGCACGAATACCATGAAAATACTGCTATGTCCCAGGGAACATCAGAGGACATATGACCTCCTTTTGGTCCATTACTAAAATCATGCTAATTTTGGTGTCTTGGTTAAGGTGATGCCCATTATGCTCCTCCTCTAAAAATTAGAAAAGTTCCCATTTGTAATTAATATGTATCTTGCAAAGAGATACTGGGTGTGGCTATTCCATTTCTCACTGACCACCCCCCGCCACACACACAATACACACTGGTCTTAGCACTCAATAAAATACTTATCTGCAACAATTAGGACTTGGTGGTTGTCAAGTGGGGATTTCTAATCCCTTCCTTTCTTAAACTTATTGACTGATATTTCACTCTTTTCTCTCTCTTTCATTTGAAAGAGAGAGACTTCCTTATTTCCTTTTTATTTCCCTGTTAATTCATTTATTTCTATTAACATGGACAGGTACATTTTTCTTCCCCAAGAATTATTACCTATTTAATGAGTACCAACCTATTACTATATTAGTTTGAGTTTTAAATTGTCCCAATATTCATCTGATATGCTCTTTTACTCTCTGGTCACTTGTTTTCCCCCCTAAAGTTCAAGCTGTGCAAACATTCCATGCTTCTCTGTACTTCTCCTTATAGCATCCTATACTTTGCTGGATAATTCCTACTGCTTTTCAGACAATTTGAATCATTTCTCCAACTTTTCTCTTGTCATTTTCCCTTCCCAAATTTGATAGCACCATGATACCCCCTCATTATTACACACTCTGCACTATGCCTGGTTGCTTAGGCTTAAGCAGTGGGCCTATGACTTAAATTTCTTTGTTCCTCCTGTAATCCTGTAAAGCATATAATTGGTCAATAGGAGGAACTCAATAAATGATTGGTGAACAGATGAACAGAATTAAAACAAATATACCCAGTGGGAACCCTGTAATTTTACATAATCTGTAATTTCACAGGCTCCATATATTAGAATCCCATTATTTTGTTGTTGAGATTTTCTATATATTGCTATTTTATTCTTGTTGTTTTAAACTACTTTGAAAGGCATCTAGTCTCTTATTATAATTTCCATTTGTCAGTTTCTCCATATTTCTCCTTATTGTTCATTGCTGAAAGTTGTGGCATTGCGTTTTAAATTCCTTTTCATTTTTTGGCTCCCAGGTATTCCCTTACTTCCTCACAAGTTGAATGTGTAATATATAGAACTAAATAAACACATCAAAACTCAGCTCCAGGGAGCCTCATATTTCTTTGCAAATCAAACCCTTTTGTAATATCCTGTATATTTGATCAGGGTAATCCGAGTCTCTCATTTGGCCAGGCCTAAGATATAGTAGTTAGTCAACTTTAACACTTTTGTTTTGCATCCTAAATCTGGCCCATCATCAAGTCCTGATGGGGTTCTAAATATGATTTGAAAATAGAACTTCCCACTTCTCATGGCTCCCTGCTATTGTCCTTATCCAAATACTGTCATTCTCTCCTGCATTATTGCAATTGATTCCTTGCTAGTCTCCCTGTCTTGCAGCCACCATGATTATCTTTCCCCCACTTGGTGGTTCATTGTTTTATTTTTAACTGACACAAGCCTCCCACTCTTCCACACCTCTTGGTAAGGGCTCCCTAGACTCTTTAGTCTAAATGTCCATCCTGCCCTGCTATCCCTTGCATTAAATTTCCCTTCTCTGTTTTTTTTTTGTTGTTGTTGTTCATCATTGTTCACCAACAATCTGCACATTATACATAAATCTTGTATTTATTGTCCAAAATTCTCCATCATTAAAATATAATTTCCATAGGACAAGGAGTTCTGTTTGTTCACTAAAATGCAGTACCTGGCCTAAAATAGGTACACAACACACCTTAAAATTAATTGAAATCAGAGTCTGACATTTGAGAAGATATTTTTTGTATCTTATCTAGATTTTCCAGCTTAAGAAGTGCCCTATCTCATGGGAAAGCTATACTGCATTTTTCCTATAAAAGGTAAAGCAGGTAGACTTGGGCTGCTCTTTACTCTTAAAACATTTTGCAAAACTGTAAATATACTGGTCATCTGTAATTAATGAAAATCCAATTGCATCATGTTATAGACAATCAAAGTCTCCATTTTCTTCATTTTTAAGCTTATAGGTTAATATATTATGTATCCAGAAATTAATAAATATGGTTGCTCTCTTTATAAAACTCAATAAAATGTAAAAGGTAATATTAATAGCAAGTTAACTGAAACACTCCAAAACAAAGAACAAATCATGGAAGGCTTTTAAATTGCTCTCAAGATACAGACAGAAGGGAGCCCAGTGATTTTTTTCCCTCATTTTATAGACTGTTTAAGTAAGCTCCATCTGTGACCCATCCAACACAGTTGCTACTTATTTCTATACAATCAGTATGTTTATGTATCAGTGGTTTGTGAATGCACTCATGGGTGTCTATGTAAGTATAGGTGCAGACTTGTGATGTGTGTATGTGTGTGTGTTTGCATATATATGCATGCAGGTATATCTTTGAGATAATTAGGGTACAATATTACAGTACTAAGCAGCAGATGGTTTCACAGTTGGGGAAAGGTATTACAACAATATCATTAGGTTTGGGTGAAATCAAAGATGCTTCTGCTTTAAATGTACACTTTGTAAGAACCTGGAGCCTCTGGATTACCACTGTGAGCTGTGCAATCAAAATAAGTGGCCTCAGAGGATTCCTTCCACTCCAGTGATCCTGTGTTTTCCTTCATCAATATGTCTTTTGTGCTTTCTTCCCTCACAGTATAATCTTTAGCCACAGTTAGCCTTTTAAAGCATTTGGAAGGATAAAAGTTGAAAATCAAGTTAAAAAAATCCCTCACTATTCATTTTCTTTAGCATCACTTGAGAAAGAGCTTCAATACAAAATAACATAAGAATTTCTAAATCAATATCATTATTTGATTTTATTTTCTGCTCATAAAATTAAAAACTTAGTTGAGAGAATTGAACTTAATTGAGTATATATACAATGGAGAAGCCAAGTGATGCCTACTATACACACTTTGATTATGTAATGCAACTTAAGGCAAAAGCTCAGCATATCTGCCTTCAAGTTGAACCCAAGGTCCCTAAGTGTCAGGGAATGCATTTTTTTAAGTCAAATTCCCTGCATATAGTACAGTGTCTGATTCAAAGTAGGTGCTTATTATGGTTTGGATTTGGAATATCTCCCAAAGGAATCTATGTTGAAGGCCTGGTTTCTAGCTACTGGGAGGTGGTAGAAACTTTATGAGGGTGGGGCCTAGTTAAAAGAGACGGGTCACTGGAAATGTATCATTGAAGGCATATCTTGTCCCTGGCCCCTGCTCTCTCTTTCTTCCTCCTGTCTGCCCTGAGGTAAGCAGCTCTTTCTCCACCACACCTGCTCTGCCATGTTGCTCTGCATCACCCCATAGCAATGGAGTCCACTGACCATGAACTAAAACCTCAGAAACCATGAGCCAAAATAGATATTTGTTTTTTTAAGTTCATCTAACACAGAGATAGAAAGCAATAAAAAAAAATCTGCTGACCAGGGGCCTTGCTCAATAAAAATTTGTTGACCAGGATCCCCACAGGATGTACTTTGTGGCTATTACAAATGGCTTCTTGGTAACTATCCCTGGATATCTCAGAAAATGGAAAGATCCTCATAGAATAGGACATAGGTGCCCATGAACTGGCTACATAAGCTTTCCCTGGCTGAAAACAGCAGGTGTGTGAATGTGTTCTGTGATGCACTGCCAGCTGCAACGCACTGTCATGTGCTATGGATGAGTTTATATGGAGAGACCAGAGCCTTCAAGCTGCCACCACTAGGCTGGAGACCAGAGATTGCAACTCTGCTTCAGAGAATTAATCTTTTCAGAATTCTTTGTTACTTTAAAAAAAAATTAAGTCACGTTATCTGTGTAAAAATAAAGTCATAAAATATGGAGAGCAAAGAAACAAAAACTCTTTGCCAGGTTGTACTCCTTATGGCAGAAAAATTCAATTAAGAGGTTGTCAGGGACCAGTCAACAGCTGCCAGCCCAAGGAGCCATATTAGGGCTGCGTAGGATATTCAGGTTAAAAGGAGCCCAGCACCACCTGGTCTAGTCCTTGATCTTACAGATGTCAAACAGAGGCCTAGACAACATAAGATTACATTCCAGGGATTCTGACATATGCAAGGACTCCACGGTTTCCAACTGGCTGTCAATCAGGCAAGTCCTGATCTCCTGGCTGTCTGGTAGATTGAGGAGCTATCCAGAGCCCCTTGACAGACACAAGAATGAGAAAAAAGCAGCAAAGATGCAGCTGTTCAGCCTCCCTCAGGAGGACCTCAGATGCTGCTGAAGAGGAGGCTGGGCCCTCCTCTCAGGACAATGCAGCATTAATTGCAATTATTATGTTTCTACCACATCTGGAAGCAGGACAGTGGAGGGTAGGAGCAGGAGGGTGGCGCAGAAATGGAAGATAAAGGTTTCAGGAGTCAAAAGCAGGCAGCATAGGAGGCAAGGTTGAGGAGCACAACTAGGAGAGAGAGGAGGACCTACAGAGTCTGAGGAACTCACAAAGACTACTGAGGAAGAAACTCAAGTAGCAAGTGTGTATGTGTGTCTGTGTGTGCATGCGCACTTGCACACTGGGAAACAGCCTTTCAGCACAACTGGCCCTTAATGGAGGTACTGGCACTTAGTGTTACTCAGGGCATAGCACAAGTGACTTGCTGCCTTCAGCAATATGCTCCACCCTGCACTTGTGACATTTGAATGGGACTTCAGCTAAGTGGTCAGCCTTACAGAAAGACACACTAGTTGTGCATCCTTCTGAACATTTCCTTTTCATAGACAGGTCCCCTCGACATTTTCAATGATATAATGAAGATCATAATCTATGCTCTTGGTGATTTCTTTTTCATATACCATAGATATTTTTCCATGTCAGTCTCAGAGTTCATTCACTTTTCTACCCCAGCTACACAGCTTTACCTTGTACAGATGCTCTATTATTAATCTAACCATTTCTCTTTCTTGGACTTTTTCCTCCTATTTAAAATAAGAGTGAAATGGGAACCCTGACATAGCTTCTTGTCCTACACAGGTAGAAACTGTAACAGGAAAAATTCTAGAAGTGCAGTTGCTGGGCCAAATGGAATTACATGTTAAATTTGAATAGAAACTGCCATATTGTCCTTCAAGAATCATATATACACCACTGATCATGCAAGTGTTGGACTCCTCACATACTTATCAAGGATGGTTATCTTTAATCTTGTAAATTATTGCCAATTTGGTGAACAAAATGTGGTCAGAGTTTTATTGTTTTTAATTTGCACAGCCAGGAGAGAGTAACTGTAGTCAATTCCATGACTACACATGGAATTGATCAACTTTTCACATGTATATGGGCCAGTTGCAGGTTTTTTTCTTCTGTGAGCTGCTTATGTATAGCCCCTGATTAATTTTCCTTGTTTATTTTTCCTATTGATTTGAGTCTCTCTTTGTGTATTATGTATATTACATGTTCAATTAATTTCTCATTATGAGTTATTTTTCTTTTCATTTTTATGTGTTGACTTTAACTTGCAGAAGTTGAAAATTTAATGAAATAAAATCTGTGCTCTTTTTCTTTGGCTTGTGGATTTTGTGGCTTGCTTAGCAAGTCCTCCTCAAACTCCAAATAAATATTATTCCCTGATATTTTCTTTACATAGCTATTGTAGTTATTTTTCTCCTAAAATGTTCACACCTTAATATATGTGGAATTAAATGTTGTGTATAGTAATAGATTAAGTTAGTGAGTAGTATTCATATGGATAACCAAGTTTTACTACATAGTTAAATAGTCTAGTTTTTCACTGTTGATTTAAAATGTGTATCACATTCATTAAACAATAAGTAATCCTTTGGTGCCATCCTAAGAAGACAAGAAAGTGGTAGAGACCAAGGTGGAATAGATAAGGACTTTAAAGAACTGAGGTTAGTTTCTTCTATCCACAGACTGGGATCTTGCATAGAAACTGAGCTATACAGTTACTTGTGCCCATCATAATTTTGCAGTCATTCTACAAGGGTAGGGGTGGTATGCTGCTAAAACCAAACTAAAAGGAGTCAATGACTTTTACCTGAAGGAGCGTTCTTTGGATTATGGTTGTTTGAAGGCTGATCCACACACATTTGAAAAACTAGGCACAAAGTTTCGGGGAAAAGAACTTAAGGGTATGTCTCACTGTTGAGCACCTACAATTAAGTCAAGAGAGAGGAGCAGGATGGGAGCAGGAAAGCCAAGACATGCAGCCTTTCTGAGAAGTCTCCAAGAGGAATGGAGCGTGGCAACATGCACCTGTGGTTGACTGAGGTCCACCAGATCCAAAGCCTATTGGAGGGCAGGACAGAGAAAGCATAGGCCTTAAGTAGTGGAGACCTGTAACTGTTCCAGACTTTAAATGACTTTGGAGTCCCCCAACCTACCATAGGTAGGAAGGAGGCTGAGAAAGCTGCCAACTACTATGAAGGCCAAAGTTTTCAATGCCCTTTTCTCCAAAGAGCAAGGATCCAAGGTCAGAACAGTGGACGGGAGAACTGGGAAACAGAATGATCAAGGGTATGGGTCTCTGATAGCCTCTATCCAGAGGAATTTCAGGACTTTAGTGGACAGTAATGCCTCCTATCTCCAATTCTCCTTTCTGAACAGGAGTGCTCACTGCAAGTATTCTGTTCCTGTCCCACTGCACTGTATGGTGTGTGTGTGTGTGTGTGTGTGTGTGTGTGTGTGTGTGTGTGTATCAGGTAACTTGCCCTTTTGGTCCACAGAGGTCCCACATTAAGAGAAGTTATATTAGTATCCTCATGTAAAGACACTGGGAATCATGCAGAAATCTTGACTTTGAGGTTGAGGATGTTTCCCATGGGGAGCAATTAAATTTTTATATGTGAAGGAAGAAGACTGAATCAAATACCCAGTGAGAAGAAGGGTGGACTAGGATGGGCATTAAAACTGTCCAGTAGTATCCACTTATACTTTGCTTCTGGGCACCGAGAAGAACTGCACTTTGTGGCCTTCCTGAAGCTACATATGGACATGTAACTTGCTTTGTCCAGTGAAACAGAAGTGACATATGTCATTTTGAGTGGATATATTTCATTTGTTTGTGATCAACATGTCCAGTTCTTTTCTTCCTTCTGTCACCAAGACTGGTGACTTTGCTCCATTAGCATCGATGAAAGTGGCCTGCAGAAAGCCCTAGCTGTCCATGTGCCAGGAGTTGAAAGAAAAAACATTTGTGGTTTAAGCTACCGAGATCTGGTGGTTCTTTGTTACTCTGTCAGTCTTAAACTAATTGCATCTTCAACCCCAAGCAGCAGAATGTTGTTTTTTTTTTTTTTATTTTTTGGCTTTGGCTTTTCTTCTCAAAAGCAGAAAGTTCAAATGTTCACAGCTTACTCTTGAACTCCTTCTTCTCCATTTTCACTTTTCTCCTCAGTGATGCAGTCTTATCCCATACCAGGCCCAGGTTATCAATGGAGCCACTAGTATCTTCCAAATTTAAAACTCTAGTCCCAACTAACAACTCTCTAGTAAGTCATACTTTATTCTTGAATAGTGTCTATATTACTTACTCTGGGCTTTCAAAATGGAATATGAATATCATCTCTTGAATCTCACTACTGAATCAACCATTTTTACCTACAGGACTGGGGGGATTTTCAAAAACAACAAAACACAGGCACACACTTTGTGAAAAAGCATTCACATTTTCCCCACTTAGGAAGCAAGACAGGAGGAAGTCTGATTTTTTGGGGGGGGAGTAAAAGAAAAAAAATTAAACAGCATGACAATAAGGAAAAGAAGAAGAAAAGAGAGGAAACAGATGTAAGCTGGATCACATCAAAGAGTAAATGTAAGAACTGAAAAGAGAATGCTCTTTTACCTCCTTGGCAATGTTTTTCAATATATCATATTTGAGAAGCAGGAGACAGACTCTAAACCAGATCCCTTTCGTAAGACATGTATTCCTCAAGCAATGTGCCCTTGAGAACACTGCTCATAGAGGCCACAAAGTCATCAGGCAACTTCCCTGGTGGTTCTGATTGCTGCAATTATTCACTGCACCCACCAGCCAGGAGCAGATACTGGAGGAGACCTGCACGCTAGAAGAGTCAGTGGCACTGTCAAACATCCATTTGTCAATAGTCTGCAGTCTCCTCGGCCTGCAGTCTTTCCTTTATGGATTCACATTATCCTTCAGGTCTCAGGGTCTATGTCCTTTGCTCAGTTTCCCAGGTTAAGTGATATGAATTAAAGCCCATCTGCATTTTTTTTTCATAAAACTTACTATTCCCCCTTTATTGTGTGGCATGTCAATTGTAATTATTTGCATGTGTGTGTTAATATCTTTATCCTTCATTATACTGTGAAATCCAGGTAGGGATGGGCCATATCCTAATTATGATCTTAAATTCATGAGAAAAAAGAGATAAAGCTCAGTAAATTCAGTGTCTAGTACAAGGCAGGAGACTAGGTCTAGCTGTAATCAGTCACATTAACTTAAAAGCTTAAATTCAGAGTATGATAGAAAGTGGTTACTGAGTATGGCCCTTTAAATGTTCTTCCTTTTAAAGTTAAAACAACATAACAGCTCTGACACCTAGTTTACCTTCAAGGACATTTCAAGTGGATCTGGGAAAAAGAAAGTACAGCTAAAACTGGGTGTTACTTTCCTCCTCCACTTTCAGACTCTAATCCTCTGCTTCCTGTACCCTTAATCCCATCTTGCCCACATTCCTGGTGAGAACCCACTTATGTGTCTCCCTTGAGGGCACCTGTACCTTTCCATAAGCATAGCTTACACCCTCCTGGACCACAGTCCTCCTCCAGACCATGGTCACAGTTATAGCCCCCACTCTGCAGCGTTACTGTCCACATCTGCTCTATCATGCCCCCTCCTTTGCATGTTCCCCAGCCCTTGGCCACTAAGTCTGTCTTCCAACCTCATTTCTCCTGCTGAGTCTCCTGTGTGCTTATTTTTCCTTCACTCTCCCAGTATACTAAGGATCCTGCTATGGACTGAATGTTGTGTCCTCCTAAAATTCATATGCTGAGACCCAACTCCCAGTGTGACCCTATTTAGAGAAAAAGCCTCAGGGAGGTAGTAAGGTCAGGAGGGTGGGATTAGTGTCCTTGTAAGAGTTATGAGAGAACTTCCTTCCTCTGTCTGCTCTCACCAGGCGAAAATGCAACAACAAAGCAGCTACATACAAACCAGGAAGAGTCCCTACCAGACCTCACCATGCTGCCCCTATGATCTTGAACTTGCCAGCCTCTAGAACAGTGAGAGACAAACTTGTTTAAGGCATCTAGTCTCTGTTACAGCAACCCAAACTGGCTAAGACAATTCTCTGTACTAAAAATTCTTGCCTTTCATGATATTATTTTATTCTTCTTTCCTTCTTTCTGGGACTCTCTTGTACCTCCTTTAGTGCTGATTCTTCTTCTTTTCTAATGGATTTGCTGTGGACCTCCATCATGGCTTTCTTGACAGAGTTCATCTATTCACTTCCAATATTTCAAATACCCTGTATGAGTTTGGCTCTGGAAATGTCTACTTTCCAGCCAACCTCTCAACTCAAACTCAATTAATTCTTCATTGTCTGGTCAGGGAATCCTATTTGCTGGAACACTCATTATGGCAAGCATGACAGACACTATGAGGTCAAACTGGATCCTGCGCAGGGGTGGTGCAGGATGAACTTCAACAGAGAAGACCTGGGCAAAAGGTCATCTGCTGTCTCTGAACTGAATGTTACTGGAGAGGATACTAAAGGGTGGCCCCTTTTTACATTCCTACAGAATTTTTCCATATTCAGGAGTTAGAAGATATTTTCTGATTTTGCATTCTGAAAGAAAAAGATAAGCACACAGATATTTGTAGCAGTTCACAATTCACAATTATTCATAGTCAAAAACTGGAAACAATCAAAATTAACTTCAGTAGTACTGGATAAACTGTGCCATGTCTAAGCAAAGGAATATTATTTAGCCCTTAAAAGAAATGAGCTATTATTGAGCCATGAAAAGACACACAGGAAGTTTCAATGCACCAATAAGCCAATATGAAAGGGTTAAATACCATAAGATTTCAACTATATATATTCTGGAAAAGGCAAACTGGAAATAAACAACAACAAAAAAAAAAGATCAATGACTTGCCAGAGATTAGTAGGGAGGGAGGGATAAACAGGTAAGGGGTTAAGGAGTAGAGGACTGTGAAATTATCCTTTATGAAAATACAGTAGTGGGTACATGACTGTGCTAGTCAGTTTTCCTCTACTATAATAAAGACCTGAGATAATGGATTCATAAAGAGAGAAGGTTTGTTTTGGCGCAGTTTTCAGTCCATGATTAGTTGGCTCTGTTGCTTTGGGCAAGGCAGTATATCATTGCAGGAACATGTGGTGAAACAATACTGCTCACCTCATGGCCAGGAAACAAAAGAAAGAAGGGGCTGGGTGCCATCTTTCCCTTCAAGGCCACATCCCCAATGGTCTCCTACCTGCTAGACACTCCATAATCTCCCAATAGTCCCACACTAAGGACTTTACTAGGTCCCACCCTAGAACCTTTGGAGGATACTCCTGATTCAAATTATGGCAATGACATGTACTCTAGACATACTCTACTGTATACTTTAAGTCTTCTTTAGATTACTTATAATTCTAAACACAATGTATGATGTACCTACTTGCCATAGTGTATTATTTATGAAATAATGACAAGAAAAATGTTGATACATGTCTAGTACAAAGTTGATTTTAAAAAGTTTTTCCATCTGGGCATGGTTGAATTGGCAGATGCAGAACATACAGATACAGAGGTTCAAATATCATGGCCCCTCCCTCCACCCAGCAGCCGATCACAAAAAGCATAACTCTGCAAGTCTCCTGCACAAAACTTCTCAGCAATGTCTTAGCTGGCCACAGTGGGCTCTGGAATCCAAGTTTCAAACCTGACTCACAATCTGGCTGGGTGTGTAAACCTGGCCAAGTTGATGAATTGTCTGAGCTCCACTTTCCTTATGTCTAACTTACTGGATTATTGTGAAGGTGAAGTTGAGATAAACACAAAGGGCTAAGAACAGATCCCAATACAGAGCAGGTCTAACCAGATGACAGGGATGACAAGGACAGCTGCTATCATAATCTTTCATAATCCCAGCTCTTTGTGACCCCCCACCCCTACCCTTCATATTCATTGTGGGCCATTCATTTTCATGGTACCTGTAGGATCTGTGAAGAAGTTGATGCTTCTGACTAAATGCTTTTCCTACTGTCTTCTCCCTTCCCTTGATATTCACATCCTTCACCTCTGCCTGGCTCATTCCTATTGACTGTTGGGAATTCAACCTAAACACTTCTTCCTACAGGAAGCCCTCATGGCTGCCTAGACCAGGTCAGCCCTCCTACTCTCTGTCCTCAATGCATCCTTTGGTTCCAGTAGAGAACAGAGACTACATCTGTCTGTTTACCACTTTCTCTCCAGCTCCCATTATGACACAGGGCCATGACGAGGGCTCCACAAATATCTGCTGAATAAATTATATCCCAGCTGGAAATATGACCCTGGCAGTTAACTATACACAGAATGCTGTCTGAGTACTCTCAAACAGCAAGTCTGGCAGGAGAAGAATTCAGGATTCAGGTCTCAGCTACAGGGAGAGGAAACAAAATCAAAAGAGAACACAAAGCTGACCATCCCAGACTAGAATGCTCAGAGGACACTTTAAAGTCACAGGGTGTGGACACAGAACAAAATGGAGACACTGATCACGTTTCAACAGAAGGTGACATTATGTAAATATCAATTCTTTCAAAAAGACTGTAACACTGGAATTCAATGTCAACCAGAGTTCCAATGTTGTAATTTGGGACACTGGATACAATAATTTTCAAGTATGAAGAAAGGCCTTGAGTAATATTAATAAAATCAGTGAACATTTTTATGTTTCTGGTTGTGCTGACCATGCATGAGTGTACCCAAATAAACAACAAAGAGAAGATTGGTCACAACTTGGTGATTACAGAAGCTGGTAATGGGTACATGGGATTTGGTATATTATTCTGTAAACATCTGTAGGTGTTTAATATTTTTTATAGCTAAATATTTAGAAATATAAGCAAAATAACATCAACAGAAAACAAAAAGAGACACATCCTTAGTTCTTTAACTCTACTAAGGCACTTCCAAGAGCAGACAAAAAAAAAAAAAAACTGAGAAAGAAGCACAGGAAAGGAAAATTTGCTTGACCACAAAGCTGTGCCAATCAGTCACTATGAGACAAATGTATGTCCAAAGCATTTTATTTCCCCAAGGAAGAGTAGTTCATTTAACAAATGAAGCTGGCAGAAGACAAATTTTTATTATTCCCCTCAAGTCACAGAAATACATTCAAGACACAAATTTAAAAAATTAATTGTAAACACATGACAAGAAGCTTCATTTGAATATCTGTATGATTTAATATGAGGACAACCTTCTTAAGCAATGCAAGATTTGTAGAAATCCTAAAGAAAATTATAGGTTCATGTAACCAGATAACGTTTTTTAATATAGCCAAAATAAATACACAATATAAAAAGACATTAATAGACTTAGAAAAATAATTGCAACACATATGCAGGCAAAGTTCTAACAGCCCTATGAACAAACAACTGCTCTAAACTATTAAGATGAAGACAAAAGACCACACAGAAACTCAGGCAAAAGATACAAAAAGGCAGCTGACAGAAAAGGAAATCCAGAGGGCTGGTAATACCTAAGAAGATGTTCAATCTGAGAAGTCATGAAAAAGTAATGCAATTGTCAATGTGATATTATTTTCAAACAGAAATGACAAACAAACAAACAAAAAACCTCAACTGAGGATGACACCCAGGCTCAGAGACACTGTAGTGAACTCTGAATACTTTTGGAGTTTTGGTGGGGATGTGAATTTTTATGTTTTTTTTTTTTAAATAATCAGAAAACAACCATTCAAATTCAAAATATAAGTACTGATTGATTCAGTAATCTCAATTTTGGAAATATACGAACTTATAGAAATAAAAGAAATAGTATGTTAGAACATGTCCAATGATTTTTTTAAAATTTATATATGACAGCAGAATGCAGTACAATTCTTATTACACATATAGAGCACAATTTTTTTATAGTCAAATATCCCTTTTATTTATTTATTTATTTATTTATTTTTATTGTTGGTTGTTCAAAACATTACATAGTTCTTGATATATCATATTTCACACTTTGATTCAAGCGGGTTATGAACTCCCATTTTACACCTTATACAGCTTGCAGAATCCCATCAGTTATACTTCCATTGATTTACATATTGATATACTCATGTCTGTTGTATTCTGCTGCCTTTCCTATCCTCCACTATCCCCCCTCCCCTCCCCTCCCCTCCCCTCTTCTCTCTCTACCCCCACTACTGTAGTTCATTCCTCCCCCTTGTATTATTTTTCCCTTTCCCCTCACTTCCTCTTGTATGCAACCTTGTAAAACCCTGAGGGTCTCCTTCCATCTCCATGCAATTTCCCTTCTCTCTCCCCTTCCCTCCCACCTCTCATCCTTGTTTAATGTTGGTCTTCTTCTTGTGCTCTTCTTCCCTAGTCTGTTCTTAGCTACTCTCCTTATATCAAAGAAGACATTTGGCATTTGTTTTTTAGGGCTTGGCTAGCTTCGCTTAGCATAATCTGTTCTAATGCCATCCATTTCCCACCAAATTCTATGATTTTGTCATTTTTTAATGCAGAGTAATACTCCATTGTGTATAAATGCCACATTTTTTTTTATCCATTCGTCTATTGAAGGGCATCTAGGTTGGTTCCACAGTCTTGCTATTGTGAATTGTGCTGCTATGAACATCGATGTAGCAGTGTCTCTGTAGCATGCTCTTTTTAGGTCTTTAGGGAATAGACCGAGAAAGGGAATAGCTGGGTCAAATGGTGGTTCCATTCCCAGCTTTCCAAGAAATCTCCATACTGCTTTCCAAATTGGCTGCACCAATTTGCAGTCCCACCAACAATGTACAAGTGTACCCTTTTCCCCACATCCTCACCAGCACTTATTGTTGTTTGACTTCATAATGGCTGCCAATCTTACTGGAGTGAGATGGTATCTTAGGGTGGTTTTGATTTGCATTTCTCTGACTGCTAGAGATGGTGAGCATTTTTTCATGTACTTGTTGATTGATTGTATGTCCTCCTCTGAGAAGTGTCTGTTCCAGTCCTTGGCCCATTTGTTGATTGGGTTATTTGTTATCTTATTGTCTAATTTTCTGAGTTCTACTCTGGATATTAGGGCTCTATCTGAAGTGTGAGGAGTAAAGATTTGTTCCCATGATGTAGGCTCCCTATTTACCTCTCTTATTGTTTCTTTTGAGGAGAAAAAATTTTTTAGCTTGAGTAAGTCCCATTTGTTGATTCTAGATGTTAACTCTTGTGCTATGGGTGTCCTATTGAGGAATTTGGAGCCCGACCCCACAGCATGTAGGTCGTAGCCAACTTTTTCTTCTATCAGATGCCGTGTCTCTGATTTAATATCAAGCTCCTTGATCCATTTTGAGTTAACTTTTGTGCATGGCGAGAGAAAGGGATTCAGTTTCATTTTGTTGCATATGGATTTCCAGTTTTCCCAGCACCATTTGTTGAAGATGCTATCCTTCCTCCATTGCATGCTTTTAGCCCCTTTATCAAATATAAGAAAGTTGTAGTTTTGTGGGTTGGTTTCTGTGTCCTCTATTCTGTACCATTGGTCCACCCGCCTGTTTTGGTACCAGTACCATGCTGTTTTTGTTACTATTGCTCTGTAGTATAGTTTGAAATCTGGAATCGCTATACCACCTGATTCACACTTCCTGCTTAGTATTGTTTTTGCTATTCTGGGTCTTTTATTCTTCCATATGAATTTCATGATTGCTTTCTCTATTTCTACAAGAAATGCCGTTGGGATTTTGATTGGCATTGCATTAAACCTATAGAGAACTTTTGGTAATATTGCCATTTTGATGATGTTAGTTCTGCCTATCCATGAACAGGGTATATTTTTCCATCTTCTAAGGTCTTCTTCTATTTCTCTCTTTAGGGTTCTGTAGTTTTCATTGTATAAATCTTTCACCTCTTTTGTTAGGTTGATTCCCAGGTATTTTATTCTTTTTGAGGATATTGTGAACGGAGTGGTTGTCCTCGTTTCCATTTCAGCGGATTTGTCGCTGATATACAGGAATGCCTTTGATTTATGTGTGTTTATTTTATAATCTGCCACTTTGCTGAATTCATTTATTAGCTCTAATAGTTTCTTTGTAGACCCTTTTGGGTCTGCTAGGTATAGAATCATGTCATCTGCAAATAGTGATAATTTAAGTTCTTCTTTTCCTATTTTTATGCCTTTAATTTCTTTCGTCTGTCTAATTGCTCTGGCCAGTGTTTCGAGAACTATGTTGAACAGAAGTGGTGAAAGAGGGCATCCCTGTCTTGTTCCAGATTTTAGAGGGAATGCCTTCAATTTTTCTCCATTCAGAATGATGCTAGTCTGAGGCTTAGCATAAATTGCTTTTACAATGTTGAGGTATGTTCCTGTTATCCCTAGTTTTTCGAGAGTTTTGAACATGAAGGGATGCTGTACTTTGTCGAATGCTTTTTTCCGCATCTATCGAGATGATCATATGGTTCTTATTTTTAAGTCTATTGATGTGGTGAATAATATTTATTGATTTCCGTATATTGAACCAGCCTTGCATACCAGGGATGAATCCTACTTGATCATGGTGCACAATTTTTCATATCTCTGGTTTTATACAAAGTATATTCACACCAATTCATGTCTTCATACATGTACTTTGGATAATAATGATCACCACATTCCACCATTATTTATAACCCCATTCCCCCTCCCTTCCTCTCCAACCACTCTGCCCTATCTAGAGTTCATCTATTCCTCCCATGCTCCCTGTCCCTATCCCATTATGAATCAGCCTCCTTACATCAAAGAAAACATTCAGCATTTGTTTTTTTGGGATTAGCTAACTTCAGTTAGCATTTTCTTCTCTAACTCCATCCATTTACCTGCAACTGCCATGATTTTATTCTCTTTTATTGCTGAGTAATATTCCATTGTGTATATATACCACATTTTTTTATACATTCATCCATTGAAGGGCATCTAGTTTGGTTCCACAGTTTAGCTATTATGAATTGTGCTTCTATAAACATTGATGTGGCTGTGTCCCTGTAGTATGCTATATTTAAGTCTTTTGAGTATAAACCGAGGAGAGGGATAGCTGGGTCTAATGATGGTTCCATTCCCAATTTTCCAAGAAATCTCCATACTGCTTTCTATATTGGCTGGACCAATTTGCAATTCCACCAGCAATGTATAAGTGTACCTTTTCCCCCACATCCTAGTCAACACTTATTGTTGTTTGTTTTCATAATAGCTGCCATTCTGACTGGAGTGAAATAAAGCATTAGAGTGGTTTTGATTTGCATTTCTCTAATTGCTAGAGATAATGAACATGTTTTCATATATTTGTTGATTTATTGTATATCATCTTTTGTGAAGTGTCTGTTCAGTTCCTTGGCCCATTTATTGATTGGGTTATTTGCTTTTTTAAATTTTTTTTGGTGCTTAGCTTTTGAGATCTTTATATACCCTAGAGATTAGTACTCTATCTGATGTGTGAGGGGTAAAGATTTGCTCCCAAGATGTAGTCTCTCTATCCATCTCACAGATTGTTTCTTTTGCTGAGAAGAAACTTTTTTAGTTTGAGTCCATCCCATTTATTGGTTCTTGATTTTAATTCTTGTGCTATAGGAGTCTTATTAAGGAACCTAGGGTCTAATCCCACATGATTGAGATTAGGGCCTACTTTTTCTTCTATTAGACACAGGGTCTCTGGTTTTATTCTTAAGTCCTTGATCCATTTTGAGTTGAGTTTTGTGCATGGTGAGAGATAGGACTTTAATTTCATTTTGTTGCATATGGATTTCCAGTTTTCCTAGCACCATTTATTGAAGAGGCTATCTTTTCTCCAATGCATGTTTTTGGCACCTTTGCCTAATATAAGATAATTGTAATTTTGTGGGTTAATCTCTGTGTCCTCTATTCTGTACCATTGGTCTAGCTGTCTGTTTTGGTGCCAATACCATGCTGTTTTTGTTACTATTGCTCTGTAATATAGTTTAAGGTCTGATATAGTGATGTCACCTGCTTTACTATTCTGCTAAGCATTGCTTTAGCTACTCTGGGTCTCTTATTTTTCCAGATGAATTTTATAATTGCTTTTTCTATTTCTATGAGGAATGTCATTGGGATTTTGATTGGGAATTGCATTAAATTCATATAGTGCTTTTGGAAATATGGTCATTTTGATAATGTTAATTCTGCCTATTCAAGAGCAAGGTAGATCTTTCCATTTTCTAAGGTCTTCTTTGACTTCTTTCCTTAGGGTTCTGTAATTTTCATCATATAGATTTTTCACCTCTTTCATTTTTCACCTCTTCTTTGACTTCTTCCCTTAGGGTTCTGTAATTTTCATCACATAGATTTTTCACATCTTTCATTAAGTTGATTCCCAAATTATTTTTTTGAGGCTACTGTAAATTGGGTAGTTTTCCTTGTTTCCCTTTTTGAGGATTTGTCACTGATATACAGAAATGCCTTTGATTTATGGGTGTTGATTTTATATCTTGCTACTTTGCTGAATTCATTTACTAATTCTAGAAGTATTTTGGTAGAACTTTTAGAGTCTTTCAGGTATAGAAACATGCCATCAGCAAATAGTGCCAATTTAAGTTCTTCTTTTCCTATGTGTATCCCCTTAATTTCTTTCGACTAATTGCTTTGGCCAGTGTTTCAAGAACTAAGTTAAATAGAAGTGGTGAAAGAGGGCATTCCTGTCTTGTTCCAGTTTTTAAAGGGAATGCCTTCAATTTTTTTCCACTTAGAGTGATGTTGGCCTGGGGCTTAGCATAGATAGCCTTTCACAGATACAACATATTGAAATCTCTGGGACACTATGAAAGCAGTTCTAAGAGGAAAGTTTATTGCCTGGAGTTCATTCCTTAAAAGAAGAAAAAGTCATCAAATAAATGACTTAACATTACATCTCAAAGCTCTAGAAAAAGAAGAACAAATCAACACCAAAAGCAGCAGAAGTTGGGAAATGATTAAAATCAGAGCTGAAATCAATGAAATTGAAACAAAAGAAACAATCGAAAAAATTGACAGAACAAAAACTTGTTTTTTTGAAAAAATACATAAAGTTGACAGACTCTTAGCCATGCTAACAAACAGAAGGAGAGAGAAAACTCAAATCACTAACATACTTGATGAAAAAGGAAATATCACAACAGACACTACAGAAATACAGAAGATAATTAGAAATTGGTTTGAAAACTTGAACTCCAATAAAATAGAAAATATTGAAGGCATCAACAAATTTCTAAAGTCATATAATTTACCCAAATTGAATCAGGATGATATATACAATTTAAACAGATCAATTTCCAGTGATGAAACAGGAAACACCACCAAAAGTCTACCAACCAAGAAAAGCCCAGGATTGGATGGATACACAGCCAAGTTCTACAAGACCTTTAAAGAAGAACTAATACCAATAGTCTCCAATTTATTTCAGGAAATAGAAAAAGAAGCAGCACTGCCAAACTCATTCTATGAAGCTAATAGCATCCTGATTTCAAAACCAGACAAAGACACATAAAAAAAAACCAAAAAAACAAAAACTTCAGATCAATATCTTTAATGAACATAGATGCAAAAATTCTCAATAAAATTCTGGCAAATAGAATACAAAAACATATCAAAAAGATTGTGCACCATAATCAAGTGGGATTCATCCAAGGAATGCAAGGTTGGTTCAACATACGGAAATCAATAAACGACATTCATCACATCAATAGACTTAAGATAAGAATCATATGATCATCTCAATAGATGCACAAAAAGCATTTAACAAAATACAGCACTTCTTTATGTTCAAAACACTAGAAAAATGAGGGATAACAGGAATACATCTCAACATCATAAAGGCTGTCTATGCTAAGCCCCAGGCCAACATCAATGATATTTAATGAAGAATTTTTTGAAGTTACATAGAGAAAATCAGAATGTTTCACAATGGAAAATAATCTGATAAACTGAATGTGTTCATATGAGATTGTTACAGCATTTAAATAAATCAGTCATGATTTGCTTATCTGGAAGGGTCTCTATGATGAAGAATTTACTAAGTCAAGCTTGGAGTGTCTTGTAAAGAATCAGAGATATTTGTTTACAAAAACAAGCACATATCTATATTCATAGTTGCAAAACAACAGGCATAGCTGGTCATTTCTGTATAATATCTATCAGTTCAGGGAGGTATACATGGAGTGGCACTATTAACATTTTAAAAGTTCTTTTCATTGTTCCACTACCTAAAAGAATCTCCATGATTTTTGTGATAAATTTAATTGAGAGCATTCTGGTAAAAGGTGTCAGTTCTCCAGAGAAACTAAGTGAAGGGATAATTTCAAGGAGGAGATAGTTAAGTTAGAGCTATAAAGAACCAAGACGCGGAACACTTGTGAACAGGCTATCTGGATTTCCAGGAAACAGGCTACATGTGCCGAAAGAAGTGGAGGGCCAGTAAGGAGGTCACAGTAGATGATGAAGAGTCCCTGAGGGTCAGAGACCTCTGGAGTTTATCTTCTAGCTCTATAACTAGTAGCCTAATTGAACAGAAGAAAGGTGAAGAGTTTGGCTGAGAATAGAGACCTGAGCACTATCAAGTCAGAGTAGAAGGAGGAAGGAAGGCCCTTACCATTTCATCAGCAAAGGCAGTTCAGGCAGGGAGACCTGCTTCCTGCATCCTCATTGGAGCTAGATGACCTTCTGATAGAACAAGACAATGATCCCTAACTTCTACAATACAATCCAGAAGGATTATGTGCTACAACAGCTTTCCTCTGAGGAAAGGACCAGTGACTCTGCTGGCCAGGCTTGTTTTTTTTTTTTTTTTTAAGATCTACAGCTTGTTGTGAGACCTGAAATCCAGTCCCCCAGAACCATAATACTTCAAAGATTATGTTCTTAGGACAGGACACAGATTCTGCTTGCTTCCTGCCTATGGAAGATCTGGAAACCACACCTCACCTGGTTCAGAGAAATGCAGAGAAACTGCAGATGCTTGTGTGCTGGGGCAGATCCTGCACCTCCTCCGTTCTGCTCTAACAGCCTGGATGCAGAAAAGCTTAGAGGAGGCCTTCCAAATTTTACAATTATTTAAATTGTTCCTCAGAGGAGGACTTTTCATTTATACCTGTCAGACTCTCCTAAAGCAGAGTATTCCCACAAGGATGCCAGGACTCCCTCAGATGCCAAATTGCATCAGATCAGAGGCTGAGTGCAGCAATCTCTGGGAGAGCTGAGGACCACTGAGGAGGGTGCTGGCATTCTACTACATAGGAGCTTCAGTAAAATCAAGAACAACAAGAACCCAGAATCTGGGGGAGCAGCCCTGACTTATCAAAGGGGGGATTTCTGGATATGGGGCCTGGGAATATAATTTTATAAGTACCTGAGGTATTTTTATGCCACTTGCCTTGGTTTAAATGGTTTTGGAAACCACTGAAGGCCCTCACCTGCTGAGTATATATGTTAATGTATGAATTTGTAAATACCTGCAGCTTGGCCAATTTCTATAAAGAATACAACCTGAAGTCTTACGTCTTTCGGTTATGCAAAGTCAGCCAGTGCAACAGCCAAAATACTGAATTCAGTTTCTCATAAAACAACTGCAACGCTTCACTGTTTGCCTATCTCCCTTGTCAAAAATAAATAAATAGAGCTTCTTAAAAGTCATCACAGCTTATCGTTGTAAAGTTCTGGAGGAAAATAGCAGTTTTGGCTAACTTTAAGTTTTAATTAAGCACGCAATGTTGTCATTTCTCTGGTAATGTTAAAATTACAGAGCGTGAAACTTTCAAACAACTGCAAAAGGAAATCAATATCTTTGGACTACTTTCTATGAGCTAGGCCCTACTGGAGACACATGAAGTATATGACCAAAAGAGGCAGAAATCCTCCATAGGACTTATTTTCTAAGGCAGACAAATCAACAAATTATACCAATATTAGTGCACTGCATAAGGCATGAGAAGATAACCAGAAAAACAAAAGAAGGTAAAGGACAGGAGAAGGATGGTCGTGTTTGAGGACATATTAAATGGGACATTCAGAGCAGGACTCACTGAGAAAGTGATCCTGGAACAAGAACATAGGGGAGGTGAGCTGGTAGATGGGTGCTTGGTGTGGCAAGTTGAGAACTACAGACACACGTTTGTGTGGAGTGAAGTATGTGGGGCACCCATCAGAGCCGAGGCTGGGGAAGGGGGCCAGGAGCACCGTGATGCTCATAGCTTTCCCTAGGTAAAACCAGGAGGGGCTGCAGGCTTTACAGCTAAGGCATAACATGATGGAGCTCACATGCTCAGAGGCTCCCTTTGGATGCTGCTTAGTGAGCAGATGGCCGGGGGGAGGGTGGGAAGTGGGAGGAAGGAGAGAAGCGAGGAGATGAGTCAGGAGGCCACTGCCTCATCCAGAGGGAGGAGGAGAATGGTCTGGCGAGGATGGCAGCAGTGGGGGTGACAAGAAGTGGTTGGATTCTCAATACACTTTGGAAAATAAAGTTTAAAAAGAATCCAAAAGAAGCAAATAAACAAGAGGAGGAAAAAAAATCAGATGATGTGAAACAAATAGAAAGCACAAGATAGGTAAATGCAAACTCAAATATGCCACTAATTAAATGTAAAGAGACCAGATGCTCCAGTTAAAAGCAATAAATTGGCAGACTGAATACAAAATTCAACTATAATCTGATTATAAAAGACATCTAAAATATGCAATTAAATAAAGGATAAAATTAAAAGGGAAGGTGACAAATATAATAGGTAAACTGTAACCAACAGAAAACTGGTATAGCTATATTAATATCAGAACAAGTAGGCTTTGAGGTAAAAGCATTTAGTAGTGGGATAATTACTTCAAAATGACAAAATCAGACAAAAATAGGACATGGAAGATTTGAACATACTATTAACAAACTTAAAGGACAGATAGAATTATATGCCCCAAAACTGCAGAATATGAAGGACTTTTAGTATACATGGACCATTTATATACAAAGTGCATCACAAAAGTATAAAATGATGAAATCATATAGATCATGTTCTCTGATCATACTATAATTAAATTACAAAGATATCAGCAAATCTCCATATGGTTAGAAGATTTAACACATATGGTAAAATAACCCATAAAATAACCTCAAAAGCAAAAGAAGTTGAGGTGGAAGTGTGTGCAAGGGTACAGGATATACAACTCAATAATTCTAGAATCTGGGTGATGCGTACATGGAGATTCATCACACGATTCCATACATATTTGCTGATGTTTAATATTTTCTACAGCTGAGCATTAAAAAAATGAAAGTAAAATGAAATCAACAGAAAAATCACAAAAATAAAATATAAATAATAATTCAAGAGTAAAATAAGGAATTATAGCTGAAATAACAAAATACTTTGAACTAAATGATGCAATATTTCATATCACAACTTGTAGGACATAATAAAAGCAATCAGTAGAAGAAGTTTTATTGCTTCATATATATATACTAAAAGAACCAAAAGTTTCTGAACCAATTATCTATTTAAATAAGTTAGGAAAAAAAATCACAAAATAAATATAAAGAGAATTGAAGAAAATAATAAAGACCAAAAATAAATAAAAAACAAATGTAGTAGATAGGATCAACAAAATCAACCATGAGTTCTTTAATAATAATATTACTGATAACCTCTAATAATAGTAAGTAAATAGATTGGCAAATATGGATAAAATGGGCCAAATTTGCCAAAACTGACTTAAAAGAATACAAAACCTGAGTATTTCCATAATTGTTAAATCAATAGATATTTTTCTATTTCTACAAAAAGATTTCCAAGAACAGATGGTTTCCTCATAAATGAAGAAATAATTCATTTTTATAATCTAATCTAGAATGCAGAATAAAAGGGTATATCCTCAACTCATGTTAAAAATCTAGTCAATAATTCTATTGTGAAAATGTGAAATAGAAACATTACAGGGGAATCTAATTCACAAAAATTGATTATATATTTTATTATATGTTATATTTATTTATTTATTTCGTACTGGAGATTAAATCCAGGTGCACTTGACCACTGAGCCACATCCCCAGCCATTTTTGTATTTTATCTAGAGACAGGGTCTCATTAAGTTGCTTAGTGTCTTGATAAGTTGCTGAGGCTGGCCTTGAACTTGTGATCCTCTTGCCTCAGTCTCCCAAGCCACTGGGATTACAGGTGTGCATCACCATGCCCAGCTATATACTTTTATTATATAATATATCATGACAATTATGGGTTTATCACAGAAAGACAAGGATGGTTTAACATTATAATTTCTTCCACATCAAAAAATTAAAGGGGAAAATAAAGCAAATATATTCCCATACATTCATGCCAAAAATCATTTTAAAAACTTCACACTATTTAAGATTTTATAAGCCTTAAAAACTAGAAATCAGAGAAAATTTCCTTAATTCAATATATAGTTCCTTAAAACATACTGCACAGGTGTTTTAAATGTCAAAAGCTTTTCCTACCATAGAAAGTAGAATTATATTTGAACATATAAATAACTCAATTAAATGTTCATAGACAAACTGCAGAATATCCTTCCAAGTTGCACTTAGATCATTCATTTCAATCAAAAGTCTGAGATTATAATATCATATAAAAAAGCAAGACACAGCAATATGTCTACAAGAGACTCACTTGACATATAAAAACACACAGGTAGCTTAAACATAAAAGGATCACATCCTCAGCCCTGAAAGGAGAGAAGATCTGAACAGCATATTTTATTCTGAATCTATATCTGTTTAGGAAATTATATATGAAAATTCTTACTTTAAAAACAAAAAAGACATAGATAACTTCACAGGTGAAGTCTGCCAACACTTAAGGAAAAAATAATATCAAACCTTATAAAAACTCTAAAAACAGAAGAAAATGAAACACTTGTCCATTTCCCAAGTTTTCTATGAAGCTAGCATACTTCTGATATTAAAATCAGAGAATACTGAAAGAAATTTGTAGACCAATAACAATCATGAACATATGCATAATTATTCATAATTCAATATTAGTTGAAAAAAAAGAATGAAGACAAAGTAGAGTATATCCCAAGAATGTAAAGTTGGGTTAACATTAGAGTTCACCATATTAATAGAGAAAAAAATCTGACTAAAATTAATATTCATTTAAAAAATCCTGGAATATTGGAATAAAAGGAATTCTTTACCGGGTAGAGGACATTTAAAAAATTCTACACCTAACATCATACTTTATAGCAAGACAGTGAATTGTTTTCTCCTTATATTAAGAAAAAATTAAGAACACCCAATTTACTACTTGTGAGATCCAAGTCAGTGCACTAAGGTTAAAAAGAGGGATAGAGATTGAAAAAAATAATAATAGTTTCTCTATTTGCAGATGACATAAATCTTAGTGTAGAAAGTTCTAAGAGCAATGCAATTAATAAATTCATTTAGCAAGGCTGCAAGTCATAAGGTAAATATGCAAAAAATAAATTGTATTTCTTCATATTAGAAATATAGCAAACATCTGAAAAAGGAAATTAAAAGAAATGAATTTATCATGGATTTGAAAAAATACTATGCTGTTATGGATGAATTTAGCAAACATACCAAAACTTTCTACAAAAAAACTATAAAACTTTGCTGAGGGAAATCAAAGAAGAACCAAATCAAAAGAGGATATACTGCACTGTGGTTATGGCTCAGTGGTAGATTGCTTGCCTAGAACTTGTGAGGCACTGGATTCGATCATCAGAACCACATATTAATAAATAAAATAAAGGTATTGTATCCATCTACAATGAAAAATATTTTTAAAAAAGAGGGTATATCATGTTTATGGATTCAAAAATAAATAGTGTGGTCAGTTCTCCCAAAATTAACCTATGGATTGTGTAATTTAATTTTTTTTTAAAGAGAGAGAGAGGGAGAGAAAGAGAAAGAGAGAGAGAGAATCTTTTTTTTTTTCTTTGTAGATGGACACAACTCAATGCCTTTTATTTTTTTTTATGGTGCTGAGAATCGAACCCGGGTCCCGCCCAGGCTAGGCGAGCACTCTATCGCTGAGCCACAATCCCAGCCCTGTAATTTAATTTTTAAAACCTCAGAGGCATTTATTATGGAAACTGACAAAATTATTCTAAATGTTAAGTGAAAATAAAATTGAGCTAAAATAGCCAAAGTTATCATGGAAATGTGTAAAACTAGAAGTCTTACAGAACTTCAAGAGTTATTATAAAGCTAAAATAATCAAAATGTATGATATGGGCATATATATATATATATATATATATATATATATATATCAATGGAAGAAAGAACAAGATACAAATCAATGGGATAAAATAGAAAAGAGTTCAGAAATGAACCTATACATTTGCTAAAGCAATACAATGTTGGAAGGAAGGACTTCAACAAAAGGTGCTGGGAAATGTTGCATTTTTATATGGAAAAAATGTTCCTCAGACCCTTTTCTAAAAACACACATAAAAATAAATTTAGATACATCATAAAACTTAACATTAAACCTAAAATATAACACTTTTTAGAATAAAACAGTTTTCTACCTTTGCAACTGGGGTTAGATCAAGATTTCTTAGAATACAGAAAGTAGTGATCCTAAGAGAAAAGAATGAGATGCTAGGATGTAACAAAATATAAAAACTTCCACTTTCCAAAAAGTACCTTTTAGAAAACAGACAAATCACAAAGTAGGAAAAATATTCACAAGACCTACATTTGACAAATCCCTTACTTTTTAATTCTACAGAAAGGTTTTATTACATAATAAGAAACAAATCATTCATTAAAAATGGGCAAAAAGTTTAGAATAGCAACTTCAAAGAAGGTATATAAGTGGCCAATAAATGCATGAAAAATGTTCAGTATCATTAGTTATTGGGAAATGGGTAACATAAATTACTAAATTAAATGTTTGTGGGCAAACTGCATAATATTCATCCCAAATTGCACAAAAAATCATTCTTCAATTAAAATTCAGAGACTGTCATCTACATGAAAAAGCAAGACTCAACTAACTGTACACCATCAACAAGAGACTCACTTGAAATGTAAAGATTCAAGCAAATAGTGATCATAAAAAAGCTGGAATGGATGTAAAAGTGATACCACTTGATACCAGCTAGAATGATTGAAATTAAAAAGACTGTTAAGAATGAGAAACAGCTGAAACTTTCATATTCATGTAGATAGGATTGAGATGACAACACATTAGAAAACAATATTATGGTTTTCTATAAAACAAAGTGCATACCAACCATATGACCCTGGAGTTCCACTTGTAGATTTTTAATACAATAGAAATGCACAAATGCTTCCACACAAAGACTTATACAAAATGATAAAAGCAGCTTGATTTCACAGTAGCACAAAAACTGTGAGCAACCCAATCTTCAACCACAAAAGAATGGGTAACTGATTGTGATATAAATTGATACAATAGAATACTTATTATTCCACAGTAAAAAGGAACCCAGTATGAATATATTTGGCCATACAGATGATCCTCACACAAGTTGGAAACAAGAAAATCAAACTGCATAGCTTCTTTTACATAAAGATTTTGATGTAGTGAATTGAATACATATGTAAATTTTTTAGAAAAATCATGGTCTCTGAAGGATGTTGACCAGAACAGGGCAGAGTGAAGGTTGCTGGAATGAAGAAAAAAATTCTGTATCTTGATAGGGGTATCATCTACATGAGTATATATATTCTCCTGAATTTATTGAGTTGTACACTTAAATTGTGTATTTCATTTGTGTGAATTTTACTTAAAATACTCAAACACAAATATTGAACTATAGTTGTTTTTCTAAAAAAATTGGTATGTAAAAGCAATTTTGATACCACTTTCTGGGCATAGATTTGAGCATATGAGTAAATATATTAAAGCTATTGAAAGCAAAGTGTCTTACCTCTTGTAAAAGGAGTTACAAATATGTAAAGGCTAGAATGGATTGGAGTTTAAATTATCAATATAAATTCTTTCTTTTGAAAGGAAAATGGATACATACATACGTTTCCCAGCTCTGACGGGGCCTAGAAGAAATAAGCATAGCTGACCCTCAGATCTTGATTTCTAAATAACAGTTTTTAATAAAAGTAATTAGAGTTCCTAAGGTAAGGTTGACTTTAGAGCTGGGACAAAGATATAGAAGGTGATCTAAGAAAATCACAAAGAAAGAAGGAGTTAATGATGAGCATAAACCCACAGGACAGAGAGCTATGTTGAAGGGATTCCCCAGCCAGCCAAACCTGGGCAATCTGAGCATCAGAAGGATTAATGGTAGTAACAGAATACAACCTACTGATTAAAATGAGTTCCACAGTTCCATATAAGTTGATGAATATGTAAGTGGAGAACATACAGAAAAATGCCAATATACAAGAGTGAGAGAAAAATTCATCAACGGATGCTAAAACTAGTAGATAAAAATTTGATGAGAAAAATCCTATTAGTTACAAAGGGAAAATATGTAATTTTACTGGAAGAAACCTACCAACATTACCTTAACCAAATGATCAAAGTTAACACCACTAGTAATGGGACAAATCGATATCACACGCTTTTGATATAATGTACTAGGAGAAAAATAACACCACTTCTGTGGTATTATTGTCAAAAAAAATTCAGTCACCACTCATCAGAACATTCAACCTTTGTATTTTGGAAGTTGGCTTACTTCACTTAGCATGATATTTTCCAGCTCCATCAATTTACCTACAAATGCCATAATATTCCATTGTGCATATATACCAGTTTTTTTAATCCATTCATCTATTGAAGGGCATCTAGGTTGGTTCCATGGTTTAGCTACTATGAATTGAGCTGTTATAAACATTGATGTGGCTGCACTGAGTCCATCCCATTTATTAATTCTAGATTTTATTTAGGGACCATGGAAAAATGGAGGAACTTTGATGGGACAAAGGGAAGGGAGAGGTGGAAGGGAGCATGGGGGCAGGAAAGATGTTGGAATGAGAAGAACATCATTACCCTAGGTACAAGTATGACTGCACATATAGTGTGATGCTACATCATATACAACCAGAGAAATGAAAAGTTGTGCTGAAATTATGTACAATGAATTAAAATGCATTCTGTTAACATATATACCTAATTAAAATAAATAATTTAAACAAAATAAGAACAAATAACAATTTTAAAATAAATAAAATAAAAATGTTGCAATTAAAAAAAGGCCATATGACACACAAAACTAAAAAGGAAATGAATAGAAGGAAGGCTTTATTCCTTTTATTAAAAAGAATGACACCTTGAATGATAATATCATTGAGGAGTTGATCACAATAAAAAAGAATACAAAACTAAATTAAGAATTAGAATGCTATAATCATATAGCTCTAAGAATATTCAAATAAATCTGATTCCAAAAAAGGAGGCTTTGTTTTTAAAGTATAGGGACAATTATGTGATAAGTAGAGTGATTTTTATTTTTTTCTAACTGCTTGAGTATTTGATTAGATTGTTTCCACAAGTGGTTTTATAATGAAGTAAAATAAATATAACAAAAACTTATTTATGCAATGATGGAATACAAAATTTTATAAAAAAAGAGGGACTCTAGAATATTACAAAAATATCTGGGTTTTTCACTGGTCTCTAAAATTATTTCAGTTAGTTAAGTAGTTATCTAAGAAGCTATTTTTGAAACAGTAGTTTTATGCCTTTCTCCAAAAGTCTTTACTGTAGTTTGGATAAAACTTTAGGGTCCACAAAGGTTTATACGTTGGAAGCATGGTCCCCAGTGTGGTAATAGGAAGGATGTGGAACCTTTAAGAGGTGGGGCTTAGCAAGAGGTTCTTTGATCACTAGGGACACTACCTTCAGAAGGGATTCAGGTAACTCTTACAAGAACAAGCAAACTGCTATAATAGCTTGAGTTTGACGCCTGAGCCTATCTCTGGCTTCCTGTTTGGTGATACGATTTCTTCCTGCAACATATACTTCCACCACTTCCAGCTGTTATGAGGTGACTCAGTTAAGGAGGGGCACTTACCAGAGCCTACACCATGTTGTTTGAGCTTATAGCCTCCAAAATTGTGAGCTACATAAACTTCTTATCTTTATAAAGTTAAAAGAAATCATAGTCAGACTGCAATAATAAGACACCCAGAAGACTCAAACTGGGGGACATTATACAAGATAACTGCTCAGTAATTTTGAAAAACATAAAAAATTAAGACATAAAACCTGTTCTAGATTAATTGACTAAAGAGGCATGGCATTCAAGTGAACCTAAGATCCAGGATTGAACCCTGGATTAGGAAAATAATAGCTATGAAGGGCACTTCAAGGAGAATTGATAAAATTAAAAATGGACTGTGTATTAGATAACAGGACTTTTATCAGAGTCAAATTTTGTGATTTTGGTAATTGCAGTGTGCTTATGTATGAGATTATCTTTCAGGAAACAGAAGTTTATCATAGTAAAGGGATATAATGTCTCTAACAGTCTCAAATGATTCAAAAAAAAGTAACAATCAATATACATATATATTGATATATACACTTGTGCTTGCACATATATACACAAATATGTATACATATATGCATTATATCACACACAGAACAAGAAGTACAAATGAGGGAAGAATGTCTACAAATTGGCTAATATGGGTAAAATACATATGATTCATGAAATGTTTTTATACATGGGGTAGTATATAAAAATAAAATTTATGAAAAGATTAACAGTGGTAATGGACTATAAATTATTAAAACTACCACAGAAAACCACTTGGAAGTATCTACCAATGATAAACTTACAAATACTTTATAAACCAGTAATTCCATTTTTAGGTAGTTACTCAATGGAAATACACAGATAATATCTTTTAAAAAATATGTACAGGAATAACCATAGAAAATTATCAGAATATAGTATTCCTTTGCATTAATATATCATAATTTATTTATGTATTCTATTATTGTAGGACATTGGAATGTTTTCAGTATAGGGCTACTACAAATAGTATTAATTTATTACTTAATGTGGAAAAAAAGATGCTCAAATTTCTACTCTAGGAGCACAAATTTTGAAATCAGTTTAAACCAAGTTTTTGTAAGGACTGGAGCAAAGAGATTTACCATCACTGCTGGTGGAAGTACATCACTTTGGAAACATTTGATATTAACTATTATCATTAAAGATTTTATAAGTTAGCAATGTCACAATCTTTAAATTCCTCCAGATAAATTCAAGCATGTGCATACCAGAGGACAAGTCTAGGAGGGTTCATAGCCATTTATGGCCCAAACTCTAAAGAATCTAAATGTCTTATTCAGTAACGTGCATATTTAAAGTGGTATATTCACACAATGAAATATAAAATAATGAAAAGGAAAGAACTCCATGTCCTCACAATAATGCAGATAAATCTCAAAGCATATGCTGAACAAAAGAAAACTTAAAGTTAATGGAAGAATACTTACAATTCCAATTATATATTTGAAAACATGTAACACTCAAGTATGATATGAAGGGACATACTAAAAAGGTTTAATTACAACAAAAATCCAGGAATCATTTCCACAGAAGTCAAGATGAGGGCTACCTTAACAGCAATGGGGATTCTGATCAGCATTGGGCACATGGGTGGGGAAGGGGCTCTGAGATGATATGTCTGAATAGGAAAGCAGTTCTAAAACTTTTTTGGTCTCAGGAACCCTTTATACTCTAAAAGCAACTGATGACCAAATAAAGCTTTTGTTCATGTTAATTATGGCTAGTACAATTTTGTTCCTATGAATTAAAACTGAAAAATTTAACATATACTTTTACGGTAATTAAAAATGAAAAGATAACCATATTACATGTGGACATAAATTACATTTTACTGAAGAATAACCATATTTTTTGAAATAAAAATTAACAGTGAGAAGAGTGGCAGTGTTTACATTTTTGCAAATATTTTTAATGTAGAGCTTCAGAGAAGACAGCTGGTTTCTCATATCTGCCTCTGTATTCAGTCTGTTGTTTTGATTGAAGTGTATAAAGAAATTCCAGCCCCACACAGATACGTAGTTGGATAAGAGAGGAGTATTTTAGTAGTTTTTTTCCAAATAATTATAGTATATTCTTTTTATACTATAACAAGCTTAACAAGTGATGACTTAAAGGCTAGTGTCAATGTGGAATCTGAGACCACATCAAGGAACACTTTAACTCTTATTCCAAAATCCATTGGACTAGCATAAACTTTGAATGAAACTTTTATCTGTGCACCATTTTATGACATCATATATCAGTCATCTAGAAAGTTATGATTTGTTAAGAATGAAGCCTCTCAATATTGACATATTTCATCATGCAATGATCATGTAGTACATTCACTAATATCACTGCCAACATATCAATATAAATATCAATATCAATAGAGAAATTAAAAATTGTTAAGCTCTTGAGATCATGTTTTCAAACATTCTAATGTTGTCTTGAAAGCTCAACTTTATTAATGGCAACAAACACTAGTGTTTTCTTGAAGGGAGAAGAATCTCATTCATGATTTTTGAAAAAAAGTATTGGCCAAATAACAACGTCTAAGTAAGCATAGGTTTTTAGTCATTCCTTCAGATAAAAATGGTGTTGCGGGCTGGGGATGTGGCTTAAACAGTAGTGCGCTCGCCTGGCATGTGTGTGGCCCGGATTCGATCCTCAGCACCACATACAAACAAAGATGTTGTGTCCACCGAAAACTAAAAAATAAATATTAAAAAATTCTCTCTCTCTCTCTCTCTCTCTCTCTCTCTTTAAAAAAAATGGTGTTGCATGGGAAAACAGTGGGTAATTCAGCCTGAAACTCAAAACAATTGCACAGGGTTTTGTTTTGACCACCATAATATAACGGCAGAAGTACTCAGAATGTTAAAATGATGTACATTCAAAGGTCAATATTTTACGATTGATGCCACTGGCTTGGTTCAGGTTAACTTTGATCATGAATGCTTTTGTAACATTAGTATGCATGTCAAAATAATGAAAAAGTAAGTTTTACTAGTATTGTGAAAATAATGTTGATCTTGTGAACCCCCTGGAAGTTTCTTAATGATCCCTAGGGTTCTGAAGACCACACTCTGAGAACTGCTGGGATGGGGCTATGAATGTATCCCTGAAATGACTAGTTTTCTGATGGACACTTGGATGTCTTTCATGTGAGAATAATAACAGAAGGAGTAGGTTCTGTGTGTGTGTGTGTGTGTGTGTGTGTGAGAGAGAGAGGGGGGGGGACAGAGAGAGAAACAGAGAGAAACAGAGGGAAACAGAGGGAGAGACACAGAGGGGGATATATTAAAGAAGGATAGGGATGGAAAGTAGAAAAAGTAGAAGAGAGTAAGGAAATAAATGAAGATCAAAGAGAGGAATGAAGGAAGAAGGAAAGGAGAGAGGAAAGAAGGATGATGGCAGGAAGAGGACGTCAGGAAGTAATATGGGATATGTGTGTTTTCTTTTAGCTGATGGTTCAAGAAGCATTTGAAAATACAGGAAGACTTTTTGTTACGCTCAAAGACGAATTAGAATGATACAGAGCAAGAACTTACAATAGGTCCTTTCCTTTCAATTAGCAGCAGGTATGAGGCATAATATAAAGGACAATTTAAAACTTGAAGTCTCTAAACAAAAATGCTGATCTTCACGGCCAAGAACATTTTCAATTTAAAAAAATGGCATTCTAATAGAGATGCTTCTTAATCTACTTCAGTTTTGGGTCCTGCTCATTGTCTTGTTTTCTCCTCAGTGTGGCCTAGGCCACAGGTCTATTGGTACCTGACGGCAGCCAGGCATCTAGGCAGACACGGATGTACAAGTTCAGCACTGTTTACCTGGTGCTACCTACCAGGCATGGAGACCTGTTGTCCATTGGAAGGGGGTTATGGGTACAAGCACTATCTACTGAGGCTGGTCACAGAGCAAGAATGCCAAGAGGGACCCAAGATTCATCTCCAGGGGGGACTCCAAAGGTGTGGGCAAACTCAGCTGCTGTCCCTTGTCCCATCTAGTTACACTAGTTAGGAAGCTGGCTGTGTCCAGGCACAAGTGACACTTTGGAGGTACCTGCTTTCAACTACCACACCTCTGATCAGTGGCCTCAAGGGTTCCTAATTTTTTTTTTAAAGAAAAAACTCTTCTGCAGCTTTTTTTTTATTTTGGTAGTGTGATTTTTTTTTTACCAGCTCTCATTCATTAGTGCATTTCCCTTTTCACCTATTAAGTTGGAATAGAAAGTTCCAGTGCAAATAATAATTGAAAGGATAAGCTAAACTTTAAATAAGCCACCTCCCCTCCCCCCGCCAGGTGAAATGCCTAACAAAAGCCTCATCACTGTGGTTCCACAGGTTGTAAGGTCAGCACTGACACCCAAAGTCACTGTCCTCACTAACACAACAACTGCAGCCTCCAACACTCCATTTTGGAGAGCTGTCATAGACCAGAGTGACAGAAACCATGCTGCACTCTCATGTCATTTACCAGGTCACAACAAAGATGCACACTCATTTTTTTAATTAATCCTGAATCAGCTTAAGCTAAAGAATATGGGGGTATTATATGAAACATAAATGAATAAGATGAGACTGGCTTTAAGTTTACCAGATTTGCAATTTTCACAAAATGTCTCACTTCCATAGCAGCTGCTCTGTAGACAATTATTTAGAATTCCAATTGCTTTTAAAGAAGGGTGTGAATAAGAGAGCAGAAAAGATTGTGTGCTGGATACAGGGGTGCCACTGCATAGCAATGATGGTAGGAAACCATCCTTTTCCCTAAGCTGGAAATGTCCAGCTTGCCTCCAGGAGCCACTGGAATACCAGTATGCAGGATAACTGAGCAAGGGTGACATCATAGGTGCACACTGCGTGGAGGATGTTCACCTCAGCTGTCCATGTAAACTCAACCTCATTGTGGTACCATATTCACTCCCACACTCCACCTCCTGCTTTCTATTAGGACAGAAGTGGATCACAGGAATCCACAGCTCCAGGCACTGTCCCAGGTGTTGAATCTCCAGGGATCAAAGGAACCCATATGATCAAGACTGAAATTCTCCTTTCCCCAAGGCTTGAGCAAGTTGTTTAACTTCCTCTTTTGGAAAATGAGGATGGAAATGGCACATTCCTCATAAGGTTACTGTAGGAATGAAATGAAACAAAATCAAAATTATCCTTAAAATAAAAAAAATCCAGATTCTCTTTGTGTAACACAATAGATCCATTGTATCCAATCTTGTGTTTTCCAGTTTCAGTTACCTATGATTAACATGAATTTTTTTTCCTTCTTCACATGTCATATATAGGGGATTGTTTCTTATCCCCTATTTTAGCAACTTCAGCAATTTTTTCTTTTAGATTTCCTTACTAAGTCAAGAAATTTCATCTTTTCATTTAAAGGAAGAATTTTATTGCTCCTTTCTGGCATATTCAAATTGCTAGAATCATTACTATTGCCCTTTGAGGCCATTATTAACTAAATTACAGGTTACTTGATCATAAGCACTCTGATACAACAACAGTTAATCTAGTCATTGAGATGGCTAGTGTGATACTGTGTGAGAGTGAGACCACATTCACATAACTTATAGTACACTACATTGTTATAATTGTTCTTATTTTTAGTTATTATTGCAAATATATTCCTGTGCCTAGTTTATGAATTAAACTTTATCACAGTATTATGTACAGGGAAAAACCCACAGTAAATATAGGGCTCTATATTTTCTGCAGTTTCAGGCACCCAAGGAATGTATCCTCCATGGATACTCAAAATTTCATTTATTCAATCCAAATTACTTGGTATAAAAACATACAGGAAAACCTCACCTGCAAGGAAAAAATATAACCAACATATGCCAACTTGAGATGACAGAAAACCTTGGCATTACCAGCAAAAGCAGTTATTATAACTTTGGTCAAAGAAGTAAAGACAAACACAGGCAAAGTGGGAAAGTCTGAACCAAGAAACAGAAGACATAAAGAAGAATCAAGTTGAAGTTTTAGAGATGAAAAAAATAATATCTAAAATAAAAATACTTGTTGGATGAGTTAAGTATCACAATGGTGATGGAAGAAGAGGTTGTGAGCTGGGAGATTAATGAAAATCATCTAATTTGAACATCAGAAAGAGGAAAAAAAGAGATTTTAAAAAAAACATTAAAATAAACTCAGGGATCTGAGGAAAAACTCCCAAATGGTTGATCATTTGTGTCATCAAAGTTCCTAGAGAGCAGTGAAAATCTGGTTCAGAAAAGAATATGGGAAGAAACAGTGGCTGAAATAGCCACAGATTTAGTGAAAATCAAACCTATAGATTCAGGAAATTCAGAGAACCCCCTTAGTACAACCTATTCCCAGACAAATCATAATCAAACAGCTGAAAACTAAGCACAGTAAAATCCTGAAAGCAGCCAGGAAAAAGCACTGCATTATAAATAGGGGAACAACCACATGAATGGCTGCAGATTTCTCATCAGAAACCAGAGGCACAACATTTTTAAAGGGATGAAAGGAAAGAACTGTTAACCCAGACTTCTACATTCAGTATAAATAACCTTCAAGAGTGAGGAAGAAATACAGATATTCTTAGATGAAGGAAACAAGAGAATTAGTCACTGGAATTGCTCTAAAAAAATGCTAAAGGAAGTTCCTCAGACAGGAGAATGACATTGGAAGAAAACCAGAAATTTCAGGAGTGAAAATCAATAGAAACGCTACACTTCTGGAAAATATAACAGATTATTCTTGTAATATCTATAAAATATCTACGATACAAAGAAAAAGTGGTAACAAAGTCTTATGGGATTTTCAACAGTACCCCTGGCTCCTCACTTAACTGCAGTTTCATTTTCAGTGCGGACCAAAAATATATAAAGGAAAATTCCAGAAATAAACAATTCATAGAGTAGAGGGAAGAAAACAGGGGGGAGAAATGAGGGGATGGGAGGGGGAAATAATGGGCACTGAATTAAAGCAAATTATATTCCATGCTCTTATGAATCTGTTAAAATTAACCCAAATGTTATATATAACTAGGAAAAAACAATAAAAAGGCAAAAAAATCAGCAGTCATTCCAGGTAAAAATATAAACAAGAATAGAAAAAAAAACTATGTAAATGTGCCAAAGACTTAACTCCAAACCAGAAACATTATATACTATGAAGAAACACTAGATGTCACTTTAATAGACAACACAAATCAAGGATGCAGTCATCATGATTCTATACTATTTAGCATTTTTAGTGAGTCATTTAAGTAAATAAAATAAACTGTACAAATATTGTTAAAAGAAGAAACTAAATAATTATTTATAGGCAAATAAGGGTACATTTAAATAACTGAAACCTATTAAGAGAAAAAAATATTTAGTGAGGAGTATTCCAGAGAAAAGAAAAATATGCTGAAGTAAAAATTCAGTATTAGAAAAAAAAATCTGTTCATACTAGCACCAAAAATACATGATACTAGGAATACTCTTAATGAAGATTATATAGATCTGCATTTTGAAAATTAATATGAAATAAGTAACTGGGAATAAATATCATGTTCCCAGGTGGAAAAATTTAAAATCACAATGATGTCATTCCTTGTTAAACAAATATGTAAATTTAATACCATCCCCAAAATAACCATATGCTATTCTGAATACAGCTCCATCCCACCTGGAATGTGAATCATCCCTTTATCCAGTGTATCCACTCTGCTTATGCTACCTGCCCATTAGTCTCACTGAGTAGCTGTCTAGGTTATCAGATTGACTGGTGCACTATGGTAATGCCTGTGTTCCAAAACCCCTATGTAGCAGCCTGACACTATGTTGTAAGGCCTGTGTTACCAATCTCAGTTCACCTTATCAGGTAGGCACTGTATCTGTTCACCTCATCATGGGATGAAAGGTAAGTACAGGAAAATAAGATATTTTGAGAAAGAGAGAGACAGCACATGTTCACGTAACATTAATTATAGCATATTTTTATAAATGTCCTATATTATTATTGCTGTGCTTATTTTATAACAAACTTTATGATAGGTATGTATGTGTAGAAAAAAGCTATATACACTCATATACATAGGCTTTAATACTATCCAGTTTCAGGCACCCACTGGGTGTTTGGAATATCTCTGTGGATAAAGGGGAGATTCTAAAGCTGTGACACACAAGACACCTACCCCATAAAGAAGGCAAAACGAGGGGACTTTTATTAAGTTTTATGCATTCCATGTTAAATGGTAAAATATTAATTCTACGTGGACTGTGAAAAGTTAAGTATAAAAACTTGTATATTCTCTTGAGTAATTACTAAAATGTATACAAAGAACTAGAGAAAAAAATAGATAAGTTAGGATTAAGTGCTAAATTTAAGTATTGCTTAGGAATACAGAAAAGGGGAAACAGAAACAAATAATAAGCAAATAATAAAATTGCCCATCTGAATCCAAACACATCAATAACTCTATTAAATGCAAATGGTTGGACTAGACCAATTAAGAGACATAGATTGTTTGAGTAGATTAAAAAAGATAAGACTCAATGACATGCTCTCTCCATGAAATCCACATTAAATATAATGAAATAGGCAAATCAAAAGTAAATGATAGACAAAGATGTTCCATAAAAACATGATAGTTACTAGATTATGTTTTTTTATCTCATGTGCATGTATGAATATGTAACAATGAATCCCACCATTATATATAATTTTAGTGTACCAATTAGAATATGGGAAAATTTTAAAAATTAAAACATGAATGGAAAGAAAGCTGGCTTCACTACAGTAAGACAAGACATACTGGGGCTGAGGTTGTGGCTTGGTGGTAGAGTGCTTGCCTAGCATGTGTGAGTCCCTGGGTTTGATACTCAGTACCACATATAAATTAATAAAATAAAGGTCCACTGACAACGAAAAATATATATATTTTTAAAAAATAAGGCATCCTGACATGAGACACAGTAGACTTTAGAGAAAGGGAAATAACCAGGGGTTGAGAAAGATAATATGTACTAATATAAAAAGAGTCAATTCACCAAAAATACATAACAATCTCAATGGGTATGCATCTAAGGAGAGAGCTTCAAAATTTATGAGGAAAAAACCTTTGGAATATAGTGTGACAGTTTCTTATAAAATTGACCATAAAGTTACATATGGCCCTGTGATCCCATTTCTAGGTATCTGTTCTAGAGAAATGAAGATTTGGTTTTCAAAAAAAAAAAAAACTGTATGTGAATGTTCAGTCATTTACTTGTGGTAGCTCAAAACAGTTTTCTCAAATGTCTTTCAAAGGGTGAATGAATAAACAAACTGGTATATCCCTACCATGGCATACTAGTCAGCAATAAAAAGGATTTAGTCATCTTTCATTCACTATAACAAACATCTGAGATAAATCAACCTATAAAGAAAAAAAGGTTTGTTTTACCCAGTTTTAAAGGTACTAGACCATTATCAGTTGGACCTAGTGCCTGTAGTGAGACAGTATGTCCATGGTGGGAGCATGTGGCAGAGCAAAACTGCTCCTTTCATGGTGACTGGGAAGCAAAAAAAGAGAGAGGAAGAGGCCAGGATTCTATATTCCCTTTTAAGAACACACCCCAAAGGACCTAAACACCTCCTGTTAGGCCCCATTTCTTAAAGGTTCTATGAACTCCCAAGAGTGCCATGCTAGGTACCAAGCCTTTATCACCTGGATGTTTGGGCAACATTCAACATCCAAACTGCAGCAGAAATGAATTGCTGATTCATACAACAAGGATAAAGCTGGGATGGTTATGCTGAGTGAAAGAAGCCAGTCTTAATACACCACAAGGATCACATCAGTGGTTCCCAGGGAAAGAGTAAAGGAGGGTTGATAAAGGGGCGGCTGGAGGGCGTTCTGTGGAGTGATGAAATTGTTTTGCAAACTGATTTCATGGTGGTTAAATGAATACAACATGTGCTATACTCAGAACTACTCCAAAAAGGTCAATTGCATGGTATGATAATTTAAAAAAAAACAAAACAACAAAATTTAACTGTATTAGGTAAGAAAGGCTTCAACTTCAAGAATGAAGAAACTAGAAAACAAGAGCACACCATCATTTCTATGGTTCTGCTTGAAATGAAGATAACTGGGAGTCAATGAAATGGAAAAAAAAGATCAAAATTTTGTTCTTTGAAAAATATTAACAGAATTGACAAACCATTAGTGAGATAGATCAAGGATTCAAGAGAGGGCATAAATTTTAAAAATCATAAATAAAAAGAGGAGTTACCACCTCCCAATCCACTGACACCAAAAGTATTATATGGGAATATTATGAATGACTTTATTCAAACAAACTCAGATGACTCACATGAGGTGGACAAAATCTTAAAAATACAGAAATTATCACAGACTATTCAAGAAGAAAATAAAAAATGTGCCTGGACAATTAACAGGCAAAGAATTTGAATCAGAAATAGTAATTCTTCCCACAAAGCAAAGCCCAAGCCAAAATGTTTTCACTGGTACATTCTACCAAGCATTGAAAGAAAAATAATATCAATTGTTTAAAAATACTTACATAAAATACAGGAGGAAAGAACAGTGTTCAAGTTATTCTATAAAGTTAGTACTACCCTAATATCAAAATCAAGGACATCACAAGAAAAGAAACTACTGAATAGTAGATGTAAAAAGCTTTAACAAAATCTGAGCTGACCAAATTCAACAACATAATAAAAAATTATATGCTGTGACGAATTTGGATTTGTTCTAGCAATGTAAGGTTATTTTAACATTGAAAATCAATGAATATGGCATTAGAAGCATATTGATACAATAAATGCCTAAAACCCACATAATAATCTCAACAAATACATGAAATTCATGAAAAGCTTTTGACAAAATTCATTGTTCATTCTTGATAAAAACTGTCAATAATATGAGACTTTAAGGGGACTTCCTCAATCTGACAAAAGGCATACTTATAAACCCTACCACTAGCATCATATCTAATTATGACAGTGTAAATGCTTTGCACTCAAGATCAGGAACAAAGAGAGTGTGTCCCATTCTTATCCCCTGAAGTCCACATCGTATTGGAAGTCCTAGCCAATAAACTAAGAACAACAATGACAGCAAACTAAAAGCATTCATTCAGATTAGCAAGAAGTAAATCTAAAAGGGCTTTTTTTTTTTGCAAATAACATGAGTCTATATGTAGAAAAATCTAATAAATTGGCAGAAAAGTAATACATGAATTTAACAAGATGGCATGAGAATAGTTACTGAGGGGTGAACAAGGGCATTTCTGGTGGGCTGAGAATGTTGTTTTGTATTCTAGTTACTGGGTTATTCAACTGCCCATTTGTCAGTTCCATTCAGATGTCTAATAGACATCTCAAACCTGATTCATCAAATATAATTACTGAATTTTCTTCCCAAATCTAAATCTACTCCCACCTGCCCACAAACCATCTCCCTTTCCACCAAATGACATGAATATTCAACAAACTGCTAAGGTTAATCACTTGGCATTATCTCTAATTCCTTTTCTTCATATCACATTCAATTCATCAACGATTCCAGTGGATTCTATCTCCAAATCTGTCACGAATCCACCTCTACTTCGAAATCACTCTTCCCCAATACATCTATTATTTGACCAAATGCAATAGTCTCCACAGTAATTTTTTAAATGGCTAACTGGAGCTTTGTGCCAACCTCATCCCAAACCCCTTGCTTAATATAACCAATAGCTTCATAATATTCCAGGTCCAAATCATTGGCGAGGCTTAGAAGATCCTGCACCAGATGCCTCTCTTCAACCCCCTCATCAGCCTTTCCTGTGGGACACTTTAGCCTCCTGTTTGGTCTCAGAATCTGCCAAACTCTTTCCTGCCCTGCAATGTTCTATTCATGCATGCTGACTTGTTGCCTAGAATCACATTTAGTCTCTGTAATATCTTGTTCATGACCTTCTTTTCAGTTTCCACAATCTTTAAAAAAAGATTTTAATGTGCTGATTTATTTACCTGTGTACTAGACAAAATTTCAGGAGGGAGGGCAGTGCTATGCCTTCTTCACTCACCCCTATGTGCTCAGTGTCTGCACAAGACCAGGCAGATAGTTGGTGTTTATGGATGCATATGCACAGTAAATACATCATAAATCAATAAATTGATCAGAGAAAGAGAGAAACTGAAGCTTGAAGCCAGGGCCCTATGCACACTACTCTACTAGGCAAGCATCCACCACTGATCTACATCCACAGTCTTGATGAGTTTTGAGGTATACTCAGAGACTAAATTAGATGATTCTTCATGTAATTCATATACTGGGGATTCACAAGATTTGCTACACATTAGAATTATTAAACAGAATTTTAAAAATCCCAATATGCAGATTAAATCTTGTTTCTATTAGATCAGAATGGCTGTCACACATGTAAGAAATTCAAATGAGTCTTATAATGACTTTATGAGCCCAAGTACACTAAGATGTACTGTTAAATTCTAACTGTTACTGATATGTACAATCACTTTTATTTGTTAATATGCGATACATTAAAGAAGTCTGAATATAATGTCCAGTGATGCTATATAAACACTTGTTTCAATATTGCCAATGTTAAAAGTGGTGTTTCCCTGTGCTATTTTCAATATTTAGGTGATTTAATTGATTACTATTGATATAACATGGCTAATATAATTATAGATTATATAGATACATATATAGAGATGTCTTTAGATATCTAAATGGATACATTATATATATGTATATCTATATAGATAGATATCTACAGATATAGACATATATTAATTATAAATATGAATTCCACAAACATTTAATTCCACAACTATTATTTGGCAGGTAGGTACTCTGCTCAATATTATAGAATGCAGGAAGTTGAATATTGAGTTTCTGTTTATATAACATAGATTTTAATGGTCTACTAAGATGAGTGATACATTTGTTTACAGAAGTTATTGTCAGCTGAAACAATATGTTCCATGCCCAATTCAGTTGTCTTGGCTAATTCTAGTTGCTATAACAAAATATCATTGATTTGGTGGCTTAAACAATAGACATTTATTTCTCATAGTTTTGGAGGCTAGAAATCCAAGATCAAGACACTGGAACACTCAGTATCTGGTGAGGGCCAATTTTCTGGTTCATACTTGATGACTTTTCCCTTGTTTCCATTAAATCAGAATGGCTGTCACACATGTATGAAATTCAAATGGCTCTTATAATATGGCTCCCTGAATCCTCATATGGTGGAAGATACAAAGGAGTGTTTGGGGTCTTCTTTATAAGGGTACTAACCCCATTCATGAGGACTCTACTCTCATAACTAACTGACCTCCTAAAGAGTCCATCTCCCAGTCCTATCATATTAGGGGTGAGGATTCAACATATGAACTTTGGGGTGACACAAATATCTGATTTGTCACATCACTTCAATCCTGGTATCTCCCTTATTTACCATTTGTATAAATTTAGGTGACTTTGTTAATCTTTATGTTTCAATTTTTTATCTGAAATGTAGAACAGCAAGTTGGGTGTTGTAGTTTTTGATACGATTATATATCACATGAAACATAAAATTATACTGTTTGATTGATACATGTTTCTAATCAATCAACAGACACTCATGTAAATTAATTCTTCACTCCCCACAACATATTCACGGTGCCATAAAACAGGAAATATGGTGGTGGGAGGCTGCGGAGGCAATTTAGAATCATGTCACAATCTGTTGACCAGACCTATTAACATCAACAACAAAAAGAACTGATTATCATTAACCACACGGTTTAATTGCCAAGAAGAAAACTTTGTGTTGATCTTATTGAAATAAAACTAATAGCAGAGTGCATTAATAACAACAACAACAACAACAAAAAAAAAACAGGCTATCTGAAGATGAGTCAAGGGCAGCCACTGTGAAGGCTTCCTTTCTTCCCCAAAGCCCTCTGAGGGGTGCTCCATGGAAATGAATTCTGAAGACAGCAGTTGAAAATAGGTGGTGGAGTCTACAGGAAGCTCAATGGCTTCCTGGGTCATGCCACAAAACCAGTCAATAGCAAGTTCCAATGAGCAAGGTACTCCAAAAAGAAACTGAAGCAGGCTAACCACTGCTTATTGGGTCACAACCATTCTCAGGGACAGCACTGTAGCCAACCCTGCAGTCACCCTAACCTTGGCCTACATGACTCAACCCAGGAGCCTCTGTACTGGCTTTTCCTCCAATTTAAATATTTCATTTTATTTTTGCTTAATATGTACTAGTTGTACATATTAATTGGTGGGGTTTAGTCTAATCTTCCAAAACTTGCATATAGTGTGTACTAATCAAATCCAACCTGCCTTTATCCATTCTGCCATGCTCTTAGCACTATCACTATTTTACACTCAGGTAGACTTTGTTTAACTTCCATAGACAAGAGAGAACGTCTATGTGGTTCTTGTCTTTCTGTGTCTGGCTTATTTCACCTAATGTATGCCCTCCAGTTCCACTCATTTTGCTGCAAATAAAAAGAAAAACCATTCTTCTTTAAGGCCAAATAATACTCCATTATGTATGTTTTCTTTATTTACTCATCTGTTTATGGGCACCTAGGCTGATTCCATATCTTGGCTATTGTGAACAGTGCTGCAATAAACATGGGCTTGCAGTATGTCTTTGGTATGCTGATTTCATTTCCTTTGGATATAAAATCAGAAGATGAACAGCTAGATCATGTACTCACTGGCTCTTCATGACTGCTATAGACCTTTTAATCCCCAAGACATCCTGATACCTTGAAAAATACTATCCTCCTCCAGGGACGAAAAGAGAACTAGGACAATCCAGCCCAGAAGAAAAGTGAATGGCCATATGCATGCAATGAAACATTTTGACCCAAACCTGCCACTCCAAAATAAGTCTCAAGATCCAGTGCATGTCTTTCAAAAAGGACATGAGAATATATGGCACATAAAAGTAACTGGTATAGCTTCTGAGGGGAAACCTCATATCCTCAGCCCTGCAAGTTGCTGTGGCTAGATGCCACAGTTCCATGTGGCATCCAAAGATTATTCAGCTCATTTTTAACTTAAGTTTCAAAAGTGATTCCAGTTGTCTAGGAGATTGTCAGCCTCATAAATTAATTTAGGAGAGAAGAGACATTGTACTGAAATGGGAAAACTCATTAACACTTTTCTTTCATAACAAGAGATCTGAGGCTACTGTCAATCTCCTTGTGGGAAATAGGACATTTCATCAGGTGAAGTTGGCCTAGGTGCCTTCTAAGTGGGACAATTTTGATAGAAATCAAGAGTTTAAAATGGTGATATTACTGGAAAGAAAGACACAACACATACCTAAATACAGCTCTCCTCTGTGCCCCACACATGCTCATGTGTGCATGTATGCGCACACACACACACACACACACACACACACACACACACACTCCTTTCCTATTTTAAAATTAGCCATCCCAAAGTTCTAATGGGTTTGAGTACACTAATCATCATACTTATTTGCTTTCTTAAAGCCTCCTTTGTTTGAGAACAAAAATGTCCAAATGCATAGACCCATGTACACTTTTAAAAATCGATAGGGTAAATTCATTTCAAATCACTAGTCTATAGTCATTCATTCATTCAATCATTTGTTCACGCAACAGAGATTGTATTAGGTGCTCAGCACACATTAGTGAACACACAAAATTCCCTGCCCTAGTGGGGTTTCTATTCTAGTAAGTGATAACTGGCATATAACAAACAATTGGCATAAAAAAATAAGTAAGCAATAATCTATGAGTCCATAGGTGACATAAATTAAATAGAGGATCTGGCTGCCAAATAGGAAAGGGTGGGGAAAGCAGACTACAATTAAAGAGGCTCATGGAAAAGAAGACATTTTTGCAAGCACTGGAAGATGATGATAGGGTCAACTATGCAGATATCTAGGAGTAAAATATTCTTTAAAAACTGATCTTTTAAGCAATAAGATGTGATTTTCATTTCCCCATAGAAGAAAGATACCATTCTTCTAACTCAGTGCTAATGAATGAGCTTGTGAATCAGGGCATATGGCTTGCTCATGGATCCCTTCAGAAATATTATTTCAAATAGGAATCAGGACACTAAAGTCACTCTGGTGAGATGCAGATTAACCTACTTAGAAAAGCAATAAATGTGTGAAGTTAAAATATTTAAATAATATTAAAAAATAAAAGTGCCTATGTTAATTCATCTTAAAAAAAAAAAAAGGAAGAAAGAGAACAAACGGGCAAGGCAGCAGGGGCAGTGGCTAGAAAGAGAATAATGTAAGTTCTCAAGGGAAGTCCAAATCTTGAACTGGCTGAGCCTAGGATTGCACAACAGCCAAAACACACTTCAGGGACCCCCTGATTTCTCAATTTAGTTGTTAGGGTTCTGCCTAAAAGTACCAAGCAGAGGAATTCTGGATTACTCTCTGCAAGTTCTGTGCAGAAGTTGAAGGCAGAAGCCCATTAGGGAGATGGGTTACAGAATTCAGAGCAAAACATCTTAACCTACAGTGGTAGCAGAGAAGGGGAAGGCAACCCAAGGAAGTGAAGTGAATAGATGGAATGGTGGGAGGGGATGAGAAATGCAAGACCCCTCCCCAGTCTCCAGATCCAATTCTTAAGGAGAGGGAAGAACTCCCAGGGGGCTTTATACATGGAGAGGCCCCCCCCCCCACCACCAAGAGAAGCTTATGGGGAAGAACAGGAAGGTTTTTTTGTTTTGTTTTGTTTTTGTGGCCACAAGTGGAACAGGGAGATCTAGGGGTCTCATATTTGGGAAGAGGCCTGGGCTGTAGGGAGATTGTGCCGAAATTAAGTATCAGCACAAGAAACAAAGAATATAGTAGAGAGAGAGACAGGGAAAAGGAGAGAAAGGGAGCGTAAGGGGAGAGAAAGAAAGAAAAAGATGGAGAGATTGAGAAACAGAGGGATAGGAAGAGACTGACTGATTATGAGTGCCACCTCCAAGGAACTCAGGGTCCCTCTTTTGCAAGGCTAGCTCTGCAGGAAGGTGTGGGCAGGAAGTGCTTTGTAACAATGATGTTTACAGATGAAACCACAGAGTGACAATTGGTGAGAAGTATGCTCTGGGATGGGGATGTGTGATTTTAACTGGATTCCTCAAAGTAATAAAATGAATATGTCATAGTCTATTTTCTGTTATAACAAAATTCCTGAGACTATCTAATTTATAAAAGAAAGAGATCTATTTGGCTTACAGTTATACAAGCTGGGAAATTGAAGATTATGGTGCTGGTGAGGACTTTGTGCTGCTTCAATGCGTGGTGGAAAGAAGAAGGGCAACCAGCACATTTGGAAGAGACAAAAGAGGAAGGCCTCCTTGCTTTTTAACAATCATATCTCTCTATAACTCATCTACTACCAAGAGTGTAAAAACTGCTTCTCTCCTCCCTCCCTCAAGAATTAATCCAGTTCTATGAGAGTAGCATTGATTGCTCTTAACAACTCAATCACTCCACCTTCCAACACTATCACAATGTCAATTAAATTTCAATATGAATTTTGGTGAGGACAACCCCACCCAAATCATAACAGACCAGAAATATCAAATTTGCCGTAGAGCAAATGATATTTTGAAAAGAAAGATGGCAAAACTCTTTTGCTTACCTAATAAGAACATATTCTAGTTGAAGAATGCCATGATCCACACACACAATGTACATACTGCCCTGGAGCAGGGTGCTGTTCACAAGAGGCAGCTCTGGTGTTTGGATAGCCCACCCGGATGCCACAAGTGCTGTTCTCCAGGCCAAAGTGTTAGCGTAGATTAATGGGATTTCTGGCTGCAAAGGAAAACTTCTCTTTAGCCATTTGGGCACTAGGGAAAGATCAAATAAGTTCAAGATATATGTATACATGGCACACATGCACACGTCCGTACTTGGGGCCAGGCGTTCCTTTCTTTCTCTGCTCTTTCTCTCCCTTACCCCACCCCTAAAATCAAGAATAACTCCTTCACCATTTGGTTTTACAATTTACACATGACCAATGAAATGTGTATCAAATGTGGACTTGTATTTTTGGAGTAAACATGCAATATTTCAGCACTGCAAATGGAAATCAGATACCTGGGGGGGGCAATATATCTTGAAAGGATAAATTCTACTTAGGGAAAATAAAATGCGATTTTAGGAATTTTTAATATATCTAAACTTTTAATTTCCAAAGAAAGATTTGGATCATTTTTAAGAGACCATTCTCCCTTTGTAATATTCTCCCAAAATTCATTCAAGGCTGAAGAATACTCCTTAATCCAGATTGCTTCACACAAAGGCCAGGCGCATGTCCTGCCCTGGGGTCTCTGAGATCCATTTCCTTTGTGATACATTGCCCCAAACAAAACACTGTCTGAAATGAAACTCCACCCAGGAAGAGTCTCACTAATACTAATACAATTTGAAAAGTACATTTCACTGATTTAAACTTTTAGTCAAGGCAGCCAGGCAACATATGTATTTTATCCACATTTGTTGGTGGCTGTATAGGAAATATTTGCTTTTCAAAAAGTAAAGTTCTTAGAACTGTCTTACTGGTGTCATAAAGCAGATCATCTTATATAAATAGCATTTGCCTTACAGTACTCCCCCATTATCTGCAGTTCTGCTATCCGTGGTTTCAGCTACCCATAGTCAACCACAGTCTGAAAATATTAAATGAACAACTTTAGAAAGAGACACAATTTATAAGTCTTAAATTGTGTGTCATTTTGATTAACATGATGAAATCCTCCTCTGTCCTTCCTTGGATATGAGCCATTTCTTTGCCCAATGTATCCACAATGTACACACTACTTACCCATTAGGCACTTAGTAGTCATCTCAGTTATCTGATGAATCTTCAAGATATCATAGTGCTTTTGTTCAAGAAATGTTTATTTTACTTAATAATGGCCCCAAAGCACAAATGTAGGGATGCCAACAAATCAGACAAAAGAAAGAGAAGCCATAAAATATTTTAAGTGAAAAAATAAAATATAATACATATTTTGAAAGAGAGAGACCACATTCAAGTAACTTTTATAGTATATTATTAGAATATTTTTATTTTATCATTAGTTATTGTTGTCAATCTCTTGCTGAATGTTATAAGTTAAACTTCATCATAAGTGTGTATGTATAGGAAAAAACAATTTATATGGAGTTTGATATTATCCATGGTTTCAGGCATCTACTGGGGGTACTGGGATATAGTCCCTGAATAAAAGGGAGGACTACTTGTTTAAAAAAAAAGTACACTGTTCCTTTGTATAGGCAGTATATAGTAAAGAAACAGGAAGAAGAGATCTTTATTCCTTTGCCTCCATACACTAATAAGTTTTCTGATTGGGTTTGAAAGCCTGGAAGAGGACCTCAATAGACTGTCACACCTTTTAAACACAGCTCTGGGCTCCCAGTGAGACTTCCTGAACATCAGCCCAGGCTGTTACTATCAAGCCCTGACCAGCAGTCTCTTCCTGGGCCATTCTGGAGGCCCAAAAGGAAAGGTGGATGGTAGGAGACCACAGCATGGCAGAGACAGGGCTTGATCACCCTAGATCTGTCAGAAGTAAGATAAGAGTCTAGATTTGACGCTCTCCAAGATTCTTACCAACTTCCACCTGAGATTCAGAATCTCATCTCCTTCCTGCTTTGAATATCCTTGGTGTGCACAAGAAACCTCCATACCCCAGCCCAGAACAGGGCAGCATGGGAGTTGGAATCTGTCCCTCCTCAGAGATGGTGTGTTACCCTTCCACAGGAAAAAGAATGCCTGGCATGAATAAAGAATAAGGTAGCAGAAGCAAATGGGCCATGACATTTGGAATTAAAAGGCTCTTTCTGAAATATTTACCCCTTTGGTTTATAAAACCACTTAAAAATAAAGCAGCCATGCATTGATTTTGTTTGCCTCACAAGATATCCACTGCTTTCTTCACTTCTGGAAACATATGACTTAAATCTTAAATGTCCTCCAAAGGCTTCTCTGTTAAAGGCTTTGTCCCTAGTCCATGGTGCTACTAGGAGATGGAGGAATCCATAGGCCTAATGGAAGAAAGTGAGGTCCCTGGGGGTGTGCCCCTGAAAAGGAATAATGGGAGCCCAGCCCCTTCCCCTCTCTTTCTTTGCTTCCTGGCTGCCCGAAAATGAGAAGCTTTGCTCCACCACGTGTTCCCTACCATGATGTTGTACCTCACCACAGATCCCAAGACAATTCAGTCCACCAAACACAGACTGAAACCTCTGAAACTGTGAGCAAAAACAAAGTTTCCCTTCTAAGTTTTTATCTCAGGTATTTTGTCACAGTGACAGAAAGCTAATGCACATGATTAGCACTTAACATTCAAACTAGTTTGTGTGTGTATAGGTAAAAGAAAACTAAATCAAGTATTATTTAAAGGCAATTTCTGACCAGTACTTAGGAGGTTGTGACAGGAGCCCTCAGGTCTTGTGTGAGGGTGATGATCTGAACCAGGTCTATAGACTCCAGAGCCAGAGCTCTCAGTTATCCTAGAAGCACCCCCTTTCCCCAGCAAAGGAACCAGTAAGGAAACTTCCCACAGAAAGTTATTCTCTGAAGTACATCTTGTGGGGAGAAACTGTGAGTTAAAAGTTATTAAGTGGGGTCTTTGTTATGAGAGTCAAACATCAAGAAAGAGCTCTTCAAAGTGCCTTCCATATACTGGGAACAATGCACAGGAGCTTCTGTGAGTATTCCCTCAAGCTTATTTGTCAAGCACATGTCTACAGAAAATAAATGGACTGGCATTGGATGCTGGTACTGCCATTAAATTCCTTGCATTCCCATGATCTAAAAATTCATCACCATCAGCAAACTTCCCACAGAGAAAGAATGCATTGACTATAGGCACAAATATTCTAGATCTAATAGTGAAATACCTGAAAATAATTTTCAGGGTAAATTTAAAAAGTAGGCACTATGGTTTGTCTTCACCAAAATGCATTTTGAAATTTGGTTTCCAATGTAATGGTGTTGGGAGATGGTGGGACTTTTAAGAGATTATTAGATCATGGGGACTTCCTCCTCATGAATGTCTTAATGTCTTTCTAATGTCTTTCTTGAGAGACTAGGTTAGACCTCTTGAGACTGGATTAGGTCTTGAGGAGTGAATTGAGTCTCATGGGATTGGATTAATTACTGTGAACACAGTTGTTAAAAAGCAAGGTTACCCCTGGTGTTTTATCTCATCTGCATGTGTCTATTTGTCACTCTCTAACGTGCTCCCACCATTGTTATGTCATCCACCATGAGGTCCTCACCAGAAGCCAAACAGATGCCAGCACCATGTTCTTGGACCTCTAGAACTGTGAGATAAATAAATCTCTTTTCCTTATAAAGCACGCAGTCTCAAGTATTTGTTATAGCAACACAAAGGGCTCTTAGACCAGAGGGTTATACATCTAGACTCTTGTTTGGTTGGTTAAAATTACTTAATATCCCTGTGAAAAACTGCATTTTCTAAAGATGCCCATATCTTTTCTAAAGATATTTGAATATCTTTGGTCACATTTATTTTTATGTTTGCCCAGTTCCTTGGCCACTTCAGGATATGAAGTTTTCTTACAGGCCAGAAAGTATGTTTTAGCGATGCTGTTGGGCGTCACACACAGGGGATGAGCCCACTCTATGAAGGGCCATGCTGGCTGCTGGTATATGTTGTTGTCACCAACAACAACAAACAGTTGTGATCACCAAGCCCACTCTATGAAGGGCCATGCTGGCTGCTGGTACATGTTGTTGTCACCAACAAAAACAATCAACAGTTGTGATCACCAAGCCCACTCTATGAAGGGCCATGCTGGCTGCTGGTACATGTTGTTGTCACCAACAACAACAATCAACAGTTGTGATCACCAAGCCCACTCTATGAAGGGCCATGCTGGCTGCTGGTACATGTTGTTGTCACCAACAACAATAATCAACAGTTGTGATCACCAAGCCCACTCTATGAAGGGTCATGCTGGCTGCTCGTACAGTTGTTGTTATCACCACCAACAACAATCAGCAGTTGTTATCACCAACCCTGCCAGATCCTATGGTTAACCACAAACATCAGTAGTGCTAAGGGGTGCTATGATACAGTGATCTGCAGTGCATGTAGAAGCACATCAGAGAAGTGGATGGCTATTGCTGAACTGAGAACTAAAGGAACATCAAAAAATGAGCATAACCTAGAACTGGCAAAAGACTGGGTGTGTTCCCAGAATACACTAGACTAGGTCAATGTGCTTGGACCTCAGGCACAAAGTAAGTTCACAAATTCAGGGACAAGCCAAACTGGGCAAGGCCCTGTGGTCACATGTAGATGCTAGAATTTACAGGGCAGTGGGAGGCCCAAAAAGTATTGAGCAGGAACGGGGAGGGCCAACCTAGGTGTATTGAGAAATAATGTGGGGACTGGGCCAGGGTGGCTTCCAGTGCAGGCCAGGTGGAAGGTGATGACAATATCCTGGCAGGAGGCTTGAGGGTCTGGAGGAGGGAGTGGTAGACTGGTGGTGATGACAGAAAAAAAGGAAATTTTGGAAATGACTCCTCATGACTTCATGACCCATAGGCCGTGAAGAGAAAGTAAGATGTTAAACATGACTCCACAATCTCTGAACATCTCTTTATTGAAGAAGGTATTTCCAGGAAGGGGGAGCAGGAAGAGAGGCATGGCTGATATAATCAGCTCCCTTTAGGTCATGAGGATATGTCACACCAGCAATTGGTAGAATAACCTGGGACCCAGAAGAAAGATCTGAGCTGGAGAGGTAACTCTGGGACCTGCACAGAGTTTTTAACTGGGACTTAAAGTTATGGGAATTGAGACCACCCACCCTACAAGAGCTGATTTAAAAAGGAATATTTCTCAGGGTTGAGCTTTCAAGAACACTAACATTTAAAGATTAGGTGGAGAAGGAAATACTAAGATCCAGGAATATAGATGGGAAAGGGATGGTCATTGAGCTGGGCAGAAACTTAAAAGCAATGACACTCTGGAAAACAAGGGAGAATAATGCTTAAAGATGAGGAACACAAGGGCAGAATTCCCCAGCTACCATAAACCAGAGAAGGAGACACAGGCTTAACACTAATTCTTGCTCCTAGAGGAGTACTTAAAGGGGATGATGTCCCCACCACTTAAGGAAATAAATTTTAATGCTATGCAAGAATTCTAAAGCATAGATTCCATACATAAGATCAGGACTATTTCCACAACTATTCTAAAACAGTTTGTTTTTTTTTTTGCCTTTTCACTGTGTTGCCACTAACATGAAAACAATGGTAGTTATAAGTGCCAATGCCTTCACAGAAATCAAGGTGGTGTCAAACTCTACCTGTAGTCTTCATATTCTTCACCACCAGACACTCAAGAGTTACAAAAGCTCAAACTAAAAAACAGAAAGCAGTTTAACTTATGAACATCCTTGAGGAAACAGTAAAAAGTGTGGGTTGTATTAACTGCAAACCTTGGGAGCAAGTATTCTTGATTTTCTAAGTACAGGTTGAGCATCTCTAATCCAAAAACCCAAAACTTCTTATACACCAACAGAGTGCCACCAGTGGAAAATTCCACAACTGACCTCATGTTAAGGATAGCAGTCAAAATTCAGGCATACTAAAGATCCTGTATAAAATTACCTCCAGGCTGTGTATATAAGATGTATATGAAACATAAATGAATTTCATGTTTAGACTTAGGTCCCATCCTTATTATGTATGTGTACATATTCTAAAATCAAAAAAAATTCAAAATTTGATACATTTCTTGTCCTAAACAAATTGGATAATGGATATTCAATCTTTACTGTATTTTTGCTGTCTGCCAGAGTGATGAAGGTCTTGAGACAGAGCATCCTTGTGACTGTCGGTCAGGCATCCTGAATTAGCTGCATTTCTATGGAACACCATTGTCACCTGAAAGAATGATCAACTGACTGACAAACTATGGTTATTTGATGTAGGTGTTTGGCATGCATTCTCTTGAAAATGAATGGAGTAAGCATATCACTTCAAAAGAACTCTGACAGTATTTTATTTGAGCTTTCCAATGAAAATTCTTGAAGGCACTACTGGGAGTATTAATGACCTTTCTGACAAGATTGGTAATATTAAAGACATTAATTTCTGACAGTGTAAATTGAAATATGACAATACATAACTCAGTGAACTAATATTTTACCAATGACCAGTGTACCATCTTACCAGTCATATGCAGGCAAGCACAAGGAAAGTCCTACGACTGTGATGTAAGACAGCAGGAAAACTCATTGATATTTCAGATTCCACAGACAACTAAATTTTAAGAAAATGCCACTTGTCAAATTCAGGTATAATATTAAAGAGTATCCACAATTATTTGAAAAGAAAGTGAGTTACTTTCAATTAGGTAGAGGGAAATGAAGGGAGGGGGTATGGGGGTAGGAAGGGTAGTAGAATTAATCAGACATCATTACCCTATGTACATATATAAAATATATCCAGTTGGGTTCTACATCATGTATAACCAGAAGAAAGAGAAATTATTCTCCATTATATATGATGTATCAAAGTGTATTCTTCTGCCATGTATAACTAATTAAAACAAATAAAACATTTTTAAAAAGGCAATTGAAATACTTTATAAAGTCCTTTTCCAACTACATCCCTGTGTGGGGTCAGATGCATCTCATTCTTCAACTGAAATAATATATCTCAACCAATGTTGATGGAATATAGACACAGATATTGATAGGGGACAGACAGATCCAAGTGGTGGGAACAACAAGGTTAAGGGAATAATTCTACAGAATGAGCTGACTGAGCTGACCCCCATATACTTTCTTTTCCAAGAAGCAATTTACCTGCAGTACTACCTGACCTAAGTGTACAGGATATGACACATTCCTCAGCAAACTACCTGTTATCTTCAGGAGAAGCAGGCCTGAAATAATATTAATCAGAAGAACCCAAGTCACCCTGGAGGGGGAGACTTTTGTGAACCTTTTCACAGACAAGATCCCAAAACTCAGGGAGATAAAGATAATTCCTCCTAACCATGAAATCTGTAAGAATTTATGATTAAGAATCCAATTAGAACCAGTAAGTATGGGTCAAAGGAACCTAAAGTTGTCATGGTAGTGGGGACTTGAAAGTCTGATGTCATCCTGCTATCAGTCAAAAGTGACAAGGTGGACCTGGGTCCAATTCTCTGGAAACTTCTATGGGATCCCCAATAAAACTGGAGTACCCAAGATACACACTGTCTCTCTCTTCTCTGAGAGGCCCCTTTTTCCCTTTTCTTATCCCTTCAGTAAACTTATTCCTGTTAACTCTGAGCGACATGTCTGAAATCTTTCTGACTTGATCATAAGAATCAGGGTTTTAAAGGGTGGGGTATCTTCATGGAAGAAAAGAAATGGCAGCAGCAAGTGTAGATGATTCTTCTGTGTTTCCATAAAGAATGTAGTGGAGGCAGGTGGAGTCAGGATAGGTGTGCAGGAATTAGGCAGTTTCAGCTTGGACAAGGTAGACTCCATTCACCTGCACTGATCTCTTAGGTAAGTGCACAGAGACATCACGTGTGTATGAAATAGCTAATCCCTATAAGTATGTATGTGCACCATTTTTTTTTAGCTGAGTCTTTCCAAATTTTTAGTAAGCTTATGGGGCACTTTGAAAATTTTTGTAAATTCTAATCTATATATCTTTTCATTTGAAATTTTTCCCATTCCTTTCTGTTTAGAAATGACTTCCCTCACCCCAAGTTTGTAGTAATCTCTCTTTTTTTTTTAATGAAAGAGGAAAAGAAAAAATAAGTGTGTGCCATTTCTAGACCCAATCCCTGGAATACCTCACATATCTTCTTTCATGACCTTTTCCCATACTGTAGTGGAAGGGCAATGTGGGTCATCCTGGCCACCTTAAAAGACATCAGAGGCAATGCCCCTAAGAGGTTTGTGTCCTGCTTAACTCTGCCCCCAATCTTGGGCATCTACTCCAGACTAATATACCTGTTGCATTTTAGCCAAGGCAAGAGGCTTGTTCCTTGGGCCTGTTTGGAAAACAGTTACAAGCCTGACCTATGTAAACCATGTATTAGCCATGTGACTTTGGACAAATGAAACACATTATGCCTCAGTTTCTTTATCTAAAACAATGGGAGTTTCACTCTCCTAATAAGATTCGTTATAGGAGTAAGTGATACATGTTAAGAACAAGAAATAGGACTGGATATGTAACAAGCACTAAGTCAATATTAACTTATTGTTTATATGTTATTATCTACCAGAGCAAGTTCTCCATCCACAGTGGATGTTGCCAAATCTTCCTGGGCATTTCAGGCAAAGAATATTGAGGAATGGTCAGGATATCTTTTTACTGGAATCTCTTCTTATAAGCCAGGCTGAGGGGTATGTGTACATGGACGGGGAGAGACTGACTGAGTGTGATCTGATAGGATATGGGTGCAGTGGGACCCATAAGTGGTGTTTATGTGATGACTTCAAGAGCATTGTGCTCCTCTGCCATTACACCTCATAGTCACATGGGGTGGTTGCAGAGACTTGACACTAGGAAGGAAGCCAGGCAGTGAGTTGTAGTATGGAGATTTTCAGCAAGAAGGTGCAGTCAATTTGATCTGGGATGGGTAGGTCTAGGTAAGCCTCCCTTTGAAGCTCTGAGTAGGCAGAACTGTGTCTCAGAATCATAGTTTCCCCAGGGCTCTAACCAGGAACCTTGTAGTCATATCACAGACAGATTCTAGCCCCATTCCTCATTCCATCTTACTTATATGAGTTTTGGTCTCAAAAAAATAAAAGAACCACAAGGAAGATAGAATTTTTTTAACATCTAAAAGTTCACATCTACTCTGGATATGTTTCAGGTTCTCCAGTTCAGACACCCAGGGGAACTGGCCCAATCTCCTAAGTCTAAAACCATGGCACAGAAAGATACATGTTACTCAGAGATGTGGCCATGATGGGGCTTTCTGGAAGCTGTATGAGTCTCTGATGCTGGGGAACTAACTGTCCAATCTCAATGCTGGACACTGGTATTTTAAGTCAGAAGTCATCAACTTACTGGAGCAAAGAAAGGAATGTTGATGACTGAGTGGAAAAAAAAATTGAGTTCTTAAAGGAAAAGACAAGAAAATACCTGAGTCTTTAAGAGAAATGACAAGTTCTCCAAATTCAAAGTCAGGAGCTAAATAGCTATGGGAAAGTGTTTACCTATTTTTTAAAAAATGACTCTCCTAGGAATTTCAAATGGAGGAAAATCCAATAACTGAGGAAAATGGAAGTTCTATAGTCTAGGTGGCAGCCTTAGAATATCTGAGAGAATTTATACCCAATGAATGTTATTATTGTGAGAAAGGTTTCAGTGAACATCAACAAGTTTATCAACATGAAAGCACTGGCACTGCTAACAAACACTTTGAATGTGACAAATGTGGGAACACAGGTCTTGAAGTACACTAAAAATTCAAAATAATATGAATACTTTTGACTAATAACAATGCAAGAAGGCTTTTAGAAATAGCAGAAAATATCATACCTAGAGAAGTCATAGCAGTGGAAGCTCCCTTCCATGAGTAGAATTTAGGGAACATTTTAAATATTGTTTGATACTTAATAGAAATAGGGAAGCTCATACTATCATAGGACCTTAGGAATATATCTCATTTGGGACATCCTCCAGTACTGGCCTATATAGTTTGAATATGTTCCCCAAAAAACATGTAGCAGAAACATAGCCCCCATGAAATAGTTTTGGGGAGGTGGAGCCTAATGAGAAGTAATTAGGCCATGAACATGGAGGAATGGAATAATGCTTCTATCATGAGAGTGGGTTTGTTATCAAAGAGGGGGTTTGACCCCCTTTAATCTTGTCTCTCACCCTTTCTTGCCCTCACTACAATACAGCAAGAAGGCTTTCAAAAGATGCCAGCACCCAGATAGTGGACCTCACAGACTCCAAAATTGTGAGGTAAGGAATTTTTGTTCATTATAAATTACCATCTCGAGTATTCTGTTATAGGAGAGCAAAATGGGCTATGACATGGCCCAAATTCTGTTGGCCCAAACGAACACTGAAGAATTTGAAAAGTGCTTTATATAACATGAAAATCCTACCGTTATATAATGATCTTGTAATTGGATACTTTATGGAATACTTTCATAATTCTAAGTCATTTCACAATGCCAGATCCAGAATAACACTCAAGAATATAATTAATTTCCAAATAATTGGATGAATGAATAGATTCTCTTGAATTTGCCAGGTAAATTATCATATTGATTGCAAAGAGTAATAATTTTGTTTCTCTCTAATATTTATACTATTTTTCCTTCCTTGTAAGAATGTATTAAAGTAAGCTTTTAGACACTGAAAAATATGCATAAGACTTTGCACTAATGTGCCTGGAGTATGATCATGCCAAAGGACTCTTTGGGCTACAAACCATAGGCACCCACATGAGGTAGCTTCAGCAAATGCAGGACAGATGCTCCAAGAATCAGGATAGATCTAGACTTTGCAATTGGGCAGAAATCACGGTCTACAATGCTGTGAGCTGCTCACATGGTCTTCTCTTGATTCTCATTTCCTTTCTTATTTTCCATCCAAGAGGCATTGATTGGCAAAGGCAACAGCCTATGTTCTATGGTATAGATTAAGCCACTCAATGACAGATCTGTCTTGAGGAACTATGTTCACATTTCCATCAAAGAATGCATCCCCCTTCAGGTGCCCCTCCTAGAGCCAATCACCCTCAGTCACATGTGGGGACTATAATGAACTCAACTTGACTCACCAATCAACTATAGGGGCAAGAGGAGAAGTGGACCACAGAGATGATTTTACAAACACTGCATCAATGTGAATGGAGGCAGGAAAGGGCAGCCTAGAAGAATGATATTGAAGTGGCCCTAAAGTTATCCACTGTGTTTATCAAACACTGTAGTTTGCAGAGCTCTCCATAGTTTATGAAGAGCTTACTCATATTACCTCAATTGCTTCATCCTTCATGGTAAGTTTCTTTTTAATGTTAATTTTTCACATGCATAGACTGGGGCTTAAAGATACACAGTGATTTCCAAGGCTGTTGAACTGCCAAATGTCAGGACCCAGACTCCAGATTCCACTTTTCCTTCAGTCTATCTGGCTACTGTTATAAGACAATTACCACACTCTTACACCCTGTTAGATCTCTGGCATCATTAATGTCTTGAAGGAATTGATGTGATACTTTTCAGGGATGCGCTCTATTACACTAAGTGACAGATGCACAGAATGTCTACCAGCATTCACTAAAACAACTGAGAATATCTCCTCCAAGCCCATACCTTCTTCAGATAGAGGAGAAACCAGAAGAAACTGCCAGAGCAGAGTCACATTTGCCTTCATGCTGAATCAAGTGACAATATCTGTTTCTTCCTCTGCTGTGTTGTTCCCCAAGAGAGATAATAATTGTCTAGAAACTGGAGAGTAATCCTCACCAAAACTTTAATGTCATATATATTTTGAATACTACATGCTAGTTTTCAAAATAAAAGAATGAAGAGGCTGGGAATATAGCTCAGTTGGTAGAGTGCTTGCCTCACATACACAAAGCACTGGGTTCAATTCCCAGCACCTCAAAATAAATAAATAAATAAAATAATGAAGGCAGATCATTTCAACATAAATGGCCTAAAATGAGAAGGGCAAAACATTTGTCTTCCTCCATGATTTTGCTTCCTAAAAATCAGATTCTTTCCATTTATAGTCCAGTGTCATCAAGGCTCAACATCCTTTGACTGGTCTGAGATGAACTTTGCTCATGCTTGAATTCTGACCTCATCAGGGACCTAGTGCATTCAAAAGAAACAAGCATGTCTCTGCAAGAAAAAACTGCAGTTGATACTTTCACTGAGGACCTTTTAGAATGGAGAGCCATGCCACACAATATGGTGAGTCTGTGTGGCCTCCTGAGTACTATCTAGCTCTTCAAAGTCCCAATCTGAGTCAGCTTCCCCCAGTAGCAGGACACTCCATGGACTCCAGTCCTCTCTCTTAAGACCCCCAGTAGATGCCTGAAACTGCCAGTAGTACTAAACTCTCCATATACTATGACTTATCTTCTACATATATACCTGTAAGAAATTTTAATTTATAAATTAGGGACAGCAAGAGATCAACAATAACTAATAAAAAATTGGAACATTTATGGCAGTACTATAATAAAAGCTATGTGAAAGAGGTCTAAAAACATGGAATTCCCCATTTAATATTTTCAGACCATGGTTGACCTCAATTAACTAGCACTGTGGAAAACAATACTGCAAATAAGGGGAGGGGGCTAATGTAAAAATTATCTGAGCCTCTTATTTTCTCCCACTTCTGAGATTCATCTGTCTCTCACCCTGACTGCCACAACTATTCTCTAGTACAGAACAGCACAGGCCAGTGGCCAGGGAGAACCAATGGGGAAAAGGGGCATAAAATACTGATCCTTATTATTCTCATCCCTGTCACAACTATATCAGCAATTAGAGATGAGCAATCTTAAAGGCAAAAGTATAACTATGGAAAACAATGCTACATTTTAACCCACCAACCTGGCCCTTTTGACCAGTCTCCTTTGTCACCACTTATGCAGTTAGAGCTACAGGATGTCAGAGCAGAGAGACTTAATAATCAGTGCCCATCAAGTCCCAGGATTCTCCACAGCAGGGATAAAGGGCGAGGACACAATTTAAACTCCAAAAAGCTGAATCTACCCCCAGACTTCAATATTCTGCCATGTGGAAATGTAGCCACTGTTGCCCTAGGAAGTCAGTACTGGTGGAAGCATGAACAAACAATAATGACCAGAGACCTCTGGTATCATGGCCTTCACATATAGTGGGCAACAGAACCCCTGGAGGGCCTGGGAAAAACAGGGGGGCTGGGCTCCAGAGATTCTGATTCAATAGGGCTCTGGGGAGGCCCCAAGAACATGCACTTCTGGCAAGATCCCAGGTAATGCTGATGCTTTGAGTCTAGGGACCACACTTTTGAGAACCACTGCTGTATCCCAAAGTCTTTATTTTACAGAACACTGAGGCCCTCAAAGGAGAGGCCATGAGCTGGGGCTCAGGTTTCTTCACTCAAAGAATAAGAGGTTAAATTTTTTAAAAAAGGAAGAAATAAAACAAACAGGAAATACAGGATAAAAGGAAGAGATGGAGGAACGAAGAGAGAAGGAGGAAAGGAGGGAGGAAAAAATAAAATAGATAATGTTATTGAAAAATAAAGTAAAAGTATCTTCCTGAAGCCTGAGGTTGCTGGGGAGGGCACAGTTTGACATGTGATGAGAAGTTTCTGGGCTTGAAACTGGCCTATGGTCTCAGTTCTGGCACCTACAGGCAAGATGCCTTCCTCCAATATCACAGCAGCAACTTAGAATTGTAACCAATTCCTGGATTCAGAGCTCAGTCCACTAACAGTGGCTTTGGTAGAGACAGATGCTGCCTCATGACAGGCCCCAGAGTCTGAAGGAGGGGCCATCCCCTCTATGGAACTGGGATGAGAATTTGATAATTGAGACACCTTCCCAGGGTGTTCACGGTAAAAATAACAGAAGGAGAGGTAGAGGTGTTGGGTTCTAGTCCCGACCTTTTAACCACCTGTCAACTTAGGTAAGTCACTTGTTTCCTGGGAAACTGAATTGTGTTAGATATAAGAAGTGGGTTGATGATTTTTCTGGAGTTTTTCACATTTTCTGTTCTGTCATTCTACTTTGGTTTTGGGTTTCTTGCTACCTCCCTCTTTTTTGAATAGGAAGGTCCAAGAAATGATAACATTTCTGCTTCTAGTTGGTAGAATAGGAAAAGGTCAATGGAACAGATACTTGTAACACAGACATGTGACAAATGGGTAAAGGTGCCAAATGTCCCAGGCCAGTGCAGGTATCTAGATGCCTTTCTATTCAGCTTTGTGTAGACTGGTCTGACGTGGGTTTCTGCAGTCAGCCACAAAGTTTATATCACTTAGCCTCCAAGAGCAGTCCATCCAGCTGGCCTCTCACTCCTCTGAAAACACTCCTTTAAGAGCTCCTCCTTTCTCACTCGGTGCTCCCCAAACCCAACTGACAAATATCATAGGATGCAGAGCTCAGCCTGGGCTGCTCTTGTCTGGAATTACACCCTCCTAATGCACTGTAAACGGCAGCTGGATGATGCAGAGGAAGACCAGAGTCCTTCCCCCAGCTCTGATATCTCGTTAGAACCCTGGATTTCAACATTCAATTTCCTGCTTGACATTCCTACTAATTTCAAACCAAATGTTGCCCAACCAGGACTCTTGACTTCCTATTCCACACTCCCTCCAAATAGCTCCTCTTCCTTCCTTCTCAGATTAATAAATGGCACAAGCATCTATCCAGCTTCTCCAGCTTCTAAGACTTCCTCTCTTCTCCTCAGCTCTCATATGCAATACCCGGGAAAATCCAGAACATGTACCCTCCACCTCTCATCCTCTCCCTGCCAACACTTCACCCACTAAATGGCATCTGTTAACTGGGTGACTGAAAATGCCTACTGATATCTTTATGTCTACATTGTCTGCTTACCATCTGACCCCTAAACAGTAGCAAGGTTTGTTGTTGTTGTTGTTGTTTTTAAGCAGAAACAATTCCACCACCTCTAATTTCAAACCTCACAATTACTTTCCATTGCTCTTGAGATCAAACCCAAATTCCATGGCCAGGTTCACAAGATCTCCACCTCTTCACCTGCTGGGGCCCTGCCTCTCCATGGAATCTTGAATCACCCCATCCCCCAACAAACATTGGTGGCCCTTTATATTCCCCCTACTCAGGTTTTTGTTGTTCTTAGCCAAAGCCATACACGTTCCTAACCTCACATCTGCTGTTCCTCTTTCTGGCTCCCTATCTTCATTCGACTCTCACTCAAGTATCTTTTCCTCTGAGACCTTTGCTTCCTCCTCAGGCTAAAGCATCCTCAGTCTCCATCACACCATCCTGTTTTAGTTCTCTGCACAGAGATTATAATTACTAGATGATGTTCTTTGCTCTTGATATATTTAACCTGTTTTTCCCCACAAGCTTCTCAGGACCTCCCTCATCTCTATGTCCACTTCTTCAGACTCAGGGCCTAGAATGATGACTAAACCCCAGTGTAGCTCAGTAAACAGTCATTGGAACCTCAGTAACTGGGGAGTGACAGAGCCTTAGGGAGCAATTCTGTTTAATCCCCAGGCTCTGCAGAGGAGGGGATATAAGGTAGTAAAGGTTGTCCCAGCACCCCTGGGAATGGTAAGTACTCCTGTGTACTCCTGTCACTTAGTCATGCAGATTACCACCACTCCAAGTATTGCATAGGACATAAAATGGCAGAGTCACATGGATACTGAAAATGACCACAAAACTGACTCATATCTCCCTGAAGTGTCAGGAATGCCCTTTTGGATGACAGGGTCAGGACCTGTCCTTCCCAGCTCTGCTGCCTCAGCATCAGGGTCTCAGGGCTTTTCAGCTCTTACCTTCTCGGCTGATTCTGGTTTGGTGGTAGCTCTTGCTGGTCTGGATTACCCAACTTGAGGTAAAGGAGGCATGGGAGCAGCTGGGCTTTGGAAAAGGTTGGGGAGAGGTGCAGAGAGCCCCGTACTGTGTCCAGGAACATCATCTCCTTTCCCTTTAGCCTGCATGGAAGGCCAGAGGGGCATTTCCTGGCACAACCTGGTTTCCCAGGGGATTCTGCTCATATTACTCACCTCTTCTCTATGGTCCATTTTTACCTCCTTCTTACTACTTCAAGAACATGTGTTATAAGGCAGAAATAGTGCTTTTCCTCCCTTCAAAATTAAGAATTTCTGATCAGTGAATGCTATGTTGGAGACTATCAATAGTCAGATTACAGATTGGAGGAAAATATCTATAATATCAAGTAACAATATGTCACAGATTTTAAGAACTGAACTTAGAGATGTTTGCCTTTCATTCTCTGCTATCCACAAATCACAGTTCTTGAAGTGGCAGGGAAGTATTATTTTCTTCATTCCTCTTGCACCTGTGGTTAGAGCTACTAGTAATAAGGCTTAGTGGAAGGAAATGCCTCATGCCCCTGTCAAAAGGCTATTTAAGTACTGTCTAATGCATTCTTCTTTGATTAAAAATGATGTAAGCAATCTTTATTTTGCTTTTCAGCCTTGAAATTTTCATGTTTGTAAAATGCCTGATCATATACTTTGCCCATTTTTCCATTTTGGTTCTTCATGAGTCCTATTGACTTGGAAGAAGAGTTCCTTATATATTGTTCCTTGATACCGCAGGTATTTTTTTCCCATCTATCATCTGACTGTAGATGCTCTCCAAGATAGGTAGACCTTCTTGATCAGAAAGCCTTATTTTGATATAATCAAATGCATAATTTTGCACTATAATTTGTACTTTTGAGGTTTTACATAATATATCCCTCCTACACATAACCCTTTTTCAATTAACTTTATAGTTTAATCTTTCACATTTAAATATTTATTTTTAGTTTTCCTGTGCAGTGTGTAGTCTGGGTTCAGTTTGGTTTTTGTTTTTTCTTTATTTAAAAAAATTTCTCTATAAAAACTTCCCCTACATAAACTTTCCCTATTGATTTGTGGTTCCACTTTAATGTATACTAAGCTCCTATCATACAAAAGTCTGTCTCAGATCTTCCTATTCTGAGATGCAGGCCTATTTGTTTGTACTAACCTCAAGACCACAACTTTTAACTACTTTATATTTGTGGTACACCCTATCTGGTAAAGTAAGTTCTTTTTACACTAATAGCCATTTCCATTTTTTTTTTTTTTTAGAGAGAGAGTGAGAGATGGAGAGAGAGAGAGAGAGAGATGGAGAGAGAGAGAGAGAGAGAGAGAGAGAGAGAGAGAGAGAGAGAATTATTTTAATATTTATTTTTTAGTTTTCGGTGGACACAACATCTTTGTTTGTATGTGGTGCTGAGGATCGAACCCGGGCTGCATGCATGCCAGGCGAGCGCGCTTCCGCTTGAGCCACATCCCCAGCCCAAATAGCCATTTCTTAAAGGAGATTTTTTTAAAACAACTATTCTACCAATCAGAAAACAATGTGACAATATTCAAATATAAAGTTGTTTTTTCGTGTTTTTGTTAAGTACCAACTATCATTTGTATAATATGGGGTTAAGCTGGTAAATGAATAATTGAGACATTCATTCAAAAAACGTATATTAGATGCCTAATATTTGTTGGTTGGCCTGTTAAAGAGACTGAAGATTGAGTAATGAACAAAAACAACAAAATTCTGTCTTCATGAAACTTATGTTTTTAGTGATAGGAATCAGCAAGCCATCTTAATAATATCCCCTTCCCCATCCAGTGTCTGGGGAATGCTTTTCCCACCAGGGTCGTAGGTAAAAGCCCCTCTGGTTCCTGGAATAAATATTTCAGAATAAGAGAGCCAATCTTAACCTGAAAATAAATAAATGTTGTTCTTCCTGAGGTTTATAGTAAATCATGAATTCATACATGAGTTAATTTAATCAAGATTTTATGTGTTTAAAAGTCAATGTACTAAAATGAAATGAAGAGAATGTAGTCACTGTTCTGACATTGATTAAAGAGCTATAGAAATAAAGATAAAATTATTGCTGCTATGAATCTTCTGAATAATAACATCTACTTATTTTCATTATATTTTTAATAATGAAAATGAAACTGTCCTTTAAAGAAAGCAGTCTGGTTCTAAAAGGAATCCGGACAATTTCAGATGTACCTGCTCTTTCTAATCACAGGATGAAAGGTTAACACAGTAGCAACTCATGAACATTTAGGGCCCTCAAGGGAAATGCACCTGTTCCGTTGGAGACTGCTTTGTGACTGGCTTCTCCCAGTCACTGAGTAATCATGAGGTGATTGAAGTTTTCATTCCACTACATCCTCCTCTTGGAGAAAGCTGAATGGACTGAGGAGCACCTGGCTGGTTGTTCTTTTAGTTGGCTCAGAAATAGTCCCAGAATTCCAAGGTCAGATATCCTCGTTGGTCACAGCCACTGTAGGTAGCAGAGAGCTGACCAGAGGGGTTAGATTTGCCACCCTCCCTAGGGTCTTGGGTTGGGGGATAACTAGGGGACAGGATAGGAAAATCAGAGCTGGGTAGATAGTAGTATAGCCTGGCTGATCTCTTCAGTATTTCTCAGAGGTGAGAACAGTGGCCAGTGTCACTGGGAAGGCCCCCCTCCAACCAAACACCTCCCTATGGAGAGCAGACTCTGGGAGTGTGAGGTTAAGTACAGTGGCACACACCAGCCACTTCCCCTCACCTGAGGTTCCCAGGATGCCAGCTTTCCTCTCCCTTTACCAAAGGAGCTAAGAACCCAGCAACCAAGAGGGGCAGGCTGCCACCGTACAGCTGGGTGATATGAAGTATGCTGGATCTCTTTGGGCCTTAGTTTCCTCTTTGTAAAACAAGGAACATGTTCATGATTAACTTTCTAGGGCACAAACAGCAAAGAATGCAGTCACTTATACCGTGTTCCCTTCTTCAAACATGGTATCCAACCTCTTCCTCCAAGCCTGGCCACTGAGTCAATGCTTTGGACTGTCTTGTCTCCCCCAAACCCTGTGATAAGGCTGTGAGGATGGTGTGGCATCCTTGCTCATAGAAGGCTCAATTGAGCATGGTAAGCTTGCACCAGATGCTACAAGATCAGAGCAGGGACCACTACCAAATTTACTAAGCCTAAGTCTCTATAACATTGCCTCTAGTAAACAGAAAGAAGAAATGAAGAAGAAGAAGGAAGAAGGGGGAGAAACAGGAGAAGGAGGAGAAAGAACGAGGAGGAGGAGGAGGAGAAAGAACGAGGAGGAGGAGGAGGAGGAGGAGGAGGAGGAGGAGGAGGAGGAGGAGGAGGAGGAGGGAGTAGTAAAAGTAGCAGTAGTAGGAGCAGCAGCAGCAGTTTGTCTGTCTATGCATCAAAAAATTTATTTGAAAGAAAACGTTCATCTAATTATGAGGAAAAGCAAGTCCAAATTCTGCAGGGCATATCAGCAGACTGGATCCCTAAAGAAGAGTTGATTTTGCAGTTTGAGTGTAAAGACAGTGTGCTGGCAAATTTCCTTCTGCCTTGGGGACCTTAGTTTTCTCTCTTAGAACCTTCCTGATTGGCTAAGGCCCACTCTCATAATGGAAGGTAATCACTTTTACTCAAAAGCCACTGATTTAAATGTCAATAACATGGGAAAAATATCTTCACACTAGCATTCAGATGTTTTTGACCAAATACCTGGGTATTATAGCCTAGGTAAGTAGATACATAAACTTAATCTTCACAATAGCCATGATTGTTAAACATGCCATTAAGTAGCAGAGCAATAATAAAAAAAGGTACGCCATCAAGTCAACTGTGACCTAACACTTTTCTGCCACTTCTAATTTATTTTCATACTTATATTTAGGGAAATTTTTCTTTATGTTGGGATTGGAGATTGGGCTCAGGGCCTTGCACATGCTAGGCAAGTGATCTATCACTGAGCTATAGCCAAGATATAGACAGAAATTTCTTTTATACATCACTTTTTCACAAACATGGAAAAAAAAGAACCTAAGAAAAATCAATTGGTTAAGACTTCCTAGAATTTTCCAAGCTACCTCAGGGATGACTGCATCTCCCTGGCACCATGTACTTTGACTTTAGGAGCATGGAGCATAGATCGGGGGGACTGCTTGAGTTGTCACTAAGATATTCTTCAAACCCTCTCCTACAAGCTGAGCAAGTGGTATTTTCCTGTTTAAGGTAGGTTGAGTAGTCATATTTTTAATTTCTGTTATAAAATGGAACATGAATATGCTTTCTTGTAGAGACCTTCCTTCCTTGGGCTCCCTAAAACTGCTGATTGTGACTAGAAATGCAGATTCATGGTCACTTCTCACTGATGTATACTTGCTTCATTAATATCAAGTCTAAGTGCCATGGATGTGTCTATATCTTTCTGCACACTCATGGCTCTTCTCTTGAATGCAGTGTAAGTATAATCCTTCTGAAGATGTTTATACCCACAGTCAAACTCGACACAGGTGAAGTTATGACACCATGAAAAGTTTACACACACACAGCTGTACTGACCAGTTGTGACCACATCCTGGACTTTGGCTATTGGGTGACCCATTATAAATTGAGGGATGATAAAATGTGGAAGAAGGTGAATCTAGGAATCAATGGATTCTGGCACTGAGTTTTCATTAGTATTACCGCAGACTTCCAAGGTGGCCCTGCCACCCCATTAGAGAACGTGCTCCCAACCCCGAGGCCAGAGTCTTGCGGTACTCCTGAGTCTCCCAGCCTTTCACCCTTGCTCATGCTTTGTTCCAGTCTGAAGGCCCTGTCAGACACAGAGCCTTTCTCATGGCCACACCTTCACTCAGGCATCTTTCTCTCCACAGAATGTGAAACTCCAAAAAGGGTCATATGATTTTATGAACCATGAGTGTTGTTGAGGGTCCTCTATGATTCACACACAGGAACTCATCCAGTAAGTATGAAACCACATTAAGAAAAGCAATGTTATCATCCATACATACCTAATACATGGCCTTATTATTGTATATGATGGCAAACTACTTATTTTAGCAGGCATTTCATTATTTAAATAAATGCCATATTCCTTATATATGGGTTGACCACACAGCTCAGTTCTCCTGGGATAGTAAATTTTCAATGCTGCCCCTTTTCCTCTCAAAAATGGCCCATTTCAGACAGTCGTAATCTATAAGTTCATCTATTTGTAAAGTCATGTTCAATTCATTGATATATCTCACAGTCCTTCAATTAATTTTTATGCTCAAAGGACTTAATAATTAAGGAAATTTAATCTAGATCCTGAAAGCAAAATGTCCTGCTCCCCACTCTCCAACTTATCAAAGTTTTCATCCAACATTCTTCAGCATCAGAGATCATCTGAGGAAAGTGCTCCATGACTGACAAGCAGATTTGAACACCTCAGATCATACTCCTTTCCTTAAAGTGAGGACCTGAGCCCAGGTGGGCCACATGACTGGGCAGAGACACATGACTGAGTTTGCACATTGGAAGGAGAGTCTGTTCCTAGACATTTAGGTTAGGTCCTATCCTCTGCATCACAGAAGACTGAACAGTATTGGCACTGTTTTTCTTAGGCTCAAGGTACTTCTAGGATGTTTTTCTTCAAAGCTAGTCTTGAAAGCTACCTATAAGAACTTGAATCTGATAATCCTGGTTCCATTTCATGTGACTCAAAGGAAGTTTTCCTTGCTCAGGTATCTGACACTTGACCTCACACTGGGCTCTCCAGCCCTCTCCCTGTGGCCTCTTTGTCTTCCCTACCAAGATAAGGGAAGTGCTCATTCCCTAGTATCCCACATTGTGACTACTGGCCATAGGTCCTTTAAGGAGGTACAGTCGGTCCTTTGTATTCACACCTCCACACTTGCAGATTTGATAGATCACAGAACAAAAATATTTTTAAAAATTGCACAGATACTCACATACTGACTGTTATACTCAGATACTGAACAAGCCAAGATATCCAGTGGTCAGTATCTTCCATTGTTCTTCTGGTCTGTGTGCCCAGCCCCTCCACCGTGCAGGATGTACAACAAATATCTTAATTTCTTGGGTCATGCCTACAAACCACATGACTTGTACTTCAAAGAAAGTTACCTGCTTTCTCTTTGACACGTCCCAAATCAGTACCCTCCCAAAAACAAAAAATTTGCTCCTGTGGTGCTATTCAAAGGAACAGTCAATCCATGTATGCTTTGATCCTTCCTGTGTTATAATATTTCTTCCAGGACATTTGCTATGAAATGCTGTATCAGTCTTCTAGAGCTACTACAAAAAAAATGCCCCAGACTGGGTGGTCTAAACAGCAGACATTGATCTCTCTCAGTTCTCCAGACCAAAGTCCAAGATCAAGGTGTCAGCAGTGTTGGTTTCTCCTGAGGATTCTATCCTGGGTTTACAGATGAATGTCATCATTTGTTTGTTTGTTTATTATATTTTTTTATACTTTATTTATTTTTATGTGGTACTGAGGCTCGAACCCAGTGCCTCACACATACTAGGCAAGCGCTCTACCACTGAGCTACAACCACAGCCCCCGAATGCCGTCTTTCTACATCTTCACATGGCCATACTTTTGTGTATGTGTATCCCTAGTATGCCTCTCTATTTTTTTATAAGGATACCACTTAAACAGGATTATGGACTACCATGGCCTCCTTTTAACAATATTACAGCATCCCTTTGTATCTGCAGGGATTAATTCCAAGATCTGCTGTAGATACCAAAATTCATGGATGCTCATGTCTCTTATATACAATGGTATTGTATTTGCTTAGAACCTACGCAGATCTTCATGTTTACTTTAAATCATCTCTAGATGAAAATATAATACCTAATACTATTTAAATATTATTTAAATTGTTGCTATACGGTCTTGGCTAGGGAATAACAACAAGAAAAAAAAAGTCTTTACATGCTCACAACAGATGCAAGTTTTAAAATATTTTTGATTTGTGATTGGTTGAACCCGAAGACGTGGAACCCATGAATATGAAGGGCTGAATGTACCTCTTTAAAAGCACTGTGGCCAAACAGTCCCATTCTAGGGCATTAGGGATTGAGAACTTCAACATATGTATTTTAGTAGGGACACAATTAGTCCATAACAAACGGGATCTTCCTAGCAATTCTGAGATGGAGGTGGCCTCATATTACAGACGAGGTCTTTGAGGTAAAAGTGATACTCATGGTATCTGTGTGTCCTGTCCACAGTTTTGGTTTTTTTTTTTTTTTCATTCAACAAGTGCTTTCCTGAGCACTAACTGATATCCACTGTATGCCTGCTGTCCAGGTGCCCAGTATGTGACCTGGACAAGTCAGAGCAGATTCCCATGCTCATGAATCTGGGGCATGGAGGAACAAACATATGAAATCACTGGAGTAGAATGTGATTAGCTCTGCCTCAATGGTAGAGTGTGTAACAATATACACAAAACTCTGAGTTCAATCCCCTGCACCTGCCACAAAAAAACAACACTACAACAAAAACATCACATAAAAAAACCAAAATGGCCTCTAACACTAATGAGCATCCTGAAGAATCCCAAGCTGTATAAAGGACAGAGGTAGAAGAAACTGGGCCTGAAAACTGATTTTCTCCTACTCACTGTACCAATCTATAAAGGAAGAACTAAAACCTCATTGAGGTTGACCAGAAGCAAACTTGCTCCAACCCTGTTAAGTGCTGAACATAGATGGCAAAGCTTACTGGACCCAGCAGATCTCTGATTCCTGACAGCATGGGAATGGCAAGGCATCTGCCATACGGTTCTGCATCCCCAGCAGAACACACTGCATCACCATGCTGTTCACTCACCAGTGTGAGTCAGTGGGATGCCTAGAGGGAGGCCACAAATGGGTTACTGTCATAGCTGAAGAGCTCTGTGATTAGGGAATCTGGACTGAAAGCAGGCACCTCCATATCTGGAGAGAGATATAATCTCACCTCTCAAGATCACCACTTGTATAAAGATCCCTGAGAAGTGGCATGACAGGAAGAATAGTTAGGACCATAGTCAGCATACATTTAGATAAATGTGTCAGGATACAACAAGCCCAATGGTGGGGCTGTCTGAGGTCAGGTGACCATAAAGAGACCTTCCAGGAAGGGACAGAATGTGGAGGATCACATGGTGAGGAGGCACCCATAAAATAATCTAGAGAAAGAGCTGTTTGAGCAACAAGTCTACAAGTTCACAGGCCCTGAGATGGGGGAGTGGGGGGGTGGGGTGGTTCCTTGGACAGAGAGCAAGCTAGCATGGAAGGGGTGGAAGCAGCAAAGATGAGGCAGAAAGAGAGGCCCAAACCAGATACTGAATCCATAAACACCTTGATCTTGAACTCTCAGCCTCCAGAACTGAGACAAATGTCTTTTGTTTAAGCCACCCAGTTTGTAGCATTCTGTTATAGCAGCCCCAGCTCACTAAGGAGGGCAGGAATCCAGATCTTTCTGGCTTACACCTTGTTTTTTTTCCAATGCCAGGGCAGCCAGCTGCTGCTTTACTCAGGACATGGGGCTTCCCTTCAGCCAAGGGGTCACAGGATGGAGGAAGTCAGAGGGCTGAAGATACAGGTGGATCACCAGGGGAACAAGGTTCTCTTCACATGCAATTCAAACCACAGCACCGTGATGATATTCTGATCATAAAAACCACACCTTATTCACTAAAGCAAGGAGGGTGTTTATTATACCAGAAACCACAGGGAGTGAGTAGGCTGGCACGAGGTTGTGATTCAGGCAGAGATCTGGCAGTGATATCAGGAGCAAACGTCCCATTTGTGGCCGGATGATTATTAATAACACAAGGCACTCAGTGTACACTGAAAACTCTCCCTGGCATATGAATACAGAAGTCCCCTGGAATCAGCTTACCAAATGGGAGCTTCAGGTATCAGACCAAAGTGGCCACTCTTTTCTTGAGGCTGAATGATGGAATGATTTTGATGCCTGGAAGGACTTGTAGGGTCTGTTGGGAACATTAACAACATGGGTTCATGCTCCTGTGACATTGGTACTTCACAATATGTTTGCAGTACTTTCCCTCACATCATCTTCAAATAACACTCAGTGGTAGATATGCTTAACCACATTTTACAGATGAATAAATTGAGAATGAGAGTGATGAAGTTATTTGCTCAAGGGAAAAACAGAGAAGAAATGATAGAAAAATAACCTGAATCCAAGTCCAATGTCCACCCCCTCCCCTGAGAATATCTATTTATCACCCACCTGTCCATCCAACCACCCATCTATTACACACCCAGTCACCAATCCGTCTACTCATCCATCCATCCATTAACCCATCCATTGTTCCTACTACACACCCTCCGTATGCTTACATGAGTGGGCTTGGGAAATTCAGATCCCTACCTCAAGGACTTGAAACTCATCAAGGAAACACATGGTATATTCATGGTTACATCAAAGGCTCAAGTCCAGAGACAAATCAGATGAGATCTTAGGAGCCTTGCAGAATTGCTCATGGGATCTAAGGCATAAAGACAGGTTCATAAGAGGGGGTGGAAGAAGAAATAAGTACTGGGTACAAGTCTAAGTCAAGCATCATCTCCCACCAGGATGATGGGAACAGGCCTGCATGACTCATGGACAAAGCCATGCAGTTTTTGACCTGTAGAGGAGGAGACATGTCAGAACACTCGGTGAATCCTATTCTTTGAATGCATACCTAAGGCCATAAATGTTTCCCATTGTTAAGCTCCAAACCTAGATGCATAGTGCTGTCCAGGGCAGCCTACCCCAACCCAGCCTTATGTGGCCTCTCTTATGTGCTCCACTCTAGCCATCTGACTTCTACACAGACTGCTCCTGCTCTTTTCTCTTTTTTTGCCTCATTAGCACCTAGTCATCCTCTGCACCTGAAAATAATGGTCTCTTCCTGCACGAAGTCTTCTGAGATTGCCTAGGTTGTCTCTGTCTTTTCTTCTCACAATTGCCATTCTGCACACTAGGGTACTGGTCGTTCACACATCCAACCTGATGGAAACTCAATGTAGACAGACACCCATATTTTATGTTGATCAGAATATCCCACTATCCTAGCTCCAGACCTCAGGAAAGATTGAACTGAAAGATGAGTGGAGAGACAGATGGACAGGTATTGCCCAAAAAAGCTCCATTTCCGGTCAGCTGCACCTTGGCATCTCCAAATGTGGATGTAGAAAGGCAGGCAAGGATTGGAAATGCCATGGACAAAACCAGAGAACAGTTAGCCTAGACTAGGTTTACATGGAAGCTCAAAGCTGGTCTATTCCCAAACAGAAATCTTGGCCCTGCACTAATTTACCTGAGACTTGGTCAGACAAGTGTACCTTGTTTCAGCTGAGAAAAGGCTGAACAATTGTACCCAAGGGTTTGGTGGTCCATGGTCTCAGCACCCTCATGTGCTCACAGCCAGGCAGATCAAGGATGCAACCTCACTGTGTTGCTGGAGGTTGGGATTCATCAGGATTGTCAGGAAAATTAGACCCTCAGGACATGTGTTCACTAATGGAGCCAGTAGAGACAGGGCAGCCAATTCACCCCTGGGCCTCCATGGCTAGTCACTATAGTTTGTAGGTATCTCCTGTTGTTTTTGGTGGCAAACTAGGCCTTCCAAGGGTAGATCTGAGGCTCCCCTCCCTGTTTGCCTGAAGCCACTCCTGGCTCTCAGTCCAGCTTCCCATTCATGGGTCCCTCTGGGTCACATAAGTTTCTCGCAATTCTGAGCTGAGAAAAGCTGGAAAGGTAATACTACACCTAGCCCATAGTCGAGGAAAAATAAGGCCCAGGGGAGGATTTGACTTATTCTAGGACCCCTGACAAATGAGTTGCTGAGGTTTTTGTTGATTTCTGCTGATAGGAGATATGATATCTACAAACAGATCAACCTCTCCTACGAATTACTTGGAGTACCCTGGGCGCCCACCCCACCACATGTGCACAGGCATCCTCTGTAAAACCCACAAGCCACAGACTGCCATAGGCCCCCAGGATGTACTCCCAGGGCCTCTATAAAGCTAAATCTGAAATAATTACAACCAAAGAAAGTATTCACACACACACACACACACACACACACACACACACAATGCACAAAATTACCCAGCAAACTTGTTATTTAAAAAGAACAGAATTGGTTTCCACAATTTGTTCTGGAAAGCAGATACCACCAGAAACTCCACACTGCAATTAGTTCTCCTAATGAACAATCACTGGAGCATTCACCAATGAATACAAGCAGGATGGTGCAGGGCCAGGGCAGCGGGCAGAGCTGAGTCACCCTGGCACTCCTGGGCAGCAGGGAGGCCAGGTGCAAGGACAGAGCCCTGAGGCTCCCAGCAGGGACAGGTGTTCTGTTCCCACAGGATGGGCCAAAGCACCTAGGACTGGAACTGACTAAGGTCTCCTTGCCTAATAGCCAGCAGCCCCCAGTTCTGACTACCTGGGGAAACAGAATTCACCAGAGCCAGCCTTCTAGATACTGAGTGGCTCAGAGGCCATGTGAGGACAGTCCCTGGGCTGGCTCTCAGCCACTGCCATCCAGGGCCAGCAGTGGGAATGCAGTCACTGATACATAGATGTTTTCTCAAAAGGCATAAAGTTGCATTTTTGGAGTGATGGTAACGTTTTAAAGCATCATTTTAAAAAATAAAACAAATTACAGGAAAAATCATCTACTTTGTGAGTGATAAGATTTCTGAGAATAAATTGCTGTGTGTTTGTGACTATGGGTGCATAAGAAATATGAGATTTGCTGTTGAATTGCTTTCAATCCTTGACTCAAAGCTAAAAGAAACCAAGATGGTTTTAAATCCTGAACTTATGACATTTATGTGATGTTTTTATGTTAATAAATAAAATATATTTATAATACAATAAATGATAATGAAAACAATATTTCTAATAAATTATATAACGCAGGGCCATCATCCACACAGTGTAGGTTGAGGATACATAGTGTGTGTGTCTATACTTTATACACAAGTGACACACATATGTATCACATAAGTTCTGAGTACTATCAGCATACATTTCTTCATTTTGCTCTCTTACATAAAATCACACAAAAAAAGAAGTATAATAATGTTCAACCTCACATTATACTTAGTCATGCAGATGTTCACATTAGAAGTAAATTTGATATTATTAAAATTCGGCCCTTCTGTAGCACATTTGCTATGTGGGGATTAAGTATGCTTTGAGCTATACTTCATATATCACATATTTTTTAACAGATTGGCTTATTTTATGGAAAAATTAAGAAATAAATCCATAGTTATTTCCTTTTTTACCCAGTCTTTAGGAGGCAATTACCATTTATCTGATACAAAAAATACTATAAGAACTAGTTCAGGTCCAATTTTTCAGGCCTGCATTTTGACTGGGTTTGTCAGGCTCCACAGTGTTCTGGTGCTGAGAGAGATCCCCAGAAGTCACACCATCAGGAGGCTCTCTCCCAGCCCTCTATGTGTTTCCTGCTGACCTTTTGGCTGACAGAGAAGAGGATCAATGGACAGATCTGTTTAACTTTGCAGGTAAGACTTTACTAGAGCAGAACATTTTCAGAAAAGTGAAAATAACACAGTTGAAAGCCACTAGTCTACATAATCAATGATCATATTCTAGAGGAGGAGACAAGCTCACGGTGGCCTCTGTCACTCAGTCTTCCAGCAGCAAACAGCAGACTAGAACTGCCATTTTCTATTTTAAGCCAGGAAGTGTCCTCTACTCCATTCTGCCTGCTGCTCTGGACACACCGATAAGACATCTTTCCATATCAGTCTGTCATTTCAAAATCTTCAAGGGAATTGTGAAAAAATAAAAGACCATTTGCTAAGATGTCATTGTCCTTCAATTTTTGTCCATTCACAAAACATTCCTTAAAAATGATGGACCGCATTTGAGGATTATTACTTATTTTCCCTACGAAACTGATGGCTCAGATTTCCCTGCAAATACATTAACACATCACTCTCTTTGTACAGTGATCAAACTGCCTGGGAAGACAGGGATGCCTCTACTCATGTCTCATTAAGGACACCGAAGGAAGCCAGCATCTTTTTTTTTTTTTTTTTTTTAATTCTGTACTGGGCCTTATGATGCATGCTGGGTCAGTGCTCTACCACTGAACTATATCTCCAGCCTTTTGATTTTAGGCTAAGACAAGGTCTCACTAAATTGCTCAGGCTGGCCTTGAACTTGTAATTCTCCAGCCTCAGCTGCCTGAGTACCTGGGATACAGGTGTGCACCACATCTGGTTCAGTACCCTTTTCTAGAAACAGCCATCTTGTCCACCAGCTAGCAGGAGCTTCATAAGGCGCAAAGACTCCTTTTTTTTCCCCATACATTCTGCCAAACCCTATGGATAAAGCCACATCCTTTTAATTATAATTTGAAAGACTTTCTGAAGTCTTTCACCCTGTTCTTAGGAGTTTCCACAGCTGTGGGAGTCATATAAGTGCTCTCCACTATGACCATCTTAGGCAGGTGATCCCCATGAGACATTGATTGTGGAGGGGCCAGGATTAGTTGAAAGTCAGTGGAGATTCATAAAGGATAAATAAGAGGTATAAAATATTATAAGATAGTAGGGACTAGTTCTAGTGTTCTATTGCACAATAGGGTAACTAGAGTCTACCACAATTTATAACATATTTTGCAAAAATAACCTGAAGAGTCTGAAGATTCCCAAAACATAGAAATGATAAATGTTCAAGGAGATGGAAATGTTAATTAACTGATTTTATCATTATACATTGTATACATGTAGCAAATTATCATATTGTAGCCCATAAATATGTACAAATATATGTCAATTAAAAATTAAATTAAAAAATAAAGCATGCACAAGAATAAGCAATTTGTCTGCCACAGAAACCCAAAACTTCCTCATAGTTGCTAATCAAGGGGATGATACCAGATGACAAGCTTAACCCCCTTATTGGAAGGTTAGTTGGAAGCCTCCCTAAACTACAGTGGAGTAGAATATAATGGTCTCCCTAAATTACAGTGGAGTAGAGTATAATGGCGGCATGAAATAAAACACTTTCAGTCTTGCTTGAAGTCAGTTACAGTAATTTAATTTTAATGAAGAGTGGGGTGAGGGGTAGTCCTTTTTTCCTTGTTACTACCAAAATATGTGTGAGGAAAGTTCCTTGGATGTAATCTTCAAACCATAACTTTGATAGGAATCCTGTTTTTAAGGTTTATTGAAAATACTGGGGCTTCACCCTGACCATCTGAATCACCTGACCATCTCCCACACCTGAAGCTGAGAGCCAGCTCCAGCACCCTCCTTACCTGAACCCTCTCGGTGCTCACCCCCTCTTCTTCTACCCTGTGGGCATGACCTCAGGTTGTAGCAATGACCGGGATCTGGGCATCACGGCCTCACTCCCTTCTACCTCACAACACATCTCAGGACTGGGAAAGATTTTAGAAACTGAGACCTCACCCATGCTGGGGTGGAGGTGGGGAGAGGGAGGTCATGCCAGAGGATGTCCGAGAAACCTTCCTCATCTATAGGAGTTGTCTTTGTGAGAGCTCCACCAATATATCCCCCCAGGTATACTGCTGGGTCCATGACATGCAATAAGGACAAAATGTTTCAACCCAACTCACCTGGGAAAAAGCGAAATCCCATTTATACAGACCACTTCAGTTTAAGCACTGACAAGCCATTTTTGTTGAACTCTAGGAGAACTGCTTGAAACTTGCACAAAAGTGATGCTAATGAAATAACAGGCACATAATAATTGTCCCAAGCACTGTGTCAAGAGGCCAGGGAAGAAGACAGGTGTCAGAAGGCAGCTGTGGGCAGAGGCTATTCAGCCAGCTGCATAAGTGGAACCAAAACACTGCAGGAGCCACACTTGATCTTGTTCTGCTTGCCCCTACCCATACACATGGCCCCTGAGGAGGAAACAGGAGGCTGAGTCAGCTTCCCAAGGGGGTCTAGGATCAGTTTGAAGGTTGCAGGATGGTTCCACAGAGGCCCTACCAGCCCAGAGGCTGCCATGTACAGAGAGACAAATACTAAAAGCTAGCTTATAATGAACTGAAAGAAACCATGGAGATGCAGGCAACCTTGCAGACAAACAGCTTAGCAATGACCTACACTGGGACACCATCTACATTCGGGGGCCCTGTATACCGAAGGGACCTAATGTGTATTGGGCTGGCATTTGTTCAGCCAGTGCTCCACACCTGTGTGCCCTCTCTCTTCCATCTCTTCCAGGTGGGCACTGACTTCCCCTGTCCATATGGGCAGATGACCAAACATGATAATGTCACCTTTAAAAGAAGGCATATGACTTATAAAAAGGTCACCTGTCTCTGGAGAGAAGCACATGTAGGAACAGATTTATATTTGGCAAAATCTAAGACTCAATGACATCACACTCTGTGAGTCTTTCCTTAATCTAAACAAGTAAGTGTAAAGTCAATTACTGGAGCAGGAGGTGCTTCTCAGATCAGGAAGCTGCCTGGGTTCCCAACTCCCCTGCTCAAGGCAGAGAGCTCAGAGCCAACTCCAGTTCCCTCCTTGCCTGCCCCCTCTCTGAACTCACTCACTTCTCTGTCGCCAAGAAACAGCTTGAGGTTTCTCAAGATGCCCCCTCCTCCAAAACCCAACAATAGAAACAACAAATATCTACACACAATCAAATAACAAATCAATGAAAATACACTCTCAGCTATTGAGCAAGAGAGGAGACAAGCCAGATAAATGTTTCCAAGGCTCTCTCTGGTTTTGCAAAATTGCCCATGATATCATATTATTTTAACAAGTCTTAAGAACATTTCTATAAAGAAGTATACACAAAAGTTTTATAGAGATTTGGACATTTTCTACATGCTTAGGGAATTACATTCCAACTAATTTACCATGCTCATATAGCATCAAAATTGTACATTTCTTTATGTAAACTCTTATTGGTTTCCAATTCTTATACTTCTTAAGGTTTAGTCAGTCCAGAGAACTAAGACAATTTTCTAGTTTAAAGAGTTTGGGTAAGATTTTTGCTTGTGTTAACATAATTTTCTGGGTCTCATTGAATCTGGAAAAAAAAAAAACGTGGCTCATCTTGCAGTAATTGATGCACCTCTGGACAGAAACATTTCCCTGGAGTCTCATTTATGTGCCTTTCAGGAGTATAAAGAAGCACATTTTCACCAATGAGAGATTTTCTCATGAATCAATACGGCTATCAATTTTACCAGCAACACATTTAAAAAGAGACTATCTTAGCCAACCTCTTACACCTGCTGGAAAACAAGTCAAGCTCAATGTAGTCTGTTCATTATATTGAAACAGGCATTCAAGTCTTCTGGGGTTAAAAGACCTACTAAAGTTTTTACTTAAACCCTATTCTTCCATACAGGAAGCTCTAATGAGTCATTTTTCAGCCAAGAAACATTCACAAAGACCATCAGGGCCCTCAGTTCCAAGGCTAAGAGTTCCATTCTTTTGCCACTGCCTCTTCCTCTGTACTAGAGCCTCAGTCTCTTGTCCTAGATCTCGTACGGGAACCAGTGACCATTGTTAAAAAGAGAGAAAATTTATCAAAATAAGATAATACAGACATGACTACAGAGCACTTTACAGCCCAATGTAAATGGTTAAGCGGAGAGAGGTGAGTTTCTCACTGGAAATATGTTGATGTCATCCTATTCCTGTCTCTGGGGAACCAGCTCTGAATGTATGATCTAGAACCCTGGGGCAACAGGGTATGTGGAGTGCTGCTGCTGCCCTGCCTTAAACACCATTTCCCATCATCGTGGGAATGAGAGCATGGGGATGGCCTTTGGCCCCATGTACCACCCAATCCCTTCGCTTCTCTTACTTGTAGTCCTCTTGAGACTTCAGGCCAATTTAATTCAATTTTTCTTTATTTGTCAGTTTCTATATACTAGAAATGGTAATGTACTAGTATCTTAATAAACATTGCCTTATTTAATCCCTACATAAGCTCAGTAGGGTCAACAATATCATTTCCACTATGCAAGTGAAATTGAACCTCAAAGATGCTAATTTGCCCATGTTTATTATGCTTCAAAGTGGGTCTCCTCACAGCTGAATGCCAAGCTCCTCACTGCTCTCTCCCAAGATGCAGTGTCATGGGGAAACATAAGTGCGGCATACACATGCACATGTGCATATGCTCACACATACACAACACATGCATCTGTGAGGAGGGCTTATATAGGTGTGTGACTGTCCATGTATATGAGTACAAGACATCAGTTTATGAATGTGCTTAAAGTTTGTTTTTAATTCTAACATTATTATTATTAAGCTCTTAGAGGGTTTTTTTTCCTATGTCTCCAAATTGCATGCCAGTTTGTCCAAAAGTTGCAGCATAAAAGGCAGAAATACCCCCCAATGCCTTATCTAGGCTTGGAGAGCTGACATTCAAGATCTGTAACTCCAGTTTTGAGAAGTTCATAGAGAACGAGTTCAGTAAATGCTTAGAGTAGACTTGGTGGGTAGAGCGCATCCACCTGGCATGACAGCTATGCTCAGCAACCTGCTTGCCTGAAATGGTTCAGAAACAGCGGCAAAGTCCATTGCAGCCCGTATTCCAATAATTAAAGTGCTATATTTTATTAAGACCCTTACATTCTGATAAAAGTAAAAGGGATACAAAATCATAGACCAAAACAAATAAAAAAATACACCAGAGAAAAACCAGACCCATAAGCTATTAATAACCTTAAGTTCTGTGTCTTTTCACCTGAATTCTTCCCGAGAACTTAGAGGAATCAGCCAACATACTACCAACACATTTTTTTTTTAATCTTAGATGATCCCAAGAAATCTCTGTCAGTGTCATTTTAACTTTTCCGTTGAAGATGCTGACACCTCAGAGCAAGTAGTACCTTTATATATAGAGAAGGGTTTGGAAGACAGACAATCCAAATGCATAACAGTCTGTTATACAATAGAACTAATAAAGGCCTATATGTGATCAAGTAAAAATTTTATACAAAAGAGAGAGAAAAGAAGAAGGAAGAGGAGGAGGAGGAGGAAAGGAGGAGGCAGAGGAGGCAGAGGAGGGAGAGGAGAAGAGGAAGAAGGAACGGGAGGGAAGGAGGAGGGTGAGGGGAAGGGAGGGGAGGGGAGGGTTGGGGAGGGTATGGAGGGGAAAGAGAAAAAAAATCCTTCAAATATCCTCACAAAATTTCCACTAAAACTATTCAAGAATTGTCAAGTCCTCATCAAGAGGCAGAATAAGCTGTCAAAGTAAAGAAATAAAACACCCAAACTACCTTCCATCTTGAGCAAAAGTCTTTCTTGCTTCATTATCCCCAACATGGGGTACTGCATTTCTTGAAATATACTCAGGTATTGGTAACAACACCCATGGTATGTTCCTTGTTCAAATGCCAACTCAGATGAGCACTTTCAGAAGCCCAAGCTAGGGTAAACTTCAGAAAACAGTCTGGAAACAAAAGAAGGCAGTTCAGCCTGGAGGCAGGTTGATTTCTCTTCTTGATCCCATCTCCTGGTCAGTTCCAGCCTTGGGAACTCTACACATACTTATTTTGGATCTTGTTCTACATGTTTAGAGATTTAGGTGTAGGAGAGCCTGGTGCACTTCCCTTTTAAGGATTCCAGAGCATGACATCAACTCTGTTGTGTATCCTTGGTGGAACCCACCTGAAGGGGTAGGGAAGCTCAGCTGAAAACTCTACTACTATGGACTGAATTGCATCCTCCTTCAAATTCTCATATTGAACCCTTAACCTGCACGGTGATTATTATTTGGAGATGGGGCTTTTGAGGAGGTTCCTAAGATTAAGTAAAGTCATAAAGGTGGGACCCCAAACCAAGATTAGTTGGATAGGATTAGTCTTCTTATGAGAAGAATAAGGGACTCCAGAGATAACTCCCTCTTTCTCCTCATGTTTACAGGGAATACAAAATGTGAGGGCACAGTGAGAAGGTGGGCATCATCAAGCCATGCAGAGAGGCCTCACCAGAAATCAACCCTGGCAATACCTGGATCTGGGACTTTCAGCCTTCACAACTGTGAGAAAATAAATGTCTGTTGTTTAAGACACTCAGTCTGTGATATTTTTTTATGGCAGTCAGAGTAGACTAAGACAATAACCATCTCAACAGCTAATGCCAATAACCTTTATATCTGCTGCTACTATAAGACATTTTACTAATGGTTCTGTACTAACCGTTAAAGGGAGGACACTCCAAAGACTAAGTTGGCCCCTTCTGGAATTCTGTCTGCCAGTCTCTCTTGGCTCTATAGTGTCAGCCAACTCAGGCATCCATGCTTGGGAAGCTTAGAGCTTTTGAGATCACCCAGCAGGGTGAGACACAGCATTCTGTGATAAGAAAGCTTCCAATCCAATAAGGTACAAAGACAAGCTGCTGAGGGCCCACACCTTGTGCCTTGTATCTGCAGCCCAAGAGAAGGGCCCCAGGGTTTCCTGTGGAGCAGGGGGAGTCAGGAAGTGAGCACATTCTACAGACCAGGCACTGAAGAGAGGGTACATGGACTCAACCTCCTGTCTCAGGCCCTACCATTAAGTGCAATTTAAATTACATTTGGTAGAAAAGATAATAATATTCCTGGCTAAAGAGACACAGTGATGGCTGCAATCAGGAAAGAAATGCAAACAAGCAGACAGAGTGAGAGATATTTGAGAATGAATTACTGGGATCTTTTGACTGATTTGACCTGTGTGTGTTGGGGGTGGATGAAGTGTATGTGTGGTGTATATGCACGCTCCCATGTGTGTTTGGGGTATGTCCGAGTAATGTGAGGGGTGTGTGTGTGAAGTGTCTGTGAGGAGTGTGTGTGATGCAGTGTGTGGATATGTGGTATGGGTGCCTGTGGGTATGTGTCTATAGTGTGGGTATGTCTCTGTGTGTGTGTGTGTGTGTCTATATGTATATATATATGGACACGTGTGGAGGTATGGGATATGTATGTGTTTGTGGGGGATGTGTGTGGTATGGAGTGTGTATGTGAATTGTTCATTTATGACACATGTGTATGTATGTTTACATGTTGCATATTGTTATTGTTTGTGCATGTGTGTGGCATGGAGGGAAACAGAAGCAGCAGGAGTAATGCGCTACCACACTCCTGGAGCTGTCCTCTATACTCCTGGGGCTCTAGGCACTGGCTAAAGGGCATTACAAAGGTGATTTCCTCTCACCCTCAAAACAACTGCCTTATGGTCCTCACTTTATATGGGACACAGAGACATCAAGGGCTGCCACCTGCCCAGGGTTTCAAGCTGAGCAGGACATTTCCCGCAGACAGGTGGCCTAGACATATATCACATTTCCCTGGAGTAACCCAACATGCTTTTCTCTCAGCTTCCCAGGACTCCCCACAATAAGTTAGCATTCATTCATTCATTCATTCAGTCACTCACTCACTCACTTAGTCAGCTACTCACTCATTCCACCCAGCAGGAGGGTCAGCTTCACTCTAGCCAGAGGCTGTGTGGGCTGGGCTACTCATGAGAAGAACTGAGAGAGGAGCAGAGCCAGAGGAGGATGCTGGGTCCTTACGGCCTTGTTTTCCCCAGCATTTCTAGGAGCAGAGCAGATGCTGACTAGAGAGAAGCCTCCGTGCTGGTCCTTAATGTTCTCAGAGTGAACATTAACAAAGACCCTCTGAGGAGGGACCCCAGCTTCCACAGTGCTAAAGCCTCAATTTGCACATACACATGAGCCTTTTGTCTCCCCCAAATTCCCCAACTCAGTGTCCCATCCAATCCAGAATATTCCAGCTGACCCTGACCCTGGGAGGCCCACCCATGCCCTCAGCATGGCCTTGGAAGCCCCCAGCCCATCACACTGACCTGCAGGAATCAGGCAGTCATGGCATCAAGTGCCCTTCGGCAACGCCTTCCAAACAGCCACATCAGCTACCAGCCACCGTGAGGTAATTTGAACGCAAAAAGGACAGAATTTAAATGACTCTGTCTCATTTACAGTTGCCCTTGCCGGATGATAGAAGAAACAGCCCAGAGAGGAATTCTGTGTAATGGTTAATAGCCACTCCCAAGGAAATGAACGCCCTGAAGTCATTTCATGGACCAGGAGAATTATCCAGTCTCACTCTCTGGTGCCTGGACAAATTCCAAAAGAACTGCCCGTGTATGCTTATTTCCGGACTTCTCACTGATGGCTGAAATGAAAGGCATCTCAGAGGTAGGACAGCTGGATTAGCTACATAAAGCACTCGCCTCCTGAATGTCACCATGTGGACCAAAAGACTACAGTAATACAGGTGAGTTCCATCAATCATACAACATGCTTAGAGAGTCTGGGCCACATGCCTTAGGTCACAGGGATCCTTGGTTGTCATCCCCCTTGGCTCTAACAAGCAAATGACAAATCTCTTCTAAGATACAAGAATTTAGCTATCATTTCCAAGGGCACTAAGCTTCTCCACCCAAACATAAGCATGAGCACATCGTGTGTGCTCTCTCAGGACATCATGATCAGATCCTTGAGATCAGGACCATACCAGCTACTTCCAGAGCCCAACCCAAAACAGAAAATGAGGTAGAAATAAGCAACTTTACACCAATTTTCAAATACAAGAAAACATGAGAACCATGTGTGGCATGTGCTCAGTGAAGATCCCCCAGCCCCATGTCAAGAGAATTCCATTCTGAGGGTGGCAGAGCAGGCTGGGGCATGTAGTGTATATGCATGCTCTCTCCACACCAATGTGGTTTCCTGTATGACCAAACAAGAGTGTTCTGCTCAGTACCCAGCATATATTAGGAGCTCAACAAATTGTTGCCTAAAAAACTCTAGAAAAAGAAGTAATTATAATTATTTGTACCATGTCATAATGAGTTCCCATGTGATACATCTACAGCTTTTTGTATGAAGATGCATTATTCTACTGCACAATGATTAAGCAAATCCCACACTTCACATACTGACTTCCCATAAACACTGGATCTAAAAAATGTATATAGGGGTCAGGAGTAAGAAAGGACATACTTTGACCAAATCAGTTTCCACTTGAGTAATCAGTTTCCATGTTGGGCACCTTCTTAGAGCCTTTGATACATGAATGGGCATCACATACCTTCTAGAATAAATGACAGTATATGATAGTTTCCAAGCTCCTTGGATCAAAGAATCTAATTTTATTTTATAATAGAATATATTTTAGCATCATGAAAAATAACTTGGGAAATTTCCAGTTTCACCATTTTATAGAGCTTTCTAGTTTTCAAAATGCCTCTACAAATATGAATCTCCTGGAAAATCTAAGTCTAATTCCTGCCATTGTGGCGACATCTGGACAAAAGTCAAGAGGCTCTACTTGATTTACCTGAGAATGCCTTTTAGGTTAATTTCCAGAATTTCCAGTTAAGGAATCTTAAAAAGATCTTAAAATCTTAGAAAAATTCCTTAACCGTAAATTCTGGTAAATAACCACAATGCTTCAATTCTCAGTCTAATAATTTTAGAGAAATATAGGAGGGTTAAAAGCAGTGACAGCATAAATCCTAAGTAGCCTAGGTCACCTGGGCTAACTACCAGCCCAGCCAATGTCCTAGTAGCTCAGGCCCACAACAGCTTTTTTCTCACTCATGCTAAACAGTCATTATGATCAGCGTTGGGCTGTGCTCTGTGACTTCTCACTTTAAGCCACAGGCTGATGAGGCACACCCCAAATGTGGCATCACCATGCAGAGGACAAGAGCTTGCCCTAGGATCATGTGCTACCAGTTTAACACTGCAGCCTGGAAGTGCACATCCCCCCCTACATAATTCTCCAGGCGGAATCAGTCCCTGGTCCTGCCCCACCACAAGAAACCCCAGAGTCATTCCTGCTGGGTGCCACAGAGGCAGAAGCTGGAGCATTGCCAGAGGCATTGATTGACGGCCTTAGGGGGACAAACTTGCTGCACCTAGTTCATGTAACACACCTTAATTTCAGCATTCCTGAGAAATGAAGAAGGACCTTAATACTTAAGAGAACAGAATTTTAAAAATTATGCTCAAGTTCTATCCAATTTACTGAGCAGCTCATTTTTGTATGGATATGAATACATGCACACATTGTCCAAATGTCTGGAATATAACAGCTCTTGATGAACATCCTGCCTTGCCAAAGCTGGAGTAGACTCCCAGCCACAAGATCAGCATCCTATAGACACACATTTTCTGTGCCACCTGCCCTGACTCGTGAATCCCAGGCTAGCTGCAAAGGAGGAAGTCAGTTTGCCTCAGAACTTCTTCCCTGTTCCTTAACAAAGGTACACAGAATTCCTCAGCCCTTCCTCTAATTCCTGCCCCAGCCCATCCAAGACTCCACATCTATGTTTGCAATGGTACAAATCCATGGAATATGTGAACTTCCCTCCAAATACTACCTGCTTGGACATTTGTGATGCAGTGGCAGAAGGAACAATCATTTACAGGCTTCTGATTTAGCAGGGAAAACAACATGCCCAAGCAGAGAGCTATGAATCACAGTTCTGGCAGAATGACTCTGCTACAGGAACCAGTGGCCTCTGTCAGTTCCTCAGTCCCAAATGTGGGTGACCCTTTGCATCTGTTCTCCCATCTAATCATCACAGCCATCCCTCGAGGGTCAATGAGATGATGTATGATCATCTTATCTTACAGATGAACAAACATCTATCCAGTAAGAAACAAACTCAAGGTCATTTGGAGAATCCATGTTCAAGTTCACGTGGCATCCAGTGTGCCTCTCATCCCTCCTCCCCCGAGTCATTATCATCTTTTCACCAATACCTGAGAGGGGCCAGAAAGTTCTGTGGGAGCTTACTTCAAGAAGATCATCAGACCAGGTCTCTTCATATCAGAAGGAATATGGTTTGGCTCATTACAGAAACAAAGCACCAGGATATGAGGAGGTGGGAGCAGGCTGGAGACAACAGGTTGAGGTCCACTCCCACCATGCTCTATAATCTCATTAAATCCAGGCACAGCACTCCCTCCCCTGAGTTCCATAGGGGGTTATTTTATAAGTTGCATCACGACACACAAACGTAGGTATTCTATAAAAAATAACGAACAGAATGCATCCCCAGATATGAGACATGCTCTCTCACATGGAAATTTATCTGTAGCTCATTGTCCCTGCCAGCAGGACAGGTCTTCTAAGAGAAGGATCCCTCTTATGTTCCCAGTCAGCATGGTAAGTGGTGGCTTATGCCCTTTACTGAGCTCCTTGCCCTGGCAGCAGTGACCGATCAGAGGTGGCAAGTGCCCAGCTTGAGACACTGATGTGTGAGGAGTCCCTCCTGTCCTCCAGGAAGATGCCCCTGAGCAAGAGAGGCTCTGTCTGCTCCATGCCCCACTGCAGGGAAGGCTTGGAGTATTCCAGCTACTTTGCCACTTCATGTCAAAGATGAAGAGCAGCAGGCCTTGGAAATGCTATTCATCAGATTAATCCAAAGTAACATCAAACCTTGTGTAGAGGGCTCAGCTGAAGATCTGCAGTTCTAGCATGTCCCTCTAGGAAGATACAAAAGAGATATTTTATTCCTTCCTTATAAATTCAGAAATGGGAAGAAAGAAAAAAAAGCCACATAAAGCACCACAGTAGTTCCACCTTCTCCATGTGGAATGTGTTTCAAGACCCCCAGTGAATATCTGAAACCAAAGATATACCAAACCCCAAATATACTATACTTTTCCCATATACACATACCTATAATAGAGCTTAATTTACAAATAAGACACAGTGAGAATTAACAATAAAAACTAATAATAAAAGAGAACAATTATAATAATGTAATAAAAGTTATGTGAATATACTATCCCCTCTCCTCCCTTCGCCTCCCCCCACCCCCTTCCCCTCCCCCCCAAAAACATATTTTCACCTCTTCATTTCACTTTTTGACTCCTCTTTTGCATATCTGATTTGCCAGCATCACTACTCCTGAACTTTGAGGCCATTATTAAGTGAAATAAGGGTTACTTGAAAACAAGCCCTGTGATACTTCAACAGTCAATCAGATAACCAATATATCCATAAGAGACTCACAGGCGGTCAGCGTATACAACATGGATAAGCTGGACAAAGGGATGATTTATGTCCAGCTGGGACAGCATCAGATTTCAGTATGCTACTCAGAATGGCATGGCAAGCAACTTAAAATGCATGAATCATTTATTTCTGAAATTTTACATTTAATATTTTCAGACTGCTGTTGAAACTATGGAAAACAAAAGATAAGGGAGGACTACTGTAGTCAATAGTGATCCTATTACATCAAGAAAAGTTACTTTGAAACTTAGAATCATGTGTTGAATGTATACTGAGAAGTTTAGTACTTGAAAGACTCCCAGAATAAATTCTTTAGAAGACAAATTTATTACAGAATTTCACTTATGTATACAGATTTATAATGTCCTTAAGTTTTTAAAATGTATGGATGCCTACCCACTCCACAGGAAGGCCACTCTGCAGAAGGGTACTTGAGAGGGATCTACATAGCATACATTTAACCTAATAACCAAATAACCTTACGAGCCTCCCTCAATTAATTCTACTCAAGATGACAACAAAATTGCACAATCATATTTTCAGAACCCAAATCATAAGAAATTACTAAAGTTATGGATTTTGTTTTCAGACTGAGGCTATGAACATTCTGGTTTCTATCAGCAGGATCCCCTTCTTGGTGGGGTTTCAAGGCCTAAGGAGTTCAAGGTACCTCCTAGCTTGTTATCCATAGCTTTGCCCACTATGTTAAGCTAGTTATTCACATCCATTTTCTCCTCTATTTATTAATACCACCCTGGCTCACTGCCACATCACTCAGAGTTCCTTGGTAAGTAAGATTTGGCTGAAAGTGCAGAGAAATGTTCCACGGTCAGGACAGATAAAGCAACTGCATTCTAAGGAAGGAAGCTCCCCTTTGAAAATGAGAAATCAGACACCAGGAGATTAACAGCACTCACATTTTTTCCCCTGTTTTGTTGCACTCTATCCAGAAATTCAATACAATTGGCAGGTTAGAGTGAATTCTATATAATGGGCATCTCTACTGTGGGTCTTTGCAGAGTTTTAATTGACACATAATAAATGCACACATTTGTGGGCTACAATGTGATAATTTAATACATATACACAATGTATTATGATGATGTCTATTTCATTTCATGTAAGAGGTAATAAACACAATTTCATGAAACAGGTAACAACACAATTTCATAAGAGGAATCATTTCTAGTACAAAATGGTAGTGACTACGGTGTAAACAATTTATTATATATCTTACAAAGAACTAGAAGGGTTCAAAAGTTCCCAACATAAATGATAAATGTTGAAGAAAATTAAAATGCTAATTGTTGATCTTTGAAAAACCCAAGTATTTTTTGATCTCCATTGGGTCCTGCAAGTCAGGACATGGTAGCTGTTTTGTAAAACATAAACTGACTCCAGAAGGCAACCTGAAATTTATCATTCATTCATATGTGTGTGTGTGTGTGTGTGTGTGTGTGTGTGTGTTTAGTATGTCCTGCCCACAGCTAAAAACATAGTGTACTGTCCTATCCTATCAAACTGAGGGGAAAGCAGAACCCCAAATCTGGTCAATACCTGCCAAATCACACCTCTGGCCTGGGCTGTGAAGAGGCACACTACCTACTCATTCACACCAAACTGCTGCCACCTTACTTCTTTCTATGTCATACATACAGAGGCACTGCTGAAGTTCAAATGCACATGTCCCTTTAAATTTTGTATGTTGGAAGTTACACCCCAAGGTGATGGCATTAAGGGGACCCTGCTGGAAGTGAGGGCTTCAGGTCATGAGGGCTTCACCTTCATGAATGGGACTCAGGCTCCCATAAAAGAGGTTTCATAGAAATGTCTACCTCTTCATCTCTTCTACCATGTGGGACATAGCATTAGTCCCTTTATGTCTTTAAACATGTGAGGACACAACAACAAGATGCCATCTATGCAGGAGAGAGCAGCCACCAAACCTGATGATGCTTTGATCTCAAACTTCTCAGTCCCCAGGACAGCGAGAAATAAATTTCTGTGATTTATAAATTATCTATATTATTATTTTATAGCAGCAGGAACAGACTAAGATGGCCCCCCATAGGCTCATAGCAGCCTTGATTTTTAATTGACATTTGATAATCATACACATTTATGAGCTATGGTGTGGTAATCAATACATATACACAATGTGTCATGGAAGGGTATAACAGGTACCAAAACCGGTCCTTAGGAGGAGACCTGATGTCAAAACCTTCAACACAATAATTCCAAATCTATAAATTGTCCTTAGAAAATAAGAAGAAACAAACAGAGCTATGGAAAAAAGATATTCACTGTCTGTTTTTTAATAAGAAGAAAAGTAGAAAATACTAAAATTTCCAACAAAAGGGCACTGTGGGGGTCACTGGTGCTTCTGAGTGTGTCTGACTTTCCTCCTTCCAGGTGAAGAGTGGCATCCCTACCTCTGGGGCATGAAGCTATGGACCCTGCTTTAGCTGATAAAGAGCAGGCAGAGGTGATATGCCATTCCTTTGTGTAAGCTTGAGAGTCACTGCCTACCTTCCCAGGCCATCTCTCTCTCTGGGCCACAAGCAATGTTCTACGCTCCTCTGGGGTACATCTCAATGGTCTCTGCTAACCAAGGATAGATAAGGTATAGGAATAAGAAATAAACTTTTGTAAGCCACTGACATTTTTGACACTGTTTATTACTAAAGCATAGCAGAGGTTATTGTGATTGATACAAACATGAGTGTCTGCTAGTGGTCTATTGCTATAACAATAATAAATCACAAAAGCATAAATCATCATGATCATCATCATAGTTGCTGTTTATTATTATTATTATTATTATTATTATTATTATTATTATTATTATTATATACCTGGTCCCAGTGGTTGGGTAGAGACTTATTTAAAATTATTTTCCATGAGCAGCTAGTGGGAAGATCCTGTAATGAATGAGAAGAGGAGGAGGGCAGAAAATCAGTCCTGGATGGTGTATATGTGGTAGGGAGGAGAGGCAAAACTTTCAGTTGGGTTTTGAAAGGTAATACAAGATGGACATGAGTCAACAAAAGAACTAGCTGATTTTGAAGCAGGAATGAAAGGGAATGGACAGTCCATAAATTTAGGGACTTGTCAAGAGAGAAAGTGAAGTAGCTTCTCATCTCCAAGTAGTAAGAGATTAAACAAAGGATAGACTTTTATTTATTTGTAGTGCTGGGATAGGACCCAGGGCCTGGCCCATGGAAAGCAAGTGATTTACCACAGAGCTACATCCACAGCCCTAAAACTTAAAATTTAAAGGCAAGAATCTAATGAAAAATAGAACCTTTACCCTATGGTTAAAAACGTAAATGCATTAAAAACCCAGTAATTCTTCTAAGCTGGACAAATTGGTTTGGTGGGTGGGAGTGCGGAATGAGACGTAAAAACTAAAGAACCAAAAAACGAAGAGTAAGGCACTTTTGTGGAAGTATGGCTGGTCCTAGGAGGCTGCAAGTTAGATGCCAGAGCACTATTTTTGTAAATCTTTTGTTGACTACGAAATTATCTTCAAAATGGTTTTAAGGCTTAAGTACGTGTTTATTAGTACACAGGGATGCTTTGTAAATTTTCAGAGGGGAAGTGGAGTAAGAGTAAGAGTATCTATATGTTTGTTGAGCAATAAATAAATAAATCCTGGAGGGGCCAATACCAACAGTGGTTGTTGGAGAATACAAAACGTTGAGTTTCAATTTATTTTCCTTCATTTTCATAGACTACTTTTTTCTAAAGTGCTCAAAAATTATGTGCCTAATTCAATATCTACTTAATTTTATATAAGCAATCTGCTTACATATTTATATATAATGTGTAAATATAAGTACTTATAAATATTAAATAACATAATATATGCTTATACTATATATTACATACTGCTTACTACATATATTATGATCATTAAAGTCATAATCACAGTGTTTATGATACTATGATTGTCTCCTCAGTACATAGGAGTTTTAAATACCTAGTTCCCTTTTATCCCTACCTCAGTACTATGAAGTGGTATCATTCACATGGCAGAGGATGGAACCCAAGAGGTTAAATAAAGGTCTTACTTTCAGCTAACCAAAGTTGATTACAGAAAGCCTACTCCTGTCCCATTCTATCCTTAAACATTCTTGTTATTGCTTCTGTTGGCAACCACTTCATATATCATATCACAAGAAGCAACAATGGAAACTTAATGACAATAAAATATGGGTAGGAATCACTAAATCCTCATGCAAGCAAACAATGGTGAACATAAATTACCCCTGGGTACTAAATGAGACTGTATCTATATATAAGATGATTCCAAGTCTATAGATTTAAAAATACAAGGAACAAATGTATCCCACTTAAGCAATCAACCACCCACCCCTTGCCTTCGAAGTTTGAAATGACAAGTTGGAGCTAAATAACCTTTTCATTATTGGGTTTCTCTTCAGGTTCCTTTAGGTGGAGTTCAAAACTTGGTTATTTTTTGAGCCTTAATTTGTATGCTATACCTTAGGATTTTTGCCAGGGTAAAGTGATGGTGATGTAGCCTTTAGAGTCAATATGTATGGTGTGTCAAATACTGAGTTAAGTAATTCACAGGAATTTCTTTATTTTAATCCTAATACTACCTTTTAAAGTAGACACCGTCATTATCTTCATGCATCTATTGCTGTTTTACTCAGCTCTCTGCCTTCCTACCTAGTTAGGGACCCAGCTCCACACTGTCTGGAAGCTACACTATTACAACAGAACTTCACTCTGGGTACAATGATTGGCACCACTCATGCTGGGCCAGGTTAATTCCCCAGGAATTTGGATTCTTTTTATTTATTAACCAGCTTCATTAACATATAACTCACTTAACCAAATAATTCACCAATTTAATGTGTACAATTCAATGGTTTTTAAAATATTCGCAGAGCAGCACAACCATCATGACAATCTAATTCTAGAACTATTCTAGTCGTCACTTACTATTCCCTCCAAGGACCCCTGCTCTAGGCAAACACTAACCTTCTTTTTAACTCTTTAAATTTGTCTATTTCATTTCATGTAAGTAGAACCACACAATGTGACTGGCGAATTCCACTTAGCTTGCTTTTAAGGACCAATAAGATTGTAGCATATTTCAGTACTTTATTTATTTGTATTACAGATAATATGCCACTATATGCTGTAATATAACACTATATACTACATTTTTTATCCATTCATCAGTAGATGGATATTTACATTGGTTCTACTTTTCAGTTATTAAGAATGATACTATGAAGACTTATGTAAAAGTTTTTGGGTGGACATGGATTTTCATTTCTCTTAAGTATGTACGTAAGAGTGGAACTGCTAGGTCATATGAAAATTCTATGTTTAGCTTTTTAAGGAACTGCCAAACTTTTTCAGAGTCTCACCATTTTATATTCTCACAAGCATGGTATGATAGTTCCAATTTCTCCACCTCCTCACCAACACTCATCTACTTTTTTGTTTTATTTTATTTTTTTAATTCTAGACATCCTAGTGGGTGTGAAGTGATGTCTCATTGTGGTTCTGATTTGCATGTCCCTAATGACTGATGATATTGAGCATCTTCTCACATGCTTACTGAATACTTGTTTATCTTTTTTGGCGAAATGTCTGTTCAAGTGTTTTCCCTATTTCTATTGGGTTATTTGTCTTATTACTAGGATATAAGAATTCTTTATGTATTCTGGATATGAGCCCCCTTATCCGGTATAATTTGCAGATATTTCCTCCTATTCTGTGGATTGTCTTTTCGCTTCTTCAAAGGCATTATTTTTGCAGCACATAAATTCTTAATTTGGATGTGGTCCAATGTACCTATATGTTTTTTCTGACATTGCTCTATTTTTGGTGTTGTACAAGGTGGTAGCTCTCTGCAGCAAGGAAGTTGCTGGTGGACATCTGCCCCCATGAGCATGAGGAAACTGAGGAAGGGGCTAGCAGCAGGGAGAGAAAATGACACAGTCACACAGTGAGAAAAAAAGCCACACGGGACAGACACAGGCCTGGGCTTCCTAGAGAACTGCTCTCTGAAGCCAGTGTGTCCAGAGATACAGCTGAACCTCAGGGGATTCCTCAGGATCCCATGGCCCAGAGTCCCTACTCCATCTAGGTCCTGCTGTTCATCAGCACAATGCGAAAAGAAGCAAAATATAAAGAAATCAAGAATTCTGACCAGTATACCTCATTTACAGATGAGACAAGGGAGGCTCTGGTCACAAGCAGGTGCCATTAAGGGACTACCACAGCCTATACCCCAGTGTGGCAACCTCACCTCTCTGTGGGCAGAGAAGGAACATCACAAACCCAGACAAGCTTCTCTTCACTTGCAAAGAATTCACAGAAAACCTCCTTTAAATAGCATACTGCAAGTGTCAGTTGTGGGGACCTTCTTATATAAGAGAGTTCAGTAATCCTAGAGTCTGCAAGGATGTCACCTAAAATCCAGGTAGGCCCATGGGGGTCACATGGGCAGATCACCAGAAAAACACATAGTAGTACAAGTTTCCAGGAAATATCTTTGTGCAGACTTGATCTCACGGTGGAGGGGAAGGCTTTGTAATCTAACAGAAGCCTCCAAAATCTCCACAGATCCAAGTAATTGGTTAAAGGAAAAGAACAACAGCAACAACAACCTCAATCTTAAAAGTTTTCCATATTCAAAAACTCTGAGCTACTGCTCCCTGGTACAAACTACAGAGAACACAATGGGACACAAAAATATTGGCTGATGTGTCATAGGTTTCCGGAGATTGAAAAACAACATTCAAAGGATGAACCAGTTATACATTGACAACTTTCAGCAGTCCCTTTGAGGCTTGTGTTTCAAAGATAAAGAATACAGGAAACAAAGAGCCCTACTCATGGCCATCTCCCCTGGACACCTCTTTTGAGGTAGGACCATGAGTGACCTTCCACCAATCTTCCTAAGCTAGGTTGCTAGGGAAGACATTACCTTTGCTCCAATCCTGTAGGGTACAGACTTAAACAGCATTCCACATGTAAACCAGTAAATCATAGCCACCTAATACAAAATAACAAATCCATATTTTTGATTGTCAAAATGTAAGCTCCCACCTAGACATCTTGCCAACCAAGGGGATTCATTTACCTTAAAGGAGCTACAATGATTCATTACCCTGCTTCCAGGAGCCACCATATTTGAAATGTAAACATTCTCACATCACAGAATAGGTAAGTATAAAATCTCCAAAGCATTCCACTCAAGTCTTCCAGGAGGGCACTGCCTCCTAAACCTTATGGGAAATAGATCAACTTATTTTCTTCTCAGATCAATACAGATGCAGATCTTGGCTGTGATTTTAATTTCTCTGATTGCATATTTACCTTATAACATAAATCTTTTATAAGAGCAATTTAGGTGGTTCATGAGAGAATGCCAGATTATTGAACTGCTTGGTCACAAGCCATCATTTAGCAACTTCAATTCCATGTTGTAAAATGTGTTTGATTGTAGTTGCAAAAGGCATTTTACTTTAAAATGTTAAATATAAAATACAAAGTATTTCATGGCAGAAACTACAATGTCATTAACCTTACACCCTCAAATTATTCATTCATTCATCCATCCATGCATGCATCCATACTTATATATTCATGAGTACTTTCCAGATAGTCCTAAAAGCTGGTTAGATAGGAAAAAAACAAAACAATAAAACAAAATCTAACAATAACAACAACAACAAAAACTCTAAGATACAGTCCAAGGCATGAAGTATATAGTATGAAACTGCATTACCCAGCAGGCAGACTACCTGCTATATAGTACTAGCAAAATGGGGACACTGGGAAAAAAAAAAAGTCTTTGTTCTCTCTTTGTGGAACAGGCTCCTTTCTGCTCAGGATCCTGAAGCGTGCTTTCTTAGCCATGCTGGATCTAATTCAGCATCCAGACCTTGTCTGAACACCTCAGAGAGAGCTTCCTGAGCCTCATAGCATCTACAACTCTCCATCACTTCACCTTCTTCATTTCCATAGCAACACCGATCACCTTGCCATAATGCTTTGTTCAGGAATGCCAGCTCACCAGGTATTTACAATACCATAGCACACTGAGCATTTGGTAGTGCATATTTTTCCCTACAAGAATAATGAGAGAAAAGATGTAACAGAAAATCAGAAAGTATTGCTAAATTTCATAGAAACATTTCTTTAATTTAAGAGACAATTCTCTAAAAAACTTCTCTAAAGGTTAAAAAATCATGGAAAACATTAAAGTTATAGCCTTCATTACTGGAAATAGCATTTTCAATGTAGAGACCATTGACTGTTGGGCTAAGAAAGATGAGAATATTATATACAGTCATCTTTTGGTATCCATGAAGGATTTATTTCAAGACCCTTTGCAGACATCAGAATTCATTGAAGTTCCAGTCTCTTAATATTTACATATCATCTATGCATATCCTTCTGTGTGCTTTAAATCATCTCTAGGTGATTTATAATACCTAGCATAATATAAATGCTAGGTTAATAGTGGCTATATTGCATTGCTTGGGGAATAATGACAAGAAAAAAAAGTGCATGTGTATTTTACAGATGCAATTTTTTTTCAATTTTTTTATATGAACTTGGTTGAATGACAGATCTGGAACTTGCAAATATGGAAGGCCAACTGTACTTGCATGTCTCTTCCCTTCCCTAAGACAGAAATTTTCCTAATTTGCAAGGTTTACATAATTTAAACTATGAGTTGCCACAATGATTCACAGAGATGGCCAATTTATCTTATTCCTTTGTTTGTTTGTTTGTTTAGAAAAAGGAAAAAGAAGGTGTATTGCTTTGCTATCAAAGGAGAAACACAGGCGACTCCTGTCCCAAAGGCTGTGACTCTGCCCATCAGCAAGAATAGGGAACTTTTAAAGAGGTGATTCAAAGGCTGTATTCCATGTGATCTCTATTGGAGTTGTAATTCACTTGTTAATTTGGGAGTTTGGTGATTTCTTTTTTTTTTAATTTAATCTATTTTGTTATGAATGACAGCAGAATGTGATTCAATTCATATTACACATATAGAGCACAATTTTTCATGTCTCTGGTTGTACACAAAGTAGAGTCATGCTATTTGTGTTTTCATACATGTACTTAGATTAATTATGTCCAACTCATTCAACCATCTTTCCTACACTCATTCCCCTTCCCTTCCCTTCCCTCCCCTTTGCCTTATCTAAAGTACGTTTATTCCTCCCACGCTCCCCCCATCCCCAATTATGAATTAGCATCCTTATATCAGAGAAAACATTTGGCATTTTGTTTTTTGGGATTGGCTTTACTTTGCTTAGCATTATATTCTCCAGCTCCATCCATTTATCTGCAAATGCCATGATTTTATTCTTTTTTTAATGCTGAGTAATATTCCATTGTGTATATATCACATTTTCTTTATCCATTCATCTACTGAAGGGCATCTAGGTTGGCTCTACAATTTAGCTATTATGAATTGTGCTATATTTAAAAAAAAGTAGTCATGAAATTCATCTGAAAAATTAGAGACCCAGAATAGCTAAAGCAGTCCTTAGCAGGAAGAGTGAAGCAAGTGGCATCACTATACCAGACCTTAAACTGTACTCAGAGCAATAGTAACAAAAATGGCATGGTATTGTCACTAAAACAGACTTGTAGACTAATGGTAAAGAATAGAGGAGACAGAAACAAACGGACATAATTACAGTTATCTTATATTAGACAAAGGCACCAAAAAACATATATTGGAGAAACAACAGCCTCTTCAACAAATAGTGCTGGAAATCCATATGAAACAAAATGAAATTAAGCCCCAATCTCTCACCATGTACAAAAATCAACTCAAAGTAGATCAAGGACCTAGGAATTAAACCAGAGACTCTGCACCTAATAGAAGAAAAAGTAGGCCCAAATCTCCATCATGTCAGATTAGGCCACAACCTCCTTAATAAGACTCCTATAGCACAAGAATTAAAATCAAGAATCAATAAATGGGATGGATTCAAACTAAAAAGCCTCTTCTCAGCAAAGGAAACAATCAGTGAGGTGAATAGAGAGCCTACAAAATTTTTACCTCATGCACATCAGAGCACTAATCTCCAGGATATATATAAATAATTCAAAATCTTAACACCAAAAAAACAAATAACCCAATCAATAAATGGGCCAAGGAACTGAAAGACACTTCTCAGAAGAAGATATACAATTGATCAATAAATATATTTTAAAAAAGTTCAATATCTCTAGCAATTAGAGAAATGCATACCAAAACTACTCTAAGATTTCATCTCACTTCAGTCAGAATGGCAGCTAGTAAGAATACAAACAACAATAAGTATTGGTGAGGATGTGGGGAGAAAGGCACACTCATACATTGCCTTTCTGTAAATTGGTGCAGCCATTTGTATTATTCTTATATTTAAACACCTCCAAGGTTCATCACCACCCATCTTATACAAAGCTTTATACTTTTATTTGTTTCTATTTTAGCTGGGTTTTGACATTTAAAAGTTTTCAGAAAGGCTCACAGCAGCTATGCTCTCTGACTTCTGGCATCTTTGTATCTGTTCATTGTCTCATCTGTATACTTAAGAGGATTTGACTAAGAAATGAATGGGCCCTCCATTGTTCCAGGATCTACCAGAAACCATTTCCTTAGTATTCTTTTACAAAGTGTTGCTGGGCAGAGACTAACCCAGATAATCCTGTTTGCCAAAATCCTTTTTACCTTTCTGACTTAAAGGCAGGTGAAGAGCCCCCATGGAAATGGGGAAATTCACCAGGACATAAGTCACTATTATTCACTCTTCAAGCTCACCTCAAAATGCCATCACTCCTTTTGAATGACAAAAATCAGGTCTGGCCTATACATTAACATAGCTTCCTTCTTTCATATACTTACTCTCCCCCTTCTTTTCTAAAACTCTTTGTTGAGAATTAAAATCATGGTGACACTTTGCTTCTCTTGTGTAGTTTCCTCTCCCCTGTTCATGCTGTTTTGATTTTAAGGAGGTCGCCCATTTTGTGTCTACTTAGTTGATCTTTACGAGGATTTCATTTTCTGTTTTCTCTTCCACATTTTCCCCATCTCGGCCTTGTTTTTCCTTGTTTATTCTAGAGATCCTATTGCCATAATTTTCTTTGAAAATATGGAAAATACTTTCCTGAATTGCTGAGTTGGTCTCTGAACTGTCCACATTCTTTCACAGTCTTTCAATTATGTATTTTGTTTTCTTTATTTCCATGGTTACCTTACTCTGCAGCATGATAACTCTTTGTTAAGTACAGGGAGTCAGGATTGAACCCAGGGCCTTGTGCCTGCTAGGCAAGCACTCTGCAAGAATTACACCTGCAGCCCTTTATTAAAATTTTTATTTTGAGACAGGGTCTTGCTAAGTTGCCAGGCTGGCCTAGAACCTACAATCCTCCTCTTTTTAGCCTCCTAATCCCTTAGCTGAGATTACAGGTGTGCATATCATGCCTGGCTGCACAGTAATTCTTTTGAACTCTTTAGTCATTCCTGATGGGATTTGTTGACAGATAACATGGAGTAACCTAGGGGAGTAAAATGAGAAAGTGTATGGCCTTGAGCCAAATTTGTCTGAAATAGTTCCTTACTGATCTGTACTTTCTTTTGGTCTGGGAATCTTCCTCCTTCAGTTTTCAACCATCAAGGGTTAAGCTGGTTAACTCCCAAGCATTTATTGTCACAGGTCCTCTATCTAAGGTTACTTTACCCCTCCACCCCATTCCTCTTTCTCTCTGGCTTCACTGTGGCCAGGTCCTAAGCCAGAAGCCAGGTCATGTATACTATTAATGGAAGAGGACCTGGTCCCTTTCTCACTGCCATGCATTTGAACATCCAGTGGTATTGAACTGGCTCTATCTTTGAAGGGATATAGTGTTTGTTTATTTCTGCTCTTGATGCCCCTAATAATAGTAGATGCCTCATAAATCAAGTGAATGAGTGATTGTATTAATTAACCAGATGAACACCAAAGTGATCAACATCTGGGAATGGATAGCTAACATGCACCCTAGGAGATAGCAGCAAGAGAGCTCCTCAATAAAGTCCAGAGGCATGAACACACCCCTCTCTCCTCCTAGGACAGTGGTAGGCCTGGGACAGAGCCTGCTAATGTGCTGCATTTCTTACAGCTCTAACAAATTCTCCAGCCCAATCTTAGCCAGGCATTATCAACACACTAAGGGGCAGTTTCTATACCGGGAATTCCCCACACTCTTCCTTGTCCACTCCAGTTCTGTTCTGTAAGTCACTCCCTGAGCCCATGAAAGAATTCTTCTACCACCTTCACTCCTGATTCCACAAGCTCTGCCTACTACTGCAGGGTGAAAGTTCCGCAGCAGAGACCAATAGCATGATATGAGGACTCTAGAACTTGAACTGTTACTATAAAGATACTCAATGTTTCCAACCTTTGCCAGGTGCACACTCTTGAAAGTACCAGGTACACAGGGGCACGGACAGTACAGCATTCATCTATGTGGACCAATGCCTCCTGCCTGAGGATGACCATTCCCTGTGGGTGCAACACCCATTCAATTCTGAAGATCCAATCTCCAGACAACTCAGGGAGACACAAAACACCCACAGTGACTATGGTGCAGCCTGCATAGAGTGGAAGCTCAAAATCAGAATCTAAGCAGACTACAGAAAGGAAACACCTCTGTCTATGACCTGAGACCCAGGCACACTTAATCCAGTAGATGGATTCAAAGAGTCCTCAAAGTAACTGCATGGGGCTCAAAGTGATCACAGCAATCCTGTCTTCACTGGGGCTGGCCACTTCTTACCCTTATCTTCCTTCTCCACACTCTTTCCTTGCCCCTTTCCTGGGACACTCACCTTCCTCTGTGTTAAGGGAATTTGAGGTATTCCAAACATACCCCAAGAAGCAGGCAGAGTCCATGGTTGGCTCCTTAGTTTCAACACCAGCATATGATGCTTGCTTAAGTCTACATGTCTGCATTCCACAGTTGCTATTTCTTGTTTGAACATGCCCCAGTTTGTGCTAAAATAAAAACCTCCAAGAAGACAAGAGCTGGTTCATAAAGTCTGTAAACATTTCTAATAAAGGATTTTAAATATGCCATCCATCAATAACAAATCAATGATGTGAAATTTCACATGAATCTATTTAAAAATGAAAAAAGAAAAAAAAACTAATCTTCCCCAACTTCTGAATCTCTACTGGTTAAGATAGCAAATTATGCTGTTATAATGTTTTATATCCTACAAAGTGCTTTCACATGCCTGAATGCATCTGTGCCTGGCAATGACCTTGAAGAGTATTCTCTTCATTTTATGTATGTGAACACTGAGGCTTAGGCAGGAAACCTTTAAAAGATTAGAGAATACTGCAAAATAAAATGGCAAGGTAAACACTGGAGCCAAATATATGGCTGTTATGTTTTTTTCTTTTTTTAACAAAGGGGAAAAAAATCTTCATTAAAATTGTTTCACACAATTGTTCCTATATTTATTTATCTTTCAGCTACACCACAGTAATGTGGTGACTGCACCAAAGATGTGAGCCCATCTCCAGAATCAAATAAGAACAGAAACATTTGCTGAAGATGTCCTATGCATGTACTAACCAATAGATATCATCATCAGAATTCACCTAATCATCACCAGCCATCAGTGACATCATCCTTGTTTTATGCATAAGGGAAGTGAGTATGAGCAAGCAATATTAGCATTAGCTACTCAATGGCAATGGAGCAAACCATGAAATGCTAAAGTCAGAGTTCAGGATGATACCACAGAGGTGCAGTAATCAAGGTAGTGCAGTACAGGCAAAATGATAGAAAAAACAATAAATGAAACTAAGAGCCCAGAAATAGATCCTTAATTATGACCATTTGATTTTTAATAAGTCACCACTGTAATTCATCAGGGATGGGATTTTCTATTCAACAAATGGTGCCTGAAAAAATTAGATATCCACACAGAAATTCTCAATCCTTACACACACAACACACAAAAAGTAATTGAAGATGAATTGTAAACTACGATATAAAATAAACTTCAAAAAATATAAAGAAATATCTTCAAGGCTTTGGGTGACAAAGGTTTCTTGAGACACAGAAATAACAACCATAAATTAAAAATAGACTTCATAAAAATTTTAAAATTCTGCTTATTGTATCAAAAGACATAATCGTAGCTCAATAATCAAAAGACAACAACCTAGTAAAAAATGAGTACAAGAGTTGGATAGCAGTTCACAAAGGAAGATTATAAGAATGATCAATAAAAATGTTGAACACCATTGGTCAACAGGAAATGTAAACTAAAATTATTATGATGGACTATCATGCACCCACTGGAATGCCTTAAAGGACATAAAACTGCTAATATCAAATGCTGGAAAAGATACAGAACCAGCAGAACGCTCAGATCTTGTGGGAAGGAAAGTAGAACAGGCCAGCCATCTTTTGTCAATTATCCTATGACCCAATAATTCCACTCCTAGGTATTAATGTAAGAGAAACAAAAACATCAGCCACAAAAAGCCCTGTATAAGAACATTCACAGCAGCCTTATTCATAAGAGCTCCACACTGGGCCAACAAGAGGAGAGTGGCTAAACAGTCCCTGGCACAGTGAGACAATGGAACACAGACAGTGATGAAAAGGACTAGGCCCTCAATACAGCAACAACATGGACCAGTGGTGAAAACAGGAAGCTTCGGGAAGACGAGTTCCTCCTGCCCTATCCCCATCCCATGAAGTTCTAGAAGAGACAAAAGGAATCTATGATAAAGAAATCAGAAAGACAGTTGCCTGGGAGAAGGGTTTGAGCAGGGCATGTGGGAACTGTCTGGTGCAATGTTAACGTTCTATATCTTAGTAAGGATTTGGTTATATAGTTGTTTACATCTGTTAAGACTCATCTATTGTGTGCATTTCACTTTCACTAAGAAAGAAAGGAAGAGAGAAAAAGTTGGGTTGGGAGAATGAAAATCTAAGCTAGTGCCAGGGGAAACATCCTTACCTCTGATCTAAACCAAAGGTACTTCAGGCATGAACCCCATTTACTAAGGCACTCTTGACTGCACCAGTGTCCAGTGATGGGGAGCCAGAGTGAAAAACCTACAGAGGGTTCAAGACACACTAACATGAAAGAGAACCTAAAGTGCTCAAGGGTGCCACATATAATCTGCAGAGTGAATATGGTCTCCTATCACAGAAAAATCTATATGGGCACAAGAAGAAATGAGTGGTTTCCATTTCCAAAACAGGCACACACACACACACACCTGAATCTGAAATTGTGGTAGAATACACATAACATAAAATTTACCATCTTAACAAATTTGAGGAGTACATTTGGGGGGCATTAAGTATATTCACACTGTGCTATCACCATCATCCATATTCAGAACTCTTTCCCAATATCTGAAATTGAAACTGGACCCATTAAATACCAACTCCTCACTCCCCAAATGCCAACCCCAGCAACATCCATCTACTTTCTGCTGCTATGAAACTGACTACTGTAGGTTCCTCATGAGTGGAATGACAGTATTTATTGCTTCGGGTCTGCCCTATTTCACTTAGTGTATATGCTCAAGTTTCATCCATATTGTGGTATGTGTCAGAATTTCCTTCCTTTTTGAGACGAATAAGATCTCATCTTATGTATATACGACATTTTGCATATCCATTCATCCACAGTGGGAGACTATGAGTTGCTCACACCTTTTGGCTATGGTAAATGGTGCTGTGAACTGGTTGTACAAATACCTGTTTGAATCCCACTTTCAATTCTTTGGGGTATGTACCAGAAGTGGTGTTGCTGATTCTTACAGTAATTCTGTGTTTTATTTTCTGAGGACCATTAGACTGTTTCCCACAGCAGGGATTACACTTCACACTTCCACCACAGAGGCGAGGGTTCCAATGTCTCCACATCCCCACCAGCACATATTTCCTGATATTTTTAGAGTGATAATCGAATGGGTAGAGGGGACACTCTTGATATGTTTTAAATTAAGGACTTCTATGATCCTTTCCCAAAGGAAAAATAAAGAAGCCATTATTTTCAAGTATGATTTCCCAGCATAGGACTGAGCTTCACAATTGGAAAATGAGTCAGAGAAAGCCCTGGTAATAAAAATGAAAACCCTGTCTCCACACAGTACCCAACCAAAGTGATTTCCCTGCATGTTTGTCCATGAGATTTGGCCAACACTCATTTGGTACAAGTGTGTGTATAATTGATGGTTATTAAAGGCCAAAGAGCTTTCTTTACATTTAAGAGTAAGAGGTAAGAAAATGGAATATTTACAAAATAAATCACTTCCATTTGGAAAAATTTACATTAACTTTTGAGGGCTACAGAAACATTCCTATAAATGGTAACAGAATTGCAGCAAGTAGTATTCTTTACTTCCTATTAAGAGATCAAAACTGTAGGAAAATATTCTAAGTACTAAAAGACCAATTGTTAGCAAATATATTAATGAAATTTAACCAATAATACACATTTAAGTCAATTTAACCATGGTGTATTTACAATTTGTTAACACTTTCAGAAACAGAACAGATTTGAAAATTGTCAGAATTCCACAGATATTATCAATTACCTAATATTTTACCATGGTATTTGACTGAATAAAATAGCTCATCACAAAGAAAATTTTAACCTGTATTCAAAGTGAATTTAGTTGGAATTGGTAGAAACTGAAGAATAGGTGCCATAAACATACACTGGAGAAAAGAGCCTGTTCAACATACGGTTCCGGGAAAACTGGAAACCCATATATAGCAGAATAAAATTGAACCCCTATCTCTTGCCCCATACAAAACTCAACTTAAAGTGGATCAAGGACCTAGGCATTAGACCAAAGACCCTGTAGGACCTACTAGAAGAAAACATAGGCAATTCTTCATCATGTCAGCCGAGGAACTAACCTCCTTAACAAGACTCCTAAAGTGCAAGAAGTAAAATCAAGAATCAATAAAAATGGGATGTTATCAAACTAAAAAGCTCCTTCACAGCAAAGGAAACAATCAAGAACGTGAAGAGAGAGCATACAGAATGGGAGAAAATCTTTGCAACCTGCACCTCAGATAGAGCATTAATCTCTGTGATATACAAAGAACTCAAAAAACTTAAAATCAAATAAAAATAAATAAAATAAAACCACAATAACCCAATCAATAAATGGGCAGAGGAACTGAACAGTACTTCCCAGAAGAAGAAATACGAATGGTCAACAAATATATGAAAAAATGCTCAACATCTCTAGTAATTAGAGAAATGCAAATTAAACTACACTGAGACTCCGTATCACTCCAGTCAGAATAGCTATTATCAAGAAGAATACAAGGAATAATAAATGTTAGCAAGAAAATGGTAGAAAAACTACCTTCATACACTGGTGGTGGAAATGAAAATTGGTGCAACCACTTTGGAAAGCAGTATGGAGATTCCTCAGAAAACTTGGAATGGAATCACCATTTGATCTACTTATCCCACTCCTAGTATAAATTAAAAGGACTTAAAATCAACATACTACAGTGATGCAGCCACATCAATGTTTATAACAGCTCAATTCACAATAGCCAAGCTATGGAACCAATCCAGGTGCCCTTCAACAGATGAATGGATAAAGAAAAGGTGGCATATTTACACAGTGGAATATTAGCCATAAAGAGGAATGAAATTATGGCATTTACTGGCAAATAGATGGAACTGGAGAATATCATGCTAAATGAAATAAGCCAGTCCCCAAAATCCAAAGGCAGAATTATCTCTCTGATATGTGGATGATAGCACATGACACATTAAAGGTATTTGGCCCTGAAAGAAATAACAATCTTTAGCTTTATTTTTGGTAGAGTTATAATTCCCAGGTGCCCTAAAATTAAACAAAAACACAAACAAGAGTCCATAGCATTACCTTCCTCTGGATAGAAACAAATTTTAACCAAGAAAAGAATTTGGTTCATTGCAACATGGCTCAAATTCACAATGGGGCTTTGTCAGCTGCCTGGAACAGAAGGGAGCATAAGGGAACAGGATGAGGAGCTCTAGAAACTTGTGGTGCAGTAAGGAAAGACAGCAGCATGACTGCTAAAGTTTTCCCAGCCTGGCTGGTATCTGTTGACAGAGAAGTTCTACTATCTATTCTTCAGATCAATCACTGAATACAAGCACTATACATGATGTCAGGACAATTCCACAAAGTGTGCAATTTAAGGAAAGCATGCACAGCCTAAACTCTGTACCTACTCACATGTCTGGCCCAGGAAGTATGTAAATGTTGCTATCTGTATTGTATGGACACTAATTTAGGAGCATCCTAAAAGGGTAAATGCAAAATAGGACTGAGGGGAGGATGTGTGGATGAGTAAGAATCTTTCTGAATAATTAGATGCTGGCAGGACAAATGAAGTGAGATCACTGTGAATTGAAAGTGTGAGTGAGCAAGGATGTGCAGGGCATAAAGTATTACCAGGAGGGTGTGACCCCACCCAGGGATAACAACCTTGGCATAGAAACCCATGGTAGAAAAAAAATAATATTTCCAAGGTCTGTCATGATGTTCCCCTGCCAGGAAAAGACAGTCATCTTATTTTAGTGCTATGTAACTTTGATAAATAAAACTATTGCTATAGAGTGAACCCTCTGTAACTTCTTTTGCTTTTGTCTTGAATGAAAATAAGCAAGGTTCAAAGACAGAAAAAGATGTGGAAGGATGTTGGGGTGTCACATAAAATAAGGGACATCCGGTGAAACTAGAATTTCAGGTAAACAAGGGGTGTTTTAGTGTAAGTATGCCTCGTGCAATTTAGGGGACAAGTTTATACTAGAATATCATTTGTTACTCATCTGAAATCCAGACTTACTGGGACAACCCACTGCAGCGTTTATGTACATCTGGCAACTCTAAAGGAAGCACAACTTTGACTTTCCTAAAACCCTCTCTGCTAGTCACCACAGAGAAAGATAAACAAGGTGGAACTCAGCAAAAATACTGCTAAATATTCACCTGTCATTTTTGACAAGACTGGACTGGTCATTTTTGACAAGAAAAGCAATTATTATGTCATTAATTTTTAAATATTATTTTTCAGTTTTCACAACATCTTTATTTTTATGTGGTGCTGAGGATTGAACCCCGCGTGCCTCACATGCCAGGCAAGCACGTTACCACTTGAGCCACATCCCCAGCCCCTGTGTCATTAATTTTTAAATTACATTTCCCTTTTTGTTTTCCCAACTGCCTTACTTCTTGGACATAGGTTTAAATGTTTTATACATACACAGGTAAGTGTAGCTAACCAAGTCAATATTTAAAGCAGATCCCATGTGATCACACAACTGAAAACACAAAGTTTTTTTTTTAATGAAATACAGAATTGTTTTATAACTTGTGTCTGATTCAAGACACATATCTCAAACAAACTCCATAAGTGATATTTGGTGCTAACATTTCTAAATTTCTTTCTTTTATTGATTTTATTTTTTAAATACATGACAGTGGAATTCATTACAATTCTTATTACACATATAGAGCACAATTTTTCATATCTCTGTATATAAAGTATGTTCACATCAATTCATGTCTTCATACATGTACTTTGGATAGTGATGTCCATCACATTCCACCATCATTGCTAACCCCCTGCCCCGTCCCTTCCCCTCCCACCCCTCTGCAATGCCGAATGTTTTCTCTGATATAAGCTGACTGATCCATAATGGGATAGGGAGGGGGAGCATGGGAGGAACAAACTCTAAATGTTCTTTCTAATGCTTTACTTTTTAAAGTCTCTTTCAAATTTGGTGCTAACATTTAAAAATCTCCTATATAATGCCAAATTGTGGTACAGCCATTATCCTTTCACTATTATCTATGTTCCAGACTGATTTAAGAACCTAAAAGAAAGTAGGTCTTGCCTTATCCACTGAGGACACATTCCAAGGTCTTGTGTGGATGCCTGAGGCCACAGAGAGTACCAAACCCTACATATTCTGTTTTTCTATGTATACATACCTAATATAAAGTTTAATTAATAATTTAGGCACCATAAGAGATTAACAACAATAACTAATAATAAACTAGAATGATTATAACAAATAAAGCTACTTAAGACTTACAAATTGTTTATTTCTGGAATTTTCCATTTAATATTTTTTAACTACAGTTGACCTCAGATAACTGAAACCACAGAATGTGAAACTGTGGATAAGGGAAGGACTCCAAAGCCACAATGGCTACATAACTTAATTACTTTTCAGTTCTTCTGAAATAGTTTTCTCTTTTCCTCTCTCTCTCTCTCTGTATGCTTTTCATGAACTTAGATCATTTTAGATCATTTTCTTTTTGAGGTTAGTATTACCATGTTATCAAAACCAGTTAAAAATGGTACAAAAAGTATGAACATTCCTCATGAAAAAAGACATAGCAAACCTCCACAAAATATTAGCATATAGAATCCAGCAATGTATAGTAAAAATAATATATCATGATCAAATGTGCTTTAGTCCAGGGATACAAAGTTAGTCTGACATTTAAAAAAATCAAGCAATATAATCTATTTAACAAGCAACCCATACCAATTGTCTCAGGAAAAAACATTTGGCAAATTCCAACAATTTATGATAAAAACACTTAGAAAACTCAGAATGGAATGGAATTTTTCTAAATATAATTAGCAGTATCTATGTAAAATCTACAGCTACCATCATAATTAATACCCAAAGATTTTCCCCCTGGGATCAAGAATCAGAAATATATGCCCACTCTCACTGTTCAGACTCAACATATTCTTCATAGAAAACACTAAGAAATCTATACGAAATTTCCTAGAGCTGAGTGAATTCAGGCAGGGCACAAGATATGACATAAACATACAAAATCAACTATTTCTATATACTAGAAATGCACGAGTAGAAACTTAAATATCACTTTCGATACAATATGACTTTCAATCATTCAAAATAAAATAATATACTTAAATTTAAATTGAAAAGAACATGTATCAAACTTCTAGATTAAAAACTACAAAATTATGATGAAAGGAATTAAAGAATATCTAAATAAATGGAGAGACATATTGTGTTCGTGAGTTGGATGACTCAATTAAGTAATGCTGTCAATTTTCTCTAATTTCTTATCCAAATACAAGCAAGGTATCCCTGTAACCATAGATGAACTTAAAATATTTTATGAAAAGTCAAAGAACCTGGAATAGCTAAAACAATTTTGGAAAAGAAAAATAGAGATAAATCATTACACCTATCACTTACTATATCATTTCAGTAATCAAGACATTATGGTATATGTAGAGGGATAGAAACATTAAAAAATTGAAATAAATTCTATAACTAAACCTAACCGATGTTTTTAAACTGACATATAATAATTGTGTATATGCATGGGATGCGATGTGATATTCTGAACTATGTATACATTAGAAACATTTAGTCAAGCTAATATCTATACTGCATCAACTCATAATTTTTTTTTTAAGAGAGAGTGAGGAGAGAGAGAGAGAGAGAGAGAGTGTGTGTGTGTCAACTCATAATTTTTATGGTGAAAATAATAAAAATCTATTCTTTTACAAATTTTGAAATATATTTTATAATCCAGTATGGTCACCAGGCAGTACAGGTCAATAGAATTTACTCCCCAAATCTAATTACTACTTTGTATGTTTTGATCAACATCTTCCCTTCCCCCATCTCTCAACTTCTGCAGCCTCTGGCAACCATTTTTCTATTCTGTTTCTATGAGATTGACTTTTCACTTTCCATATACGTGAGATCCTACAGTATTTATCTTTCTCTGCCTTGCTTATCTCAGTTAGCTTCATGTCTTTCAGTTCTGTCTACTGTTGTCCTAAATGACAGAGCTTCTTTATTTTTAAGGCTGAATAGTATTGCAGTGTGTGTTTAAAATCATATTTTCTTTATTCACTCACCTGTTGATTAATGCTTACGTTGCCTTCATATATTTTTCTTTACAATGCTAAGGCCATTTTATTTTGACTAAAAAGGTTAAGAATCTTAAAAAAGAAAAAAGATCTGTTTCCATAGATATATTGAAAACATGTCTACAGAAAACTGTACATGACCAAAAGTTCATGACAGTCACATCGGAGTTGGTAAAGAGGGAAAAGAGTAAAATGAGAATACGAACATAAATTAGAACAAGATCATATACAACTAGATGTACAGGTTAAGGTTTTCAGATACAATAATTTATATCAGGGTAAATGGTACTTTCACTAAAATATAGAGAACATAAAAATGTGAACATCTAAAAAGAACAAAAAATACAAAAACATTAAAAAAAATTGTTTACCGTGATCATGTGGCATTCATCCCATAGATGCAGAGTTGGTTCAACATACAGAAATCAATAAACTTAATTCATCATATAAATTGACTTAAAAATAGGAATCATATGATCATCTCAATATATACAGAAAAAGCATCTGACAAAATATAGCACACCTTCATGTTCAAAATACTAGAAAAACTAGGGATAGTCGGGACATACCTCAACATCATAAAAAGTATATATGCTAAACCCAAGACCAACATCATTCTAAATGGAGAAAAATTGAAAGCAGTCCCTCTAAAACCTGGAAACAGACAAGAATGTCCTCTTTCACCACTTCTATTCAACATCATCCTTGAAACTCTAGCCAGAGCAATTAGAAAGAAGAAAAAAATTAAAGCAATACAAATAGGTAAAGAACTCAAATTATTACTATTTGCTAATGACATGATTCTATATCTAGAAGATCCAAAAATTTCTACCAGAAAACTTCTAAAACTAATAAATGAATTCAGCAAAGTAGCAGGATATAAAGTCAACACCCATAAATCAAATGCATTCCTATACATCAGCGATGAATCCGCTGAAAGAGAAATTAGGAAAACTACCCCATTCACAATAGCCTCAAAAAAAAAAAAGTAAAATATCTGGGAATCAGTCTAACAAAAGAGGTGAAAGACTTCTACAATGAAAATTACAGAACAATAAAGAAAGAAATTGAAGAAAACCTCAGAAGATGGAAAGATCTTCATGCTCCTGGACAGACAGAATTAATACTACCAAAAGCATTATACAGATTTAATGCAATTCCTATTAAATCCCAATGACATTCTTGGGATTTAATAGGAGGGGAGGGGGTGTGGGGATAGGAAGGATAGTACAATGAAACAGACATTATTACATTATGTATATATGTGATTATACAACATGTACACTCAGAAAAATGAGAAACTATATTCCATCTATGTATGATATATTAAAGTACGTAAATGTATTCTACTGCCATGCATAACTAATTAAAACAAAAAATTAAAAAGAACAAATAATTTAAAAAATGAAAGGGATTGAAGTTTCCATATATTAACTATTATAAATAATACTTAAATGAATCTTTAAGCATCCTATGCTTCTATTCCTTTGGATTGTACCCCAAAGTTGGATTTCTTGATCACAGGGTAATTCTATTTTTTAGTGTTTTGAAGAAACTATACACTATTTTCCAAAATGGCTATGCTAACAGTGTACAAGGGTTTATTTTTCTCCATATTCTTGCCAAAATTAGGTATCATTCATCATTTTAATAATAGTAATTTAACTGGTATTAGGTAATACTCATTGTGATTTTAACTTGCATTTCATTTAATGTATCTGTTGAACATCTGTATCTCTTCTTTTAGGAAGTATCTGTTCAGATTCTTAACCCATCTCTTTTGAGTTATTGTCTTTTTGCTATTGACTTGTTTGAATGTCTTCTATATCTTGGATATTAGTCCTTCATCAGATTATAGTTTAAAATCTCCAAACTGTGTATTGTCTCATTACTCTTGCTTTGCAGAGAGTTCATTTTCTATTTTGGCTTTTGTTTTCTGTGCTTCTAGTGTTCTATCCAGAATTCACTGCCCAGCCCAATATCATAGAACTTTTTCCCTATGTTTTTTATCCAGTACCTTCACAGTTTCAGATCTTATTTCTAAATTTTACTCTATTTTGAACCTACACACACACACACACACACACACACACACACACACAGGAGATAAGGATACAGCTTCATTATTATGCATGTGGATACTCCTTTTATCCGCACCATTCATTTAAAAGACTGTATTACTGTATCATTCCCATTTTGTGTTCTTAGTAATTTGTAGAAAATAAATTGACAGTAAATACTTGGATTTACTTCTGGGATTTATATCTGTTTCAGTGGACAATGTATCAGTTTTTAAGCTGTCACCATGCTGTTTTGATCACAGTAGCTTCAAAAGATATTCTGAAATCAGGGAATGTAATACCTCCAGCTTTGTTCTTTTTGCTCCTGACTGCTTCAAATAATTAGAGTCTTTATTGGCTCTATATGAATCTTAGGGTTTTTTTATGTTTCTGTGAATAATTACATTGGAATTTTGACAGAAATTGCATTGAATCTATAGATTGCTTTGGGTAGTGTAGACATTTTGGCAGTTCTTTAAAACATGATTATTCCAATTCATAAACATGGAATTTCTTTCTATTTATTTGTGTCTTCTTCAGTTGTTTTCATCAATGTTTTACAGTTTTTAGTGTAATAATATTTCACCTTCTTGGTTAAATTCTTAATTATTTTATCTTAGTCCTGAACAGACAAATCTTCATAAAAGAAAATAAAAAACATCCATGAAAAAAAGAAATAAATAAAAATGTCTCTATTTGCTGATGACATGATCCAAAATGTGGAAAATCCTAAAGACTCTAGCAGAAATTGTTAAAACTGATCAAAAAACTCAGTAAATTTTCAGGTTACAAAATCAATACATTTGTTTCATTTCTATATGCTAACAACAACTATTTGAAAAAGAAATTTAGAAACAATCCCATTTATAATAGTAGTCAACTTTCTTGACATAGCTCAAAAAGCAATTCAATTCAGGAAGTGTAAGCTTTTCAAAAATAGTGCTGAAGGGGGGCTGGGGTTGTGGCTCAGCAGTAGAGCGTTCACCTAGCACATGCGAGGCCCTGTTTCGATCCTCAACACCACATATGAATAGATAAAATAAAGGTACTGTGTTCAACTACAACTAAAAAAAAATAACTAAATGTTTTTTTAAAAAATAGTACTGAAGCAATTGAACATGTATAGGCAAAAAAATCAAACTTTGACCAAGACATCATATAACATATTTTTTAAAATCCCAAAATGAATCACAGATTTAATGTAAAATGCAAAAGTATAAAATTTTAGAAGAAATCATAGGAGAAAATCTTTAATACCTAATATTATATAAAAAGTTCTTGGATGTGACATTAAAAATATATCTAAAAAATAATAAATTGTACTTCATCAAAATTTTAAAAACAAAAACAAAAAAAAAGCAGTAACAACTTTTGCCCTGTGGAAATTCCTTTAGCAGAGAGCCAAAGCTTAGTCATCTTCACATCACCCATTAGCACAGCTAGCCCCTAGGGACATCATCCACAACCCCATCTTTTCTCCACATTCAATCCTTCTAAATCCTGCACAGATCAAGACTCATTGCCAGGCCTCTCGTTCCATCTACACCCACCAGGCCAACCTGCCAACTCTCACTGAAACCCTATAGAACCACTACTCCTAACTAATATCAAAGACTCCCCAATATTTCTAATGATCTTGAGGATCCCCCAACTATTGCTCAGTGATCTTGAAAATTCCCCCAATACTCCTGACTGATATTAAAAACTCCCACTACTCCTGAAGACCCCTACCTACTCCTAACTGATCTGGAGGACTCCCCCTACATTAGTCCTAAGTGACCTTCAGTGTCACCCTTCATAGTCCACTACCATCTAAATACTTATCTGATCCTGACGCTTTGAGATCCAAGAACAGAAGAAGAGAACTGATGGTTCAGGGCAACTCAACCAAATAGTTGTGTTTGGTGGGAGTTCATGACACTGTGAGCTGTATTCCCAGCCCCTGGTTCCATGGCACTGCATGGGATGGGTGGCAGGAAAACCAGAAGAGCAGCTGGCAAGGCAAGCCCTAGGCCCTCTGACTCAGAGTGCCCTTCTCTTTACCACTCTATGGTAAGGGAATCCTCCATCTGGCTTTGGTAATGTGGTCCTTCTCTCAGTGAGTAGGTGCTGGTGCAGTGACAGAGCCATGAGGAGTGGCCATTTTGGGGAACAGGATGCTTGTTAACTGTCCTGTTTATTCTACTCACTCACCAGAAAGATGGGCTCCACTGTGCTGGGTCTTTGGATTAGGTGAAAAAGACCAGAAAGATGGGCTCCACTTGAGTGTCTTTGGATTAGGTGGAAAAAGTGTGGGCCTACTGTAAGTAGCAGGATAAAAGCCTACTGTGATTTTATTTCATACTCTAAAGGGAATATAACCAATTTGAAGCTTTCAAACAGTGGAGCCAGACATATCCTTTCAAAGATATGCCACCTGCTGAAGTCTGCCCTGACTTCCACACAGCACATGCACCTGGACATGCATGACATCTTTGGTTTTCCTTTCTATGAGGTTCTATTGTTCTACATTCAGAGGCACCCAAGTTACACCAAATCAAAAAGTTGAATGAGAAACTAACTTGTGAGTGAGGGGATTCAGACACGCTCTAAGAAGTGTGCCCACATCAGGATTCTTAAGTACAAATAATGCATTGATCATCATGAAACAAACAAACACAAAACCTAAAAAGAAAAAAAATGCTTGGGACTTAGCTGGTATTCAAATTTGTACATTCAGGCTGGGATTCTTAAAACAATATTATAACCACTTTCCTGGGAGGTATTATGAGAGTTCACTTACACAGATGCAAAAGAGAAATGACACAGTTAGCAAGTTGGATTACTGACTTTAAAAATAACTTAGGTTTTCATTGTTTTCTTTTGCTAGCACTTTCACTTGATCAGACTTGTGTTAAACTATTTTATTCATGAAATTAAAATTTTCTTAAAATAAAAATGACCTACTATGATATTTCACTTAAGAAACTCAAAACTTTAAGTTCACTGTCAAAAATAATAGTGGTATTTTCTATTTGAACCATCAGAGGTAGCATTAAACCTTCTAGAGGTTACTGATCTGATTTTAATGATAAACATACCAAGAACCCAGACTGGTTTTTAATTTTTTTTTCATTTAGCAGACATTGGTATCCATAGAAAATATAATTTTTAGGCTAATTCTCAGGTTTCAGGAAAACACACATGAACAGAAAATATGAAAAACAATAGTGCCAAAGCATTCTTGAAGATTTAGATTTCCTATTACTTTATCTAGAACATTCCATTTTAGGGTGAGAATACCCTATCCAAAATGTTTGGGATTGGCAGTGTTTTAGATTTTGGGATTTTTTTTTTTTTGGATTTTTGAAATATTTGCATTGGCACAATGAGATACCTTGAGGATGGGACTCAAATCTAAACACAGAATTAACTCGTTTCATATGCACCTTATACACATAGCCTGAAAGCAATTTTACATAACATTTTTAGTGCACCTGCATTTTCACAGTGACACTTTACATGAAATCATCATAGAATTTTTCACTTGTGGCATCATGTCAGTGCTCAAAAAGTTTCAGAATTCATAGAATTTCAGATTTTGAATGTTTAGATTAGGGATGTCCAGGCTGTACCAGAATTTTCTAAAATGGCTTTTAACTACCACAGCAAAGGAATGCCCAAAGTCCTATACTGTGGCCTTTATCTCATGATGATAGAGCTGACTGACATCACCTTTGGCTGCTAAAGAATTTCATCACCTGTGCCATACAGAGGTTATAAAAGCAAATTCAGTCAAGTACCAAAGGAAACTGTTTTTGAAGACCTTGTCATAATCACTGCAAAATATCCGGCTCTAACACATGTACTTGATACAAAGAAGAAGAGCTGTCACCTGCAGAATCCCATGAGGTCTGCTGTCAGCAGACTAGGGTTGGGCTCCAGCCTCCTTTTCTTCGTCACACACATCCCCTGGGGAAAACACTTAGCTTGACCTTCACCTGTGTCATCTGGAACACGAGGATAATATTGCCCCTGCTTCTTTCTTCCTCAGAGTGTGAGAAATGATGCTGATGAAAGACGGACACCTGGTCAAACCGTGAATTACCTTGGAAATGTGACTCATGAGCAGTGGGTGTCCTCAGACTCTGAGAGCTGTTCAGAAACATATCTTAGTACACAACAAAGCTTCTGGAGCATACATCACAAGTGGACAGTGACAATTCAGTTGATCCACTTTGCCTCTGCCCAGCATCACAATCAGTTCCCTACTACTCACCTGTGTCAGCTTGTCAGGGGCAGGACATGCTCCATTGGTGGATGAACAGTGACTGAGCACAGTAAGAAAGAGTTAAATAAGCTGTATAAACAGCCACTGGAATAAAAAGCCCTCATTTAAATGCAGAAACTATACAAAGACCAATAATTGTTTACTAAAGTGACTTTGGATTCCTGCTTGACACAATTGCAATACAAAATATACTCCATAATCATCATAACCTTACTCACTCTACCTGAAGAACCTCACTCTGGCCTCTACCTAATGGCAATAGTGAGTTTTTGGAGAGAGAGAAAGCACATCTTAAGCTGTCTTAAGATGTAAATACCTATGTTCCAGAAATTCTTCTTCCAGATATCTACCCAACAAAAAAGCATTCAAATGTTTACCAAAAGACATGGTCTAGAATGATCAGTCATAGTGGAAACTACCCACATGTCCACCAACAGTGTGTATTTTACATTTGCACAGCACTGAGAACTGATGAGCTACTACTGCATACACACAAGGACCTACACTAATCCCACATGCATAACGTTAAGTGACAGGAGCCAGAAGAAAAAGCATACACATTGTTTGGTCCCTTATATATAAAGTCCCAAATAGGTAAAACAAGTCTAGGTGGCAGAAGTGATGACACTGCTTACCACAAAGGGAGGATTGCTATAAGGGGTAAGGTAGGGGCTCCTGGAGTACTACATGTTCTGTATCTTCAACTGCATGTTCAGTTTGTGAACATTTATCAAATTGCAAACTTGAGACATGCACCTTTCCGTATGAGATTATATTTCCATAAAAGCTGTGTAGCCATGGCTAAGAGAGAGGCTGGCAAGAGGCGGTGACTCAGACCCTGCTCCTAGGACTTTTCTTTTCCTACCAGTTAAGACAGCAAGAGGACAGCTTTTCACAGCATGAGTGAGGGCAAGTCCCTTTGATGGCTGGTTTCAGCAGAGACTGTACTATGTACTAAATGTGTATGTGGCAAGGTCTAGAGGAGGGACAGAGAAGACACTGTGCAGGCCAGTAATTAAGGTATGCTATTTAACAATATCATAAATGCACTCCGGATTCTGACGAGATTCGTGACTCTCTCCAAATTTACTGTGACTCAACTGTGATCTTCTCAAAATTATGACAAAAACCTGACCTACTTAGGACTGGGAAAGTGCCTGTAAGTGACATTGCTGCTTCCCTATTTAATGCATGTCTCTCATGACTTAAGCAATAGTAGAACAGAAGAAAATCCCAAATTCATTGCTAGGCCCAGAATTCCCAAAGATAGGCTTGCATTTGCTGATGGATCTGAAAACCTTAAGTGTCATTGCAACATGCATCATAATTGATGGTCTGTTTCAGGAAGCTCAGGGGATGAGGGACTGGGTGAGAAACTGCTATATAGGAGTCCCCCAAAAGTGCTACTCCCCTCATCAACCTATCCAGCCTCACACCACTGTACTGCAATGCAGATCCTAGCCCCCATTCAACAACAGAGACATGGAGAAAGAGAAGCAAGCCTGGCTGCCCTTCCTGTGTCCTTAAAGCTATGTGAAGAATTCAGAATGCTTTCCCTTTGGATCACTCTCCTTATGGCCCAGGGTGGGAAAATACCTGAGAAGTCCCTTGGACACAGAGAAATCAATATACCAACCATCATCTAGGGAAATTGCATAAATTTTTTTATAACTTTTTTTCTCAAAAACAACTATTATCAAGCTTTAATTAATATGGTTTATTTATCCCCAACACCACAAAATAATATATTTTGACAGTGTTTTTTTTTCCCCACCTACACAATTTTTCTAGCTCTTCCTTTAAAAATTTGCAATTTTGAAATGAAAGGCAAGATGAGTCCCATGTAATGTGATCCTAGCTGCTGCATAAGCTCAGGCCCAGAAGCAATGCAATGACCATGCTTTCTGTAAACATCTGTAACAATATTAGAGATGAGGCTTTGCTTGGCAGAGACCTCACTGAGCCTGGTGACAATGAACAAACTCTGGCTGGGTCACTGTTATTGTTTTTGGTCGGTTCCTACCCACTCCCTTTTTTTTTCTGTTCTGCCTATGTCTCAAACATAACAGGTCAAGAACTGGTGGGCCCGTCTGTGTCACAAAACAGTAAAATGTCCAGAGGCACACCTCTGTTCTGTCTGGGTGGGTTCTATGCTCTGCACCAAAGCAGTCTCTAAGGCCTGCAGCTTCCTGAAGGGCCATGTTCACTCCCAGCAAAGCCACATAGCCCCTGTGAGGACTGCCCAGCCAGGCCAGGAGGGCTGTGACTTCAGGGAAGCAGGGATATGTATCATCAGAACTTTCAAACTAGATTTTATTAATCCTTTCTGCAAAGCCCACCCAAAGTTCCAAGGACATATTCACTCCTGGTAAATTTGAAAATCAGAGGTAAGTGAGCATTAAGCATGCCCCCATCCCAATCATTTGGAGATATCTTTTACCATTCCCCAGATGATGTACTGGGACCTTATGGCTGGAAGACCATCCTGTCATGTTCCCTTCTTCCCCCAGCTCCTTCACCACCTATTCCCTTTGACCTTCCCATTCTAGGTACCCATACAGGAGCACAGTATGCAGCAGAAAAGAAAATCCAGAGTCACAAACTGGTTCCACAAGCCTGTGCTTCCTGGTGACATTGGAGATGCCTATTTGTCCTTGGCTTCCTGCCAACCTGATACAAAGGAAACTGCCTGTGTCTCCTGGGTCCTCATGCACAACTCACAGAACTCCTGATGCCACAGCCAGTAAAATGCCCATCCCACCCCACCCCCAAGGTTGAGAGTCCCTATAGTGTTAATTTTGCTAAGTGAAAACATCAAATACCAAAGCAAACATTCCCAAACTTCCATAAAGAAAAAGACCTGATGCCAGGCAGTCAGGGGTGGGTCCCACAGAAGGAGGCTGAGTAAGAAACATCCTGCTCTGCCAGAAACAGTGCTTGACCCTTCTTCCTGTCACTCAGGGTCCTACTGACTCAGGGACCATTCCATGGCCTCAGTTTCCCCACCTGTGAGCTGAGACATGGCTATCACTGAGGGTTCTCACTGAGAGATCTCTTGAGAATTAAAGCCGAGACACCGTGGTGTGTGTGTGTGTGTGTGTGTGTGTGTGTGTGTGTGTGTGTGTTGGGGAGGGAGAGGCTGTAGTGTTCCACAGCAGGCAGAAAGCTTCCTGCATGGGGACTTTCCCTCTTCACAGCCTGTGGTGGGTTCTGAGAAAGCTCAGAAACAGGCTGATTTCTTCTCATTTCCTGTTCCCACCCTAATACTTGTTTTAAAACAACTATGATAAAATGTAGGATTCTTTGCCATGTCAGCTGTCCCCACCTGGAAAGACATCAGGCCTCCTCTCACTTTCATGAGAAGTCATAAACCTTTTTCCCCATGACTCAGTACATAATTTGTCCCTGTAGCTCAAATGAAAGAGGGATCTCTATTTCTCAGTCCTTGTTCTGCCTCAGGTTTCAAATAGGGGGGGTGAACACACATGCACATCAGAAGCCATCTGGTTACAGTGCAGGGGCAGCCTAATGTTCACATGCACCCACTGTCCTGCTCCCATCCTCTGAAAATCCAGGTGCATGTTGGTTCTGACTGCTTGGTGTGTCCTCTGCAAACAGGAGTGACAGCTCTGGATGGGAAAATCACACTCAGTCATGGCTGCACATTCAGACCCTGTCTCGCATGCTTTAGTCATTCTGTTGGTGGCAGACCTAGATAGAATAAACCTCTCTGCAGAGTCTGCAACATCCAGTGTTCTTCCTCCCCAGGCTCTTGCTATCACCCCTGGAACACCCCCTCCTTCCCTGCCCTTCTCATTCCCCACTACAGATGCTCCAGGGGCTGAGTTCTAACCTGGCCCCATCCACATATAAGCATAGCCATCGACTCCATAGACCCTCAGGGGCCAGAATCTCTCCAAGAAGGGGAGAGAGGGGTTGAGGGCTCCAGAAACAAGTGAACCCACAGAACTGGGGTCTAATCAGAGGCAGCTCTCAGAACTGCAGCCCCCAGAGTGTGGGATCCCAGATTCCTCCTGTTTCACTTGCCCCTCTCCTGGGCAGGCTCTCCTCCCTCACAACTCTGTGCCCTTGCTACTGTTTTCCTTATAGCCTCTGTTCATCTCCTTCCCTCCAGGACTCTGATCTTATTGCCAGTTGCCTCATCTCTTCCACATTTCCCAATTTGAATTCCTAACAAATCCTGCTTTCAGGATATGATCGACAGGACTCCTTCCCAGTGGGTTGAGTTCTTTTCACCAAGGTGTAAGTTGGCCCACTGGTCAGTCTTGTTTTGTTTTGTCTCCCTTTTTGGTAAAGGCTTATGCAGGAAAGATATGGATATATTACCAAGGACTAATCTAAGAATCCTGGAATAAGCAAGCATTGCAGAGATCAGAGGGGAAAGGTGAGGGGGGAATACTGAAAATCTCAAGTAGAGGAATAAAGGGAGAAGTGTGACAACAGAATAGGAATGTGCAAGAACTGTGGCTCATGATGACCTATCAGGCTGCACAATAACAATTTATCTCTTTGACCAGAGCACATCGACAGCAAAGCCACAGCTCCTGGCCCCCATGAGTCCTTGATCAATATTCTGTTCACCAACCACAGCACATTCACTCAGTGAAATGCCATGTGGCCACTGAAACCTTGATTTAAGGAGGATATTTAATAACATGGAAGAGCTCAAGAAATAATGCCAGGTGAAGAGAAAAAACAAACTGGATAAAACATTCTTTGCACATGTGATTGTTTATTTCTTCTCCAAAGAGTATTTTTCAAAAGAGCATTTGCTACTTTTATGATAGAGAAGATGTTTCAACAGTGTTGAATGAATGAAAGGGTAACAAAAAGCAAGGGCAACCAAATTTAGCAGTAGATTAAATGTAGAAATAAAGGCAATAAAAAACTGAGAGCTGATTTGCAACTTCCTGCTGGACAAGGCAATGAAAGACTACCCTCTGCCTTCCCCCAGGTTATAAAGAAGCATAATGCCCCACAAGTCCTGCTATTGTCTGGACACTCTGATGGTAGATAGGCTGACAAGGAAGCTGGTACAATACGTAAGGGTAGTTAAAGGGCATGAACAGAATGCAGAGGATTCTTTACATAAATTTATGACACTTCAAACCTCCTTTGGAAGCAAATACAAACCATTAGTGCTATATGCTTCCAAGACAAACATACATGAGAACAGTGCCCAGAGCTGGGCCACTGCATATTTGCCTGATGCTCTGCATATAACAGAAATGAACAAAGGGGTGCAATAACACATTAGAGAACAAGATGTCTGCTCTCTTCCACTAAATACAACTTGAGACACTTTTATCCTTTGTTATCAGGAAAAGGAGGCTATTTTTGCACACCCCAGGTATAGGGATGTGGTAACTCATCCCCAACTCCAAGGAGGCAATAAAATAACTTCAGACTCCAAAATCTATACATAAAAGGGATATTGTGGAACAGTGTAAAGCTCTGTGGGAGCAATGAAGGTTTAAGGGCAGAACACAGAAAAGTATGTTCATTTAGAAATCTAAGAAGCCCATCCAATGTCACAACATGAAAATCACCATTACCATGAGGGATTGTCTGGTAGGTGAGACTTAAGAAGGCATGAAGACCTGTAACCTGCCCTTCAAGAGCTAAGACCCTAAATGCAGAGTGCCCTAAGAGCAGGTATTCTGCGATGGGAAGTCATGGCTTACAAGTGTGGCACCATCACCAGGTACTGAGCAAGGACAGACAGGGAAAGGCTTTCGGGGGGGGGGGTGGGGGGGAAGCTGATAAGGTGGATGTCAGGAGAGAGGCAGAAGGAAGGGTCTTAAAGAGAAAGCAATGTTGGGCTTCCAGGGAGGGGCAAGGCAGCCATGTGCTGTGGTATGATTATGAGGAGGGAAGTATGCAGATCAATCTCCTGTGGGAGTACTAACTCTGAACTTCTAAAATGTTCTATGCTTTTTTTAAAGTTTGCTATAATTGAGCTTGCAGACGAAACCTCAAATAGATATCATCCACATAACAATCTCCAGAATATTTCAGGCTTCAATGTAAGGATTGCCTCCCTCCTTTTGCTGCCCTGACTCAGCAGTCATCTCCTAAGGTATCATGAGCTTTGCATTTTTAAACCCATCAATACAATATAAAGCAGCAAACAAACAGACTATTAGAAAACAAAACACTGTTTTTGAAGGACTGGTAAATCTTATGCCTCTGCCTGGCAGACAGAGCTTCTCAATGGGATCAACATAGCTCCAACTATGGCTCTGCCCTTAAAGACCAGAAACCATTCATTCACTGGGCATTTTTATTCAAACATACCAGTCACTGCCCAGTCATTCCATGCCTTCACTTCCTAAGCCATTCCCAACTTCAGAGCAGCAGGCCCACAGGATCTTTGGTTTGTAGCTGGTCCTATCCTGATGCCCACACCCACTGCATCCCTGACTCATAAAAGCCTTTCTACAAATTTCTATGTAGGCTGGATGACAGACACATGGATGAAAGGTCCAGCCACAGAGGGACCTCAGCTCAGAGAGCCACTCAGTGACCCAAAGGAGTGTTTGCAAAGTGGAGGAGTTAATATGCAAATCAGACCCTTGGGAGCCTGATAGAAACAAATACAACCTCACTGCCCAGATAAGAGGGCAAGCTGAAGATGAGACAGCAATTAAATGAAAAAGCACATGCAGCAGCAATTCTTCTAGAGCAGAGGCCAGCACACCAGGTAAACACGGGACAAAGCAACACCACCATCCCCTCACCCCATTTCACCCCATTACCAAGTTCTGGTAACAAATGGTTACTCAAAGACTATAAAATAAGCCAGGCAGGGTGGCACACACCTGTAATCCCAGCGGCTCAGGAGGTGGAGTCGGGAGCATCGCAGTTAAAAGACAGCCTCAGCAATGGCGAGGTGCTAAGCAAATGAGATCCTGTCTCAAAATAAAATACAACATAGGGCTGGGGATGTGGCAGTGGTAGAATGCCCCTGAATTCAAACCCCAGTACTCCCCCCTCAAAAGAAACACTATAAAATAATTATGTAACTGATTGATTCAACCATATTTAAAAGGGGCCAAAATCCTAAGTAACTAGTATGACACTATTATAAAGACCAGGAAGATGGGAAATGAAGAGAATTTGTAGAAATGAGTAATAAAATTTCAAAAATCAAAGATCCAGTGGCTGGTTTTGACAGTGGATCTGATGTGAATTATTAGATAGGAGATATATATATATATATATATATATATATATATATATATAGGAAATAACTGAGGAAAATATCAAGAACATACTATAATAAGTTACAAGAAGGGATAATGAAAGAAAATAACTACAATTGGAAGATAAAATTAAAAGGACCCATAAATGACTATGTTCAGAGGGGAAGGAAAGAGAGTAGAGATAGTGGGAAATGTGAAGAGCTAATGGCTACCACATCATGGCACTGACACTAGACATAGCCCCCTACTTAGGAAAACCCAGAAAAGTCAACAGAAAAATGCCTCATTCTCTTATTTTCTCAGGTTTCCAAAGAAGATTTTTTCTAGATCCCTACAAACCCTGGTTGTACAGGTATAGAGTAGAGTTTTTCACAAAGACCAGCTGTGTTCTGCTCTCTCTTCCCTTTCTCAAAAGCACCGTGATGGATTTGATCATTTGGACTGATTCCTTGCATTCTGCTGATGTCCTCTTTCATAGAGACATTAGGCTTAGCCCTTCTGGCTTTCTTTAAGCCACAGTCCACCAATTCCTCAAACCTATGATCAGCAACCCCCTTTGGACTCTACAAACTGGGAACAGGAAGAGAAAGGAAAAATATATTTATAAATTTTAGGGTTTTTTTGTTGCTGTTGTTGTTGTTTTTTAAGGGCATAATGGATTTCCCTCAGCAACAGAAGATGGTGAAAGAGGCTTTTCTCTCCCTTCCTCATTACTTGGCTGGCAAGTGTCTCAGAGGTAACAGGTTAAAGTGTGGGTTAACAGGTTAAAGTGTGGCTGGGAAAGAATACCCACCAACTTTCATTTCTTGGTATTTAGGAGTTCTCATTTTTAAATCCTCTGCATAAGTGGGATGTTTATGAAGACAGCTTGTGTTATATGAGATGGGCAACTGACAAACTCTGTCAACCTTAGTTGGCTCTTCTATGGAGTAGTGATTAATACTGATACCTGCCTAACAGGGTAGCTGTGAAATTTAAACTAAATAATAGAGGTAAACCATGTGGCAATCAGTACTAGGCACTCGGTGCTTAAAAATTAAAGCCATTAATGAATACTAAGTTAACAATTTAATTAGATGATTAAAGCAGTAATGTTCACTCAAGGTTTTACTTATTAATATTCAGAAAGTCATATGGATCTCTAAGATGGAGGCCATTATTCTAAAGCCTCCAGGACCACACAGGGGGCAGGATAAAGCCTCAAAGACAGAGAAGGAATGTGACAGATGTCCAGTGCGATACCTGTTTGCCTCCCTTCCCTCTAGACTGTTGTGCAAGGAGGGGCCAGGGTGGCTTTGGGGGCTGCCAAATCACTAATACAATAGCTTGTCTAATCTAACAGAAGGGCTTTTGTGAAAAAGCGTTTGGAAGTAAAACAAAAACTCCCAAAGTTACTAAACAACTCCCAGCCTCTGAGCAAAACAGTGACCTGCTTCTCTTTCTCAAAGCACAAAGTGTCCCCCAAAATTATAAGCAAAAATCTTCAACATCCACACAATCATCTACCAGACAGCAGCTTCCCAGTTTCCAGTGAACAGTTTACTCCTCCACACTTTCTTTGAAAGCCCTAAAAACAATGAAAAAGGAAAGGGAGAGAGAGAACTAGAAAGAAATATATTCCACCCCCAATGAATCAAGGAGACAGACACAACCACAAGCCACAAACCACTGAGTGTAACAGAACCAGTGCAGTTAGGTTAGACACAGCAAGCCAAAACCTACCTCCTGATGCCTGGGGACACACAAGTCCTTCTGGAGATGTGGCCCAGCCCTAACACAGCTGGTCATGATGGATCACGTGGATGTAGAAGCACAGCTGCTGAGCCTGTGGACCTGACCTTGTTCAGAAGAAAAGGAAGGCAGTAAATGCAAGACAGAAACATTAGTCTGCCATGAGGAACACCCAGCTTAAACACTGAAATCTGGGAAATACGGCCTGCCTTGGGAAGTGGCAATTCATTTGGAGAAAGTATATTTCAGACCACAAACTGGAATTCAAATGTGCATCCTGCCTTGGCATCACCCCATCCCCATTCTTCAACAATGTCCTGACCATAAACAACTCAGAAATGTGTTCTTCTAAAATGAGTCTCCCTGGGATACAATTAAGATTTTGGAGGGCAGTGTTCCCCCTATGGGCTCCAGGGCAGATCTGCTGCTTGTCTTTTAGGTCCCCAGAGGCTGTTCTCATCATTTGGCTCATGGTCCCCTTTCAGGAACTGTATCACGTGACCTCTGCTCCACTGTCACATCTCCTTCTCTGACCCTGCCCCTCACACCTCTCTTGTGACTACTTGGGACCCACCTAGAGAGTTCAGGATTATCTCCCCAGCTCATACATGCAAAACCTGCTTTGCAACAGAAAATGACATATTCAGGTTCTTGGAATTAGGACATGAAATCTTTGGAGAATGTTATTCTGACCATCATAGAGTAACCCTTCCTCCCTGACTTTTCCAGCTTCTGGAGACAAACACATGATTTTGTTTATGGTCCCCACCTTCAACAATGACGGTCAAGTCTTTCTGATGTTGCCATCTTTCTGGTTATCATTCTTCTGCCTCCCTTTTTCCTTGTTTATGAAAGACACTTCTGATTACATTTAGCCAATGCAGAAGGATAATCCAGAAAAATCTCCCTATTTTAAAGTCAGCTGGTTAGCAACCTTGATTTCATATTTGACTTTATTTTTTCAATTCTAATTCTTCTGTCACTTAAGGCAATAAAACCACAGGTTCTAGAGATTAGTAATATTGACATCTTTGAAGCACTATGATCCTGTCTACCATACTCTCCTAAAAAAGAATCCTGCAGGGAAAATAAAAAAGTAAATATAAATCAAGAGAAAGAGAAGCAGAACTTGGGAAAGAAATAGAGAAATGGATGTTAAAATAAGTGGTGAAGGAGTAAAAACCACATTAGAAGCAATTAAATAAGAGAATAAAGACAATCAACTAAAGAGACAAGTGAATAAAATGGAAAACAATATAAGATATAAAGTATTTAGCAAATATGACAGGTATTATGACAGAAGCAACAGTGTACACATAATTAACATATTTTAATTGTTAACCAAAGAAAGGTCAATGATATAATACAAGAAAACAAAGTGCAAAGGTACAGCTTAGTTTAAAAAAAAGTGACACAAAACGACCAGTCTCCAGAAATATTCTAGTAAAATTTCTAAACTGAAAGAATCATACAACATCTATTAAAGCAAACAGGTTGGCTTTTAACTTCTCCACAATAACATTCAGAGCCAAAAAACAGTAGAAAAATTTCAATACAGTTTTAAAGAAAATAGTGTGACTCAAGCACTTTATAATCAGGCAAGAGAGATTTTCAAGCTTGCAAGAATTCTCCAAGTGGGTGTCATGGGCCATTTCAGAAGAGAACAAAACAGCAGGGGATTAAAAATGAACTCTACAATAAACTCCAGACAATTGAAAAACAATTTTGTGGGGGCAACCCCCAAGAAACTATCTTCTAAAACTACTGATAAAATGTGTGATCCAAGAATATATATAAAAACAGCTTTAAGAACAAGTAACTAGAAACTAAGGTTACCTAAGAGACAAGACAAATTATGTACCTTGGCAATATAAGAAATTATAAGTAAAAAATAGAGGAAATGGATGGGAAACTAAAGGAAGTATTGGCTTGCAAATTTAATTCTCTTTCAAAGCTTAATCAAGTTTTTATCAACTTCAAAACACATGGTAGTTGGCATTTCTGAATTAGTTTTAACTTTGTAGATATCAGAATTTCTTAAGGAATGTTTTACAAAAACTGTCTCTAAAAGAGATGGTTACATTGAAAACACCAAGAGCAAAGTGGAGCTCAGAATCACCTTCTCAAAGGACCTCTCTACACATACACATATTAACTAAACTTATCAATAATTTATGCAAAAATTAAAGTCACCTTGGACAAAGGTTTGAGTAATTCTTTGGTCTGTTCCCTAAAAGTGATGAACAGAAAGATCAGAAACAGAGCTCCTTAGGGGTCCCCACCTAGGGATTGTGGGGAAATGGTTAGAAAGAGAAGTGGAAGAAGGGGTAGGCTTAAGCCTACTGGGTTCCACAGAATTGACCCTCAGGCCTGATTAGACTCATGCTTGCCTATAATTGGCCCATAAGGCTAGTACCAGGCCCCTGAGCCATTCTAAGTCATCTGAAGCCAATGAGAGATGTCAACTAATATCTCCATGCCAAGTGACTTCTGCTAAATCCTACATTCCCTCCAGATTTTGATTAATACTTCTGAAAAGTATCTGGAAAAATGGGGACAATGCTAAACAAGTTTCTAGAACTTGTACAGTTTACACAGTTTACAAAGTACAGTTTAATGTCCAGATGAAGACAATGAAGCTGGGGTTGAAAGGACCCCCCTATCTCTTGAGGGTATACCCGAGACCGTCTGAACCCTTGTTGGCCACCATAGCAGGAGATATCACTCCTGCCTTCCTGTGCTCTGCCCATGTGGAGTTTTCATGTATGGCTTCCCCACCAACCCAGAAGCTACCCAAATCCTATGCCATGCCCCAGCTTTCCTGTGTCACCAGGGCTTGGTCCAGGTCAGTGCTTGAGGCTCTTGATGGAGATCTGGTGATATGGGAGCCAGATATACCAGAAGTGCTTTCTTACATCTTTCTCCAGTTGGTTCATAGACTGTCTCCAGGAATTCAGGGCAAGATGATATTGCCTGCATCTCACAAGATGAAAAGGCAAATGTGTGTGTGCAGAGGGGAGGCAGGTGTTTGGATACACTCCTCTTCTCTCACTTTGAACATAAAAATCTCCAGGCTTTCTGGCCTTTGGACTACAGGAATTATACCAGTAGTGCTCTCCCTCCCCACAATTCTCAGGCCTTTGGCTTCACACTGGGAGTTACACCATTGACTTCCTTGGTGCTGAGGTCTTTGTACTTGGACTGAATTATGCTAACTGCATCCCAAGATCCCAGCTTGCAGAGAGCTTGTCATGGGACTTCTCAACTTCCATAATCTTGTGAATCAATTCTCCTAATAAACACCATCTCATCCAATGCCTTCCAACTTTCCGTTTTATGGAGATGAACTTCCTGTCATGTCCACCCATCCAGCCAGCTGGCTCTGAGCTCTGTACCCAAAGGGGAGATGGGACTGGCAGCAGGCTCTTCCCCCATGGGGAGATTCTGAGTTTTAGGGTTTGACATTATCTTTTAATGCAGGTTGAGAATCTCTAATCTGAAACCACAAACTACTCCAAAATCTGAAACTATGTGATCACTGACATGATAGTACAAATGGAAAATCCTACACATGACCTCACATGATGGGTGGGTAGCAGCAAAACACTGGTGCACTAAAAATATTGTATAATGTAAGCCCTGTAGATAAGATGTACCTGAAACGTAAATGAATTTTGTGTTTTGACTTGTTTTGCATTCCCAAGATTGCTTATGAGATACATCCAAATATTCCAAAATCTGAAAGAAAAAGTCAAAATCTAAATATATCTGGTCCCAATCATTTCTGATAAGGGATATTCAACCCATACAAGAAGTTAATGTAATCAATTAATTCAATCAATTACAACAAGTCTGTGTGTTGTTCCATTATGAATGTTCCTCTTCCCCACAAGAATTGTTTCACATATGACTCTTTCATGTGACCTTTCATTGTCTCTTTTCTAACTAATATTTTCAAGGTAGTTCAATTCATTTATCTTATTTTTAAAAATCTATAGAGAAACCATTTGTCTTGTCCAAACAGATGCTGCTAATATTCCCTAAGACAGCAACAAATGTTTGTGAAATGTTAAATGGAAAATATGAAACCATAGCTTTTCTTAGAATGTGTACTCTGCAGTATAACAAACAAATCCCATCCTGGTTAATTACTAATCTGGTTTTGTTTGTTTGCTCTTTACAACCCAAATAAACAAAATTTGGCATGCTACTGAACTGGAAGCTAAAATCCTAAATGTTTCTAATTTTATATTAGCAATATTCTCAATTATAATGCTTCTGAGCTCATGGGAGCTAAGCAATTCTGGAAAGAATAATTAAATTTCTAATTTTAATTCCCCTAGGCCTATTAAATGCATTTAACAAACATGAATAGAGAGCCTTCTCTGAACAAGGTGCCTCAGAGATGCAGTAAGGGCTAATACACAAACTTCTCCTCATAGGTCTAACAGTCAAGAGGGATAAATGTGTCCACACTATTCATTACTAATTATAAATATTTGTTCAAATTCTTGGTATTCTCCTCAATCCCAGACATGGAGACAAATATTTTTTAAGATACACCTAATTTTTCCTACTTGTTCTCTTTTAACAATGAATATGGTATTCTTTCCCTTTGTTTAGTCAGCATTTTGGGAGAATAAGGAAATTAATTTTGTACAGAATTGCAGAATTGAATGGGATATTGGAAGGCAGGCAGTTTTTTTTTTTTTTTCATTTTTGACATGTGAAATTGAGACCTAGAGAATATATTCAAACCTCTAACCAGAAGAAGGAAACTTCCTACCTCTAAGTGGAAGCTCTGTCTTCCTCTAGGTAGGACCAGGTCTTTCAGTATTTCATGGACATGGAAGGAATTTAACGTAAATGCAAAAACACACTGATATTTTTCCAATAAAGCCTACATGCTAAGCTGTGAGATGACTTACTTGTATCCATTCTTCCCCTGAGCACCTGAAGCCTTAAGCCCCCTTTGTAAAAATGCATGTATGATACCTAACAGATCATAAATGGGGTGGGTGTCAACTTTGGTAGAATCAAGCATAGGAAACTGCTGACCTTGCAGGTAGATGACCCTGGAGAGGCTGCCCATGCCAAGAGACTATGCCTGGTTTGTTAACCCAAGTCAAGTGGGCACTTAGAACCAAATGGGCCTGAAAGCTAAGGTCATAAACAGCACCTCATATAAGTCAGACTTTACAAATGGAATAATCAAGAGATATTGGTACAAACTGCAACTCATTCTGCAACTCCAAAACAAGTGTTTTCAAGAGATTCACTTTGACCTTTCAATTTGCCCATCCCCTAACTGCAGACCCACTCTGTCAAGTTAAACAGTACAGAGCTTCAATTCAACCTAACGAGCAACAGCACTTGTAAAAAATCTACAGCCTTCCTTGTGGATCCATGTCATCCCAGAGATGGACCAGAGACCTCTTCTCTTCATCAGTCAAGCCAACAATGAGAGATTCCATGTGGTAACAAAGCCCCTAAACTTCCTCTGGGTATAAAAACAGGCCCTGCAAAAGAATTTGCTTAGGTTGGGGGCAGTGGTACAGACCTTGACCTGGCAACTTACCACTCTCAGAGGAAAATGCTAAGACCACTCTCACAGGCAGGACCTCATGTCACTATTGTCCATTAACATGATTCCCCTCCTGGTATCTCCTTGCAGGACTTTCCAGGAATGCATTCTTTCTTGGAATGCAGTTCTCTTTCCTCCTCTCACACACCTCATAGTTTTTCATGCAAAAAGCGAATCATGAATCAATTTTAAGGATAGGAAAGTATGTTCTATAAGGATCTTAATCAATAAGCCATTTGGGGGCCTGCTATCCACATGCCCCACAGCATCCAAGATGTAGGAGACACAGCTGGAATCTCAGGGCATTCACCATCTATTCTTTTAGCATTAACAAAGCTAGCAACTCTAAATTATCTACAAGAATAGCTAAGCCATAGAAGACCCTCTCTCTGTGTCTTTTTTTTTTTTTAACTAGGGCTCCTCCTTTCACTACACACAAAAAAAAATATGTCAAAGCAAATTCATCCAAACATGTCTTGAGGTACAAGTACACACTGCAACTACATAAACTGAAGAAGAAGAACTTGGCTAGTGTGGGACAGACATATTCTGTCCTGTCTCCAATTCCTTTTATTGGAATGACTGATCAATCTTTAGAATTGAAGAATTCCCTGCATATGTAAAATCTTTCTGCTCCACTCTAGAACCTGCACAAAGGCCAGAGAGATATTCTGTCCTTGAGGCCACCTGGGACCACACTCAAAGTCACTAAGCTTAAGACCAAGTCCAAGTCCACTGACAACTTGTCCCATTTCTTTGTACTGTTCAGTGATGATTCCTCCAAGAGATTAAATAGTATTACTTAAAAGACAAGCAAAACAAATATCAGGGTTCATAAATCTAAAAAAAAGTCACCTATGTATTTTATTGTTGATGTTGAACTATATTTCTTAAGGCATGAAAAAAAATATACATGCAATAGTGTTGCCCATACTTCAATAACATTGCTGTGGTTTGAACTGGCTTAAATGTGTCCCCCAAGGATCCATATGCTACAGGCTTCATTCTCAGTATAATGGTGCTGAAGTGGTAGAACCTTTAAGAGGAGGGGCTTTGTGCAAAGTAAGAAGTAAGCAGGTCCCTGGAGGTGTTACCTCAGAAGAGATTAATGTGCATCTCAGGAAGTGAGTTCTTGAAAGAGTGGGGTTTTTTTAAATAAAGAGAGGTTACCCCACTTATTTGTTCCCTTCTGCCAAATTTGTGATACATCCATGGAGGCCCTCCATAGAACTTGAACAGGTGAACCCACCCAATTTTGGGCTTTCATCCTCCCAAACTGTAAGCTAAATAAACCTTTTTTAAAAACCCAAATTGCCCAGCTTTGGATATTTCATTACAGCAACAGAAAACAAACCAAGACAAATACACATTGTCTTCAGGTCTCAAATCATTAAAGGAATAATAGGGAAACTGATTGTAATCATGGTTAACTGCATGAAACCCCAAAATAAAAGGGTATTGGATCAGCTTCTGGGGTGGAAGTAGGAGAAACTAGGGGAGAAGGGCATGTCACATCAGGGACAATGCTATGGTACAGTGTCTTCTGCACAAGACATACAAGGCCATCCCTGAGCTTGCTGCAAGAACCAGCAGAGTCTGCTGTAGGCAATTCCTAAAACCCAAGCACAGAAATGAGGTGGACAAATTATTCTGGGATTGTTATGTCAGCTCTGGGTACAGCAGAACCAGGGTCTTCTCAGAGGCAGCAAGGCTCAACCTGGCACGGACAGCACCAGGGACAGATATCTGTCCCCAGTTCACACAGCCACCTCCTCTCAAATAAGCTCCTAAATGCTTGTTTCAGTGACTGAGAAACTGAATCTGATCTCACAAAGGGCTGGGCGTGGGGTCCAGCACCACATGAAATGCTTCAGTAAGCTAATACAATTGAAAGAAATGCTGAACAGACAAGGAAACGAATTGCAAAGGCCTAATTTTATATTTCATAACTCAGTCTAGCATCTCACTCATGTATATTAATTCAGACATCAAATTTCCATCATATTTGTAAGGAAAACTAGGTAAGAACAAACTACGCTTAAACTGAAAATATATCCTTTGGAGGAAAAACTCAAAATCCTTTAAACCTACAAGATGAGTTTACTTTAGACTTATTTGTTTAAACTAAAAAAGATGTATGTAAAACTTGCATAATCATTAATGTTATCTGTCTTTGGCATATAGCAGGAAAATGTAATATCAAGGACTGGTGTTTGGGGAATTACAGGATTTTACCAGATAAGACCTTGGAGATATGGGGGGCTAACTCTCTTCCTTTGCTACAAGGAAACTGGAGTATGGCCAGGCAATGCCTTCACACCTTCCAAACCTAGGTTTAACTCCCTTGCCAGTCCAAATACACTGCGTGAAAGTCAGCCAGCTAAACACATCTCCATAGCACAGGCAAGTAAAAAGGCAGTGTCCAGCCTTTCCCTGGATTTCAGCATTTTAAAGACTTCCTTTTAACTCATTGCTCCTGTTACCATGAATGATAAAGAACTCCATCCCAAAAGTGTGGTAAAAGTTCTGTTCTTCACTGTTCTGTCACATCCATGTTAAGACCATATTATTCTTGATCTGACACACAAACTACCTAGAGGATGCAGCAGTCTGCCAATAGGCAATTTTCTCTTTTCAAGGTTCAAGGGTATTTTCAAATTAAATATATCATAAAATGAACATGCATGTTTTATTTCCACTTAAATACCTATGGACATCAGGATTTACTTTGAATAGGATATTCTGTGATCACCCTCAGTGATGGAGAGCTAGTAAAGGGATTTGGTGACACCTGTTTTTGTATCTAGTGGCACTTCCTCCTTAGCTATTTATAGTATTCAAAGTGACAAACCTGGTTCAGCACAATGCTAAAAAACATGTATTTGCCAACTGCCCCTTGAAATCAATAATTTGGTTTTTCAGGTACTTTCAAAGGAATAAGAAGCATAAGGAAATGCCTAGTCTGAATAATTCTCTAGTAGGCCCTCTTTTCTCTCAAGATGTGATAGTTTCCTTTTACGTGTGGGCTCCATGGAGAACCTCAGGAGGAGAGACGAGTATTTGATCTTAGTGATACAACCAGACTCTGAGATAATCATCTAAGCTGTGAGAGATGGCCACAGCAGCTCGCTAAGGTGACCCTCAAGCAGGAGCTGGCCTTTCTGAGCTCAGTCCCTGCAAAGAAAAGCCTCAACACACACTTACAGTCAGATTAAGCACATTCAAATGAAAAGCACAGTTGCCTCTGTTCTTCTGTTATCATTTTCTGGGGGGAAATAAATGTTCATCAATTAAACATTTGCTTTTTTCCAACAGAGAAATCTTGAGGTCAAGGAGGATGAGTAGAGCTCCCTGGGAAGTACCACAACTCAAGGGTTCAGGGTTTAAGTCAATTAGGAGTAAAATCCAAGGGTGAACATTAAAGGGGGAGGTATTTCCGTGGGTTATCCTGGTTGGCACGGGTGTGTGCTCACCAGGATGCAGGCCTGCAGTTCCCTAAGGAAAACTCTCTCCTCTCCAAGACAACATTTTTGCCTTCACAACCTGAAAAGGTACTGTATCCTCAGACTCAGATTATCGAAGTCTGATTATATTTCTTAAACCAAAATTTTTTCTCTCCTCCTAATGTTCTTCACAGGGTTCACATGTAAAAGGGAACTATCAAACCTTGGGCTAAGAATAATAGCCACTCTCCAAGAACAAGAGATAGCTATTATTAAAGCAATCTCTCTGTCTGATAGAGGTAGGCGCACCTTCCAGATGCCTCAACCTCTGGTCATTCAAGAATGTACCTCCCTGCCCTACCCTTTAGTGTCCATCCCTTGAGCAGATAGGAGGGGATGGGGAAGTTGAGAGGGTACAGTATACACAGACATACCAAAAATGCACACATGTGTACACACACATGAACCTTTGAACCTCCCTCCCATCAACTTGGCAATCCTCTCTCCAGGCAGCTGGATAAAGACCCTCCAAACCATGTTTAGCATGCCCCCTGCTGGCCTGGCAGGAGCTGACTCAGCCTTTATTCTGTGTGCCTAAGACATGATAAATGACCTTAAGATCCAGAAGGAATGGGAGGGAAAAAAAAAAAGGCAAGACAATCTTAGCTTCTTAGAAATGGAAGACATGATACCCTACACATAAAAGTAAGATGAAGAGGCTTTCAAGTTATTGTTTTTAAAATGTTTTAGGAAATAAGTGACTAAAGATTTAGTAGAAACACATTTATATTTTCACAAGTACTACAGTGAATTAAAAATAAAGCCTATGGTGAATATTTTCACAGGTTTACAGATGGAAAAAAATAAATTGAATTGATGGGACACACTGGTTTCACAGACTCAATTTTCTAAGAGTTCACTGTTCAGAGTCCTACAAACCACCCTTCTCACAATTCAGGACACTTTAATTACAGAAGAAATGCAGTCTTAAAAGCTCAAGTTCTAAAGCAACTACGTGCAGCAGGAGAAAATCTGTGGAAAAGCAGTTCATTTGGAACCAATTCTACTACAAGGCTTACAAGACCCTCACCCAGGCATAAACAAAGGTGCTCACTCAGAAGAAGGTGCCCTTCTCTTCCTCTACTAGGGCTAAGGCCTCAGGAATTACTAAGGGAACACCTGCCACTCAGGATCCAGACTTCAGTGAGACTGCATCTGGCAAGAAAGCAAAAATTTGCCCCCACTGTTACCCCAAATATGTAGGGCCTAAAGTAAACCACTGCTTTCAATGCCCCCACCACACCAATCCAGGGTTCAAAAGCTTCATGTTTGTAATCAGCTTCAAACATTTTTGTGCATGAGTGGCATATGGTATTAAATTCCTTGCAGACCCAATATGAGCACACTAATAATTTAAGCCATCCTTGTTTTAACCAATTAGGATCTGCCATTAATTATTAAATACAAAAATGTTAATACTTTTGTCCCTTATTGGATATCCTTTTGATACAATTGTCTTAAGTAGACGTTTAGATTGTCCTGGGAACTTGCTTACTTTTATTCCCACAGGAGTTGTTCCCTGGGAACTTCCACAATAAAATGATGGTGTATTGCTGGCATATAGGGAGGAATTTTCCCCAGAACTTGGTGTGCCATACAGATCTCCAGTCTCTGCAGTCCCTGAACCCTCTCTGGATGTAGAAGAGGTCTTGGAGCTCGCAGGAACACACAGCTGCTAGGAGGACCCTAGTGAGGCTGGCACTCTTTGCCCCAGAGCAGCTCTTTTCCAGACACACCCTGATAGGGAGGGATGGAGAAGAGCTGCAGATTTTCCCCAAGGACTTGAGGCCTGCAAAAATTTAGGCCCCAATATCCACCTTTACCTGGACACATAATCTGTTTCATTAAACAGAATATCTTTTAAAATTGTTCCTCTCACAGCTCACGTTCATTTACAAAAATAAAGGCAAGCACAAGCATGTCCTGTCATACATGACTTTCCCCTATATCTGTGTGCTGTGGAGGAAGTCATTCCCAGATCTGTTGGAATCTAACAAGTTTCCCTTCAGCCACTCTAAATCTATTAATTTTCAAGCCAATAGATAAAAATTAAAACTGTGATGTTTTGAGTTAACAGAACTGAGGCAAATCTGCTTTATTGCAAGGATCCTCAAAGGGCTGCAATAGCTTGCACCAGGCAGGAGGAGGGTACACTTGAACGGTTGTGTCCAATGAAGGAAAGTTTTAGTTAATGATGACATCACTGACATCTCCCAAATTTAAAGGAGCACTTAAAGCACAGCAGATGCAATTTTTTCCCCTCCAGTGAGGAGATACTAGGGAAGGCCTCCGGGTTCACAGACAAACTGCATCAATGGTTCGACTGCTGTCCAGCTTGAAGACAGCGAGTAAGCGGTGGCCCACGCAACCACAGCCTTGGTGCCGGTCTAGCGGCCTCCCGCGCTGTTCTGGCCCGGCCCTACCCGAGCGTCGGTCGGCACCGCAGGACCCCCGAAGCGTCCACACGGACGGAGGGGTCGGTCCGCCCAAGCCTGACAACACGTTCCAGTGCAGAAGGTGAAAGGGCCAGGAAAAGAGAACTGCCCCGACCCAGTAGGAGCGCCGCGCCCTGCCCGAGAGACACGCGCGGCGCCGGGCCGGAGCGGGTGGCCAAGGCGTCCACGGGGTCCGGAGCAGAGCCCGCAATGCAGACGCGCTGGCAAACCCAGCACGGGGCCCGCGCCCCCAGCGTCCCGCACTCTGGCCCCGCGACCACCGGCCTCAGCGCCCACCTGGCTCACCGCGGAGCCCAGGAGGGAACCGGCGCCGGCGCGCGGACAGCGCACCTGCCTAGTCTGCGGGCCCGGCCCCGCCGCCAGCCGGCAGCACCGCGGCCAGCGCCGTCTCACCTGCCGCGCCGCGCTGCTCCGCTCGGCCAGCCCGCAGCGCCGCAGTCGCCTCTACCCGACTTCCATTTTCTCTAGCTTTAAAGGAAAACCAGATCAGCTGTTTTGCTCGCGCTCCGGCTCCGCGGCCCCCTCCCCAGCTGCTGCTCCTGGTCCCGGGGGCCTCTCCTCCCCCGCCTCCTCCCTCGCTCCGCTCCGCCCCTCGCGCCCCTCCGCTCCGCCCGAGGCCGCGCGCAGCGCCCGCCTCCCGGCTCCGCCCGCAGCCACCCAGCGCGTGCCCTCCCCCTGACGTCACCGGTCGCAGCCGCGCCCCGCCCCCATCCAGCGCGAAAGTGCGCGCGCGCGGCGCTGCACCCCGCCCCCGCCGCGTGGAGCCGGCCTGGAGCGCGCGTGCTCGCTATCACGACACGCGCAGGGGCTCTGAATCTCCAGATTATTCAAGCGCCCCTTCAACCCGCGCCCACGCTCCCTCATTCCCACGCTTGACCCTCTAGGCGTCCTAACAGCCTGCACTGCACGAAATGCTGCTAGCATAGCTTGCTTTTTCTATCGGCCTCTTGACTTTGCTTCCACCCCTCCATTCCTAAGGACTGATTCGCTTTTTCTAAGCATCCCAAACTTTCTCCCATATATCCTGTCTCTGCTCCACTTCCCCGCCTGCTCCGGGTCCAAACTATCAAGTCTAACCTGAGCATAGTCCTTTGTCTCCGAACCCGGTTGTCTGACCTTTCTCCCATTAATTCTTAATACTTTTTCATGCCACTACTTAAGTTAGTTACCTTGACTAGTGCCAAGTTCTGCACTTTGCTCTCTGCCTGCTCTCACATCAACTGTTTTGGTGTAACTGCGCCCCCTGATTCCAAATAAGATATTATATTGCAGGTAATTAATACAATCCTGATGCATTTCTTGAAACGTTATTTTACTAGTTTAGGGCTTTAACCTTGACTTTGAACGTTATGTTTGATAATGTTTAGTAATTTAGCTATCTAATTTGGGAAAATTGGCTTTTTTGGTTTGAAAACCTATGATTTTAAACAGTTGCTTGGATTGGTGTAATCAGCAACACAATCAGAATACCTCACCCAAAGAACATGCTAGTACTGTTCCTTAATAGCCACACTGTTCCCCAAGCCCTAACCTTTGGAAACCTCTGATATGTTCTCCATGGTTATGTGTTTCTCTTTGTGAGAATTCATATTCATGGAATTATGCAAGATGTGACAGGCAGGAAACGGATTATTCACTCACCATTATGTCTTTGAGATTCATTTGGTCGAATGTGTCAATATTTCTCTTTTACTATCTGATTGTTTGCAGCACATTTAATCTAGTCACCCACTGACGGATATTTGGTTGGTTCTCGGTTTTTGTCCAGTGTGAATAGATATTCTATAGACATTTGCACGCAGGTTTTGTACAGAAAAACGTTTTCAAATTAATTGGACTAATGTGTATGCTCGCACGCACACACACACAAGCACCTAAATAGAGGCTCCAAGATTTACGATGTGGTTACACCTAGATAAACCCATTGTAGATTGAAAATTTCATAAGCACAAAATGCATTTAATACACCTAACCTACTGCACCTTATGGGTTAGCAGCACAGTGCACTATAAAGTATCAGGTGTTTGATAACTGAGGCTTCTGTGGACCAAGATTTCGAGAAGAGTTCTACAAAGAAAAAATTCAAAATTCGAAGTACCATTCCTACTGAATGCATATTCCTTGTGCCATTATAAATAAAATATTAAAAAAATAAGTGGAACCATCATAAGTTAGGTACTGTCTGTGTGGGTAAGCATATGTGTGTGTATATAAAATGTATATAATATCCTGTATATGGCATTCTCATAGACTTGTGCTATAATATTATTATTTTCCTTTATGATTTGTTGAGAATCTTTTCAATTGTATATTTGCCATCTGTTTATCTTTGGGGTGAAGTTCATGTATTTTGCTTATTTTTAATTGGGTTGTTTTCTTATTGTTGAATTTTAAGAGTTCTTTATATATTTTATGTAGAAGTATTGATATGTGCTTTGAAATATTTTCTGCCGAGGTAAGATTTGTCTTTTAATTTTTTAAGTGTCTTCTACATAGCAGAAGTCTTTAATTTTAATGAAGTCTAACTTAAGTTTTTTTTTCTTTCATGAATCATACTTTTGGTATTTGTATCTAAAAACATCACCCAAAGTAGGACTACATATAATTAGTTCTGTTTTCTTCTAGAGTTCTGTAGTTTTACATTTGTGATCCATTTTCACTTAGTTTTTGTAAAGAGTACAAGGTCTCTGTCTCCTCCTCCTCCTCCTCCTCCTTCCTTCTTTCTATCTCCTCCTCCTTCTCCTCTTCTTTTTCCCTTTATCCTCCTCCTCCTCCTTTCTTCATTATTGTATGTGGTATGTAGAAGTTCAGTTAGTTTAATATTGTTAGTTAAAAAAAAAAAACACTCTTTGTCTATTTAATTGCCCTTGCTCCTTGCCCAAGATCAGTTGACTATATTTGGGGAGTCTATTTCTGAGTTCTCTCTATGTAAGTGTACATATTCTTTGATTATTATAGCACAGTGTCTTGATTACTATGGTATAGTAAGTCTTACAGCTTTCCAACTTCATACTTCCTCTTCAATATTGCATTGGCTGCTCTAGTCTTTTGCTTTTTCACTTAAATTTTAGTATGAGTTTATACATATCTACAAAATAGCTTTCTTGTATTTGGATTCTCATTCTGTAGAATCTGTACATTGAGTTTGAAAGATTTGACATCTAAACAATTGAGTCCTCCTATCCATGAATATGAAATATATCACCATTCATTTATATCATCCTTGATTTTTCCAGCAATGTTTTATAGTTTTCTACATAACTCCTATACATACTTTGTGCATTTGCATGTTGTAAATGGTATTCTCTATTTTAAGTTTCAATTTTTCATTGCTGGAATGTAGAAGCACAATTGATTTTTGTTTATTAATCTTGAACCTTACGACCTTGCTATACTTGCTTATCAGTTCCAGGATTGTTTTTGTGGGTTATCCACAAAGCATATAATATTTGCTGTCTTCTAATAGAGACAGTTTTCTTTTTTTTCCCTTTTACAATCAATGGCCATTTTATTTCTTTTTCTTGTTTTACTGGACTAACTAGAATTTCTGGTATCATGTAGGACAGAAATGGTGTAAGGACAATTTTACCTTCTTCCTGACTTTAGGGGGAGCATTCAATTTCTTACCACTAGATATTGCATATCAGCAGGGTTTTTGTAATTTATTTGATCAAGTTGAAGAAGTTCTCCTTTGTTTCTATTTTGCTGAGAGTTTCTATCATTAATCAATTTGGGGTTTTATCACATGTTTTTATCTGCACCTATTGATATGATTATATGATTTTTATTTTGGTGATGTGATGGATTGCATTATTTTCCAAATGCATGATCAGATTTATGTACATAAATTCTACTTGTGATTTATAACTGGTTTATACATTGTTGCATTTAGTTTGGTAATATTCTAAGGGCTATTTTAGTCATGAGAGATGTTGTTGTATAGTCCTCCTTTTTTGTAATTTTTTTCTTGTCTCGTTTCTAGATAATGCTGACATCGTAGCATGAATTAAAATGGTCTCTATTTCTATTTTCTATAAGAAATTGTAAAGAAATGACAACATTTCTTCCTTACATATTTGGTACAATTTGCTAATGAAACCATCTGGGTCTTGTGATTTTTTAGAATGTTATTAACTATTGATTCAATTTTAAGTTGGAAATAGAGTTATCTGTTTGTTCTTATGTGCATTTTGGTAGCTGTGTCTTTCATGGAATTGTTGATTTCAACTAAATATTCAAATGTGTAAATGTAGACTTTTTCAAAATAGTGCTTCATTGTTCTTTAAATGTATACAAAATCTATAGGGTAAACTCTACTTTCATGTCTAACATTGGTAAACTATCTGTCTTTCTTTGTTAGCCTGGATACATTTTTATCAGATTGAATGATCTTTTCAAGGAATAAACTTTTGATTTTTTTCTATTGTCTTCCTGTTTGTAAAATTTTTGTAATTTTAATAATTTTTTTTCATGTTTTAGATTTAAATTGCTCCTTTTCCTGTAATAGCCTAGGTGAAAACTTCGATTTTTGATTTTGTCTTTATTATTTTCCAACTTGTGAATTTAATGTTTCCATTCAAGCTTTTGCTACATACCACAAATTTTGATAAGTTATATTTTCATTTTCATTTAGTTCAATATATTTTATTTTTGAGGCTTATCCTTTGACTCATTATTACTCAGAAATGTATTTGATTTCCAATAATTTGGGATTTTCTAGTTATCTTTCTGTTCTTCGTTTCTACATTAATTCCACTGTGCTCTGAGAGCATACTTTATGATGTCTATTTTTCTTTAATTTGATATAGTGTGCATATATATAGTCTATAGTGTGGTCAGTGTTGGTGAATGTTCCATGTGAGCTTGGAAAGATTGTGTATTGTATAATTAGAGATACAAATGTTGGTTGCTAGTGTTGTTCAGGTGAACTGCATTCTTTCTGATTTTCTGCCACTTGATATACTAATTATTGATGGAAAATGTTCATGTATCCAACTTTGATAGTGGATTGGTCAATTTCTTCTTTAAGGGTTATAATTCAGGTTTATAATGTTTTGATTTATGTGTTTTGGAGATCTTATTAGGTGTGTATACATTTAGGATTAATGTGTCTTGAAGAATGGGCCCTTTATCACTCCTCTTTTTTATCCCTGATAGATTACCTTTCTCTCAATTCTGTTTTGTTTGAAATAGATTTGGCTACTAGGTATTTGTTTTGTTTTGTTTGTGTGTGTGTGTGTGTGTGTGTGTGTGTGTTAACATGGTATATCTTCTCTCATACTTTAAAATTTCAGCAATCAGAGATTTTATGTTAACATGAGCTTCTTTTTCTGTGTCAAAAAATTTAATAATATCCCTTTAAAGGTCACTTACCAACATTTTGGCATATATTCTTTATTATTAGTTCATTATAGATATTCATAGTATTGTGATTCATTTTGACATAATTATATAAGCCTGGAACATAATTTGCTCCAATTTAGTCCCCAGTACTGCCCCTTTCCCTCCTCCCAACTCCCCCTTGTTGTTCCTCTACTCTACTGATTTTTCTTCTATTTATTTATAGTTTTCTAAATTAGTGCACTATGGATATACACAAAGATGAAATTCACTGAGGCATATTCATATATATGTACACAGGAAAGTTTGATCAGATTCATTCCACTCTTCTTCCCTTTTCTTGTCCCTCCTCACTCCCCCTAAGTCCCCTTTCTCTGCTTTACTGACCTCTCTTCTATTTTCATGGTATTCTTTTATCCTTATTTTGGTCTAGTTTGTGCATATGAGAGAAAACATCCAATTCTTGACTTTCTGAGTCTGGTTTATTTCACTTAGTATGATGTTTTCAAGTTTCATCTACTTAACAGCAAATACTTTTCTTTATGGCTTAATAAGGCTCCATTGTGTATAAATACTATATTTTCTTTATCCATTTGTCTTTTATCAGACACTAGGTTCATTCCATAGCTTGGCTGTTGTGAGTTGTGCTGCTGTAAGCACTGATGTTCCTGCAGCCCAATAGTATACTGATTTTAGAACTTTTGAATATTTACCAAGGAGTGGGGTAGTTGGGTCATATGGTGGTTCCATTCCTAGTGTTTCAGAAATTTCCACACTGTTTCCTAAAGTGGGCATACTAATTTTCAGTCCCACTACAAATATGTGAGTGTACATTTTCCCCCACATCCTCACCAATGCTTCTTATTATTTGTATTCTGAATAATTGCCATTCTGAATGTAATGAGATGAAATCTCAATGTACTTTTGATTTACATTTCTCTGATTGCTAGAAATGTTGAACTCTTTTTCATGTATTTATTGATCATTTATATTTCTCCTTTTGGGAAGTATCTATTTAGTTCTTTTACCCATTTATTAATTGAGTTACTTTTTTCTTGATGTTAACTTTTTTGAGTTCTTTATGTATTCTGCATATTAATCCCCTGAGAAGCAGCTGGAAAATATCTTCTCCCCTTCTCTAGGTTCTCACTTCATTTTCTTAATTGTTTCCTTTTCTGTGCAGGAGCTTTTTAATTTGATGCCATCCCACTTGCTGATTCTTGGTTTTATTTCTTATGCTTTAGGAGTATTGTTAAAGAAGTGGATGCCTCCTTCTGTAAATATGTTGAAGTGTTGAGCCTACATTTTCTTCTAGCAGAGATTTTCTGGTCTAATTCCTAGGTCTTTGATCTACTTTAATTTAACTTTTGTGTAGGGTAAGAAATAGAGATCAAGTTTCCTTCTTCTACATATGGATATTGTTTTCCCAGCACCATTTGGCACCTTTGTTGAGTATCAGATAACTGCATCTATGTGAATTTGTGTGTGTGTCTTCTGTTCTATTTCATTGGTCTTCATGTCTGTTTTAATGCCAGTACCATTCTCTTTTTGTTACAAAAACTCTGTAGTATAATTTGAGGACCAGTATTGTGATGCCTTCAGCATTACTCTTCTTGCTCAGGATAGCTTTGCCTGTTCCAGGTCTCTTATTCATCTAAATACATTTAGAACTGTTTTTCCTAGTTATGTGAAGATTGTCATTGGTATTTTGATGTATATTGCTTTAGGTAGTATGGCCATTTTGGCAATATGAATTCTGCATTAATTAATGCTTTCAGTTTTTTCTTAATTCAGTATGACATTGTCCTTGAGTTTGTTATATATAACCTTTACAATGTTGAGGAAAGTTCCTTCTATCCCTAGTTTTTCTAGTGTTTGAAACATGAATGACTGCTGGATTTTGTCAAATGCTTTTTTCTGCATCTATTGAGATAATCATGGGATTCTTGTCCTTAAGTCTATTTATGTGTTGAATTACATTTATTGATTTGCCTATGTTGAACTAACATGCATCCTGGGATGAAGCCAATTTGAGCATGGTGAACAGTCTTCTTAATGTGTTTTACCAATATTTTATTAAAAAATTTTGCATCTATGTTCATCAAGAATATTGGTCTGAAATTTCTTTTCTTAATGTGCCTTTGTCTGGTTTAGGTATTAGGGTGATACTGGCTTTATAGAATTAATTTGGCAGTTTCTTCCTTTTCAATTTCATGGAATAATTTGAGGAGAATTAGCATTAGTTCTTCTTTAAAGGTCTGGTAAAACTCACCTGAGAATCCATCTGGTTCTGGGCTTTTCTTTGTTGGAAGTCTTTTAATAACTGCTTTAATTTCATTATTGGTCAGTGTAAGTTTTTTGTATCCTCATGATTCAATGTGTGTAGATCATGTGTCTCTAGGAATGTGTCAATATCTTTGAAGTTTTCTAGCTTATTGTATTGTAAATTTTCAAAGTAGTTTCTAATGATCTTCTGGATTTCTGTAGTGTCTACAGTGATATTTCCTTTTTCATCTCTAGTTAATTTGGATCTTCTTTCTTTTGGTTAGTTTGGCTAATGGGTTATCAATATAGTTTATCTTTTCAAAGCACTAACTCTTTGTTTCATTGATCTTTTGTGTTGGCTTTTAAATTATCAATGCCATTAATTTTTGCTCTGATTTTAATTATTTCTTGTCTTCTACTGATTTGGTATTAGGTTATTCTTCTTTTTGTAGGGCCCTGAGGGGTAACATTATGTTATTTATTTATTATCTTTCTATTTCTTCCCTTGTTCCTTTTGTGATTTAATCCTCATGCAAGAGTAAGTTATTTAATCTACAGGTGTTACACTGGTTTTTGTTTTTTATCTTGCCATTGATTTCAAATTTCATTCCATTATGATCTTATAACATGCACAGAATTATCTTTAATTTTTGTATTTGCTTTATGCCCTGATATATGATTTATTTTAGAAAATGTGCCATCTGCCACTGAGAAGAAAGTGAATTCAGTTGTCAATAGATAAAATATTCTATTTTTCTGATAGATCCATTTAATTAATAGCATTTTTTTAGTCCTGAAGTGTCTTTATTTTGTTTATGTCTGGCTAACCTATCTAATGGTTAGGGAGGTGTGTTTAAATCACCCAGTACTATGGTATTATGGTTTGTGTGATCCTAACTTGAGAAGGGTTTGTTTTGTGCACATAGACACTATTTTTGTAGGGGAGGGGCATAAATATTTATAGTAATTATATCCTGTTGTTGGATGATTCCTTTAACCAGAATGAAGTGAACTTACTTGCCTTTTCTGATGAATTTTGGCTTGAATTCTAATTTGTCTGATATAAAAATAGCTTCCCCTGCTTTCTCTCAGTTTCCATTTGCCTGATATATTTTTTCCCATTCGTTCACCCCTAGTCTGTGGATGTCTTTGCCTGTAAGACATGTGTCTTGTAAATAATGTGTGGTTGGGTCTTGCTTTTTTTCTGGGCATTGAACCCATGAACTCAGGGGCATATTTCCACTGAGTTATTTTTAATTTTGTAAACGTTTCTTGCTAATTGCTTAGGGCTAATTGCTGAGGCTGGCATTGAACTTGCAATCATCCTGCCTCAGCCTCCTGTGTCACTGGGATTATAAGCATACACTACTCTGCCCAGGGTATCTTGTTTTTTTATATATTTTTTTAATCTTTAAATTTGTTCCAATTAGTTATACATGGCATTAGAATGCATCTTGACACATTATACACAAATGGAGCTCAACTTCTCCTTCCTCTGCCTGAACATGGTGCAGAGTCACACCAGTAGTGTAATCATACATGTATGTAGGGTAATAATGTCCATCTCATTCCACTGCACTTCCCACTCCCTCTCCCCTCTCTGCACTTCCCTCTGCACAATTCAAAGTCCCTTTATTCGACATTCTCCATTATGGGTCAGCATCTGCTTATCAGAGAAAACATCTGGCCTTTGGTTTTCTGGGTTTGGTTTATTTCACTAAGCATGATATGCTTCAGCTCCATCCATTTACCTGCAAATGCCATACTTCCATTCTTCTTTAAGGCTGATTAATATTCCATTGTGTGTACTATATTTTCTTTATCCATTCATCTATGGAAAGGCTCCAGGTTGGTTTCTTAGTTTAGCTATTATTAATGGAGCTGCTATAAACATTGATGTGGCTGTGTCACTATAGTATTCTGGTTTTAAGTCCTTTGGGTACATATCAAAGAGTGGGATAAACTGGGCCAAATGATGGTTTTATTCCAAGTTTTCTGAGGAATTTCATACCACTTTCCAGAGTGGTTGCACCAATTTGCAGTCCCACCAGCAATGTCTGAGTGTACCTTTTTCCTCGCATTTATTATTACATGTATTGCCATTCTGACTGGAGTGAGATGAAATCCTAGAATAGTTTTGATTTGTATTTCTCTAATCACTAGAGATGATAAATATTTTTTCATATGTTTATTCATCAATTGTATTTCTTCTTCTGTGAAGTGTCTGTTCAGTTCCTTACCCCATTTATTGATTAGGTTATTGGTTTATTTGGTGTTAAGTTTTTTGAGTTCTTTATATATCTTGGAGATCAGTGCTGTATCTGAGGTGTATGTGGCAAAGGCTTTCTCCTAGTCTGTAGGCTCTTTCTTCATGTTATGATTGTTTCCTTTGATGAGAAGAAGCTTTTTAGTTTGAATCCATCCCCTTTATTGATTTTGTTTTTTAAGCCATTCTGCCAATTTGTGTCTTTGATTTGAGAGTTTAGACTATTTATTTTAATGCTAAAATAGAAAGATGATTTTTTATTTCCAGCCATTTTGATTTACTTCTATTTCAGACTTGATTATCCTTTAATTGACTATTTCAGACTTGATTCTCCTTTAATTGACTGTTCTAACTCAATTCATCCCTATGCTGATTTTCATTTTTAATTTTCATTTTTTTTTCTGCATGAAATGTTTCATTGCATATGTTTTGTAGTTGAGGCTTAGTGGATGGTTATGAATTGAAGAAACTAAAAGTTTCTGCTTATCATAGAAAGCTTTTATTTTATCTTCAATTCTGAAGGATAATTTTGCTGACTGTAGTAATCTTTATCCATATTTTCCATTCATCTATTGAAGGACCTCTAGGTTGTTTTCATAGTTTAGCTATTATTAATTGAGCTGCTATAAACATTTTGATGAGGCTGTGGATGGTTGGCACCCATTTTTTTTTTCAGAACATGGTATATATTATTTCTAGCTTTTAGGGTCTGGGTTAAAAACTCAGTTTAAATACAAATTGGCTTACTTCTAAATGTGATCTGCTATTTTTCTCTTGCAGCTTTTAAAATTTTATTCTTATTTTGGATGGTAGGCATTTTCATTATAATGTGACTTGGCGAGGATCTTTTCTGATCTTGCTTATTTGGAGTTTTATATGCATCTTGTATTTGTATTTCCATCTCATTTCTAAGTTTTGGAAAGTTTTCTAATATTTCATTAAAGATATTGTTCATTCCTTTAGCTTATATTTAGGAGCCTTCGTTTATCCCTGATTTCTTGAATATCTGGTTATAGTCCCTTGAAATCTTTTCTTGACTTAGACTTTATCTTTAAGATTATATACTTTATCTTCAAGGCCTGCCTGAGAATACATCTTCAACGTGTTCTGATATCTTGGCGCTGCTTCCAACTGAATTTTTAAATTTTATTGATAGAGTCTTTTGTTTTCAGGATTTCTGTTTGGTTTATTTTCAGTATCTCTTTTTATTGAAATGATCTTTCACTTCCTTTACTTTCTAAGTTCATTCCTTATATCATTTTAAGCTTGTTGAGTATTTTTACTGTCGTCTTTCTAAATGCTTTCTCTACTGTGGTGTCCATGGGGTCAGTTGTTGAAGCGTTGTGGGTTGTTTGGAGTCGTTTGTTCCCTTGCTTTTTCATACTGTTTGTATGTACTCATCTATTGGGATTATTATCGTTTCTTCTTTTGTGCAAGGACTATTTAGTGGACTTCTTTGTCTTAAGAGCCCTGGAATATGCAAATATCCAGGTATTGATACTTTCACTCAATATGTTGCCCTTTGCTGTTTTCAGCATTAACACCACTTTGAGATAAAACACTAAATCCTTATACTACAGTCACTTCAGAGCAAAGTCTATACTATTATAACCCAAAGTCTATAGTATTTCAAAGTTATGAAAAATGAAGAACTTGTTGATAGTGGTCTTCATAGTTCTTCTAATCCAGGTATAAACATATAGTGAGATTCTGGAATAGGTTGAAAATTAGTTATTAAATATAGTAAAATTGTTATAAAATTATATAGGGGCTGAGAATTGGAAGAGAGAAAAATTGGACAAAACAAGAGAGAAAAGGAAAGAAAGGAAATAAGATGAAAAAGAATAACACACACCAAAAAAGAAAACAAGATAGGAGTGGTGATTTGACACAGTAGCAGGTAATATAAGAGGGGGAAGAAAGGAAACAACAAGAGTAAATGTAAACCTAAGCAAGGAAATGAAGATATAGAGAATGATTCTCATTAATGCTTTAAAACATTAAAAAATAATATCAAATGGGTTGAAGATACAATATCAAATACAAGAATAACAGCTATCAAACCAGAATGAAATGATTTTATATGAATGATTAAAGTTGACATTCTGAATTATTTATAGTAAACCATGCCAAAGTGAAGAAAACTCTTATTGAGTGTTGGTTTGGATTTCTTCAGGATTTGGGGACCTTTAGAAGATGGAGATGGGTTGCTATGTACCTCCTACCAGCTGGTTATCATTTGTCAGCTCAGGGGCCTGAGGCTGTATGCTCAGAGGGTGTGGAGCTGTGTCGGTTGGCTGTTTCTATTGTGTGCAGGAGCTGAGGATTCCTGGCTCTCAGTTTTTGCTCTGGCTGCCACAGGTCACCATACCTGCTTCCCTCCACAGGGCCTCTTCAGAGTGGCATAGAGCCTGGTGGCTGTCTGCAAGTACAGGACCCATGGATGTGGGTTCTACATAGGCAATTTGTAGTGCAGGGGCATCCCCCTTGACCAACAGATCACTAGAGCACTGTCCTTGCTATTGGAAAATATATTCAGCCAGTTCGCTCACTGCCCAAGGTTATGAACCATGAGTCCCACTCACCTCTGCTAACCCAGAGAGAGGCAGCCTGTGTCCAAACTCCTGTTGGCTGCAGTTTGAATCTCAGGTACTGTTCCTCTCTGTTGCCCAGGACTAAGAATGCCCTGTCACCTGTTTCCAAGCTCTCACTGGTTGCAGCCACAAATTATGGACAAGGACCTCCCTCCACCTGTTATGGGCTGATTGGAAAATTAGCCTAGACTTACCCCATTTTGTTCAGACACCTCACCCTGTGTAAAATTGGACCCCCTTCCAAATGAGCCCACTCGTGTAGAGGCTAATACCTCTACCCTCACCTACTTACACCCTGACCACAGTATCCTTGCTCTATGGAACTAATGCAAGATTGTTTTTCTGAAAATGTAATTTCTGAGAATATGACTATATGGCTTTTTTTTGTAACTTTGCATTTGTATGAAATGTATCTTATGATTGCTTCTCTTGCCCCTGCCCTTTATGGTTTTAGGCCTTATAAGTGTGTTCCTACCTCCAATCCAGGTTGAGGGTTATGGAACTGCTTGGTTCTCTGCACACTTGGCCCCAGTTAGAAAAAAATGCTTTTGTCTTTACCTTCAAAGGACCCGGAGAATTATTTGGAAATAGCATCTTAACACATCTAGTTCCACTCCACCATCATCTCTCCTCTACATGGGCTTCTTATCGACAAAAGAAAGTTGGGTATAATTTTTTTATCCACTATTTCAATCTCTTTCTTATAATTAGAGTGTATTTAGACTACTCACATTGAACATTGTTATTGATATAGATGGGTTTATATCAGCCATGTCAGTAACGATTTCCAGTGGTTTCTTTTCTGGCCTTCTCTGATTTTAATTAGGCATTTTATATAATTCCATTTTACTACTCTCTTAGAGTATCATTTATATTTTTAAAAGATATTTTAATGGTCATTATAGAGCTTAGGCTATAGATTTTTCACTAATTTATGTCCAGTTTCAAATTCAGCTTCACATGTAGTACAGGTATCTTATAACAGTCTGTTTCCAATCTTCCACTCTCACTTTTTACAACATAGCTGCCTTTCATTTCACTTATCCATGTGCTATAATCACCAAATACTCTATTAAAATCATTGCTTTAAACAAACAGTTGTCTTTTAGAGCAATTGAGAGTAAGAAAGATAAGACTTATTTTGTCTCCATATATTCCTTCTCCAATGCTTCCTTTCTTTATATGAATCCAAATTTCTGACCTTTATTATATTCATTCTGCCTGGAAAAAATCTTAAAACCTTTAAATATGTCACTCTATTCTCTTATTGATTGCATGATTTCTGATGAGAAGTTAACTGTATTCCTTATCCATTTTCCTCTATAGATAAGCTACATCACCCACACCCTTCTTCCAGCAAAGTTCTTAATATTATTACTTCATATATTTATTTTGCTCCATCCTCTCATTTTTCTAATTATATTATTCCAATTATATGTTGTACTAACTCTGAAATTATTCCATAGTTATTGGATATCTGTACTAGTTTTTCTTTTGATTTTCGTTTTGCATTTCAATTTTAAAGTTTCTGGTGTCTTATCTGCCAGTCCCCTGATTCTTTTCCTCAGCCATGTCAAACTTACCAAAGAGACCATCAAATACATTCTTCATACCTGTTACAATGTTTTTAATTCAAACACATTCTTCATACCTGTTACAGTGTTTTTAATTTCAGTTATTTTCTATTTTTCCTTAAAATTTCCATTAGGTTACATAACTCATGTTTTTTTCTTTAATATTTATTTTTTAGTTTTAGGAGGACACATTATCTTTATTTTACATTTATGTGGTTCTGAGGATCAAATCCAGTGCCTCATACATGCTAGGTGAGCACTGTATTACTGAGCCACAACCCCAGCCCATAACTCATCTTCTTACAGGATATCCTCTTTTTTCCCATAAGGCCCATATTACTCAGTGTTTACCAGGGAAGTAAAAAGCTGTATGTGTAAATACACACATTTTACTTGTTGAGTGTATATGTGTAGGGAGTGGTACAGGAACAAGAAAGAATGAGATTTCAAAGAATTGTCCTATGCCATTTTAGAGGCTGGTAGTCTGAAATCTGCAGGCTACCAGGTGGAAACTCAGGTAGGCACTGATGCTAAAGTCTTAATGCAGAATCTCTTCATCCTCAGTAAAACTTCAGTTTTGCTCTTAAAGCACCTGATTAAAGGAGGCCCACCCATATGATCAAGGGAAATATACTTTACTTAAAACCAGTAAGTTCTAGTCTCATACACAAAGTGTTCACAGCAAATTTAATATTAGTGTTTGATTGAATAACCTGCACTACAGCCTAGATGACACATGAAACATACAGGGCCCTTAACATATAAATCATAGCAATTTTATTTTATTTTACTCAATTTCATTTCTTTTTTTTTTTTTTTGTGGTACTGGGGATTGAACCCAGGGGTACTCTACCACTGAGATACATCCTAGCCCTTTTTATTCTTTATAATTTTATTTTGAGACAGAATCTTGCTAAGTTGCTAAAATTGACCTGGAACTTGTGAACCACCTGCCTTAGTCTCCTAGTCAATGTAATTACAGTCATGTACCACTGTACCCTGCTATTCATAGCTATTTTAAATTCCCTCTTTGGTAACTTCAATATCTGCCACATTTGAATTTAATTGTGTTTGATTTATGTCACTTTTTCTCATTTTTATCATGTTTTTAAATTTTTGTTGAAATTCAGGCACATTGTATTGGGTAATAGAAATTGTAGTAAATATATCTGCTAAAATTTGGCCTTTATGTAAGATTTATTGTGGTTGTAGTAGCCAGAGGCTTCACATTTCTGTACTGTTTTTTAATTTTTTTGTTCTTTTTAGATATACATGACAGTAGAGTGTGTTTTGACATATTATACACACATACAGTATAACTTATTCTAATTAGGATCCCATTCTTGAGGCTGTACATGATGTGGAGTTTCACTGGTCCTGTATTCATCTATAAATGTAGGAAGATTATGTCCTATTCATTCTACTATCTTTCCTATCCCCATTCCCCCTCCCTTCCCTTCATTCCTCTTTGTCTAATCCAATGAACCTCTATACTCCCACCCTTATTGTGTGTTAGTAACTACATATCAGAGAGAACATTGGCCTTCAGTTTTATGGAACTGGCTTATTTCGCTTAGCATGATAGTCTCTAGTTCTATCCATTTACTGGCAATTGCTATAATTTTATTCCTTATGACTAAGTATATTCCATACCACATTTTCTTTATCCATCTATCTGTTGAAGGGCATTTAGCTTGCTTCCAAAGCTTAGCAATTGCGAATTAAGCTGCTATAAACATTAATGTGGCTTTATCGACATAGTATGCTGATTTTAATTCCTTTGGCTACAGATTGAGGAGTAGAATAAATGGATCAAATGGTGGTTCCATTCCAAGTTTTCCGAGGAATCTCCACACAGAGCTTTCCAGAGTGGTTGCACAAATTTACAGTCCTACCAACAATTTATGAGTGAACCTTTTTCCCCACATTCTCGCCACATTTGCTGTTCCTTGTATTTTTGATAATTGCCATTCTGACTGGAGTTATATGGAATCTCAGCGTAGTTTTAATTTGCTTTTCTCTAATTTCTAGAGTTGCTGAGCATTTTTTCATATATTTGCTGACCATTCATATTTCTTCTGTGAAGTGTCTGTTCAATTATTTTACCCACTTATTAATTGGGTTATTTATTTTGTTTTGTTTTTGGTGCTATTTTTTTTTTAGGTCTATGTATATATCCTGAAGATCAATGTTCCATCTGAGGTGTAGGTTGCAAAGATTTTCTCCCATTCTGTAGTCTCTCACTTCACATTCTTGATTGTCTCCTTTTCTGAGAAGAAGGCTTTTTAGTTTGATACCATACCATTTATTGATTCTTGATTTTACTTCTTGCACTTTTGTTTTGTTGAGAAGGTTGGTTCCTCAGAGTTGGGACTACATTTTCTTCTAGGAGGCACAGGGTCTCTAGTCTAAATCTAGGTTCTTGATCCACACTGAGTGGAGTTTTATGCAGGGTGAGAGGTATGGGTTCAATTTCATTCTGCTGCATATGGATTTCCAGTTTTCCCAGTACTATTTGTTGAAGAGGCTATCTTTTCTCCAATGTATGTTCATGTGTCTTTGTCTAGGATGAGATAACTGTACTGATGTGGGTTTGTCTCTGTGTCTTCTATTCTGTTTCATTGGTCTTCATGTCTGTTTGGTGCCAATACCATGCTGTTTTTGTTATAGCTCCACAGTATAATTAAATGTTTTGTTTTTGTCTCATCACTTGAATTAAGTCCTCTCAAAATAATCCTCCTCAATCTGCATTTTTGTGCTGCTCTTTTAGGTGTAATCAGCTGTTGTTATACAGGGACCCTGTTGGTATACCTTACCTGTTGGTGGTAAACTACAGGAAAGGAAAGAGGGAGTATTGTATAACTTTGCAATTAAATCTCAGTCTTTCTGTGGGCTTGTGACTTTCACAATTGTTTTTCCTTACACTTAGATAAGACAGAAACAAGTAAGCTCGGGTAGCTTGATTGAGAGAAATGTCCTTTTCCATGATTCTGGGATAAATCTCAGATAAAGTCTTTTCCGCCTTGGAAATAATGCTTTTTTATGATGAATGCTCTATGACTTAGTACATTTTCAGTTACTTTAACAAAATACCTCAGACCAGGTAATTTATAAATAATAGAAGTTTATTTGACTCATGGTTCTGGAATCTGGGAAGTCCAAGAGTAAGGTACCAGCCTCGGGTGAGGGCTTTGTTGCTGAATCTGACATGGCGGAGTGTATCACGTGGGGAGACATCAAGTGTGCTTCTTCTTCCAAGACCTCTAATGCCATAGAGGGACTCCACTCTTCTGACCTCATCTGATCTTAATTATATCCTGGAGACCTTACCTTCAGGAAATTGTTTATGATTTGGGGGATTAAGTTTTCAACACATAAGTTTTGAGAGCAAATTCAAACTATAGCATTCTATATGTTTCACATGAATTCATTCCCCACTTCTGCCAGAGCCAAGGGGTAAATCTTCCTTGGAGCTTTATTGTGAGGACCTAGTGAGTTTTCTGGAGCTTCTTCCTCTCAAGTTAATTCACATCTAACTCCAAGTAATCTTTCAGAATTACAATTTAAGGGTCACTACAATTTTATGACTCCAGCAGATTCTCCAGGTCAGCAAGTCTTATCCGGGACTCCCTCGATTCACCTGTGCCTTTACATTTCCAAGTTGCAGTTTGTCCTGTAACCTTAATAGATCCAAGAAAAGTCATTGTTTTCTCATTTGTACGGTTTGTTTAATTGTGAAGACAACTGTGACAACTTTCAAGTTCTCTCCACATCAGAGTTTTGCTCTCATTATGATTTTAAGAAGTATTTCCCTAATAGCTTGTGATGAGTTCACAGGTTTATTTGTCATCCTTAGATTTTCTTTTGTGAATTTCTGTCTAAGTATTTTTATGAGATTTAATTTTTTCTCACTGTTTTGTTTTATAAATGTGATTGATTTTTATGTGTTGACCTTATGTTCTACCACCTTATTTACTCAATTAGTTCTAAGAGCTTTTTGTGTGTGAGAGAGCTTCATTGGATTTTCTATGTAGGTAATCTTAAGCTTGGTGACTAAGGACAAATTTCTTCTTCCTCTCCAACATTGGTGGTATTTATTTGTCTTCTTAATTGCACTTACTGGGTCTTCCAGTGAGACAATGGATAAAGGCATTAAATGTGAACATCCTTACTCTGCCACACACTTCCCAAAGCTTCATCTCCATTCAGGTAGTATGCTGCAGGAATACAGAGGAAGGAAGGGAGGGAGGAAGGGAAGGAGGGAGGAAGGAAAAGAAAGAAAGAACAGACCAAAAAAAAATCCAATAGAGATTTACTCCACCCTCTTAAAAGAATGTCTCCTTCAGTCAGAGAAAGTATTAATACCCATCACAGATTAATCCCCTGGCTTCTGCTACCTCTGCCAGTACTACAACCAATATCACTACCATGCAGTATTGCTTGGGGACAACTTTGAGAGGGCAACTTCACTCACTTGGGCTTATTTCTTCTGCTAGTTTCCATGATATTCCTAGACTTAGTTATGCATATTCTCACATCTGGGCCTTGACCCTTGCTGGTGCCTGTTCTCAACCCTGATATCTGAATGAGTCATGCTCCTTTTGACTTCAAGTCCCTGCTAAAATCTTTTGTTCAAGTTCTTTGAACATCCTACCTGGAGTGACACAACCTTCCTACCTTCATTCTGTGTAGAGGTCTAGCTTTTTGTAAAGCACTGACAACCACCTGAAATATTGCATGCTTCTTTTGATTTGTTTACTGTCTGTCAAGCCGTCTAACTTGTAAATTTCCTGAGAGCTGGAATATGTCTGTTTTTGTTGACTGATATCTCCAGTTCCATCAACAATTCTGAAGCACAGAAAGTAAAGAAGTGCATAAGAAATATTTGTGGAATGCAGAATGTGTTCATTTGGGTTAATATTTTTAAATCCTCCCCCTTAAAAATTAAAGTTCTACCAGTTAAGTCTTGGGATATTTAATAGTGATGAAATATGTTCAGTTGTAGAAAGTAGAGTAGGGAACAATTTAATTAAGGCATCAGTAATGAACATCATTAAAGAAATACACAATTGAAATTAGCTAACACTCTATATGAATATTATACCAGTTTTCTAGGGATACCATTACAAATAGCATAACTGAGCAGCTTAAAGCCACAAAAATATATCCTTTCACACTCGCTTAAGCCAAAAGTCAAAAATCAAGGTGTAAGCAGAGTTAATTCCTTCTGGTGGCTCTGAGGGAGAATCTGTCTCATACCTCTCTATTCTGATGGCTTTTCTCCATGATAGAACTGAATGATTATAGTGCTCCAAATTTCATATGTTGAATCCTAACCCCTATTGGGATAGTATTTGGAGATAAGGTCTTAGGAGGTAATTAAGTTATGAGAATAAGGGCCCTGGGTCTGATTGGATCAGTGCTCTTATAAGATGGGAACTCAGAAAGCTGGATCCATCTCTCTCTCTCTCTCTCTCTCTCTCTCTCTCTCTCTCTCTCTCTCTCTCTCTCTCCCTCTCTCTCCCTCTCTCTCCCTCTCTCTCCCCCTCTCTCCCTCTCTCTCCCCCTCTCCCTCTCCTCTTTCCTCCCTCCCCCCATTCTTCCCTACTTCCTCCTCCCCATCCCTCTCTCTCATTTCATGTGCACACACCAAAGAATGGCCATGTGGTCACACAGGTAAAACACACAGGTAGAAGGTGTCTGTCTGTGAGTCAGGAAGAGACCCTTCACCAGAACCTGACTGTGCTGGCACCTTGATTTTGAACTTCCAGCCTCTAGAACTCATAAATCTGTGTCATACACTTTGATGTAGCACTTCAATTTACACTTCCGTCTTCACATGGCATTTTCTCTTCCCATATTTTTCTCTTAAAAGGACACTGGTCATTGAATTAGAGATCCATTCTGGTAATCCAGATTTTAGTTTTATCTCAAAAACTGTAACTTAATTCAGCAACAAATACACTCTTACCCAAAGAAGTCACTTTCACTGTTCTCTTTGGAAGAAATTTATTATGTGCAGCCCATACTCATGATCCACCTCCTCAGGAGTAGAATATCTACATAAATCACTTGGAATCATTTTTCCACACAGGATATTTCCTCTTTTCCAATAATTAAATGTATTTAATCATTTTAATAATTTATGTATATGGGTGCATGGATTTTTAATTTATACTTTGGGTTATGATCCCAAACTGGCATATTTACTTTATTTTTCAAATTGTTCCAGCTTTGGCTATTGGGTGCTCCTTGTATTTTATGAGTATTTTCTTACTGAGAAATAATTGACATAAAGTACCTATACTTCAGGAAGTAATTTTCTCATTTTTGATTTGCTTATTTACCTATAAAATCATCACAAACAAGATAACAAACATTTCTATTGCTCCAAAAATTCTCCCACCACTGATGTCCCCAGGCATAATCTAATTCAGGCACTGTAGGTTAGTTTGCATTTTCTAAAATTTATGTAAATGTGATCAATTGATTTACATTTTTACCTTGCATTTTTATCCAAAATAATTCTTCTGAGTTTTTTCTTGTGTTATTTCACAAGCAGTCAAGTAGTATTCCATTATCTAGATATACCATGATTTTTAAAATCCATTTGCTTTTTGATGGGCATTAGACTTGTTTCCAGTGTTTGGCTATTAGAAATAACATTGCTATGTACTCTAGTCATGTGTGGACATATGTTTTATTTCTTTTTGATAACCCAAAGTAGAACATTGACTCAAATTATAGGTGTATATTTAGACTTTAAGAAACTATTAGATTGTTTTTCAAAGACAATGCCTATTCATTTATATTCTTGCTAACATCTGGTGAGGTATATTTTTTTTAAAATTAATGATTCTAATGTGCATGAGTGATATCTTTTTGTGATTTTTAGTTTGCATTTCTCTGAAAACTAATATTGTTGAGAATATTTTTGTGTGCCTATTGACTATTTATATTTCCTTTGTGTGAATTATCTATTCAAATCTTTTCCTCATTTCAGTATGAGTTTTTCTTTTTTTATTGTTTTATAAGAACTCTTTCTGCCTTCTGATTGCAAATATGTGGTCAGATATATTCTTTGCAAATTTTTTCTCTCACATTGTGTTTTTTTTTAATTTTCCTTAATGCTTATCTTTGAAGAACAAGTGTTATTTTATCTTGGTGAAATCTGGTATGTTTGTTGTTTGTTTTTATTTTGGCGTTTTTCTTGTCCATCTCAAAAAAACTTTCCCTACACCAAGGTCACAGGGATTTTCTACTACGTCTTCTTCTAGAGGTTTTGAGTTTCAGATTGTTATTCAGGTGCCTGATCTGTTTGGAGTTAATTTGTTATATATGGTTTGAAGTGGCAGTTTATATCTACTTTGTTGTAAATGGCTCTCCAATTGTTACAGCACCTTTTGTTGAATTCCAGATTGAATTGCTTTGATACTTTATCAGAAGCTAAGTTTTCTATACTGTATACCTGTATGTCTCATGTCAATATCACACTGTACTGATTACTTTGTACTCTGTGAAGTCTTTGAAAGCAGATAGAGTAAATCTTCCAAATTTGTTTTCTAAATTTTCATTATTTCTATTGTTTGTTTTTATAAGAATCCATTGTATCTTCTTGTTAATGTTAACTAATTCAGTTCTTCAAAGCATTCTAGAATTTTAGAATTGCATTGAATCTATAAATCAGCTAAGTGATATTTGATTTCCTAATATTGTCTTTATGATATGTCTCTCTTCACCTAAGGGGAGACACAGCAATGCCCTAAGCAATGTAGCAAGACCCTGTCTCAAAATAAAAAATAAAAAAACCTGGAGATACGGCTCAGTAGCTGAGTGCCCCTGGCTTCAATCCCTGGTACCAAAAATAAAATAATAAAAAAAATTAAGAATTATTCATTTCATCTAATTTGTCAAGTTTATTAATATAAAATGTTCTAATAATTCATAATTACATTTTATATCTGTGGGTCTGTAATGATGTCATATGCCTCATTCTTTATACTGATAATTTGTGGTTTTTCTCTTTTCTTTATTAGTCTTACCTGAGGTTTATCAGTTTCACTGAACTTCTCAGAAACATTTTTTTTAATGTCATCGAGACTTTTTCTAATGGTTTGGTTTTCTGTTTCATCGATTTCTACTGCTATATTTCATTTCACTTCTTTTGTATTCTTTACATTTCATTTGCCTTTAACAATTTTTTAGCCTGACTTCCTAAAGTATAGTTTGAGGCCATTAACTTGACTCAAATCCATAATCTCATTGTAGTGGAAGCCTGTGAACTTGCCATGATGCGTTTTCATTCAGTTCATAATGCTTTTAAATTTTCTTTGGAATTTTTCTTTGATCTAAGTGTTGTTTAGAAGTGTGTTGCTTAATTTCCAAATGGTTGGTGACTATCCTGGACATCTTTCTGTTATTGATTTCTGGTTTAATTGCTTTATGGCTAGAGAATAAATTTTGTTTGATTAAAATCCTTTTAAGTTTATTAAGATTTGTTTGGGAGTTTCAAGTATTATCTTCTATCATTATCAATGCCCTGTTTCTCACACACACACACATGCACACACACACACACACACACACACACTGAAGTGTTTGGACCTCAAGCATGACAAGCAAGCATGCCACGTACCCACACTCCCAGCCCTCAGTAAATGTCACTTAGGTGAAGCTGTTTGACCATGTTAAAATCTTCTGTATCCTTATTGACTTTCCAACTACATGTTCTGCTAATTATTAGGGGAGGTGCATTGAAATATTTGCTTACAGTTGTGGATTTGGTTATTTCTTATTAATGTTCTATTAGTGTTTGCTTCAATTATTTTATAGTTTTGTTAATTTTTCAGGATTTTTATATCCTCCTTTATTAGTATGAACCAACCTTATTGTTGGTGGTAACATTCTGCAGTCTGCCATCTATCTATGCTGACATTAATCTAGTAACTAGGGCTTTCTTTAGATTGATTTTTCATATGGGATATAATTTTCTGTTTCCTTTTAATTGTTTGTATCTTTATATTTAAAATACTATTTTTTATAGATAGCATAGAGTTGTATCTTTAATGTTGACTCAATCTGACAATCCCTGACTATTTATTTGTATATTATTATTATTATTATTATTATTATTATTATTATTATTATTTTGTACCAGGGATTGAACCCAGGGACACTTAACCACTGAGCTGTATCCCTAACACATTTTTTTTTTTAATTTTGAGACAAGGTCTCACTAAGTTGCTGAGACTGGCTTTGGACTTTCAATCCTCCTGCTTCAGCCTCCCAAGCCACTGAGATTATAGATGTGCACCACCACGCCCAGGTGACAATCCCTGACTTGGGAGCAGAGTGCTTCGGCTCAAAGATTTCTGTGATTACTGGCTGCTGGCTCTCTTGCTGCTTGTTTTCTGCGTGTTTTTCCTATATGTTGCTCCCTCTTTCCCCTATTTCCTGCTTGTTTTCAAGTAAACGGATTATTATTTTTGATTCAAATTAATACTTGTTGGATCATTAGTTTAAAAGCTTTGTTTTATTGTTTAGTGATTTCTTCAGGGTCACTCCATTTCAAGTATAATGTGGGGACCTTGCAACATTATGGTTCTTGGTGTCCTTGTTACAATATGATTTTACATATTTTATAAACTCCACCCTAAATTGTAATAACTGTTGCTTAAGCAGCCCATTAAGTCGAATACTAAGAAATAACCTTATAAAACCTTATATAGAGCCAGTGCAGTTACCATTTTTGGTTCTCTTCATTCCTTTGGGTGGATTTATGTTTCCATTTTCCCTCTACCAGATGAACTTTCCAGAGTTTCTCTTATTGTATGGGTCTCGTGCTGATGAGTTGTTTTGGCTTGTATGTCTGCAGATGTCTTTATCTTCCTTTGAAGTGTGTTTCCCTGGGTTTAGGGCTCTAGGGTTTTCTTTCCGTGCTCTAAAGATGTTTCACTGTCCCACTGCCTTCAAGTTACCTGGATTCTTTTTTTTTTTTTTTTTTTTTGAGAAACTCGCTGTCCTTGGCTCTTTTTCATAATCATTTTTAAAAATTTATTTGTTTTTTTAGATATACATGGCAGTAGAAGGTACTTTGACATATAATACATACTGGTTTTGGCTGTTTTGTTTGTTTGTTTTTTTTGTTGGTGATGATAGTTTTTTTTTTTTCCTCTTAGGGTTTTTGAGAAATTTGATTATGATGTGCCTTGAAAAATTTTTTGAGTGTCTTACACTTTAAGTTTGCTAAAGATCTTAGTTTGGGGCATTAAACATTTTCATTAAATTTGCAAAGATTTGGGGTATTTTCTTTTTTAAAAAAGTTTTTATATATATGTATACACACACACACACACACACACACACATATATATATATGTATATTAGTTGTAGATGGACACAATACCTCTATTTTATTTTTATGTGGTGCTGAGGATAGAACCCAGTGCCCCATGCATGCCTGTCAAGTGCTCTATCACAGAGCCATAGCCCCAGCTCCAAAATTTTGGGTATTTTCTTCTGATATTTTCCTACCCACCCCTTTTATTAATAACAATTACACACATTTAGACCACTTACACAATTTTGTTACACAGCTCACCTCTTTTTTTTTTAATTTGTATCTATTTTTTTTTCTATGTGTTTCTTCTTGGATAGTTTATACTGCTGCTGTATCTTCAAGTCCACAAATTTGTTTTTATACAATGTCGAATGTACTCCTAATTCTACCCAGTGTATTGTATTTTCATCTCAGACTTGGAGTTTTTATTTATCAAGTCTGGTTTAGGTTATGTCTCTACTTAACTTTTTGAATATTTAGAATATAGTTGTAATAAAAATTCAATGTTGTTATTTACTAATCCTTTTTATTTTAATTTTGATTAGCATATATTAATTATACATATACATGGGGTTACGTGTAATATTTTAATACATGTGTATGATGTGCACTAATCAAATCCAGCCTCCTGTATCCACCCCCATTTTCCTATTTCTAATAACCCTCATTCCACATTTGGGTTAACCATTTTGATTACTTGTTTTTGATACCGAGGATTGAACCCAGGAGACTTAACCACTGAGCAACATCCTCAGCCCTTTTTTTATTTATTATTTTTGAGACAGGGTCTCATTAACTTGCTGAGGCTGGCTTTGAACTTGTGATCCTCCTGCCACATCTGGTTGCTGGAATGACAGGTATGTGCCACCATGCTTGGCTGTTTTTTCATTGTAAACATCTACATACAAGACACAGCATGCAGTACTTGTCTTTCTGTTTCTTCTTTATTTCATTTAATTAGTGCAACTATTTTGGAGAACACCATGGAGTTCCCTCAAAAATTAAAAAATAAATCCACCATATGATGCAGCTATCCCACTCCTAGGTATATAACCAAAGGAGATGAAATCAGCTTACCAAAGAGATCCCTGAACACCCATATTTATTGTGGAACTGTTTCCTATAGGGAAAAAATATAATCAGCTTTGGCACCTATCAACAAATGAATGGATAAAGACAATGTGGTATAAAAATACAACACAGTGGAATAGTATTAAGCCATAAAAAGAATGAAATCCTGTGATTTGTAGCAAAATGGATGGAAGTATAGGGCATTATGTTAAGTAAAATAAGTTTGTATAATAATTTCAACATTTGTGTCAGTTCTAGTTTGGTTTAATTGGTTACTTCCCTCCTCATTATAGATCATATTTTCTTGCTCCTTTTCATACCTGATAATTTTTGATTGGTTATACAAGATTATGAATTTATCTTGTTGAATGATGAATTTTTTGTATCACTATAAATATGCATATTTGTGTGTGTGTGGTGCTGTGGATTGCACCTTGGGTCTCACGGATGCTAGGTGAGCACACTCCCCCTAGGTTACATTCCCCAGCCCAGCTCTAAGTATTCTTGGGTGTTGTTTGTCCTTAAGTCACATGGAAAGAGTTTGGTTCTTCTTGCATCCTGCTTTTAAGATTTATAGACAAGATTTGGTGTTTAGTCTACCACGAGTTATTCCCCACTTCTGAGGCGACAGCCCTATTAGTATTCTACTGTTTTAGTCTGTGCAGGTGCCACAAACCTAGACAGTGTCACTTATGAGGAACAGGGGTTTATTTCTCCTAGTTCTAGAGACTAGGAAGTCCCAGGTCAAGGCATTGATGAGTGTGTTCTCGTTATGCAGAAAAGGCAGCAGGAATGGATGGGATGAATACTATCCTCACGTGGCAAAAGGAACTCGTTTGGTTTATTCACCTTCTTTTATAGGAGTATTCATCCATTCATCCCTTTAAATTCATCCCTTAATGTATATAGTAATTAATATACAATATGTTCTGTATATTTTCATTAGTGAACATATTTACTTATTTATTAATTATGAACAACTGGCTCAGGCAATCATGGAAGCTGAGAAGTCCCAACATCTGCCGTCCACCGTCCGAGGCCCAGGAAATCTGGTGGCAGGTTTCAGTGTGCGTTTAAACTCCTGAGAATTGGGAGGGAGGTGACGGTGTGATTCTCTCTTGAAGGTAGGAAAAGATGAAATGAGACGTTGGTGCAGTCAGTAAGGTGGGAAGAAAGGATGGATTCTTCCCTCCTCTGCCTTTGCTCCACTGAGGCCCTCAATGGATTAGATGATGCCCACCCCCATGGAGAAGGGCTCTCCACAATTCAAATCCTTACTCGTCCAGAAATGCCCTCCCAGATAAACCCAGAAGTAACATTTATCCGGGGCATTCCTGGCCTCTTCAATTCATATATAAAATTAAATATCACACTCAGCCTCCCAGTGGCTTATCTACATGCATCCTCCATCAGCACACAGCTGAACACTCAAGGAGACTTGCCATTGATCTCTCTATGGGGCTGTCTCCTCTCTGATACTCTGTCCTTTGCAGGCCATCTGACTTGAATCCTGGGGTCTCTCTCTCTCTAATTCAGGGACTCTTTCGGGTTCTCCCTCAGTGCTGCTTCTCTCCTCCTTTGTGTGAAGACTGTCTGGATTTAGAGCTCACTTGTTTCTCCCCTTTGTCTTAGGTATCACTCACTGTCTTTTTTTTTTTAATCCTTCACTGGTTCCCTATTTTATTTTATTTATCTTTTATTTGTTGTTTTCATATATACCTGACAATAGGGTGTATTTTGACATATTATACATACATGGAGCACAACCCATTCCAATTAGGATTCCATTCTCGTGGTTGTACATGATGTGAAGTTACACTGGTGGTGTATTTATATATAAGTATAGGAAAGTAATAACTGATTGATTCTGTTGTCTTTCCTATTCCCATCCTCCCTACCTTTCCTTCATTCCCCTTTATCTAATTCAGTGAGCTTCTATACTTCCTCTCTCTACCCTCCCTTGTTATGGGTTAGCATCAGAAAAAATATCCAGCCTTTGGCTTTTGGGGACTGGCTTATTTCACTTAGCATAATATTCTCCAGTTCTATCCATTTGCCGGTAAATGACATTTCATTTCATTTCTTTATGGCTGAGTAATATTCCATTGTGTGTGTGTGTGTGTGTGTGTGACATTTTCTTTAGTCAATCGTCTGTTGAAGGGCATCTAGGTTGTTTTCGTAGCTTGGCTATTGTGAATTGAGCTACTATAAACATTGATGTAACTGCCTCACTGTAGTATATTTATTTTAAGTCTTTGGGATATAAGCCAAGGAAGTATAGCTGGATCAAATTGTGGTTCTGTTCTAAGTTTTCTGAGAAATCTCTATTCTGCTTTCCAGAGTGGTTGTACCAATTTGCCGTCCCACCAACAATGAGTGAACCTTTTTCTCCACATCTTCACCAACATTTATTGTTCCTTGTATTCTTGATAATTGCCATTCTGACTGGAGCAAGATGGAATTCCAGTGTAGTTTTAATTTTATTTCACTATTGCTAGAGATGTTGAACAACTTTTTAAGTATCTTTTTGCCACAGTCTGGCTGGGCACAATTCAGGAGCCACTTGTCAAAAGAAACGAACTTTATTTTTAGAACCACACAGGCCAAACCAAACAGCTCCTCAGGAAAAACCCTCAGAGCCCAACTGCCACCACCGGCTTCCCACAAGCCTCTCCCACAAACACAAGCCTCACCACCTCCCACAATCCTCCTGCTCTTGAGGCCGATTGGCTGGGTCGCGTAGGCGGAGCCAAAGAAGTCCCCCAATGAGCATCACAGCAGAGGAGCCAATCAGCTAGATGTTGCTGGGGCCGCTGTGAGCCAATCATCAGCTGGGAGTCTGAAAGGGCGCTGGCAGCTGGAAGTTTGCTGGGGCCCCTTCGGCTGTGGCTCTCAACATCTTTTGACCATTTGTGTTTCTTCTTCTGTGAAGTGCCTCTTCAATTTCTTTGCCCACTTATTGATTGTGTTATTTATATGAATAGAGAGATTACAGAATGGGAGAAAACCTTTACTACCTCTACCTCAGATAGAGCACTAATCTCCAGGATATACAAAGAACTCAAAAGACTGAACACCAAAAAAATAAAAGTAAAAAAATAACCCAATTACCATATTTTTAAAAATTTGTTCTTTTTTAGATATACATGATAGTAGATTCTATTTGGACATATTGTACATACATAGAGTATAATTTATTATAATTAGGATCCCATTATTGTGGTTGTGCATGATGTGGAATTTCACTGGTCGCGTATTCATTGTGGCCTAATATTTGGGAACTTAAAAATCATTGTTTCCTATATTTTGTCTGTATTTTTTTCTTTATTATCTCAGGCATGAGTGCAAATTTATTTCCTGTTACTCCATTTTAGCTAGAAGGTGAAGTCAGCCTATCTTCTTTCTAGAAATAATGACCTCCCTGACCCATGTGTGACCTCCTTTGCAGTTGTGATTAATCACGCCATTGAGTACAGAATCCTCATTTTTTGTTGTTTGGCTCAGTGGGACAAGGAGCCTCAAATTTAGTTCCCACATTGAAAATGTACTCATTTCAAATTCTTGTAACTCAAATTGCTTTACAATTCCAACTGTGTTGTGTATCTTTAGCAAGCTGGAAGACAAAATGACTTGCTGAGGGACAGTAAAAGATATAGCAATGATGACATTACACATTTGTGGAATGACTGCTTTGCACTGTGTTTGCCATCTATGATCTCATTTGATCCCTGAGCCCCCAAGAGACAGGTACTAGGATTATCTCCATCTGGAAGATTAGGGAAATGGGAGGCTTATGTTTTGAAGATTAATCAATACCTTTGCTGTAAGTAAGACAGCCAAGAGGAAGGTAAAGAGGAATGTGAAGACTGCAAATTGGTGCAGCCAATATGGAAAGCAGTATGGAGATTCCTTGGAAAACTGGAAATGGAACCACCATTTGACCCAGCTATCCCTCCCCTAGGTCTATACCCAGAGGACTTAAAAACAGCATACTACAGGGACACAGCCACATCAATGTTTATAGCAGCACAATTCACAATAGCTAAATTGTGGAGCCAACCTATATGCCCTTCAATAGATGAATGGGTAAAAAAAAATGTGGCATATATACACAATGGAATTTTACTCAGCAATAAAAAAGAGTAAAATCATGGCATTTGCAGGTAAGTGGATGGCGTTAGAGAAGATAATGCTCAGTGAAGTTAGCCAATCCCCAAAAAACACATGCCAAATGTCTTCTCTGATATAAGGAGGCTGACTCATAGTGGCATAGGGAGGGGGAGCATGGGAGGAATAGATGAATTCTGGGATAGGGCAGAGGGGTGGGAGGGAAAGGGGATTAGCAAAGATGGTGGAATGTGATGGACATCATTATCCAAAGTGCATGTATGAAGACACAAATTGGGTGTCAACATACTTTATATACAAACAGAGATATGAAAAATTGTGGTATATATGTGTAATAAGGATTGTAATGCAAAAAAACTCCCACAAAGTACATGTATAAAGACATGAATTGGTATGAACATATTTTATATACAAAGATATGAAAAATTGTAATATGTGTAATAAGAATTGTAACGCATTCCACTGTCGTGTGTTTAAAAAAATAAAATCGATTAAAAAATAAATAAACAAAGGGTGGCTCCCTTCTCTCCCAGTTCCTTCATGACCTCCTGTGAGTGGTGTAACTGTAGCCCCCACACCTAAGAAACACATGAGTAGGAAGCTTGACTGAAACACAAGGCCCAGGAGACCAGGGTTGAGAGTAAAGGGACGCTGACTCCTCTCCTCATATTCCTGGGACCCTTGTAGTAGACATGTCTTGTTTCCATCTGCTGATCAACCCTTCTTGCCTTCTGATGTTGAAGCCATGCTGAACCATACATAGGGATTAGACAGGTTGCCTCCAGTGGGGATTTTATGTCCTGGGTTTTCCTGGCCAGTAAAGGACCTGCTCCCACCTCAGCTATGGTTCTTGTTTCAAGGACATGCATGAGACATGGGTTGGGATTTACCAGAGTCCATTTCAAATTTACTTTTGACAAATATATGAAAAAGACTTTCTCCTAGGGCTATAAAGGTGTATATAAAGCAGGGACTGCCAAAACCCAAGTGATAACACCAGATACCTGAGACTGGCTGTGCTCACAGAAATTCAAGTTGTACACACCAACACTTCTTATTTTTGATTAAGTGATTAAGTTTCTTTGAGCTTGGTTTTTGTCTCTAACTTGCCAATTTGCAGCTTTCTTCCGTGAATGTTTACCTTCTCCAAAACTGTTCCAGGAGTGATCAATCAGCATTACCAGGGGAGACCTGGTCTATCTCATCCTTCAGACCATATCACAGTCATTGCAATGGTCATGAGAGGCAAAAGGAAGAGTGCCTCAGACTGGACCCAGTGATGGTCACAGTACCTGGTACCATCAGGCCAGGCTTGACCTTCTTGCCCACACCATAGTGAGCCTGGGCGTGATGGCACCTGGCTGAAGGATGAATCCTAAATCCAGTGTTCTCAGCGAACTCCAACTGGGGCTGAACAAAACTGAACATAACCTTTCCCACAGATCTAACATTTACCTGTGCAAGCCTGCCTAACTCCTTGCAGATATGGATTCATGTGATAGTGGAATTTCTGGAGGTTGTATTTAGAGAGAAAACTGGGAAATATTTTTTGAACCCTGTGACATGCTATAGCCGATGCTAGTTACTCTCTCATGTGACTTTATTTTCACAAGCTTTTCAGTGGCTACTAGATGATCAATTTTATAGATAAGGAAAACAGACTGAAGAAATTATATGACCTACCCACGGTCATGTGAATCAAATAACATCTTACTGGATGTTAAATTCTATCTAAGTCCTGTTTGCTACCAGTTATGAAATGGGTTCAAATCCATGTAAGGGAACATCAACAAAATAGTCTTTTTTTATTGGTTGTTCACAACATTACAAAGCTCTTGACATATCATATTTCATACATTAGATTGAAGTGGGTTATGAACTCCCAATTTTACCCCAAATGCAGATTGCAGAATCACATCGGTTACACATCCACAATTTTACATAATGCCCAATTAGTAATTGTTGTATTCTGCTACCTTTCCTATCCCCTACTATCCCCCCTCCCCTCCCCTCCCATCTTCTCTCTCTACCCCATCTACTGTAATTCATTTCTCTCCTTGTTTATTTTCCCATTCCCCTCACAACCTCTTATATGTAATTTTGTATAGCAATGAGGGTCTCCCTTCATTTCCATGCAATTTCCCTTTTCTCTCCCTTTCCCTCCCATCTCATGTCTCTGTTTAATGTTAATCTTTTCTTCCTGCTCTTCCTCCCTGCTCTGTTCATAGTTGCTCTCATTATATCATTATATCAAAGAAGACATTTGGTATTTGTTTTTTAGGGATTGGCTAGCTTCACTAAGCATAATCTGCTCTAGTGCCATCCATTTCCCTGCAAATTCTATGATTTTGTCATTTTTTATTGCTGCATAGTACTCCATTGTGAATAGATGCCACATTTTTTTTTTTATCCATTCATCTATTGAAGGGCATCTGGGTTGGTTCCACAGTCTAGCTATTGTGAATTGTGCTGCTATGAACATCGATGTGGCAGCATCCCTGTAGCATGCTCTTTTAAGGTCTTCAGGGAATAGTCCCAGAAGGGCAATAGCAGGGTCAAATGGTGGTTCCTTTCCCAGGAATCTCCAAACTGTTTTCCAAATTGGCCGCACCACTTTGCAGTCCCACCAGCAATGTACAAGAGTCCCCTTTTCTCCACATCCTCGCCAGCACTTGTTGTTGTTTGACTTCATAGTGGCTGCCAATCTTACTGGAGTGAGATGGTATTTTAGGGTGGTTTTGATTTGCATTTCTCTGACTGCTAGAGATGGTGAGCATTTTTTCATGTACTTGTTGATTGATTGTATATCCTCCTCTGAGAAGTGTCTGTTCAGGTCCTTGGCCCATTTGTTGATTGGGTTATTTGTTATCTTATTGTCTAATTTTTTGAGTTCTTTGTATACTCTGGTTATTAGGGCTCTATCTGAAGTGTGAGGAGTAAAGATTTGTTCCCAGGATGTAGGCTCCCTATTTACCTCTCTTATTGTTTCTCTTGCTGAGAAAAAACTTTTTAGTTTAAGTAAGTCCCATTTGTTGATTCTTGTTGTTAACTCTTGTGCTATGGGTGTCCTATTAAGGAATTTGGAGCCCGACCCCACAGTATGTAGATCATAGCCAACTTTTTCTTCTATCAGACGCAGAGTCTCTGATTTGATATCAAGCTCCTTGATCCATTTTGAGTTAACTTTTATGCATGGCGAGAGGAGGGGATTCAGTTTCATTTTGTTGCATATGGATTTCCAGTTTTCCCAGCACCATTTGTTGAAGATGCTATCCTTCCTCCCTTGCATGCTTTTAGCCCCTTTATCAAATATAAGATAGTTGTAACTTTGTGGATTAGTCTCTGTGTCCTCTTAAAAGTTTTTACTTTTTAAATAGCAAATATTCAGGAGATCAGCAGCCTAGGCTCTAGGATGTTCATGGGGGAAAAGGGAACTTTTGACTTTCTGCTCTTCCATTCTCATTCTCATTCGTATCCATGAAAGAGGCTGGAGTTCTACTATAAAAGAACATAAAAGAATAGTGTTTCAACAAATGGTGCTGGGATAGCTGTCAGCCCTCCATATGTAGGTTCTGCTTCCATGGATTCAACTAACTACAGATGGAAAATATTTGAAAGAAAACATTTCATCTGTACTGAACACATGTGGACTTTTTCATCCTTATTACCTACAATACATTTTAACTCTTTCCATAGTGTTTACATTGTGTTCAGTATTAGGAGTCATCTAGAGACGATTCAAAGTAAACAGGAGGATGTTGTCAATTATGTGAAAATACGGTATCATTTTACGTAAGAGACTTTAGAATTTGCATATTTTCATATCCTTTTCTAGGGATATTTTAGTACCTTATCTTAGGTACTCCTAGAACCAATTCCTCATGGATACCAAGGGATGACTGAATTTTTATATACAAAAATTTAAAAACTTTAAAATATCTATAATTAACTTTAAAGGTAGAAAGACTATTGAACTAGAAATCATAGACCTAAACCTTAACATTGGCACGGACATTGATTGTGCAACTTTGTCTTCTGTAGGCCTCTATTCTCATTTGTAAAGGGAGTGTTTTGGAAGAGATCAAAATGGTTGCTCGGATCCTGTCCACATCTAACCTCTTCTTGATCTGGGGTCCTACAGCTCATGAGCTGTGAGATGCTGTCACACAACAGGTGGGCACCAAATCAAGAATTCCATGGTCATGGGTGCAGTACTTCGCCTCTCTACCTGTTGCCACTTGACCTCCTTTCCCTGACTCCAGATCCCAGTAGGATGTTCCCCCAGGCAAGAGAATATCAAAGTACAGCCATGAAAACCACATTCTAGTTTACAACCATGAGGAATTCCCTCATATACTTCTATTAGTTACAAAAGGCTTTTTCTTTTTTCCTCACGCTTTAAGGTATAGAAGGAGACTTTTTCAGATGAGCACACATGAAGCGGTTTGTATCAGAATGCTGGGATAGATGGGCAGAGTGCAGGGCGTGAGCTTAGTATCTTGATAGGAAGTCAGATGTTCATGCAGGATCCCCCTAGAAAGTACCCACAGGGATGGCAGCATTAGACCCCTGTGTCTGGCTCAAAGCTCAGGTGTCAAGCCAAGTATTGTATCCAGAGCTGCATGATCCCATTGCATGTTGTATAGCAAGCAACACACCAGATAAAATCTTCTGAAAAGGGGGCCTAGGTCATCGCTGGGAGTTGGGATCCCAAGGAGATTCAGTATAATGTCAATGATTCACACAAACAGCCATAATTTTCTTCTTGTCTTATTTATGTAATTTTATTATTTATTTATGTATGAATTTATTTAGGTGCTGAAGATTAAACCCAGGGCCTCACTCATGCTAAGCACATACTCTACCCAGCTGTAGCCATCCTTCTCTGAGTAGCCATCTTTCTCACTTTGCAAACACGATTGACAGACTACCATCCTTGCAGGAATGTAGGATGTGTGTTTCTCTCCTTGTTTCCCAAATGAAGACATAGGGGGTTAGGGAGGGGAAGTGACTTACTTTGTTGCAGCTGGTGGGTTAGAGTTAGGCCTCTACTTTGAGGTATCTGATATCTTTCTTGAATATTTTCTCAGTTACATCTAACCCATTCTATTCACATACTTTATTATTTTTTGAGTTCTAGGCAGTGAAATGTTGTCTTACTCTAAATCACGATACAATGAAGTGAGTTTTTTATCATGAACTGAATTGTGCTCATTCATTCATATACTGAATTTCAAACTCACAGTCTCGCAGTTTTCTGATTTACTGCCTCAAAAGCAGTAATCAAGTCAAAATTAGGTTTATAGGGTGGGTGGGACCTGATCCAATATGACTGGTTTCCTAATAAAAAGAGGTGATTATGACACAGGCAGACCCAGAAGGAAACCACAAGGACACACTGAGAAGGTGGCAATCCATAAGCCAAAGAGAACTCAGGAGAAACCAACCATGCTGACGTGATCTTGATCTTGATCTTGGGCTTCCAGTCTCCAGAACTGTGAGCAAATACATTTACGTTGGGTGAGTCATCTATTGTGTTATGGAATTTGTTATGGGAGCCAAGAAGATGTCAGCGTCAGAGATTACTGCATTCCCTTCCAAAATCTAACATTGTGTCCATGGAGGATGGTTGACTGTATCATCCATTCAGATCTCTGAACTAAACAGAACTTCCAATGCCAGCATTTTGTTTAAAATCTAGCCTTTTAAGTATCCCTCCAGACTCCAGGAAAAATGTCTAGCATGTGATTTGGGAACAGCGGCCCAAGCTATAGAGTAGGACTTCTGAAAGTGACACTTTTACTATAGAAGCAACCACAGTCTCTAAGGTTGAGTCCAGGTCTAAAGTCTTGAGACCCAGCTGTCCAGAGGAAACCCTGCAGGGACTGAAATTGTGGCCATGGTGCTTTGTAACAACATGATGGGTGTGTGAGGCTACCTCATGAGAAACTACTGTCAAGGACAACACACATAGAGGTGAGCCATGTTCTGCCTCTAAAATTTAATATGATAGACCCAGATATTTATTTGTTTGTTGTACTTTTGATATTCTGGATGCTTGAGATAAATAATCATCCTTCAGTATTTAAGAAGGATTGATTCCAGGATATCTCTCTCCTCCCTTGCAGATACCAAAAGCCAAGGATGTTCAAGTCCTTTATATATAAAATGGTGTAGTATTTGCACAGAATCTATTCACATACTCCCATATATTTCAAATCATTACTAGAGAACTTATAATGCCCACTACAATGTAAATGCTATCTGAATAGTGGTCATATTGTATTATTTAGAAATTGATGACAAGAAAAAAATGTCTGTGCCTGTTCAGTGTGAGGGGCTACCCCTGAACTATTTTAAAAGCCTCTACTAGGCCTTGGAGCCAAGGAGATTTTGGTCTGGCATTGCAAGTCATTTTGTGGCTTCTCCCACAAAGCATGTGACCTCAGTCTTCCCTTGGCAAGAGAAGCTGCTCTGTATCTCCAGACTTGGGCATTACCCATTGGGCTTGGACAGCCCTCCTCCTACCTTATTTGGCAAAAGAACATTCCATGGAAAACCCTTGAAGCTTCCTTGTATAAATAAAGCAAATGCGGGCTTTTCTCTCTCTCCTTCCAGTGTGGAAGCAGGACCCCTAAAGTCACAAAGTCGACCCATGCCTGCTTTGTGAAAACTACTCTCTGTGTTGTGTGATTTTTCACAGTATTTCTCAGCCAGCACTCTCCATGCCGAGGAAGCCCAAATTTCATAGCCTGCGCCGGAATGCGGGCGAGACTTCAATACAGATGCAAATTTAAAAATATTTTCTATCCATTGTTGGTTGGTGAGCCTAGATACCCATTATCCTAGCTCCTCATCATCCTCATCCATGCCCAGAAAATTTCATGACCTCCCATGGGAAAGCTTGGGAATTATCGCCATGCAGAGCCAACCTGACAATAGAGGAGCTTTGGTATATGGCTTAAAGACAGAGCCTACCATGTCCCTCACCCTCTGCTGAATAGTCATTCATTATTTACATGAGGCAAGGGGACTCCACACCCTCCTCAGTTAAGATGCAACCCCAGCATGGAACTTTTCCTGGGAATTTAGACATGCTCAGTTTAGCTCAGAAGGAATAAGAAGTAAGAGATCAAATTTTGAGGTCAGTCTAAATTTTAAGGGGGTAGAGGGGGAATTTTGTGTATGTGGGCAGAGTAAGGAAGTTAAGAAGACTTGGATGCAGGTAGACCAGCCATCTTCTGCCCCCAATATCAACACCAGTCTCTAGGAACCCTGTGTGAGGAGTGTCCTAGAAAAGGAGTACCAGAGGCATGCCCTTCACCCTCAATTGTGCTTCTGTAGGGAGACCATGTGAAGAATACAGTTGTCCCTTTGAATCTGTGGACCACTGGATCCTGGACCTCTTTCAGATACCAAAATCTGAAGATGCTCAAGTCCCTTATATAAAATTGTATAGTATTTGCATATAACCTAAGCACATCCTCCTGCATAATTTAAATCATCTCTCAATGACTTATAATACCTAACATGATGTAAATGTTCTGTAAATTGCTGTGGTAGTGTATTATTTAGGTAATGATGACAAGAACGAAATCTGTGTATATTCAGTACAAACACACTAAGTTTTAGGAAAATTTAGACTGGTGGCTGGTTATGTATGGTACAGAACCTATAGCTATGGAGGGCTGCTGATAACAGTTCATGCTGAACTCTTCCAAATCCTTCGATTTTCCTCCAGCCTCACCCCCCAGACCCCTTGCACTGAGTCCCTATAGGCAGCTGCCAGGACTGGCCCCTCCAGAGAGCATTCTACAGGTGTCTCTGAAAGTTTTTCAAGAAACCTATCCTATAGAGGAACCTTTCCCATGATTTTCAGTAATTCAAAATTCAGTTCACCATTAGTGTTGTTTATGTGTCTGGCAGAGGCAAAAATCCCTTTACGGATGGCAATGCAATGTTTATATCACAGTGGATGATATTTTCATACTCAGAAGATATAGATCATTTGCAACAGTGTTTCAGGTTGTCCCTTAACTTTACCCCCACTGAGGCATCAGCCAGAGCTGGTTGTATGGATGACACACAACAGAGTATAGACTTAGAACCTGTTATACGGACCATGCCCTGCAGAGTATAAAGAGAGAGTTAATGGTTTGACTACCATATGACCCAGCTATCTCAAAGTATTTTCCCAAAGGATCTAAAATTGGTGTAGTACTGTGATAAAGCCACCTCAATGTTTATAGCAATACAATTCATAATAGCAAAATTATGGAATCAACACAGATGCCCACCAATCGATGAATGATTTGAGAAATTGTGTGTGTGGTGTGTATATATGTGTATATATACATACAAATGTGTGCATGTGTGTATTCTATTCAGCAATAGAAAAGAATGAAATCATCATACTAAATGAAATAAGCCAAATTCAGAAACTCAAAGGTCAAATGTTTTCTTTCATATGTGGAAACTAGAGTAAAATAAAGGAAAATGGTAGGGAAGGATAGGATAACATAAAGAACCTATCAAACATAGACTAATAGACAAGCAAAAGAAAATCTAGCGGAGTAGAAGGAGGAGAATGGGAGAAGAGAGGGAGAACAGGAGGGAAAAGGAGAGGGGATCATGAACCAAAATCAATTTCCATGCATGTGTGAGTTTGTCCGGATGAATCCATCCACTATGTGTAACTATAAAGCTCTAATAAAAAATAAAAATAAAAAAGAGAACTAATGATTCAAAATCTACTTTTACTATTTCAACACTAGACCTTGAAATTTAAGTCTGAAATAATAGTGTGAGATGAAAACATTTGAATTTCTTAAGTCAGGGCCTGAGAAACAATATGCATTCATTTTGAGTCTGATTTTCTTTCCCTGAAAAATGGATGAAATTTTCTCAGACTGGGAGAAAGATGAAAGAATGTCAAGGAGAAAGGAGAGGACAGAGAGCTAAGAGAGTAAGAGAGGGACACAGAGCTCTCTATACCATGCTGCAAAAACAGTAGGGAAGACAAGCGGGAATGGACAGAAAAGCCAGGCAGAACCACAAGTGGAGGGGACTTACTCTAAGTACCTTCCCCGCATGCCACTGGCTGTCCAGTCACTTGGGCTGATGGACATAAGTAGTATTACTGAATTCCCTCCCATCAGGAAACACTAAAATAATTCCCCATGGCCAGGACTAGGACATCTGAGTGCCCTGAAGCTTCCTGTAGCCCAGGTTTCAATCAGTGAGCTCCTTCCTGATTTCTAAGAACAGCTCAAAATATCTGGGAGGTTGTTGGGCTGGAAGAGCCCTGCAGTTAGGAAGGAGAAGTGACTGGTAGCACCCCGCACAGGGACACCCACCCAGGATGTTGCATCCACAGGGATGACAGGCAGAAGGTGATGTGGAGTGAAAGCCTGTCTCCACCCATTCCCAAAGACATGGCACCAAGGAACCGTCCAAAACAGCCACAACTGGGATAAAGATGGGAGGAGGCAGTTGATAGAGGGAAACCTCAATAGCCTGGAATTTCTTTTCTGCCATAAGTGGAAGGATCTTAAAAATAATTTGTGTTGTATAAACACGAAGGAATATTTCATACAAACTCTGAGATTCATGCCCTACTACTTTTTAAAAATTATTCTTAAGAGTAAATTTTAAGCACATAAAAGCAGTGGTGTTATTGGGAATAAACTTCATTGCCAGTGCTTTAAAGTGTCAACAGATATAATCCCACCTGTAGTTAGAAAATTATAAAAATCATTGAGTGGGTATTTTACTGCTATGGAAACTGTAAAAAAAGGCACATAAAATTGCCAAAGATTTTTTTTATTTCTATGGCAAAAACATAAATGAAAATAAAAAAATCCATTAGACTTTTCAAATCACAATAATAATGTTGACAGTGATTTTCTTCTGCTCCACCTATAAAAACCCCAAGTAAGAAATGATTGCAACTGTAGGAAGAAGGTGATGACAATTCACCCCACTTAATGTGGAGCCTGAAATGAGTGGGGATGGGAAAGAGAAAGTTCCTCTCTCCCTAGCAGAAGGAATGCTGGGATGTTACCTTTTGCACATGGACGTCAGCAGAGACAAACCAACTTTTCAGATAAGAACTGGGTTAGATCAAAGCTACCCACCCTTATGTAAGAAGGAGTCTCTCTGGAAAGCCCACATATCACTAGCAAATAATGAAAATGCAGTAAGTACATGAATTAAATGACAGAGGTGTACCAGGAGTATTTCACATTACTCCTGCAATGTCTCCTGTGGGCAGGCCTGCATCAGGCCTCATTTATTTCCTGATTTCACACAGTGGGGCATGGTGATGCTTCAGATCCTCAGGGATCACTGTCATTTTCATTGCTCTGGTCCCTTAAAATTTTCTGCAAATTCACACCCTACTGACATAGCTTGGGTCACAATCTGTGGCTTGGATCTGGGGGTTAGAACAGGGATGTCTGAACCCTCTTGGCTTCTGCCATTGAAATGAAATTCCTTGCCTGTCCAAAATTAACATCTGGTAGAGTGTCTATCTCATTCTGCTCAGGCTGCCATAACAGAGTACCATAGATTGGTTTGCTTAAAAAACAGGCATTTATTTCTCCAAGTTTTGGAGGTTGGGAGTCTAAAATTAAGGTATAAGCATGGCAGGCTTCTGATCAGGGCCCACTTCTGGGTTGTAAATGGTTATCTTCTTGAGGTGTTCTTGCATGTCAGAGAGAGAATAAGAGAAATATTTCTGGTATCTTGTCTTTTAAGGACACATCACACATCCTCTCATGGATACTCTATATTCTCATGAAAACAATTATGCATGATTACAGCCCATGGCCTCACCTTCTAAGACCATCACATTAGGGATGAGAGTTTCAACATGTAAATTTAGGTGGGGAGGGAGAGAGTAACCATTTCCTCTGTAACAGTTGCAAATGTAGGAAAGGGTTTCAGTTGCTCAGCAGCCACAAAGCAAACAGTAAAGACTGCAATCCTCCCTTATCGCAGCTGGGGAAGGTTATTTGACTCTAGAGACTAAAATCTTCTCTGGCTCATGCTTCTTCTTGAAGGGCTAGGAGCATTAGAAACATTGGGAATGTTGAGGTTTGGAATGTGAGGATTATTAGGAGTGTGGGGATGCTGGGAACATCTGAGTTATGGGGGTGTGGGATATTAGGAGTGTTGAGAATGCTGTGAGTATTGGGAATACTGGAAGTGTTGAGAGTGTCAAGAATGTGGACTAATTTTCACAGAGGGTTCACATTTCCCATCAGAGGCAGCACTTCTACCACTAGGAAATACTTGTACCAGTTATAGGCTTCCATCTATCCCTGGCTCCTGTATCTCCTATGTGACTGAGACTGTGATTACAAGTCTTCCCATTTTGACACGCCATGTGCATGCACCCTCTGTGCTTTGGTATGCCTTGGTTCTTCCGTGTTTGTGTTCTTAGCAGTCACTCTGTAGCACCCAATACAATCTTCTCGCCTTCCTCAGTCCAGTAGGCAGTAAGAGTATCATCCAGTCTAACAACCTACTTTGTTCTTCCTCTTTAAAGTTTTATGATAATTATAATTTCTTTTAGATGGCACTCTGACTTCCTTAAGAGTTGGGCATTGGTTTTATGCCTCATCCCACAGCAAATGCTGTGGTCCCCACCTGTGTCAAAGCTGCTGGTGAATACACCTGAGGCTGTTGGCCTGAGCACTGCTGTTCTGATGTTGGAACTGCATTTGGACCCACACTCAGGATAGGCCAGCAATGGCAGAATGTGAAGACCTAGAAGCAGCCCTCAACCAGAAAAGCTGAAGGGGAGTCAGTGGGTGAAAACCCAGCCTCCCCACCCTCTGAGCACGTTCATAACCTCATCTCAGAGTCGGCCTCAGGAAGCTCCAACTCACACATGTCCCCGGAGCCTGGCTCAATTCCTGACTTCTATTAGGTCCTTAATAAATGTTCAATGAATAAAATCAGCTCTAAAGTTTATCAGAAATTCATTTATTTATTCATGTGTGCAATGAACATTTCTGGAGGACCTATCAGACTTTAGACACTATGCTAGATGCAACATAATAATGTGAATCATCATTTTAAGGAATCTAAAACCTAACATAGTAGATAATACATGCAAATACATAATCTTATCATCATTATTTGCTTTGTTGTAACCAATGACCCCCCCTAAAAAAATTGAGAAGCATAAAATGATAGACATTTATTATCTCAGTTTCTCTGGGACAGGATCTGGGTGAGGCTTAGCTGGGAGTCCCTAGCTCATGGGCTCCTGTGGGGCTGCAGTGGGGCTGTCAGCTGTTGCTGCATCATATGGAGGCTGGATATAGCTGGGGGTCCATACCCAAGGCAGCCACTGTTAGAAGGAAGTTATCCTATTCTGTTTTGTGCTGCTATAATAGAATCCCTGTGACTAAATAGTGAATTTAATCTTTCATAGTTCTGGAGTCTGGGTAGTTCAATATCAAGGCACTATCATCTGGTCTGAGCCTTTTTACCATGTCCTCACATGGCAGAAGGCTGAAGGGCAAGAGAAAAAGAAGTGCAAGTCCTTACATAATACAAGAGCAGAAGAATGAAAAACTACTCTCAAAAACCTTTTTAACAGCAGCACTAATCCTTTCATTAGGTTCCACCTCCCAACACTGTTGCATTCGAAATTAAATTTCCAACATATAAATTTTGGAGAGGCCAAACACATTCAAACCACAGAAGATGCTTAGTTTTTCCATGGACCTCTCCATAGTCTGCACACATTTGCCAATAAGGATTTCAAGTAGCTGGAAAAGAAATTTCTCTCTCTCAGCTCTGATCTTTGTTCAATCATCCTCTTGGTATACTTAATTCAATAAGCACAATAACCAGAATTTCAGATTTTTCCCTAGATGATCACTAACTGGGAGGACAAAATTCTCTACATATGGTAAAGAGCACATTAGATATATGAACTCCACCTAAGCCCTCCTTTTCTGGGGAAGTTGGGAATGTTCCAAAGAGCCAGGAAGGAGCCTCCTGATATCTTGTTTTTGCTGTGGCAGCTCTGAACCCGGAACTTGTCTGATCACCTGGGAGATGAACAAGTAGGAGTAGATGAGAGCCTTGCTACTGGCTCAGTTACCTGCTAGCTCTGTGACTTTGAGGTTATGTAGCCTCCCATTGCCTCAGTTTCCTTATGAGCAGTCTGCCTCTGAGGCAAACAGACAACATCAGACATCCCTTGATCAGGTTCTGAATCACTGAGTATTAAAGCTCCTTGACTTATAATGGATTATGTCCAAAGGATTCATCAGAAATTGAAAATATCTCAAGTCAAAAATGCATATAAGATACCTGATCTACAGAACAACATAGGTTAGCAATACACTGACCCGTGGAGTGTGAGCTGTCTTCCCTCATGGCCTCATGGCTGATGAGGAGATGTACGTTGCTGCTGTCCAGCACCACAAGAGAGAACTGGACTGCAATACTAACCAGGGAAAAGGTCAGAATCCAAAATTCAAAATATGGTTTCTATTCAATGCATTTTGCTATCACAACATCCTATAGCTGAAAATTAGAAAGTTGAATAATCAGGAGTTAGAGTCTGTAATGTCTTGATATACAGACATGATAATATAATATAAGTTATGATTATTCTTGGTGAAGACCTTGTAATTGTGGAGGTAAAATTCATTTGCAGAAATTAGAGATAGAAAAATGCAAAGGGGATGAGCAGACAGTGCTAAGCCCCACTCTAGTGTGGTTTGAACCATAGGGACCTCATCACAGTGGGATTAGAGACTGAGCTACAGGTTGGGCTGGAAACTCTTTTTTGTTCTACCCTCAGATAGAGTGGGGGGGGGCTGCATTTTTCAGATGACAGGGATATCCCAGAATGTTGGGGGCACCTCCTATAGTGCCATACTGCCTCATGTTGTTTCTCTTTTAGGCTTGCATTGAATTGGTCATGAATCAGCTTGGTAAATATTTACTCATGTCCAAAGTACTTGCCAGGTATTTTTCTTGGCATTGAAGGGCACACAAAGGTGCTTCAATGATTGTGCTCTCTAAAGAGGAGATGGTAGAGGAAGTACACACAACAGTGTGCAGGCTCTCATCTGCAGAAGTGATTAAGTGAAGGACAATGCCCCTTAGGATTCGAAGATGATTTAGTGGATGAGGCACTTATCCTGAGTTTTGGCCGTGGTGGAGGGATGTTTCAGGGACAGGGACAGAAAGGATATGGAGAAGGGAGTTCGCTGGGGCTGTCAAATCTGCTTTCACAAGGAGAGAAGCTGTAGTAACCATCATCAGGGAGGCTCCCTTGGTGCTCAGCAAGATTCTGGTGCTCAGGAGTGTTGTCCTTGAAGCTACAAAGAACAAAACAAAACAAAACAAAACAAACAAACAAAACTATCCAAATCAGTGGGATTCTAGGAATTAGATGTCCAATCTCTTTGGGATGGATGAACACCAAGGCCTATCTGAGTTGAGTGGTGGCAGAGCTGAAAAAGTCCATGTATCTATTACACATCCACAGTATTTGGGGTAAAAATGGGAGTTCATAACCAACTTGAATCTAATGTATGAAACATGATATGTCAAGAGCTTTGTAATGTTTTGAACAACCAATAAAAAAAAATAAAGGTTAAAAAAAAGAAAAAGTCCATGTATCTAGAGAATAGGGAAGGAAAGACAACAGAAAGGAGATCAGAGAGCTAGTAGTCCAAGAGCAGGAGCCAGTGGCCACAGACCTCTTGCACTGGCTTTGTGGTGTGTGGGTGGCAGGCATGGAGGACCAAAGGGGATCCTGACTGGCCATAGGCTGGGTGTGTCTAGAGAGAAAAAATAGGGAAGGCAAGGGAAGGCTTGAGACCACAAGGGGTGGCTTTGGTGGGACAAGAGGGGTATGATGTTGATGCTCCAACATCACCATGTGGGTGAGACACTGAGAGGTAGAATATGACTGATGTGGTCCATTTTATGATGCTATAACTGAACACACAGCTATCTTTCTTCCTCTTCTTTTAAAGCACTAACATCATCATGGGGGCCTTACCCTCGGGACATATGTAATCCTAATTACCTCCCAAGTGCCCATTACCTAACACCTAATTACCTCCAACTACCATATGAATTTGGGGATTAAGTTTCCATCACAGAAACTTTAGGGAGGCACTTTCAAACCCTAGCAGGGACTGTGGCCAGGAGGATGATGGAAGAGGACAATCAGGAGCAGCATCCTGAGCACCAATCACAGGGCACTCTTTTCTTAGTTGCTCTTCTTCCCCAGCTCATAAAATCCCTGCTCCATCCTTTCTCCAGTGGTTCCTGCTGACCCCTGTGCTTGGGAGCTACAGCTACACTGTTTCCTTCTTACAGTTTTTTCCTTTCTCTGAGCAGCTGCAGGGTGTGGCTCTCTGCACACAAAATGCAGGCAGCATCTGACTGACCCTGCAGCAGCCTCAAAGCAGATGCTTGCCCCCAGCTGGGGCCCCTTTCCTCTGGGCCTTGTGCTGTTGGGAGGCCAGGGCTGTGTGTAAGCAACATCATTTGGCTCAAGCTGATCAGAATCTGGTTTAATTCCTGATAGCATGTGAATTTGTAATGTCCTCTGACAGGGGTTCCCACCGCACCCATCCCTTCTCGTTGAGTATCATTTTCCAGACAACTAAAAGGCAGAGAGGCTGAACTTCTAGTCCCCAATTTTCCAGCTCAGGATGCTTACCTGGATTTTACCTGAATCAAAACACTGACATTGTGTAACATTCCTGTTTGCCCATGTGCTGAGGTCTTGGACTTGGAAAGGGGACCACTAATGATACATTTGTTGAAAGCCCCATCCTGAAAGCGTCCAAGAGTGAGTATAGGCTGATGGAGGCTGGGATCTCACCCAACATCCACATCTATCTTTTCCTTGTTATTTTCCCCTATCGTAAGACATATATTTTATTTCAAGTTTTCTTCCTTTAGAATTCTTTTTCAGATATTTTACTCTGATAGGGTACAAGAGGCTTTCATCACTAAGCAATTTATTTTTTCTGCTTATGAAACTGGGAATCTTGTATCTTAGTGATTTCTTCCCTCAATAATCTTTGAATAGTTTTTTCCATGGACTTTTTACACATGATGGTGCAGGTAAGACGTCAGATTTCTGTCCAATTCTGTTTTCCACTTGAGCAAACTGTTCTTTCTTCTTTGCAACAGGATTGGTTTTCTTTTCATTCTTTGGATTCAGGAGTTCAACCAGAATGCATCTGGGAATTGTTTTGTTTTATTTCATTCATCCTATCTGGTTGTGAGACCTTTTGATTTGAAGAATCGAGTCTTTCACTTTCAAAAAATTCATCTTTAAAATTCTCTCTCTCTCTTTTTCTTCCTGGGAAACATTTAATTTCATGCCAGGTGTCTTGCATCTCTGCTCTAAAGTCTCTTATCTTTTAAATTGTGATTTAGGCATCTTATCTTTTTTCAAGTTTATTTTTAGTTAACCAGTAAGAATTCTATTTATTTATGGGCTACAATGTGATATTTCAATATATGTATACATTGTGTTATGATTAAATCAGGGTAATTATCATATCTACCTCCTCAAGCATTTATTATTTCTTTCATTCATTTGTTCTCTCAACAGAAGTCATCTCTCTGTTTCCTTGGTTTGACCTCTCTATTCAAGGTACTGAGTTTCTTTGGGACATGGGTTGGAACATTTCTTTGCCTAACATGGTATAGCTTTCCTTACCATCTATACCAGGGAGACTGTGCACTTCTCAGAGGCAGAATGAAGCATGCAACCAACTATTCAAAGAGGTCTACAATGTCTGGATAAGCGAGCTCAGAGGACTGGGGAGCCCAGGAAGGTCAGTATGGGGCTCCCTGGCCCTCTGTATGTCACTTGGGAGGAGGTATTCTCCCAGAATTTATGAAATGGAGAAACCCTGGGAGGAACATGGCTTCTCAGCAGACACTGTGGTAGCTAGTACCTATGAAGAAATTTTAAAGATATACTTTGAAAAAAATGAAATCCTTGCCTAAAAGTTACATTGCTAAATCTTACTAATTTGCCATTTTTAGTATTCAAAAATTTTTGATTTTACTTTTCTTGTTTAAAACTATTGATATTTTTTTTTGTTCTAGAAGAAAACAATACTGAAAACTATTAACAGGGAACTTTCAAAATAGTATTATCTTTCATTTGTAATTGGATACCAAGTATAACAAAGAGATTCAGCTATGTAAGTTTTGAAGAGAGGTGGCAAGATATGTCACCTATTTGCAACATTTTAGATGAGAATGATCATTCCTGATTGCAAGTGAAAACTTCTTGGATAGTATTGATTATTTTGAGCCATCTTAGCCAGGATGCTTAAAGCCACATCAAATACCCCAGCATTAAGCCAGGCACAGTGGGGCATGCCTATAATCCCGGCAGCTCTGTATCCTGAGGCAGGAGGATTGGAAGTTCAAAGCCAGCCTCAGCAATTTAACAAGACCCTGGGCAACTCAGTGAGACCGTGTCTCTAAATAAAACATAAAAAATGGGCTGGAGATGTGGCTCAGTGGTTAAGGGCCCCTGAGTTCAATCCCTAGTACCAAAACAAACAAACAAACAAAGCAACAACACAGCATTAGCTGCTTCCCTTACCTTGGTAGCTGGTCCAGGGATTGGTACATAACCAAAATTAGGCAGTAAAAATCATTGCCAGATCTCCCTACAGCCATCAGGAAAGTCAGTCCTTCTCCCACTGGGAACCAGAATTATCAGGAAGTAAAATGTCCACTTTTAGTTTCCTCTGGCCATCTCCTCTGTCTCAAATCATCATGGAGTTGTGGGAAACCTTCCAAAAAGTAAGGCTAACATAGAGGAGATGAGAACAAGATGGAATCCTGACAACACCATTGTGCTAGGTAGTAGCTAGCAATGAGCAGTGAAATGCAGGCAAAGTCACAGGTGTTCTTTAAATTACTTTAGGGTCTTCTTTAATCTATTTCAAAGTAGACAAAGCAAAGGGTGGTAGTTAATTTATAGAAAATAAACAGAAGCAAAGGAGCTAATGGGAAAATACGTCAAAAGAAAAGGATTAGTGGAACTAACTCTTGACAGGGTCCATTGATGTTGATGTGAAGCTAGGAATTATGGCTAGAGGTGTTTCCTCTTGTCTGGGAAGGAAGATTCCTTTAGTAGTGCAGGTGCACTATGGTCACTTCTGACCAGCTCTTGACCCCAGTGCCCTCATTAACATAGGATTGACTTGTAGAGGAAGCCCCCCCTAAATGGGATGGTTACCATGAGAGTTCTGGAGTTGAACACCTGATTGGCAAAGAGTCCAGAAGGTGGTCCCCAGTTCTCCTGGTAAACACTTCACTAGTAAACAGTAAAGTAATAAATTTGGAGACAGCATTCTCTCCTTTGTTGTTCTCTGTTCAGAGATGGCCTCTCTCTCTCTCTCTCTCTCTCTCTCTCTCTCTCTCTCTCTCTCTCTCTCTCTCTCTCTCGTGAGTGCTTTCTGCTTAAGCTTCACTTTGCTTTTACTTTATTTTTACCTGTAATAAAGTTCCCTTGCCTGGCTTTTTGTGTCTGACTTTAAATCTTCTTCCGTGAGAATACAAGAACAGAGGTTTGGAGTTTCAGCTCCCTGCTTTCCCATGACAATTGGACCTGCCCTGACTCCTGGACCTCTCATATTTAATAACCAATATCCTTTCTCGACTCAAGTTAGTTTCCTCTCAATTTTTTTTCACACAAGAATCAGGCTATTATAATGCAAGCTCAGGTGCACACACACGTGCTCACTAACAACAAATCCTACTACAGTAGCTCCTCTTATTTATGGTTTTATTCTCTATGGTTTTGGTTTTTCTGAGGTCAACTGTGGCCCCAAAATATTAAATGAAATACTCCAGAAATAACTACAATCTTTAAGTTTAAGTACATTTCATTGCAGCAAATCTTTATTCTTATAATCTTACTGTGACTAATTTATAAATTAAGATTTTTCTTTGTAATTTTATACATATAGGAAAAAAACAGAACATGTAAGACTTTGTACTATTTGTGGTTTCAGGTACCTAAGGGGGAACTATGGTAACTCATTACATATATATTATTTAAATCCATAGAATGATCACAGAGCAGTGCTAGATGAAGAGATGCAAAAAATTGTAAGATCTGCTATTTCCTTTAAAATAAGATTTTTCTTCTTTATGAAACAAGATATAATTCAGGTTACACAATAAAAGATTCAAATAGCAGATCAATATGGAAGAGGAGATTAGTGCCAGAATGTAAGCCTTCAAGACCTTTCCATTTGGGTTTAAGATGAAAACAGTGACTAGTTTCATTGAGTAAAATCAAAGGTCATTTTTCATTTCAAGTACTTAACAGAGTTATAAAATATGCTCTCATATGCTCTCATTTTCTGCAAAGGGAACTGAAGTTCAGGATAGAAAATTCCCCAGGGAATGTCCAAAGTAAATTGTTAGCAGATCTGGAACTTGCTTGTTTTCTTATTTCTGACAGAATGTTGTGTCACTATTTTGCATTTTGTTGGTATGGATTTAATCAAAGGATCTGCTATGAACATGATGAAACCACTGGCTAAAATTAATATCAGATTAACATCATCATTATGATCATTAACATCAAATTATTGCTAAGTACTATATTATCCAAACAGAAGTGTAATTTCTACTTTACTAAGGTACAGGACATTAAATTGAATACGGTCATTGTGTTTGTTTGCAAGGACAGCCATGACCACAGATTGGATGCCTTAAACAAGTTGTGAGCTTACTGTCTCACAACTCAGGAGACAGAAAGTCTGAGATAAAGATGTCCACAGGGTAGATTTCTTTGGCAACCTCTCTTTTGCCTGAAGATGGCTGTCTTTCCTGTGTCCTTACATGGTCTTCTTCTGAGTGTGCTCATGTCCTAATCCCCTCTTTTTATTAGGGCACATCATGTTGGCTTAGAGCTCATCCTAATGACTTCATTTTAACTTAATTCTCTCTTTAAAGGCCATATCTCCAAACACAGTGACATTCCTGAGTTAGTAGGTCTTAAGATTTTAATATATAAGTGGAAGAAGGGACATAATTCAGCCCATAACAGTCATTTAAAAATTTCAAAATAATATAGAAAATAATACAGATGTTACCAGAAAAAAAATTGACTCTAAATTGAAGGAAAAAAATATGAATGACATCACATTGGGCCCATGTATTATACTTCATATGCTGAGGACTTTGTCTCTTTATCTCCTCTCATTTGTTTTTGTTGTTGTCAAGGAAATAGTAATGTATATGAAAATATAAATAAACTAATATGCATATTGTACTAATACATGACAGGTTAACCTATTAATTATATATAATTTATATACATTAATCATTTATTTAGATATTTAAACACTCTATGTCCCCGAATGTCAGAGTTAATGGTGAGCATACTGTTGATGCTGAGCAAAACACTTAGCTTTTATGAGGCTTTCTGAACCCTGTTCTATGTTTGTAAAATGAGAACATTATCTATCTGCAGTGGTAGCCAGGTGTGGTGGCACAGGCCTGTAATCCCAGTGGCTTGGGAGGCAGAGGCAGGATTATTGCAAGTTCAGCCTCAGCAACTTAGTAAGGCTTTTAGAAACTTAGCAAGACCCTGTCTCAAAAAAAAAAATTAAATTAAAAAGAGGGAGGCCTGGGAATGTGGCTCTGTGGTTAAGCTCCCCTGTGTTCAATCTCTGGTATTAAAAAGTTAAAAAAGAAGAGGAGTGGTGACAGTGATGGATGTGTCATGGGGTTGCAAACTATAAAATGCACATCACATAATAATGATAGTTTTCCTATCCAGTGAGTACTGACATGAATGCTGTAACAATGCCAGGGTTCTCTCGCTGGAGAGAAAACCATGGCTCCATTCATTGCAAAGGAATCCCTACAGGTAAGACTAGCAGGTAGCATAAAATTTCTATAAAGAAAAAGTACATCTTGATTTAAATTGGGGGGAAAAATCTCATCTAGTCCATGACCTATATAAAACAACTATAAGTCATTTATGTTTTATTTGTATGTTCCTATGAAGTATTGCTGGAAATATTTATTGCACAATGATGGGAGTAACCTGAGGTAGTTTGAGGGGGTGGGGTGCAAATTAGAAGCTAGAGATTGGCAGAAAAAAAAACAGAGTGAGAGGGTATTTCAGCAAGAATTGGTAATTTCCTTGACAGACCACAGACAAGTGCTTCCAAGCCTGGATGTCTTCCTCCCTGAGGAAGTTTCAACAAAAGGTGCTCCAAATCTATTTGCCAACAGTGACACCAAATATATTAACTTTTAACAAAGAATGGAGAGGAAGAATATAAGATTTAAAGGGCTACTAAAATGGAAATTGCTAAAAAAAATGTATAAGAGGTGCCCATTATTGCATTATTTAATTATGATATGAATGTAATTGAGGTCTGCATTGAATATGCACTGAGGAAATCCATTTCTTGTGCTGCTTTTAGTCCTGAAATTGCAGTTTCTATGCCAGGACAAGATCATTGAGCTCACAGTGTTTATACAGTTTACAGGATATCTCTGTTTCCCAGCAGCCACTTTGTGTAAGCTTGAAGAAATGTTTAACTGGAAAGATACCCAAAGATCAGCAGCAAAGGCTCTATTTTTCAGAGCTGATGAATTCTGATCTGAAAGTGGAAGCTGTTTGACCATGACTGGCTCACCCTGGATCCATAGGTTGGGTAACAAAATACCCACAGATCTCCTTTTGTGCACCAGGCACTGGGCTAGATGTCTGATGATAGCAACATGTGGGTGACTACACATCCAAAGTGCATTTTTATACAGTCGAATAAAATGTTTGCAGGATATGCAATGGGATGATGAGCAGCCCTGGGAGAGACCTGTTGGATTGGCGGGTCACAGGTAAATAGACCTCGAAGGACAGTGATGTCAGGCAAAGAGGAAAAGGTAACATCAGTGAGAGACTAGATGGACATGAAAACTGTTGAATAAGCTTGGAAACAATAATGTTGGGAATGAAGTGGGGTTGAGGTGCAGGGGAAGCAGGGATCCAATGTAAAAGGTGGAAGATGCCAGGCCCAGTCCTGTGGACTTCCTATTAAGGATGGGGAACAGAGTAAGCTATTCAGATCGTGTTAGTTAACCAAACAAAAACTTCTGCAGACACTACCTTCAGCTGCTACTTTTAATTGGTGCTACTTATTCGAATGTAATTAGTGTTACAATGTTACTACTTTGTGTTTAAAAAAGCAATAACTAATTTAAATAAATGCTATTGAATATATTGTATGTAAATACATATTTGCCTATAAACACACATGGAAATACATGTACATAATTTTTTATTGTTGATCGTTCAAAACATTACATCTAACTTGATATATCATATTTCACAGTTTGATTCAAAAGGGTTATGAACTCCCATTTTTACCCCGTATACAGATTGCTGAATCACATCAGTTACATCAATTACATTTCCATTGATTTATATATTGCCATTCTAGTGTCTGATGAATTCTGCTCTCTATCCTAACCTCTACTATCGCCCCTCCCCTCCCCACCCCTCCCCTCTTCTCTCAACCCCCTCTACTGTAAAACATTTCTTCCACTTGTATTATTCTTCCCTTACCTCTCACTTCCTCTTGTATGTAATTTTGTATAACCCTGAGGATCACCTTCCCTTTCCATGCAATTTCCCTTCTCTAGTTTTTTCTCAGCAAAAGAAACAATAAGAGAGGTAAATAGGGAGCCTACATCCTGGGAACAAATCTTTACTCATCACACTTCAGATAGAGCCCTAATATCCAGAGTATACAAAGAACTCAAAAAATTAGACAAAAAGACAACAAATAACCCAATCAACAAATGGGCCAAGGACCTGAACAGACACTTCTCAGAGGAGGACATACAATCAATCAATAAGTACATGAAAAAATGCTCACCATCGCTAGCAGTCAGAGAAATGCAAATCAAAACCACCCTAAGATACCATCTCACTCCAGTAAGATTGGCAGCCATTAGGAAGTCCAATAACAACAAGTGCTGGAGAGGATGTGGGGAAAAGGGTACACTTGTTCATTGCTGGTGGGACTGCAAATTGGTGCAGCCAATGTAGAAAGCAGTGTGGAGATTTCTTGGAAAGCTGGGAATGGAACCACCATTTGACCCAGCTATTCCCCTTCTCGGTCTATTCCCCAAAGACCTAATAAGAGCATGCTACAGGGACACTGCTACTGCTACATCGATGTTCATAGCAGCACAATTCACGATAGCAAGATTGTGGAACCAACCTAGATGCCCTTCAATAGATGAATGGATAAAAAAATGTGGCATTTATACACATAATTTTTTTTAAGTATTCAAAAATATTTTATTTTGCCAGCACAGTGGGCACATGCCTATAATTCCACTGGCTTGGAGGCTGAGACAGGAGGATTGGGAGTTCAAAGCCAGCCTCAGCAACAGTGAGGCCCTAAGCAATTCAGTGAGACCCTGTCTCTAAATAAAAATACAAAAAAAGCCTGGGAATGTGCCTCAGTGGTTAAGTGCCCCTGAATTCAATCCCCAGTAGCAAAAAAAGAAAATTTTATTTTGCTCATAGATATTTTATAATGTAGTCATAAAACAAAAGATGAAAAAATAGCATTCACCAGTTACATTCACAACCTGTGCCAGATCCCCTCCTGTACTCTCTTCTTGGTGGAGTTGATTGCAAAATGCATGGACCACACTGTTTGGGGGAAAGGAGAGAAGGAAGGTAAGCTTTCCCAAGCACCACTACCTGTGGCCAAAAAAGAAGTTTACCAAAATTTGGGAAATACTTTTGCTACATTGTCTTGCATATGAGTGAAGCATTAAATGAATTGCTTTTCTATCAATTTCTTCTCTCAAGAGTTTTCTCCTGCAGTGTGAAGCTTTGGCACAACAAGTTTAGAGACAGAACTTCTAGGGGCTGGATGTGATACAGGTCTCTAGAGGGACACACTGTGAAGACAGCCAACTGCGAAACCTCAAGGAGTTCTAACAGCATCACTTGTCTTGAGAAAGGCTTAAGCCCTGCACCCCCAAAATGCTAATACTCCAAGGCTGTATGTATGTTTCGTTTCTCCTGGTAGAGAACTTCAAAAGAAGATTTATTTAGGGAAATCTTTCCCATATGCATGTATTCCTTCTGCTATGGAGAAACAAATATCAAATTCACCCTAATGAAACTGCATTAAGGAAACAAAACATCAGGGAAAAGGAAAACCCAGGAAGGAGAATAGATTAGGGGTCTGGGCTTCTTGGAGACAAACAGGGGAGCCAGTCCCTTTCTTTAAGTGGTATGTATCTGGCACTTGCTTTACCTCATCCTCTTAGTGAGATCTGAAGGAATAAAAGGGTGATTTCATGCTAATAGGCTTGAACAGAAGTGCATTATCCAGAATGGCATTTTCCTCCAGTAGGCTCTGGGTATTTCTCTTTGCAGTCAGTTCATTTATATTTTAAACATCTGCAAGACTACAGTGAAATGAACTCCCTTTTAATCATCACTATAGAGAATGAATAAATACATGCATTTATCTTGCACACGGTAATTGGCTGTGAAGTATTCTGTGATCCTTTCATTAGGTTGATGAGATCCAAAAATAGATGCCAAGTATGTTTATTGGAAACAAATAGACCCACCTGAGGTGTAAAAAAAATTCCAGCAAATGCAGCAGTTTGAAGAGATGATGTGCCTGTGTGTGGATGTTGCACACTCATGTGAGTTTGGGAGGGGGTGTGCTGCAGGAAGGAAAGAAGCATGAACTAGTTTATTCTTAGATCTGCCTTACATTCTTCTTTGGAATAAAGACACAGTGTAATTTGACCTCTTTGATATAATCCTTGAGAGGATCTCTCCATCCTTCCTTCTAATGTTCTGATTTGGAATTGGGCTGAGTAGATCTAGTCTTTCTCTATTTCACGACCTGCCCTAGGGACAGCACTGTTTGCCATATAATCAGTGCTACATTACTATATCTTCCCTTTCTGTGCAGTCACGGGTTAGAATTTAATTAGTTATCATTGTGTTTTCCGAGCTATGACTTAGGTCCTAGTAAGAATTGCCAGTGTGATTAGCAGAACTTTGGTTCCTGTGGCTTCCACCCCCACCCTACTTTGTTTCCTATAGTGAGGAAGAAAAAAAAAGAGGAAGAAGAAGTGGCTGAGATCTCATACCCCCCTCCCCTTGAGGGCACACCCCAATGACCTAAAGACTTCCCGCTAGGCCTCATCTCTTAGAAGTTCTACCACAGGCACCAAGCTAGGGGCCAAGTCTTCAACACATGGGCTTTAGGAGGACATTCCAGATCCAAACTATAACAGCATTCTTTGTGGATAAGAGGAAACTACTATGACATGACAGTCTAGAAATTGATATTGATATAATTCACAAATCTTATCTAGTATTATCAGTTTTAATATGTACTCATTTTTGTAAGTTTAAGCTTTGTATATGTAGATTTATGGATTGACCTCTTCAATCAGAACAGTTCCATCATTTTCCCCTTTTTAAAAAAAAATATTACTGAGTTCCCCTGCCCCATGCTGATCTTGCATTACTAATCCTTACAAACACTAATTGGTTGGAGTGATTATAAATGGTATTGTGTTTTTAATTTTGGTTTCTACATATTCATATTTACTATAGAGAAATATGATTGATATTATTGTGTTGATATTGTGTTCTGAAACATTGTTGCACTTACTAGCTGTAGGCATTCATTTTTGTATATTATTTACTGTATCCTGTGAAGACATTCATGTCTCCTGAATTAACTGGCTCCTGTTGACCATGGTTTTTGTATATTTTATGGTAGCAATAAGATCCCTCCTTTAAGTAGAGATGGGGATCTGAGGTTCAGATTTCTCAGTTTTCTTGCTCATTCTCCAGCTTCCTGGGACTTGGGGAGAACTCTGTTTTGCTTACCCCTAGCTGTCTTCCCAGAAGGATCTCTGTCCCTCTTTCTCTTTTTCTCTCTTCACTTTTTATCCTGTTCCCAGCCTTTCATGCCCCACTCTATACTTTAAATCAAATATCTGAGAAGAGAATTTGCAGGGTATGTAGATCAATCAGCTTTGGGGGCTTTTCTGGATTTGGATCCTTACAAATGGCTTCACTGCCAATTCTTGCTTGCTTTTGGAAAGGTTTTTCTTTTTTACTCTGTGCTCCAGAGATGAAAGCAGCTGCAGGTCTCTTATTAACTCGGAAGGGATCATCCTGCCCTGGAATGTAGTGCATTCACACTTCTTTGCATTTTCTTTCTAATGGGTGTCACAAATGATGGTTTTGGAATAAATTAGGTTTTCCTCATTATCATATTGTGAGCAAGAGCTTCTCACAACCTTTTATTTCCTAATAAGCAGCAGAAGTCCCAATACCATTTAACAGGAGCAGCAGTCAGTGACTTCTCTGCCACCCATAGTAGTGGAGTTTGGAAGCTACTGGTTTGGTTTTCAATAAGTTTGGGAAAATATGTCACATATCTCCCATTATTTTGTCACTAACCCTACTTATCTTTCTCAGTGCCGCTTCTTGGAAAAGATTCTTATCTTCAACTCACACCATGAAATTATAGGTATTCAAGGCTGGAGTATGATACCCAATAATATTAGAACTTCATTTAAGTATTGTCTAAATTCTCATTTCTCTATCCACGAATAAGATGCACAATGTTAACTGGTGTGTCTTACTTCCCAATTTGGGTTGTGTAGCATGTCTTCTAGGTAAGATGCTACACTGAACACTGTAGATATATGGATTATTTGAGTATAAACCTTAGTTTTTAACAACTGTATAAAGCAAGTGAATCCCATTTAAAGGTGAAGATACATTTAAAAACTTGCATAAGGTCATATAGCCAGAAAGTGTAGTGTTTAAGACAGTCTTTTATTTTTGGTCATACACAGTCTTCCTCATTTTGCCATTAGGTCCATGACCACATGATCATGCCTAATTTAACACTATTTTGAGGAATGTAGTCAGGTCAAATCAATCACAAAGAGAACTGTGTTTCTACTGTGTTTTATTTTATTCACTTTAGTTCAGAAACCTGTTTAGATAACAATTGCTGTTACTACTATGATTATTGCTGTCAGCCCTCTGTATGGGGTTCTACATCCCCAGGTCCAACGAAGTGTGTCTGTAAAATATCTGAAAAATAATTGCATCTGTTCAGAACAGGTACAGACTATTTTCATTATTCCCTAAACAAAACAATTATAGCAAAAATTTACTCAGCATTTATATTGTATTAGTGTAAGTAATCTAAAGATGAGTTAAAATATAACAGGATATGCCTAGATTATATACAAATACTGTGCCCTTTTATATAAGAGATCTGCATCCATGAATTTGAGGAGTTCCTGGAATAAAGCGCCTGCAGCTACCAGGGATGACTGTGTTATTCCTGTTACTAAAAAAAAAAAAATTACCATTATTTCATTATATCTCCCTTTATATCATTAACTAATAACCACCTTGACATTGGTATATGGTAAGATAAACTTTTTGTGAAAAAAAAATATTTGCTGCCATTCCTCAGGTTGGATTACTTTGTCCCCACCTCACTGACATCAGGTGAGGCTGTGTAAGTTGCTCTGGCCAGGAAAAATGTGGGCATAAGTGACCATGTTCTTACAAGCCAGAGGTGGCTTCACTTTCCCTTTTTCATGTGCCCTGAGCCTGGAAAAATCCCAGTGTCTGCCTCTATCTGTCTGCATTCCAGATAGATAGGAGGAGGATGTGGCAGTAGTGCTGTGGCTGATGGATGTGTAACACAGTTGGAAGTAAAGCTTGGCTGTAAGCCTACAGGATTTGTGAGATGTTTGTTATTGTAGCATGGTTTATCTCAGCCTGATACAGATTTTCCTTCCAGGACATGTTTCTTTTTATAACTTTACTAAATTTATTACATCTAAATACATATCTAAATTATATGATACATTGATTTTTAAAGAATGACCCCAGAGGGCTGCGGATGTGGCTCAAGTGGTAGCGTGCTTGCCTGGCATGCGTGCGGCCCGGGGCTCGATCCTCAGCACCACATACAAAAAACTCCAAAGATGTTGTGTCCACCGAAAACTAAAAAATAAATATTAAAAAATTCTCTCTCTCTCTTTCTCTCTCTCTCTCTTTTTTTAAAAAAAAGAATGACCCAAGGACCTCCTAGAGGGGACCCATAACCCTTTTGGGATGATAGTAAGACAAAACCAATTTTAATAATACATTTTTATTTTTTAATCCTCATTTTTTTTCTTGAAGGTACAGTGCAGTTTTCCAGAGATTTCAAAATGGATTATGCTGATACCCAAAGGGATTTAATACTTATGTTCTTGTGTTCAATTTTAATTTCTTATATCAATAAGTATAATCCAAATGAAATAGAACTTTTGGGGCCTTAAATAATTATAAAATAATTATAAAACCAATAATTTGAGAGACACTGATATAGTACATTTTTTAGCATATTTACAATTTTCATGCAAGTAGTATCCTGTAACTTGCTTTTGAAACTCAATATTTCTTGCTAAGGTGTACACAAAGTGACGCATGTAGATAGAGTTCTTTCCTTTAGTTTTTGTACTACTTCAAAATAGTTCTAAAAATAGGAAAATATTCTTTTTTAAAGTTTCCAGAGTACATGACTTTATAAAGCATATACATTTGATCATCTTTCCAATAACTTTTATTTGCCCATGAATAGTACATAGTCATCCTCCATGTCTGTTGGTTCCACGTCTGCATATTTGAGGGGTAGGTAATCCCGAAAGTTTCAAAAGGCAAAACTTGAATTTGGTGTACACCAGGTACCATGCTAAATCCATGCCAGTGAAGTGCTATGTGGGCAAACCCTGTGTTAGCTCCCCAGCATTTCATGGATCCTGTCTCTTAATAGCACGCATTGTTTGACTATTGTTCCCCTGAGTTTCAGTCATATACTATATACTATGTAGTTAGACCTATGATGAAAACAGACATTTTTCTTGTCATTATATCCTAAACAATTCACTATAACAACAATTTATCCACCCAGAATTAATGTTGTATTAGGTATTATGAGTAATCTGGAGATGATTTAAAGTATATAGGAAGATGTGCATAGGCTCTATGCAAATAATATACCATTTTAGATAAGGGACTGGATCATCCATGAATTTTGGTAGTGGGGGTTCCTGCAAACCAAACTCCTGAGGACACCAAAAAATGACTGTATTTGGCTCCTGATTAAGGTTATATACTTTCCACTTGTGCCTTCCTTCCATGACTCAATGGGCACTTTCATATTCTTTCTCCCAACCATGGCCTCTCAATTTTACAGACAAGCTCCATCTAGTCAACTCTCATTCTCTTACTGGGGATTCTATGTTCTCTCCAGAGTCAAAGCTCACTAAAGACTGGAAACCTGTAACTGGCACAGAATATAGAGCACATGAGGCCTTTGTCCTTCTTCTACTGTAGACATCTCCAACTCCCAATGTCTTCTGAATGCCAATTGTGGGTCATGAGATTATGTGATAGACAATTCATAAGACGTTCAAAGTAGTATAATTCAGTTTCAAAATTCAGTTTCAAAATCACCAATGCATGGTTTTTATTGGTTTGATTCATTTCTCTACCCACTTCTGAGTTATTTTTAGTCAATTCATTGATATTATACATAATATTCAATAGTTATCACTAAAACATATAGATTATTTTTCAAGAAAAAAACCATAGTACAATCATATGTCCAAAAGTCAATAAAATTCCTTAATATCACTAAGTATCCAGTCACTGTTCAAACTTCCACAATTGCCTCAAAAATATTTTATAGCTAGTTTGTTGCAATTAGGATCCATGAACGGTCCAACATGACAAACATGGTGTGGCTCTGTCTCAAATCCATCAGTAGTTTTCCTCATCCATCTTTTTCATATCAATATATTTGCAATATATTTGCTAATGAAATTGGGTTGTTTTCCCTATACAGTTTCCATAGTATGCATTTTTCTGATTGCAGCCCTTGGGTATTTAGCATATCCCTCAGTTCCTTGTATTTCCTAAGTACAGTATGCCCTTGTGGACTAAATTTAGTCTGTATTAGATTCAGCTTCAGTATTTTGGGCAAGAATGCCAGAGTGTATAGTATGGTATACTTTCTATTATGGTATACTCTCTATTACACACAGGAGTCCTCTATTGTCTGTCTCTTTTTTCATAAAGTTGATAATGACATTGGATCAGGTATTATCAGAATGATCCATCCATTATAAATTTTTCTGTAAACTAATAGTTTTAACTGCCAATGATGACCATCACCTGCACTCATTGTTCTATTAGGGGGTGTGAAAATGTTAATATTCTACACTGTCATTTCTTCTGAATTCATTAGCTATAAAGAAGTGCATGTTCATCATTACTGGGTTACTGTGAGTTGTGAGTCAAAAGCAAAAAAGGTGAACCATGCCTGCTGCATGCTTCCATCCACACTGTGTGCTCAGTTCAACAAAGACACCATTATCCTCTGACTTTTGCTTGAGTATGTCTCACAGGTGTCCTGGAATGGAATCAAAAGGAATGGTGGGAGTGGAGTTTACTTCCACTTCCTTTTCTGTGAGAGTGTCTTCACCAGCTATATCCATTACATCTGTCTACAGAGACTCTCTTCTCTCACTTCCAACACCACCCCTTTCTTTGCTTCTTCAAGTTTTGTGAGAATCATGGGCCCCCAATGTTATCCGGCCATGTTGTTTTCCTACGTATACTCTGCCTGCACTTTTTTATACAGTTGCTTTGTTCAGTCTCCAGTGACACAGTTTGCACCATGTGTCTCACATCAGGAGGTAAATTACTTTGGGTTGTGGTTTAGATCTTAAAAGTCCCCCAAAAACTTGTGTGTTGGAAGCTTGGTCCCCTATTGATGACACAATTGGGAGATGTTAAAAACTTTTAAGTAGAGAGCCCTGGTTGGAGGAAATTAATCATCAGGGGTGTTGAAAGGCACATTGGGACCTCTGCTCCTCTCTACCCTTTCTCTCTCTCTCTCTCTCTCTCTCTCTCTCTCTCTCTCTCTCTCTCTCTCTCTCTCCCCTTCCTTACCACCGTGAGATAGACAGTTTTGCTCTGTCATGTGCTCCCTGCCATAATGTTCTGACTTACTACAGGTCCCAAATCTAGTGACCATGGACTGAAACCATAAGCCAAAATCAAACTTCCTCCTTAAAAGTTGAGATTCTCAGTTATTTTGTTACAGTTTTGGAAAATTGGCTAACATACCATGTTCTCCTCCTCTTCCTTCTTATTTATTTATTTTTTCTGTCTAACTTAAGTGACTGAGAAAAGAGAAATGTTCTTCATTATAACAGTTCTGTGAGCTGTCGTAAGACTTCTTTCATAGGTTGATACATGCTCTGTATTTAAAAGTAGATGGATGGAGCACTTTCTTAATGTGTGGGTTAGATGAAATTTATTTTTAATCACTATTTTATTCTTTTAATATTTTTTTGTTTTATTGTTGAGAAGCTCTGTTACCTTCAGACAGAGGTATATCAAAATATTTTACTTTGATGATTGGTTTTTATTCTTTTTCATCCATTCTTAATTTTTGTACTCAATGTTCTTAAGCTATTTTATTACTATTTTATTACTATTTTATTTCTGTCCCTATAACATATACTATTATTATATCTACTCCTGCCTTTCAAATTAGTTTCATTTGTCTACTATTTATATAGTGTTTCTTACTTATCCTCTACTGACACATATTTTAGAATTTTGGTTCTTAATCAAGTCTTGAAATCCTTTTTTAAAAACTGGAAGATTCTTTGTATTTAGGATTGATTTTTTTCTATATTGGACTCATTTCTACAATATTATTTTGAAATATTTATTTCCTCCCCATTATTCTACCCACCTCCTTTCTTGCAACTTTTAAAGTTAATTGAGATTTCCCCTCTTGCAAAATTTCCCTCATTTGAATCTGTTTCTGTTAAGTAGATACTTCAGAAGGGCTTAAAAATGAATATTTAATGACCAAAGTATAAAATTAACAATTATCTCTATCCTATTGTGGAACAACAAAAATACCTTAAAATTCTTTATCTCTAATCAATTATCTGCTTTCTTAGTGGTTTACAAATATTATCTAATATTTTAGAATATCTTAATATTTTATCACCTCAATTGAAATGTTTTCCCTGGCCATCACTTCTTTCTTCTCTTTTGTTAAAATAACTTCTGGAGATATATCTAACTTTCAAAATTACCTTTGGTAATTTTGGTAACTGATTATCTGACAAATTCTGAAATGTTAAGACTTTTTCACTTCTTCCTCTTCCCTTTCTTTTTTATTTTGCATGTCTTCTTTGTCTCTCTATGTTGCAATCTGGACTATTTATAGATTTTTTTTCAATTCTCTACCTTTTACTTCATCTGAGCTTACTCTGTTGCTTAAGTCATCCATAGGGTTTCTAATTTCTATTATTAGATTTCCATCTCTAGGAAATCGTTTGTAACTTTAAAATGGGCTCTATTTTTACAGTTTCATCTTCCTTTATTCTACTTTCTACCCCTCTTTTATGTCTTTACATATATTAAATATGTATTTTATATTCTGCAGCATGATTCCAGTATCTGAGGCTTGATGAATCTGATTCTGAAGTTCATTGTTTCTATTGATTGCATTCATAATAGTTTGTACCCTGACAGATTTAGTAATTTGTGAGAATTTTTAGGCCTGTATTCAGGGCATATTATTGCAGAAAGGACTTGCAGAGATATCTTTTTTGTAGTCTCTCCTGAGCTGAGCTTGAGAGAGCCACATTCCACCCATTCTGGGGCAGCCTCCCCCTCAACCTTGTATGCAGGCTGCCTCTATTCTTCTGCTCTGGAGTTGCATGTTAAAATTTTTGTTTTAGGTCAATGATTTTCTTTAATTTTTTTTTAGTTGTAGATGGACACAATACTTTTATTTATTTATTTTTATGTAATGCTGAGGATCAAACCCAGTGTCTCACACATGCCAGGCAAGCGCTCTATCACTGAGCCACAACCCAAGCCCAGGGCAATGCTCTTCAAATAGAGTGTTATACCTCCTTTAATTGCTCATATTCATTTTAATGGATTACAAAGAGTATTTTAAAAAATAGATCAAAATTATATAGTGTAAAAACAAAACATTTGAACACATCACACATAAAGTTGTTTTGTATGCATGTGCATGCATGAGTGTTTGTGGGTGCATGCATATGTGGGTGTTTTTTTTGTGTGTGTCGCATTAGTATATATGTGCATTAGGTCAATGCATAAAAAGTTAGAAAGACACTGCTATAGACCAACAGGGACCAGAATATAATCCCAGGACAAATTTCAACTCCCTGCAGATTTATTTTCTTATTTTTGACTATCTGGTATCACTTAAGAAATCTTTACTACCTTATGGTTATAATATTAATCTCTTATACTTGCTCTTTAAATTTCATTGCTTTGCTTTTCACCTTAGGCTTATAATCCACTGGAAGATGACTTTTCAGAGGATTGTGAATTAGACATACAATATCATTTCCCTGCATATATATCTCTCTGTCCCAGCACCATTTATTAGAAAGTCCATACTCTCCCAACCATTCTGCAAAGCCATCTTCATCAGAAAGTAAACACACACACACACACACACACACACACACACACACACACACTGCATTCTTAAGTGGCTGATTGTTTCCTTATGGTATCCTCTAATGCTGCCATTTTTCTATTTTTATTGTGTCATTCCTTGCCTTCCTTCCTCCCCTTTACCTAATTTTCTGTAAACAGGCTTGATTTTGATTCCAGCTACTATGGCTTAGATGTGTTTTTTTCACCCAAAGTTTCACTTGCTGAAAGTGTGGATCCCAGTGTGTGGCAATGTCAAGGTGGTGGAAACTTTAAGAGGTGGGAGAGAGCTGGAATTAATTTGGTCATGTGGATGCCACACTCATGAAGGAACTTATGCTGTCTCACAAGAATGGGTCAAGTCTTGTAAGAATGGGTTGTTATTAAGTGAGTTTAACTTTCTTAGTTCACTTTCTTGCTATGTGAACTCCCTCCTATTCTCTTCTGCCATGTGATGCCATTTGTTATGTTGTGACATAGTCAGAGGGCTTGCTCCAGACATTGGCACCATGCTATTTGGGCCTTCCAGCTGCCAGAATTATGAGCCAAATTAATCTCTTTTCTTTATAAATCAGCAGTATCCGTGTTTTTATTTTTATAGCAACACAAAATGGACTAAGAAACTAGCTTAACTTTTTGGGGAAGAACATGTCACAGATACTGTGAACTTTACATGGGTACTGTCAGGTCATGTCAGAGGGTTGTCCCATGTTTGATAAAGCTAAGATTGATCTTTTAGAGATTATTCAGCTGATTCCTCCATTATAAAGTCCTCTGCCAATCTTTTACCTAAAATCTTTTTTTTGTTGTGTTTTCAGGATTGACCATTTCCCAGTTCCATTATTTTATAGTGAATTATGAAATTTTTGTTGTTGTTTGCTTGTTTTTTGCATTTCTTCTCTGTTTTTTTTTTCTCTGTGAAGAAGAATCTTCTTTCATCATCTACATAGTTAGCCTGAAAAACAATTCACACAAGAAAGGCAAGTTAAATGTGTGATTCATTTTGTTGTCAGTTTTAATAGTAAATTGTTGGTACCCTTGTAATTTCTAATGGTAACTGGTGTGTGGGGGGTGTTAAAATGCTTTTATTTTAAAATTCTTAAGTGTTATAATAAAATCTTGAATATAGACATAGATAAAGTTATATCAAGAGCTGTTTTACTTTCCGTGAATCAGTTATTCTTCTTAGGCCTCAGGTTGGCTCCGATATCTTTTGTTGTTGTTGCTGTTCTGGGGCTTGAACCCAGGGGTTCTTTACCACTGAGCTACATCCCCAGTCTTTTTTATTTTTTATTTTGAGACAGGGTATAATTAAGTTGCCTAGGGTCTCACTATATTGCTAAAGCTGGCCTTGAACTTCGATCCTCCTGCCTCACTGGCAATACAGGCATGCGCCACTGTGCCTGGCATCCAAAGTCCTTTTGGCACAGTCCTGGTTAGTTTCTAATAGCTTACTTGCTTTCTGGAACGTAAAGAAGCGCCAGGGTTTGTTTTTGTTTTTGTTTGTTTGTTTGTTTGTTTTTACAGTTTTTGTCCCAGCCCCGTAATCATCTAAAGTTTCTGGTTCTTCTTTTTTGATGGCAAATGACAATTTGTATTGCAAAGATGTTTAATTTTACTGCACAGTCATTGCTCTGGTGTTCACAGCTATGTTATTCATATACTTCTATAAAATGAGAGACATAAGGCAGGTGTTTTTACTAATATTTTCAACTCAGATTTAGATCTACCGGATTTTTAAATTCTTACATATGTGAGAGATTTTGGTTTCTGATAATAATTTGTTTTATTATACTATATAGTCACATAAACTTCTTTTAAAACAGTACTGTTAATACTAAAATTATGCTACCTTTTAATATTATTTTAAAGTTCCTTTAGTTGTGCACTTGTGAAGGATGTGAAGTTAAAATATTGTGGTTTTGGGTCACTTGGAATAAATCTTTTCAGCAGGATTTTGTCATCAAGTTCTACACAATCACAGTTGTTCACAGTCATTTGTCCTTATTGATGGACATTCAGGTGGTCTACTATCTGTCATAAATAGTGCTGCAATAAGTAACTTTGTACATATATTATTTCATGTACATTCCAATGTGTTTTCCAATCCTAGACATAGGATTCCTGGGAAAAACATCCAGAATTTCTCCTGATTTTCTCCAATATTCCTCTATAAGAATGGAGGTTATATAATCCCTCGTTATGAGACTGGGAGTATCAATTTCTTCACAGCTTCACCAAAAGAATGTATTTTTAGATTTTTACAATTTACCATTCTGATAGGTGAGAAATGGTATCTCAGTGGAGCTTTAATTTGCATTTTCTTTATTATGGGTTGAACTCCCAGAGGCACAGAGTATATACTATTAAGGTGAAGGCATTAGTTGGGAAGGGATGGTATCCTGTAATTTGGGATGCGAACATGTGAGAAGACCCTGTTGTAGCTGGGCATGTTGAAATCACAAATTTGATGAGTCCTTTGTTGCCAACAGAAGTAAAGTGCCAAATCCCAGGGGCAATGTCATCTCCTCTCACAGTGATAACATCTTTTCACCTCTGCCTGAAGAGATTAACCCTACATTGCCTAAGGAAATTATAATGACCTCCCCTAAGGCAGTTGTAAAGCAAGACAATGCTCATTTTTCTCAATATGTCTGCTCCCACAACCTTCTTTGCTTCTAAACCCATAACTAGATTCATATCCCAGCAAGTCCCTAAAGGTGAGATGCAAAGTGTGACCAAGGAGGAAGACTGCTACACTCCAGAAGCAATAATTTAGATTCTTGTTTACAAGCATAAATCTATGGAACAGGTGTGGGAATGGAAGTTAAGATTGTGGGATAATGGCAGAAGGAACATAAAGTTGGATCAGGCCAAATTTATATATCTGAGTCCACTAAGCAGAGATTTAAGCAGAGATTCTGCATTTAATGTTGTATCTCAGGGAGTAAGAAAGGGCTGTTTGTTTGATTGAAACATTTATCAAAACACGACCCACTGTGAGTGAATTAGAGATGTCCAATATTTCTAGGTTTAACACAGAGGAAGAGCTTCAAAGACAGATAGATTGGAATGCTAGAGTGGATTTGCTACTTCAAACCCACACTAGAAGAATCCAGAAGGTGGACCTTTCTTTGAGAAATAGGTTTGTGAAGGGATCCCTTGCATCCTTGAAGAGCTACATGGTTGCTAGACCTTCTGTGGAAAACACTATCACTGAATTGGAAAACTTAAAAACAATGGAAATAATTGGGCCACTTAACCACCAAAGACAAAGTAGGTATCATTTCAGTTATAGACAGCAGGAACAAAGCAACAATGTGAGTAGTCTTGCTCATGTAAATCCACGACATCAGCAAAATAATCATGATTTTCTTCAAAGCTGAAATAGATATAAAAACTAATAAATTCTTAATTGATCTGTATAAGCATATATTTGCATATATATATATATATATGTTTTAATCTCCTCTCATCATTTCATCAATTAACATAAGATAACATAAGATACACTAACTTTATATCAGTATTTAAGTATTGTTAATTTTACATCATAGTATTAAAGTTAGGGAATATTAAAAGAAGTATAAACATTACTCAAGGACTTTACCTCCTTTATGAGGAGGGGATTAGTGCAGTTTTAGTTGTACACAGGATAGTCATATCATGCTAGGGGGGACTATGATGTAGTTATTGGCTCTATTTAGAAATCTCTAAGCATGGTTTAAGGAAATGTGTATGATGTGGAGTTGACAAAGGATAGACTCTTCATAGGGAATCATAGAGGGTAACTTAGGTAATTAGGGTAGTTGATAAGGCTTTTGTTTTGTTTTGTGGGAATATCTGTGAAGAGGCTTCCAGAAGAAATTGACATTTAAGTCTGTATGCTGAATGAGGAAGATCCAAACTCTCCCAATGTGCGCAGAGGAAACTGGATAGAATAAATAGGCAAAGGACGGATAAATACACTCTCCTGGGACCGGAATACCCTTCTTGTGCCCTTGGATATCAGAATTCCAGGATGTCTATCCTTTAGACTCAAGGATTTGCATGAGCAGGGCTCCCCAATCCCTCCCAGTTTCCTGACTTTCAACCTAGAACTTAGAGTCACACCTTTGTCTTCACTAGTTCTGAGGCTTTTTGCCTTGAAGTAAGCCTACTGCATTCCTAGTTCTCCAGCTTACACTGCCTATCATATAACTTCTCATTCTTTATAATTGTGACAATCAATTTCCCTAATGAATACTCTCTTATCTTTCTAGTCTGTCACCTCTGTTTATTAATGTACCATGCTCTTTCAATATGAGATGTACAGAATATTTTTTTATCAAATCAGACTAGTCTAATGATCTAATCTCTCTGTTGCAACGTTTTTTTGATTCAATCACTTTTATTAACCTATTAATGTTAGATTTTATACACAATATCTAGTCATCTTCTCTACTTTAGCACATCATGTTAACAGTAAAAAGCCAAGTAAGATGGCTAAACCTCAACCTAGCATTTTAATATCCTCTGGACAAGGGAAGCAGAAAGCCAATCACTTTAACACACATGTAAATGTAGTGTTCCAAAATAACTAGAAAGTTGCTACACTTTTAAGCAGGGGGGGAAGAAAAACAACTTTCATTTTGGTCTTTTGTTCTAGCAAATTATACTTTCAATTAACAGCAACAATGATATAAAAAATGCTCTGCCTTTTGAATTTATTAACTTCAATACAAATTAAAATATAATATTGGAGCCTTTTACAAGGTAATAGCTAGCAGCTACATTCATCAGTGCAGCTGGCCTCCTTATCGATACCCAGGTCCAGGTTGGGTATAGCCCTGACCAAAGTTACGTGCATAAGGGTCAGGCCCACTTGGAGGAGGGGCCATGGTACTTCCAGAAGGTGTAGTAAAACTTGGTCTTGGTTGATAAGCCCTGGGTTGGTTTGGAGCCATTCCAGGCTGAGAGGCAGGGGCCACAGTATAGGCTGAGACATTTGGGTAGTATAAGTTTGTGGAGGATAACTATTCACCTGGTACTGCTGTGGTGGTTGAGCAGCCAGTTGCTGAGGCTGACCAGAAAATATTGGAGCTGGTGCCTGGGAAGTTGGTTGCTAGCCATATCCCTGGAACTGCTGAGGTTGTGGGGTCTAGTCTGCTGACTATAGCTAGTTGAATACTGAATACCATACTTCTCAGGTGGCTGAGGTGGAGCTTGAGGCTGTTGGGCACCATAGCCGGCTTGCTGCTGGTACTGTTGGTACATCTGACCTTCAATCTGACCTGCTTGTGTTTGGGCTCCTGTATATGGAGGCTGTTGTAACTGAACTCCTGGCGGGTGAGCTGCTGAAGAGGAGGAAGCAATGCTGTCGGGCCTTCCTGAACGGTCGTCTGAAGGAACACTGGGTGACCCTGAAACCTGATCATCTGTTAAATCAAACGCTGACATTACATTTTTATTGATTTCATCTTGGTTTTTCAAAGGATCAAAAGCTGACATACTTGCTGCCATAACCTGAGTAGACTGTTTTCCAAAAGAATCAGAAGCAGCAGGCTTTTCTTCCCTACCATCCACAGTATCATTTTCAGGAATATTGGTGGAAGGTCCTGGTTCTCCAGGTGGTTCCAAGCTATCCAATAAGTGATTCACTTTATTCCTAAGTTCTATCAGTTCTTGATGGAGAAATTTCACCTGACTTGATTCAAGGAGTCTTGGTTGGCCATTAACAAACCATGTCAGTTTCAGTATCTTACTACACTGAATAGCAAAGGAAAGGTCAGAACTATCAAAAATTGTTATAAGATCTCCACCTTCATCTTTATTGTAACTTCATCATTACTTAGAAGTTTTCCTCTGAAAACTTGATGCATCATTAGCACTAACTCATCGTATCTTCATAAGTAATATCTTCATTATGAATGGGAATTCATATCCTCCCCAAGTTGAGCTTTGATAATTACCTTCCCTCTTAGGTCCAACTGTCCATTCATGGTGGACTCCAGGATATTCTTATATAACTATAGAGAAAGACGGCTCACAAGGCCATCGCCTTTGCTCGGGACTCTGTTGGCAGACTGATGAGAGGCCACCACAATAGACCCTCCTCAGCCACTGCACCTAGCTCGCAGACTGCCATGGGCCCCAGCCAATCTCACAGACCCAACTAGGCTAGCCCCCCCCTTTTTTTTGACATGTGTATTGGGATGACTTTATTTAAGTACACTGGGCCCCACCAGGCAATGTGGTTTGTGAGAGGCTGTTCGAGGGATGGGTTTGAGCTAAGAGAAGCGGGATGAGCTGGATAAGCACACAGCAGTCTGTGGGTTGCCACATTGCTTTCACACACCTGCTTCGGCCCACATCTGGCAGGGGCCTTTGGTCATAGGACGGCGTAGGGGAAGAATACTGCCTGGAATCTAAGACTAGGTTGGGACTTGGTGTCACAGGTGAGCTTCCCAGTGAAGACAGGCTCCCCCAGCTTTGTATCATTAGGGTTGAAGGTCACTACTTGAGCCACTACTAAGGGCCAGGCCTGAGCCCTCCTGGCACTCTGGTCTGGCCCTTTCCTCCACTCCCTTCCCAAATAGGTCCAAAAATGAGAACAGCACATGATCAACCCAGAGGGGGCATTCCTGCCCTTCAACCTAGTCCCCCTGCTCAGCTAGAGTGCAAAAGGCAACTTGGTTAACTGCAGCTTTTTCCAGTCTCGTGGGGACTGTGTCCCCAATGCCCCTCTCTTGCAAGGGGCCTCTGCTGAAGAGTGATTCTACCTCCTATTTCAGAAAACCCAACCAGCCACTAGACTGTTGGTTTCAGGGTGGTGAGCAAGTGCAGGAGGAAGGGGAAAAAAGGGGCTGGTGGGGAGAGTGTAGCCTTCAATCCTGAAGGGTCCTGAGGCCTATGGATACTGTCAGTTCACCAGGGAGTGGCAAGGCCCCGGATGCTACACTAAACCTAGATGCTGTAAACATTAGTGTGAGCAGGGTGACTAGTAGGCAGGAAGCAGTGAGCCCCCCTCCCCAGTCCCCTTACTGAACAAACACTTCAATAAATAAAATTGTTAAGATGGAATTGAAACAAGGATGGATGAGAAGCGAGTAATGAGACCAGAGCCAACAGGATCCTTAAACTCTCCCAAGACCCTCTGGATGGAAGGGGAGCTTGAAGCATTAACTCTGCAGCCAATCAGAGCTAGTCTCTTCAAGTGTCCAGTGTGGTCCTGGTGACCAGGTGGACATGAGGGCTCCCTGCGTTCTCCTTACCCCAGTCTCTATAACCCTAATGGAGAGCTTCTCAGCCTCCCAAACCCATACCACAACAAAATGAGAGGGACCTAGTCCCAGTCCTGGTCCTCAGTCCATGATCAAGAGACACCAATAGCAGAATGAAGAGCTAGGGAAGGCAGCAGCTGCCTTGGACCTCAGGGCACCTGGAGGTGGTGGTAGGGTGGGGCCAGCACAGCCTAGGCAGGACAGCATCAAGATCTCCCCCTGGTGGCCACCAGGGTCCCACACAGCCAAGCAAAAGCCCAGCTGAAGAAGGAAATGGGGTCTCTGCCAGCGCTCTTCCCTGTCAGGGGCCACTTAGTGGTCAACCCCAGGTCTTAGGCCATTACCATCGTGGGTCTGTTGCAACTCTTTAAGGACAAACTTGTCTATTCTTCCTTGCATATTTTTTTAATATTTATTTTTTAGTTGTAGTTGAACACAATACCTTTATTTTATTTATTTACTTTTATCTGGTGCTGAGGATTGAACATGCTAGACAAGAGCTCTACTGCTGAGCCACAACACTAGCCCCCCTTGCATATTCTTAATGTAAGCTTTATAATCACCTTGTCCAATTCATTCATACCCCCCACAGTCTCACATTAAATTGGAAAAAATACCATAGAATTGAGGTCTTTATGATTCTGTGCTTTCCTATTTAACAACCTGACATGTGTTTATATTTGTTCAAGTCAAATTTTGTATCTGTCTAAAGATTCTTGTTTTTCAAATAGTTTTCCTCACCTAGGTGTTGCTGTTTTTGAGTTAAGGCACTTCCAAGCACTTTATTTTATTTTTATACTGCAAAAGGCATATTATCTCTTATTTATAATCTAGCTGGCTATTTTTGTGTATATGAAAGCTAATATAAATTTTATTTTATAACTCTTTATGGTGGGTGAACAAAAATACAATTAATATTTGTATGATTATAAATATAAATTTATTCCCTGTAAGAATTTATCTTTAGATCCTTTTGAATTTTCTATGTACATAATAATCTGCAGGTAATGGCAGTTGCAGCTGTTACTTTCTAATCACTCTATTTTTTTCTGGATAAAATATGCTAGTACAAGCAAAAATCCTTGTTTTACTTCTGATATCCAAGTGCAAGGTTTCAATCTTTCTTCATTAAGTTTCCTTTTTGGTTTGTCGTTTTTATAGTGCTGGTGATTTGAACCCAGGGCCTCTACTGAGCTACAGTCCCAACCTTTTTATAAGTAAGTTTTTCTGATACTTCCTTTCTATCTTCCTAATTTTTGTTTGTTTTGGTACTGGGGATTGAACCCAGAGTGCTTTACCACTGAGCTATATCCCAGTATGTTTTATTTTTACTTTTTATTTTGAGACAGGGTCTTGCTAAGTTGCTGAGGGTCTTGTTAGGTTGTTGAGGCTGGCCTTGAACTTGCATCAGCTTCCCAAGTCACTGGAATTACTGGCACTTGCCACCACACCCAGCAATTTGGTTCTTCATATAAGATCAATACTGCAATCCTGGGCTAAAACCAACTTGGTTTATAAAACTTTTAAAAAATTTGATTGATCTAAATTTCCCATATTTTAAAGAATATTTTACTTAAATGCATAAGGAAAATGGACTTTGAATCATCTTTTTTCAATTTAACCTTGGAAGGTTTGGTATCTGGATTTTGCTAGCCTCATTATTTGTAGCGAATGGATATACATATTTTTATATTATACATATGTAATATATATATGTTTATTATATATATAATTTTCTACATTTTCTTTGTAATTTTCTTTACACATATATATATATGTATATATACATTTTTAATATATACATATATATATATATATATATATATATATATATATATAAAATACTCTGTCTGTTATGGTTTAGATATGACGTGTCCCCCAAAAGCTCATTGTGAAATAACGCAAGAAAGTTCAGAGGGGAAATTATTAGATTATGAGAGTCTTAATTTAAGCAGTGCATTAATTCACTGATAGGGATTAACTGTGGGCAGGTAGGGTGAGGTGCATCATCTGGGGTGTGCCTTTGTGGTATATCTTTGTCCATGGTAAAGGGAATCTCTCTCTGCTTCCTAATGCAATGTCCTGAGCCACTTTGCTCTACCACATTCTTCTGCCATGATGTCCTGCCTTACTTTGAATCCTGAGGAATGGAATCAGCCATCTATGGACAATTGTAGGGAGACACCATCTCAAAAATTATATTTTAAAAGGGCATTGAGGGAATGGGGCTGTGGTTCAGTGGCAGAACACTTGCCTAGCATGTGTGAGAAAGTGGGTTCAATCCTTAGCACTGCATACAAAAAAATAAATAAAACAAAGGCATACTGTCCATCTACCACTACAAATTTTTTTTTTTAAAAATAGCTAGTATGCACAAGGCCCTGGGTTCAATCCTTAGAACTGAAAAAATTGTTGGTATTATTTTTCCACAACTGTTTGATAACTTCCAGGGTTAAGAAATCAGGCCCGCATTGTTTTTACTGGAAGGCTAATTCATCTATATTTAAATGTTTGTAGTGCTCTTCATAGTTTTTTAGCCCATTTCAAATGTGATAGTTGGCAATTTTTTAGTTCTGATTTTTTTGCTATTTTATTTACAATAAGTTTTATCAAGGATTTATCAATTTTTAACCTTGAAAGGTTTTGATATCTGAATTTTTATTGATTTTTTAAAAATGATGATAGTGGAATGCATTACAATTCTTATTACACATATACAGCACAACTTTTCATATCCCTGGTTATATATAAAGTCTGTTCACACCAATTCATGTCTTCATACCTGTACTTTTGATAATGATGTCCATAACATTCCACCATCCTTGCTAATCCCCTGCCCCCTCCCTTTCCTTCCCACCCCTCCCGCCCCCTAGAATTCATCTATTCCTCCCATGCTCCCCCTCTCTACCCCATTATGAGTCAGCCTCCTTATATCAGAGAAAACATTTTTGGGGATTGGCTAACTTCACTTAGCATTATCTTCTCCAACGCCATCCATTTACCTGCAAAAGATTTTATTCTCTTTTATTGCTGAGTAAAATTCCATTGTGTGTATATGCCACATTTTTTTTTATCCATTCATCCACTGAAGGGCATCTAGGTTGGCTCCACAGTTTAGCTATTGTGAATTGTGCTGCTATAAACATTGATGTGGCTGTGTCCCTGTAGTATGCTGTTTTTAAGTCTTTTGGATAGAGACCCCAATAGCTGGGTCAAATGGTGGAATTTTGATAGCCTCATAAAATTATCTGGGGAGTGTAGATAATACTCTGACAAAGCTTCATCAAAATTGGTATTAAAAAAGTTAATTTCCCATATTTTATGTTTACTTTCTATTAACTTCTACTTTATAGCTTTCTTTTTTCCATTACATATGAAAAATATAAAGATATACTATGTTCATAGATTGGAAGCAATATTGCAACATTATCCCAACTAAAATTTCAGCAAATTTGGTATGTTGTGAAATTTGAGAAGTTGATTCTATGCTTTATGTGCTCAGTATGGCCAAACTAAAATAGAAATGACACACTGTGGAACATATGTGCATTTTATATGACAGAAAAAAATATTAGTTTTTTTAATGCTTTCAAATAATGAGAAAAATATCAACAAACAAATTTTAAAACATGCAAAACACATAATAGTTGAGTCACAGATATGACTAAATAAATGGGTTTTAAACATAGATATGATGTTGAAATATTCACTTAAACCATGCAAATTGAGCATTATTAAAGTAAAAATGTATAGAATCCCTACAAAACTTGATATACCCTTAAGTTTGCAGAAAATTTAGTAATGATGAAGTAAATCAGACCAAAAATTAGTAAGGGTGAATAAACATTTGAAAAATAAAATTAACAAGCTTGAATTACCATATTATAGCATAATTGCCACCACCATATTAACTTATATTAACAAATATTTTGTGTATCCTAATCTTCCACCAAAGAGAGATTATTAATAAATGATTTTAAGTAATACCAGCACATATTTTTTAAAAAATCTTCCCATGATTCTATTCTACTTTTTGAAAAAAAAGTAGCATAAAATCTGCAATGATTATGCAGTGAAATACAATAATGAGTATACCTATGACTGCACTCTAATTAGAGACCATATAATTTTTTTTCCCAAAGTTGTAAGGTACCAAACCTCAAAGCCAATCTCAAAGAATACCAAATAATCAATTTCATATACATAAGAAATAGTCTTTAATGACTATTTAAAGATAAAAATCAATGGTAAAATATAGCTAAAAAGCCATATTCCTTTGGAAGTGAAAAAACACACTGCTAAATAATTCAAGGGGTTGTGGAATAACAATGGAAATAATGAAATATATATGAGTGAATGATAAATAATGACTACATATCAATACCTGAGTGATGTTGCTAAAATACTAATTAGAGGAAAATTTAAAACTTTAAGTGCATCCATTAGAAAATAAGATTGACCATTATTGAACTTATCAAAGAAAAGAAAGAAGGTGCCAATAAATCATATTAGAAGGACCATATCATCAGATCAAGTAGTAGATAAAAAGTTATAAAAGACGAGACAATATAGTTTGTCATTACAGTGAAAAAATTAAATACATAATGCTCTAGAGCATATATATAAAGTGCAGTCCAATTAAAGTTACAGGAATTAAATTCTGAACCTCACCTACATTCACTCATCAAATGGCAGACTTACAGTGTTTCATGTAAGGTTTATAACACTTTCTGATAATAAAGAGATTAGCATTTTAGTCAAATTGTTTCATAGAATACATAGAGAAGCAAAGGTATTCAACTGATGTCCTGAGGCTAATAAAACCCTCATGCTGAAACCTTAAAAAGATAGACTATTTCATTTTAATTAAATATAGTAATGTGGGGGAAGTCACAATATGAAAATATAGGGTTCATCCGAAGAATAGTTTAACTGAAAAATTTCTCAGTGTAATGTATAGCATTAACAAAACGACAAGAACAAAAGATTTGATTATTTCAGTCATTCTTGGAAATGTTCATAAAGGCCATTTCTGATAAAAAGTTCATTATAATAGCAGAGAATTTAACCTGACTTATGCTGTGATCATTTCTTTTTAACAATATCCTAGATCTCACCAAAAGCAATGAGAAAAGAGTCATATGAATTAGAAAGAAGCAGGATAGTTGCCATTTTATAGACAAGTTTATTTTGTTTTACATAATCCCTCAAAGAATCTAAAGATAACACATTGAGAACTAACTATTCACTGAGCTCAAGTTATCAGTTGCTAGATTCAAGCTCAATCTATAAAAATCAACAAAGTTCCAACACATCGGCAATAATTATTAATTTTATCTTCGTTTATTCCTTCCTGACTGGGCTTCTTTTATGTGGATCAGAGTTTCTAAAGTATCATTTTTCTTCTCTCTTGTGAACTTATTTTAACATTTCTTGCAAGACAGGTCTTTTCATGACAAATTTCTTCAATTTTTGTTTGTCTAAGTAAGTCTTCACTTCTTTTTGGTGAAGAATGAATTTACTGAGTACAGAGTTCTAGGTTGGCATTTTTTTTTTTCTTTCCACACTAAATACCTCAATCCAGTCTTCTTGCTTGAATGTTTTCTGAGGAGGTATCAGATATCAATCTTATCTTTGTTTCTCTATGGGTGGTTTTGCTTTGTTTTGTTTTTGTTTGTCCTCTGATAACTTCTCAAGATTTCCTTCTTGTCTTCAGTTTTCTGCTATTTGAATATGACATACCTAAGTAAGGTCCTGTCCCCCACACCCCCTCCCCCACATTCATTGGATGTGGTGCTCTTTGAGCTTCTTGGATTGGTGGTTGGTGATGTGGTGTTGTTTTTTAATTCTGGAAAATTCTCAGTCATTATTACTTCAAATAGTTTCTGTCTTCCTTTCTCTCTTTCTTCTATTTCTGGCATTTTCATTATGTATTTGTTATACTTTTTGTAATTGTCAAACACTTCTTGAGTATTTTGTTCTAACTTTCTTGTTAAAAAAATTTTGTTTGTGGTTGTTGTTGTTGTTTATGTTTGTATTTCAGCTTTGGAAGTTTTTGGTATTTCCTCAAGTTCACTGATTCTTTCCTCTACTGGGTCCAGTATACTTAAGAGCCTAGCAAAGATGCACTTTGTATCTATTATGGTGTTTTTGGTCTCTAGCATTTCTTTGTGATTCTCAGAGTTTCCAACTCCTTGGTTACATTATATATCTGTTCTTGCATATTGCTGATTTTGATTCCTGGTCTGATAATTTCCACAAATTTTTGAGTCTGGTTCTTATGCTTGCTTTGTCCCCTCAAACTGTGCTTTGTCTTTTATTATGACACATAGATTTTCTTGAAAGTCAATGCTATAGTTTGAATCTAAAATGCTCCCCAAAGCTCCATATGTTAAGTGCCACTATGTGGCATTATTGGGAAGTGGTAGAATATTTAAGAAGTGTTGCCTAATAGAAGGAAGATAGATCATTGATGATATGCCCATGAAAGGAATATTGGGACTCTGGCCCCATCCTGTCTCTCTCTTTGCTTCCCAGAGGAAACTTCCTCTACCAGGCATACTTGCAAAGAGAGAGACTGAAAGTTCTGAAACCATATGTCAAAATAAACTTTTTCTCTTATTAAATTGTTTATCTCAGGTATTTTATCATAGGGACAGAAAACTATTAATACAGCCAGGCATGGAAAAAGTAACTGAGATAGATAAATGAAGCCTTTGTGTGAGGTTTTACATTTATCTGGCTATAAGTTAGGCTACATTTACTGTGTACTGTATTGTAGATGTCATAGCTAGAATTTCTTCTTGTGTCCTTGTTTCTCTCTCTCTCTCTCTCTCTCTCTCTCTCTCTCTCTCTCTCTCTCTGGTGGTACGGGGGCAAAGGTTTCCTAGAGACTCTTTTAAATAAGGCCTGGGGCATCCATTTCTTCAAGTAGTATTTCCATTATAATACAGGAGCCTTATTAATGTACTGGTAAGTTGTGGGTGGAAGTTCTATAGTTCTATAGTTAAGTCTCAGTATTTTAGAGATCCTGTGCCCTTGGACTCTGACCTTCACAACTGCTTCTTAGGCTCCTCCTGGTTTAGGTGAGACAGACTGGCTAGAGGGAAGTAGCACTGTTATTTCCCTTCCCTCAGGCCATTTAGTCTCTCATAAAGCCAAAGCCCATCATTGGGCAGTTGGTAAATACTGTCCCATTAGGGCAGACCTTGTTAAGGTCAGAATTCTCGGAGAACATTTCAGAGTAGCTACTCTTCCTTTCCTGCTGTTGGGATTTAAGAGAATTTTTCTGTAACTTTCACCATGAGAACTTAGTAGGGCTCATGGAGGTAAAATTCAAGAAAGTGAGATCTCCCCAAGACAAGCTTCCCTTTGGGTTTTTAACTTTTAAATTTGTCTCTAGTCATTCATCAATGACAGTGTGGCTTTTCCTACCCTGGTACTGGCCACAGGGGTAGTTTCTGCTTCAAGGTTTTTGCTCCAGTAATATTGCCTGTCCACCCCTTCAATTTTTTAGGGCCATGGTTTTCTCTGTGACCCCAATTCTCTCGTGGATTTAAGAAGAGGTGATTTTCAGTTTTGTTAACTGTGTTCTTTTATTTAGGACAGAAATGATGATTTCTAAGCTCCTTAAATTCCTGACTAGAAACTGAAAGTCTGACATTTTTCTTTAACAAAATAATTATTTAAAAATTTGTGCCATACCATGCTGGAGGGAGATGATATGAAGATCATGTGATATGTCAACCAAGAATAAAATTTTGCCTGGTTGAGAACAAAGAGAAATCACATTTATTTGGGGCTGATTAGGATTGCATTCTAGGAAACAGAAATGTAAGTAGTCTTGAATTGTGTTCTGAGGTTTCACAAAATAGTGGATGTATTTGTAGATTTAAACTGCAAGGTGGGTTGGCAGTCATACCACTTGCACTTGTTAATCAGGAATTATGATTGGTACTGGCAAAAGTTAAGGTGTCTGGTAACTAAGGGGTTGGTCTCTGGGTAGTTTTGGGGGAGGAGCCCATTCTACAGAAGGCCAGCAGAGGTTATTAATGTTTCAGGAAACCTATGGCTCAGTTTGGCCCAATCCAAAGATCAACTCACTTCCTGGGTAGATATGGCTGCTGCCCAGTTCAAATGTCAGTTCCCATGGGGACACTGAACCTGATCCTCCAGTGGACTGTAGGCTTTTAGTCAAGTGCCCTGAACAAAAGTTACTCCATCTTGATTTTCTTCCTTGACACATACTAGAATATTATGCAGGCTGTTCTGACTACATGTGCACATTTAGAATCTATCTCCAATGAATCTATCTACAATGAATTTCCAGCAAGGATTTTGGAATTCATATAGAAACATAAGCACATGAAAATAACAAGAAAAAGGGAGAAATATATAGCAAGAATTACTTCAAAACTTTTAAAACTAAGGCATTAGCATGTGCATAGATGGAAAAAAAATGGGGAGACCAGAATGAAAACCATAAAAAATGTGGTAACAGGTAAAAAAAAATCTGGCCTTAGTGAGGTAACATTTTATTTTAAAAAAATTATGGTAAGGGTGGGGATACAAGTTATGGAAGAGAGTTGTTGGATGTCTATAACTATGTGTTCCTAATCTGCAGATTCAGTCAACTAAAGGTAGAAAGAGAGAAAGAAAGAAAATTATGTCTGTACTAAACATTATAGATGTTTCTACCTCATCATTATTCCCTAAATAATATAGCATGACAACTATTTACATAGCATTTGCTGTTTATAAAGTATTTTAAGTAGTCTAGAAATGATTTAGAGTGTAAGGGAGGATATGTACAGATTTTTTGCAAATTCTATGCCATTTGAGCATCCATGGATTTTGTTATCCAAGGGGGTCCTGGTACCAATCCCTCCAACACATTACAATTGGGGAAGTGGAATATTCCAATAAGTAGAATGCTCGGACTGTAAGATCTCAAAAGGGTCGTAAGAGTTAGGCTAAAAGGGAGGTAACACCAGCAAGATGAAAAATAGTGGTTTCCAGTGCTCACTCCCTCACAGAAAGCCAATTTGAACAACTGCCCATGTATGGAAACACCTTCACAAGAGCTAAAGAATAAGAAGAAACAAACTAAAGAAGGCAGGAAGGCAGTTTTACATGATCCATGTCACCCTTCTCCAAAGGCCACCACAGAGAGAAATACCATCTACAAGGAAGGAGAATGAAGTGAACACCTGACTTTGTTGTGAATCCAAACACCAGGCCCACCTCAGTGGCTTAGCCAGGCCAACCATTGTGGCCACAGGCTCCAGAAAATCATTTGGAGGAATTTGAAAGATCTACATCTGACCATGTCATAGGTAAATAAGGGGACATAGCTGAGCCTAATCTAACTCATTGGGAGAAGGTAGTTGTTTGCAGTAGGTGCTTTCTTAGAACAAAAGGTGAGAGAACTTTTTTGTAGCCTCCCCCCCCACCCAGGATCACTGGTTTCAGGAAAATTCAACAATTATGGAAGACAGAAAGGAAGGTAAAGTTTTGGAAAAAAAGACATACTATTCAGAAAATAGTTCTGAAGCAACTGGCTTTATGCATAAAATTTAAAAAAATAATTAAAAAACAGTTAATACTCTGGCACACCATAAATAAAACATGACTCCAGAAGAATTACAAACTTAAATGAGACTTCTATTTTCAGCAACTTGGCAGACTAGATAGTCTGGAAAATCTCTCATCATGAAACTTCTAGAAATGATGAGTAAAAAAATAGGAAGGTACACAAAACAGGCTTAATAAGAGATACAGCATAATGAACACCATAGAGTGTGTATATATATAATATTATATATATAATTAAGCCTGTTAATAAGATATATACATATTATATAATATATATAAAAATTCATATATATAAATACTATATATATAGTATTTAAACTTCATATATTGTTAAATATGTTTAAGATATATATATATATATATATATATATATATATATATATATATATATAAAAGTGTGTTAATTACATACATATCCAACTCCTGTATCCATGGTGATACATTCCAGGACCAACCCTCCCCCCCATTGGATGCTTGTAACTGAGGATAGCATTGAATCCTATAATATAATGCCTTTTCTATCTTAACTCAGCACTTATCATGCATTGTGAATGTAACATTAGCAGTTTAAGGTGCAATATCAAAAGTAGCACACATTTTTCCTTCTTCACAATTTCACAGATAAATTTGTTCTTACTATAGAGCTTAGTAACCTAAGCGTATATTTCTTCTTTCCTTAATAAGTCAAGAACTTTTATGTTTTCAGTTAAAGGAAGCACTGTGAAGCTTATCTTTGTTATATATGAGTTGGAAAGAGCACTATTCTCAGGCTTTTAGGTTATTGTTAAATAAAACAAGAATTACTTGGACACAAGCAATACTACAATATTCAACTGGATAAGAGAGCTAACTACTAAGTGCAAGTTGGCAGGTACTATATATAGTGTGGATACACTGGACAAAAGAATTCATGTCCTGGAAGAAGAGTGGGACAGTACAAAATTCCACTATGCTACTTAGAATGATGTACAATTAAAACTTATAAATTGTTTATTTCTGAAAATATCTGTTTAATTTTTTCAGACCACAGTTGACCAGGGATAACTCAAACTGAGGAAAATGAAATTACAGATAAGAAAGAATTGATGTATGTATGTCTTCAAGCTAGGCAAAATGAAGAGTCATATTACTTATAAGTTAATCATGACTAGAAACAATATAAAATCAGTAGATGTTAAGTACTGATAGAAAATAACTGGCAACTCTTCTAGTCTCTGAAACTGAGAATTTTGTAATCCCTGAAACTATCTTTGAAGACCTGTGGGCCTGATTTTATTCTTTGTGATGAATTTTGAAAAGTAGTTTTTAGGGTATTACTTATTTTAGAACTATTCATATTTTCTACTGATCTTTAAGTCATTTTTTTTGTGATTTGTATCTAGGAATTTGTGCATTTATCTGGATTATTTACTCTTTTGGAAGAAAGGTATTGGTGGTATTTCCTCATAGTCCTTTTTATTTCTGTAAGCTCACCCATGATGTCTTCTCCTTTGTTCATGATTGTCTTTTCCCTTTGTTTCTTTTCTTTTTTTGTGGGGGAGGGGGATACCAGGGATTGAACTCAAGGGCATTTGACTACTGAGCCACATCCTCAACCTCAGTCTCCATAAACTTTCAGCAATATTGTTGACTTTTTAAAAATTTCATTTCATTGATATTCTCTATTATTTTCTTTTGTCTAATTGGTGTCCTCTTTAATCTCAAAAATTTCTTTTCTTCTGCTTATTGAAGATATAGTTTTCTCTTCTGTGCTAGTTATTTAAATGTTAGGAAAGTTAAGATGTTTACTAGGCATTTCTTCCTTTTTAATAAAGCCACTTAAAGCTACAACTTTGCCTCTAAGCCCTGCTTTAGCTTCATTTCATTAATTTTGATATGCTCTTGTTTCATGTAGTCTGTTATTAGCCTAGTCACTTCAGCTCTCTTAGAATTACCATTTTCATGGGTATCTTTTTCCATTCTATTACTTTCAACTTATTTATATCTTGGGTCAAACATGTGTTTCTTAGGACTTATTATTTGTATCTAGTACGAAAATCTCAGATTTTTTTTTTTAATTGAGATGTTCAATCCATTTACACTTTTTGTGGTACAGGTGATTTAACCAGGGGCATTCTACCACTGAACTACACCCTTAGTCCATTTCTATTTTTATTTTGAGACAGGATCTTGCTAAGTTTCCCAGGCTGACCTTGAACTTGTGATTCTCCTGCCTCAGGCAATTACAGAATGCGTTCCTGCACCTGGCTCCATTAACTTATTTATGTGATGGAAGCTTGCATTTTAATATTTGATTTGTATGTCTTTCTAATTCCCCTGTTGCTTCTTTACTATCTTTTTTTGTGGTAAATATTTTTTCTTGCACCATTTGATCCCTTTGTTATAACTATTGTTTTTGCGTTACTTTAAAGGTGATTTTCTTAATGATTTATCTGAGAATTATAATATGTATCTTAATTTACTACAATCTATTTAATACTAATACTAACTTAATTCCAGTAAAATACACATATTTGGCTCTAATAGAGCTCTATTACCCTTCTTTTTCATGACGTTTTTGCTATTATATATCTATCTATTTGTGCTATTTTTGCCATTTGAATATTATCATCTATTGATAAATGATAATGCTAAAATGTTAATTTATCTACCTATCCATGTATCATTTATCAATATGTGATAATCTATAGTAATAAATATAGTATTATAATCATCATGTACAATTTTCTTTAAGAGAATAATATAATAAATGATACATTTAAACTGCTTTTATGTTTACCAATGTAATTTTTTGAAAATGTGGACTTAATTTCTCATGTGGACAAGTCACTGGTGTCTTTTATTTTCAGTCTTTGTTTATCTGGGAATGTCTTTATTTTATCTTTATTTTGTTATTATTTTTTTAATCTTTATTTTTGAAGGATAGTTTTGTTGACTACAGAATACCAGGCTGACTTTTTTCCTTTCAATACTTTGCTTTCTAGCTTCTATTGTTTATGATGGAAATTCTCATCAGAATAAAATGTTAATTTTATTGTGGCTTCTTGTACTTAAGGAGTCATTTTTCTCTTGCTGCTTTCAATTATTTGTCTTTAAACTGTTTATGTTTTTCAAGGTGTGAATTTCTTTGATTTTTTTTAACTTCTTACATGTGTAGATTAATTTTAAACAATTTGAGATGCTTTTCAGCTATTATGTCTTCAAGTATTTTTCACCTCTTTCTCTCTTCTTCTCTGAGGGCTCTGTTCAATTTTTAAAAATATTCCTTTTGTTATTCAGATTAGATGATCTGTATTATCTCTCCTCTAGTTTCCCTATTATATCTTCTGCCAACACAAATCTGTGGTTGAATTTTTCAACCCCAGAATTTTCATTTGTTTGTCTTTTTTTAAAAAACAAAATTCTATTTTTTATTGGTATTCTCCATTTGATAAGCCATGGTCAACATACTTTCCTTGTAGTCTTTAAACACAATTTCCTTTAGTGTTTTAAACATATTTATAATAGCTGCATTGATGTTTTGTCTAATAAGTCCTCAACTGGGCCCCATTGGAAGTAGTTTCTAGAGTCCAATTTTTCTCCTGTTTTGTTGTTGTTATAAGTTGGAAAATTTAGATCACACCCATATGACAACAACTCTAGATTCTGATTCCACCCCTCCTACTTTCCTAAGTTATTGTTTCTGTCTTGGAATATTTTTGCTAACTTACAGACTTGTTGCATTAATTCTCTTGGTTGGTCTCCCCAAAGTATGCAACTAAAGACTCCTGCTCATTTAAAAAAAAAAATCTTATGCTTATTTTAAAGTCTGGTTTCATAGGAGTTCTTCTGGGTCAGCATATCTTAGTGATCAGTCAGTAATTGTTTACAGTTTGTGCTTAACCATCTTGATCTTTTGAGGCTGATAGTTTGTGTTAGAGGTGAGAGATTGAACGTTTAGATAGTTTACAGGTCTGCTCTGGCCTCTGCTTCCTGCTTTCTGGACTCGTTTTCTGAACATGAAATACTCTTATCTCTCCTTTGAACATTGCATTCAGTTAGAGATGGGAGGTGTTTCAATCTGTTTTGTTTTGTTATAATAAAGTACTTAAAACTGGTAACTTATAAAGAAGAGGTATGTATTCTCACAATTCTGGTGATTGGCATGTCTAAGATCAAGGCACTGGCTTCTGGTGATGGTCTGGTCTCTGCTTCCAACACACCTTGAACATACCTCTAGAGGAGGGTGTCCTCACACAGCAGAAGAGCAAAAGACAGTGAACAGTGCTTTTTGTAGCAGCATTGATCTTGACCTAAGCACTTCTCACCAGGCCCCATATCCCAGCACTGCTGCATTAGATATAAGGTTTCCAACACATGAATTAGGAGAGACACATTCAGATCAGAGCAGGGGGGATGAGCAGCCTCCTCTTTAATCTGATGCATTTTTTGATACTAACAAATATTCTTTGAATACATAGCTACATAATCAGCCAGAATAAATTCTTTCTAAAATCTCTCTGTTAATTCCAGTGTTTTTTGTTCTAAAATTTGTTCATATTTGCCTTCTTAAAAACCTGGATTCTATTACCACTGATTTGTTGTGGTCAATCTCAGAACTTACAACTCTAACAAAGCCCTCTCAGACTAAATCTCTTATACCCATAAAATAGGGAACCCAGTCCTTTATTCTCCAGGACTCCATAGTTCATATCCTTCTTTTGGCTTTTTGTTTGTTTGTTCGGTATTGCTGGAGATCAAACCCAAGGTTTTGTACATGCTAGCCAAGTGCTCTGCCACTATGATAGTTTTCCACCATTCCTTTGGTATCTTAAAACTATTCTTATAAACATTATATTTGCCCATATTTTAACCTCCTAAATACACTATAAAGCCCATCATGTCTTAGATATATCTTGAAGCCTGTCCTATCCCCAGCACAAAGTCTGGCACACAGTATGTCCTCAATAATGTTCATTTAAGTGGAGTTTTACCTTACTGGAGAGATTAGACCCCTTCTCACCTCCCATTCCTCACATGGACCAGTAGGCCCTTATCTCCAAGGCTCTTTGTGACTGATATTCTCCAGTTTATGCATGTGAACATTTGCGGGATATTAGTCATATTATGTAGAACAGGATATATCTGTCACTTCTCCCCTGTGAAACCCTCCCTTCAACAAGATTTATTTTAAGCACTGTGTGAAAAGAGACAATTTCACAGGCAACCCTGTGAAAATCCAGTCATTTGTCAACATGTGAGATTAAATGCCCCAAGTTCCATCTGGCTGCCCGACCCTGCCCACCAGGGGGCGCTTTCTGAGAAGGCAGCTATCACAGGTCTGGATCCAGGATGCAGGCGTGACTTTGCCATGAAGCAGCTTGTCCATCAGGGTCCACTGACCTGCATCTTGCCAAGGGAGAGGGAGTGCTGTGTTGGCACTTTACCCTTCTTTGGCTATCAGAAATCTCTGACACGCTGGGCAAGTGATGGCCACTCTGGGCCTCAGTGTCACTCTCTGAACTGAAGTGGCTGGGCTCCAGGAGCCCTCTACCTTTCTCAAGATGAAATAGGGAAAGTTCTCTTTTCCTTGAGTTGACAGAACAGAAAAGAAAGAGGGTGTCTTCCTCCTCCGCGCTCTGGGACAGCACACGTTGGGTGAGAAATGCTGGGGGCTTTATTCAGAGCTGCCACAGGCGCTGCGCACGGCTCCCTACATCAGCTGGGAGGATTCACACCACATCCTCCACGCACTGGGAGTTTCTATAGCAACTTTCTGGGAGGAGTTTCCAGGGCTTACAGATTCTGTCACAGTAACCCAGTGAGGGAAGAAACTGCAGGTGTTGGGAGGGGGCAAAGGATCTGTATGGAGGAAAAGTTGGAGGACCCAAACCTCTTAGCCAGGCCAGCAGAGCACAGCAGGTGGCTTCCAGGAAAGCCAGGCAGCCAAGGGAACAGGAATTCTGCCTAGGCCCAGGCCAGCTCCTTGACAAAAGGCAGCTAGCTCACAGGTGATACTAGAGCAGTTTTCTGCAGATAATAAGATGTATCTAAAGAGTGGCTGTGAAGATTAAATGAGGGAATATCTGCAGCCATCTCATTGGATCTTTCCTGAGAAATGAGAATAGGACAAGCCAAGTTTGTTTCCAGTGGAGGGCTGCCCGTGGGTGTCTATAGAATAGAAATAAAATTATGCAAGCAGATGGCTTGATGAAGAGATGAAAATATGGATATAAAAGCACTCTATCCATGAAGATGCTAATTTTTGACTTTTAATAATGACATGGTTTTGAATATCATAGGTCTCTTCTAGCTTTTAAGTATCTCCCACCCGCAAAATAAAACCTTTCAACAGCACATTCTTCCATTTAACACACAAACATTCTGAATCTGAGGATCAGTATGCCTGTTTTTTTTTAACATCTATTAGCAATTTATTCCAGCAATTAATATAAATTTCAAACTTTCTGCACATCCCTCCCTCTGGGAAGTAGGGAAGTAAAATGCACCGAGGCTTTGCCCTGGAGTTGGTAGTAGCATGCAGAGAGCATGTACCTAAAGAGTGGTTGTGGAGATTAAACATCTTATTAAACAAATATAACATATTAACCACAGCAGCCACTGCAATGTGCGTTCAAAAGATGACAGAAATGCCCCTGGGTGGGTTTCAGGAAGGCTCTGCGGTGGTGATTTGAGTCTCCAGTGTATGCAGAGCTAAGGCTGCAGACAAACTCCATGCGGAGGGTGAATGGCAAGCAAGGACAGGCATGTGCAAGAAGGTGAAGAGGACAGTGGAAGTGGAGGTTAAGCCACCCTGACCCCATTCTGCCTGCATTCCCTCTGAGCCTTCTCCAGTGAGCCCCTGATCTGCTTTCTCTCCAGTAGATGGTAATAATACTTCCTCTTTCAGATTCTGTGGAGGATTAAGTAAGTTAAGAACTCATTCCAGCTCCTGGCACACAGCAGGCACTTGAAAGATTATAAGAAAAAACAAATTTAAAAAGTAAAAAGCAGAACCCATGGAAGTTGGAAGTTAATCCTCTATTAGAATGTCTGAGAATAAAGCCGAAGGGTGTGGGGGATGATTGGATGACTAGACCACTTTGGGACACTTCTCTAAAAATTCTTTAATAAGACATAATTTGTCAACTCATTCTCAGTCACTGAGAGCTGACCATTAGGACCAACACGGAAGCAAGCCTTCTTTCTCACAGTCAGAGGTGTTAGGTGAGAGACAAACTTTGAAGACAGAAGTCTTTTTAGTGGGATACCTCTCTATCCTTTCAAGTGATGGTGGGTAATTTACATGGGAGTTGGGGAGGATGTGGGGAGAGGATCTGTTCTGCCTTCCAGAAGTTCAGATCAGATCAGAAATGAGGGTATTGAACAGAGAAGGTGAAGAGTTTACATACTCTGGTGGGTGGGCCTGAGAGCACAGGTGAGACCATGGGTGTTGCTGCCCCACCTACAAAGGTGCCTCGGGATCCCTTTGGTCACTACTTGGCCACTCTTCTGATTTGCTTCTGCCTCTGAAAACAGACACCTATGAGGCTACTTTAGGTGACTTCCCTCAGGCTACTGTGCCCACTCTGTTCTAACATTCAGAGGACATTCTTCCCATGGCACCTTTAGCCCTGAAAACTTGTATATTGATAGCATATCTCTGTGGCATGATTTACCCTTCAAATTTTACTTAGGGTGTCCATCACAATAGTTGTAGTGATTTTGCAATAGAGTTTTGCAGCTGGGGAGATAGTTTGGGCTCAATTTGGAATACAATAGGAAAAAAAATGAGAATTTAGAGCCAAAAGGAGGTGAGGGTCACCAGATAGAAAACCAGTAAGATGAAACATCAGGGGCACGAGGGGTTCTGGCTAAGCAAACCTAACGGGATTCTTGCTGAAGACAGGTCAGGGAGATTAGATATCACCTGGGTAGGGGTGGAGAATGAGCAACCTGACCCCACATCAAGGTGATCATACATATTGAGGGGGGAAGTCTAGCTAACATTTAGTGATATCAAGATGGACTCAGAAGTACAAAAGTTGAGGCCTCATTGGGAAGAAGATTCAAAGATCCCGACTAGAGTTAGGTCGCCCTGTGGATCAGTCTGAGATTACATTCTGGGGACACTGCCTGAGATTTTACCCTCCTCAGTCACTTCTTATTCCCTGCCTGTCTTATTCACTCTGTTTTCTCCTGAGGTCATTTCCCCTCAAATCACTCTTGTAGAAACTGTTACCTCAAAGTCTGTTCCAAGAGAGCCCACCACTGAGACAACTGGTATGGAAGTGATCCCGTGAAGCAGATTCTAAGGCTGGGATTGTGAACTGGATCTTGTTTCTGGTAATGGATGATATGTTGACAACCATAGATCACCTGAGATGAATTGGCATGTAGTTGGAAAAGGATGAATCAGCTTGTGCAGTACCCGGTATTTAGAACATGTGGGAAACCAATAAAATTGGTGGGTTGATGGTGCAGTTATGGATGCATTAGAAAAAAGAAATGACAAACTTAAGCTGGCTGACTTATAGCACACTGGTAACTACAATTGCAGCTAGGCCAGATGTAGTGTCCTAACTGGGTAATATGTGACTTATGGTTGTTGATCTGAAAAATGCATTCTTTTTTTTAAAACTAGACTTCATTTTTTTAGGGCAATTTTTGGTTCAAAGCAAAATTCAGGATAAGGTAAAGAGAGTTTTCATATACTTCTCCCTACTTCCACATAGCTTCTTCCACTATTAGCATCCCACACCAAAGCATCAGTTGGAATGAAATTACCTTCCTCTGTGTCCCTTTCCCCTAGGACATTTATAGTGTAATTGTTTTCGATATTTTCTCTAGAGGCCAGATGTGGTGATGTATCTATAGTCACAGATACTTGTGAGGCCAAGGCAGAAAGACCAATGTTATGGTTTGGATGTGAGGTATCCTCCAAAAGTTCATGTGTGAAGCAATGCAAGAATTTTTAGAAGAGAAACGATTGGGTTATGAGAGACTTAACTCAATCAGTAAATTAATTCCCTAATGGGATTAGCTGAGTGGTAATTGAAGACAGGTAGGGTGTAGCTAGAGGAGGTGGGTCATTGAGGGTTTGCCTATGTGGTATATAATTTGTACATGGAGAGTGGAATCTCTCTCTGCTTTCTGATCAACATGTAAGTACTTCCCTCTACCACACTCTTCCGCCATGTTGTTCTGCCTCACCTCTAGCCCCAAGGAATGGAGCCAGCTGTTTATAAACTGAGACCTCTGAAACTGTGAGCCCTCAAATAAACTTCCTGCTCTATAATTGTTCTGGTTGTTTTTAGTCATAGAGAAAAAGCTGACTAAAACAGAACACTTGAGCCCAGGCTAGTCTGGGCAACATAGATCCTGTCTCAAAATTTTTTTTTGTCTATATACATTTAGAAGCACATAAGAAAGTATTATAGAGGTATTTTAATATTTGCTTTGAGTCTCATACATAATAAAAAAACTCAACAGGATAAAGAAACTGGATTATATTTACCCATTTTTAGAAATCTTTCCATTATTCTTTCTCTTTTTTGATGTTCCCAGTTTCTTTCTTTTATTATTTTTTTTTTTGTTTATAGAACTTGGTTTAGTCATCATTTTAGCGTAAGCTTGCTTTAAAATTTTTAAAAAATTTTTCTTCAGTTGAAAACATCTTTATTTCCTGCTATTTCTGCAAGCTATTTTCACTGAGCATAGAATTCTGGATTGACTATAATTTTTTTTTCATTTCCATACTTGAAAAATATTGTACCACTTCCTTCTTACTACCAGTGTTTCTAATAAGAAATCTTCAGTAAATCTATTATTTTGTCCCATTAAGGAAAATGTCATTTTTCTCTGACTGCTTTCAAGATTGTGTGTGTGTGTGTTTTCACAAATATGACTATATTGCATCTTGATGTGGATTGCTTTGTGTTTTGCTCAGTTTCTAGAATCTTTAGGTTTGTAGTTTTTCATAAATTTAGAATTTTCAACCATAGTTCTTCAAGTTATTTTTCAGCTTTGTATCCATCTTTTCCTCTTCCAGAACTGTGATGGAACCACCATTAGATTTTTGTTGTGTTTCCTTAAGTCCATGGGACTTTGCTCTTTTTTAATAGTCTATTTTCCCTCTAATTTTTAGATTGGGTAATTCTCATTCTTCCATCTTTAAATTCATTGATACTTTCTTCTGTTTATTCCTATCTTTCCTTGAATCCATCCATTGAGGTATGATTTTTATTATATTTCTGTGTTCTAAAATTTCCATTTGCTTCTATTTTATGTCTTCTATTTATTTGCTGAGATTTTACAATTTCTACTCTTCCTTTTATTTATATTGTGTTTGTGATTGTTCACCGAAGAATTTTCATGATGCCTCCTTTAAAATATTTCTCAGATAATCCTAACATCTTTAAAATCTCAGCATTGGCATTTACTAATTATCCCTTTTTAATTCAATTCTATAGTTTTCTGATTCTTGATATATCTAGTGGTTATTTTTATTGAGAACTAGATATTCTGACTTCTGGAGAAACCTGGTGAATATTCCACCTTTCTTTTACCACTTCTGGAAGGGGAAAGGGCACCTCATCACTACCAGTGGAGTGAAAGTCTAGGCTCCGTGTGGGTCCTCAATGTGGCCCTCACAGGGCCTCTACTGAGACTGTGAGGAAAGACAGATTAGTGCCCCTTAGAGATGGAAGTCTCAGCTTCCTGCCCGGCCCTCTCTGATACCACCCCGGTGTTGGGGAGGAGAACTTGAATACCTCACTACAGCTTGGTGAAAAGGAACCATAACACTTGCCTTGTTCCTCTCAGCCTCTAGTAGTATAGATGTGCGTGAGACCAGGGGTTTTGCTGAAGGAAACAGTGGAAGTTGAGTAAGTATTTTCTTTACATCTTCTGTCTTGCTAGGCTGTCCTCCTAAACTGTTGACTAGAGAAAGAAATCTTTTGGTGTGTTGTTTGTTTTTTCTCTTTTTACTCATTGGTGTTTCTTAGTAGCCACCCTCTCTAGCTTTGATTTGGATAGATGAGGCTGAACTAAACCCCAGGAAACAAACCACCATGTTGTTCTTTGGGTCCTGAGGCCTCTAGTATGTCTTCCCTCCTTGTACCTCTCAGAGAAGAGATTTTAATTTTACTTTGTGGGAAGAATTAGGAAAATTACATTTATTCCAACTTCCCAGAGACATGTCTCCAGAAGATTTTAAAAATATTTTATCCTTATTTTTATATTTTTCCTCAGTAGAAGTATTAGAATTACCTAGTCCATCATTAGCCATAGAAGTTATAACCATTACTCTGTCACACAATTTTGTAAAACATTTAAAATTTTTTTTTTTAGAAATATTAGATGGGAGAAAGACCATAGTACATATTCAGCTAGTAATATTGGTAAGAAATACTTTCTTAAGCATGCACTGGATATGTTAGGTATTGATGGTCCTACAGTGACTACAAAAAAAAAATATTTCAGGGGCTTCCAGGGGCTGCCATGGGGGGTAGGATTGTCACTGATTACAGTTAGGGTGACAGTGTAGACCATCAACTTTTATCTGGGAACTTTGTACTCAGAAGAGATACCTAACAAATTCTTGAGAGTAAGGACATTTTTCTCAGGTTTATTAGTTAGTGTTCTCAAGAAAAATCAAACCAATAGAAGATTTATCTATCTATCTATCTATCTATCTATCATCATCATCATCTGTTATCATCATCATAAGGAATTGGCTCATATAATCATAGAGTCTGGGAAATCAAAAGCTTTCTAATTATCTAGCTGGATCCCAGAGAAACCAATAGAATAGTTCTATTCTGGGTCTGAAAGTCTGAAAATCAAAGGAGCTAATGGTGTAAGTTCCAGTTCAAAAGCCAGCAGCCTCATTCCCTCTAAGATCTGGTACAAGACAGGGATGCCCTCTCTCACCACTTCTGTTCAACATAGTTCTCGAAACACTGGCCAGAGCAATTAGACAGACGAAAGAAATTAAAGGCATAAAAATAGGAAAAGAAGAACTTAAATTATCACTATTTGCAGATGATATGATTCTATACCTAGCAGACCCAAAAGGGTCTACAAAGAAGCTATTAGAGCTAATAAATGAATTCAGCAAAGTGGCCGGATATAAGATCAACACACATAAATCAAAGGCATTCCTGTATATCAACGACAAATCCTCTGAAACGGAAATGAGGAAAACTACTCCGTTCACAATATCCCCCCAAAAAATAAAATACTTGGGAATCAACCTAACAAAAGAGGTGAAAGATTTATACAATGAAAATTACAGAACACTAAAGAAAGATATAGAAGAAGACCTTAGAAGATGGAAAAATATACCCTGCTCATGGATAGGCAGAACCAACATCATCAAAATGGCGATATTACCAAAAGTTCTCTATAAGTTCAATGCAATGCCAATCAAAATCCCAACAGCATTTCTTGTAGAAATAGATAAAAGAATCATGAAATTCATATGGAATAATAAAAGACCCAGAATAGCAAAAACAATGCTAAGCAGGAAGTGTGAATCAGGCGGTATAGTGATACCAGACTTCAAACTATACTACAGAGCAATAGTTACAAAAACAGCATGGCACTGGTACCAAAACAGGAGGGTGGACCAATGGTACAGAATAGAGGACACAGTAACCAATCCACAAAACTACAACTATCTTATATTTGATAAAGGGGCTAAAAGCATGCAATGGAGGAAGGATAGCATCTTCAACAAATGGTGCTGGGAAAACTGGAAATCCATTTGCATCAAAAAGAAGCTGAATCCCTATCTCTTGCCATGCACAAAGGTTAACTCAAAATGGATCAAGGAGCTTGATATTAAATCAGAGACACGGCATCTGATAGAAAAAAAAGTTGGTTATGATCTACATACTGTGGGATCGGGCCCCAAATTCCTCAATAGGACACCCATAGCGCAAGAGTTAACAACTAGAATCAACAAATGGGACTTACTCAAACTAAAAAGTTTTTTCTCAGCAAAAGAAATAATAAGAGAGATAAACAGGGAGCCTACATCCTGGGAACAAATCTTTACTCCACACACTTCAGATAGAGCCCTAATAACCAGAATATACAAAGAACTCAAAAAATTAGACAATAAGATTACAAATAACCCAATCAATAAATGGGCCAAGGACCTGAACAGACACTTCTCAGAGGAGGACATGCAATCAATCAATAAGTACATGAAAAAATGCTCACCATCTCTAGCAGTCAGAGAAATGCAAATCAAAACTACCCTAAGATACCATCTCACTCCAGTTAGATTGGCAGCCATTAGGAAGTCAGACAACAATAAGTGCTGGAGAGGATGCGGGGAAAAGGGCACTCTTGTTCATTGCTGGTGGGACTGCAAATTGGTGCAGCCAATTTGGAAAGCAGTATGGAGATTTCTTGGAAAGCTGGGAATGGAACCACCATTTGACCCAGCTATTCCCCTTCTCGGTCTATTCCCTAAAGACCTAATAAGAGCATGCTACAGGGACACTGCTACATCGATGTTCATAGCAGCACAATTCACGATAGCAAGATTGTGGAATCAGCCTAGATGCCCTTCAATAGATGAATGGATAAAAAAATGTGGCATTTATACACAATGGAGTATTACTCTGCATTAAAAAATGACAAAATCATAGAATTTGGAGGGAAATGGATGGCATTAGAGCAGATTATGCTAAGTGAAGCTAGTCAATCTTTAAAAAACAAATACCAAATGACCCCTTTGATATAAGGGGAGTAAACAAGGACAGGGTAGGGACGAAGAGCTTGTGAAGAAGATGTACATTAAACAGGGATGAGAGGTGGGAGGGAAAGGGAGTGAGAAGGGAAATCGCATGGAAATGGAAGGCGATCCTCAGGGTTATACATAAGGACATATAAGAGGAAAGGAGGGGTAAGACAAGGTAATACAAATCGAAGAAATGATTTACAGTAGAAGGGGTAGAGAGAGAAAAGGGGAGGGGAGGGGAGGGGAGGGGAGGGGGGATAGTAGAGAATAGGACAGACAGCAGAATACATCAGACACTAGAAAGGCAATTTGTCAATCAATGGAAGGGTAACTGATGTGATACAGCAATCTGTATATGGGGTAAAAATGGGAGTTCATAACCCACTTGAATCAAATTGTGAAATATGATGTATTAAGAACTATGTAATGTTTTGAACGACCAACAATAAAAAAAAAAGCCAGCAGCCTCAAAACCTAAAAATATATATATATTATTTAAGGTGTTTCAGTTCAAGTCTAAAGATAAGAAAAATACAGATGTACATGCTCAAACAGCCAGGCAGCAGAAGTTCCCTTGCACTCAGCTTATCTGTTCTCTTCAGGTTTTTAACTGATTGTATGAGGCCCACCTACACTGGAGAGGGTAAAATGGTTTACTTAATCTTGAATTTGGACTTCTGGCCTCCAGATAGAATAAACTCCTGTCATTGTAAGCTATGCCATGTGTGGTGCTTTGTTACAGCAGTTGCAGGAATATAGCATAGAGGTATTTCTGAATGACTGGAGCACAATGCACACAGAGGAGTGGATATATTGCCAGCAGGGGAGGAGCACAAATGGCCTTATGAACCACAGGAATAAGTCTGGTCTTTATATTGAGATTCAAGGGAAACAGATAAATGAATTTCAGTAAGATTTATGTTTAATAAAGATTTCACTAAGGCCAACTGAGGACAGTATGGGAGCTGGTGAGGTGGGTGGTTGGGCATTGTATCAGGAGGCTCTTGTAATGCTTGGTGGTGGTGGTGGCTGGAACTCTGTAAAGGAAAGGAAGATAAAGATCTGGGAAAAGATTAGAAGATAAAACCAAACTTATCATGGCCAGTATTTGATAATTGCATGGATGCTATTAAGAATAAAGCTTGTTTTCTAGCATGGGGAATTGTTTGATGGTGGTACCATTCACTCTTTCTCTGACTCCCTTCTCTGTTCTTCCTTTCCCCCTTATTTCTTACTTAGAACAGAACACTTATTCAGCTCCAGATGTGCTTTAGGTATTGGGAGTAACCATAAATACATGGAAACCACACAATCTTTGCATTTCAAGAACCCCTTCTCGTCTGAGGCAGAACTGTGAAAAATTACCTTATGAGTTGTTGGGAACTCCAATTGAGGGGCTCATGAGATATGAGGGAACTGCAAATGAGGATGTGTTCAACTGTTGGAGAAGAATAGAGATCTATGAGAGGAAGCCAAAAAAGGCTTTTGGTGAGTTCCTGATTTTTTTTTTTTATCTCCATACCAAACATTTGGAGAAGTGCATAGGTCAACACATGGAAAAACAGAGAAAATGCCATGTGCCAATTAAACAGCAAAGTGATTGGTGAAAGCCCTGGCTCTTTGGGTTGTAAGTGATGAGGGTTGAATACAGGGCACATGGAGACAAGTGTCAGGAGATGCCTAGTGGGTATGCAGATGGCATAGCAAAGAGAGGGAATTTGGTGAACATTATCTACACCCAGTTCATTGGGTGTTATTTCATCTTGACTATGGGGTAAATGAATATTGTGATTCTATGAGCTTGGAGTTAACAGAGATCCAGTATTTTTCAATGGATCCACTGGAAGATATCTAGCATCCCCTTACTCATGGGTAAAATTCCTTTTGTAAAGAGAGTCAATGCTGAGATGAAAAATATGGATTTGAAGTAAAATATAGTTTGGAGAATTTCCAGTTCCGAGTAAGAGGAACTAACATATTACACTGTATCTTTCCCACTGAATAAAGTATAAAAACTAGATGGGATAATCAATATAGTTATTTTACCAAAAAGTCGGTGATTCAGTGATAAGTGGTGTATTAGGAAAGAAAACCCAGAATTCCAAGTACCACCATCGACAAATTTCTTATTTTTTCTCTGTTACTTATTAACTTGGCCTCAGTGAAGCCAGAAACTTGAAAATGAACATCAGAAAAAAAAGAAGACATGAGAGACATTAAAAGAACCCTGCTATCCTGTACTTTTTTATAGTTAGAGATAATGAGGTACATTCCCTACTTTTTTCTTCTGGACTCAGTCCTTAGCTTTCCATGCATAGATATGATCATAAATAATATACTAAAAACTTAGCAAGATAAAGTGAGAGATTGACCACCATCCAGAGCTGGCCACTAGGTAATGTGTGCAAGATAGATCTGAAAGGCATTGCAAAGCTTTGAAAATGAAATTGACATTGAAAGCAAAACCCAAAGAAATGTGGACATAATTAGATTGATGTTGCCAAAATTAAAAGATTACCCATTCTTATGGTATTTAAGCCCACCACAAAATCTTAGAACATAATTTTCAACATATCTGGGATATAACTAGGCACATGAAGAAAGAAAAAATTTCAAATTGCATGGAGACAAACAATAGATTCCAGCACTAAGATATTACAGATACTGGAATGACCTTACAAACTTTAAAGCAGCAATTATAAACATGTTCCAAGAAATAAATGGAAAGATGGAGTGTATCAACAATAAAAGAAGAAATAGGGTATGAAAACCATCTTTTTATTCATTTCTTTTTTCTTTTTCTCTTTTGTAGTACAGGGGATTGAATTCAGGACTTTATGAATGTTAGGCAAGACTTCTAACTGAGCTATAGCCTCATCTCACAAAAATCATTCTTAATGGTGAAAGACTGGAAGTTTTCTTCCCAAGCTGAGGAACAAGGCAAGAGTTATGGTTTGCATATAGGATGTCCCCACAAAAACTCATGTAGCAATGCATGAATGTTAGGAGGTGAAATGATGAGATTCTGAGAGCTATAACCTCATCAGTGGATTAATCCATTTGATGGATTAATCAATTGAATGGATTACTGAGTGGTAACTGTAGGCAGATGGGGCATAGCTAGAGGAAGTAGGTCACTGGGGGCATGTCTTTGGGAGTGATATATTGTCTCTCTACCCCCATTCATTCCTGGATGCCATGAGCTGAGAAGCTTTCCTCCAGCATGGAGTTCCACCATGATATTCTCCTTCACCTTGGGTCCAGAGTGATGAATCAGCTGATGTATTTACTGAACATCAGAAACTGTGAGACCAAAATAAACTTTTCCTTCTCTAGTCGTTCTTGTGAAGTATTTCTGTCAGTGTATAAACAGCTCACCAACACAGAAATTGGTACTGAGAAGTTCCATCATGGTTGCAACTAACATTACCATGTAGTTCAGAAGACTTTGGAACTGGGTTACAGGACGATTTTGGAAAAGTTTGAAAAAATTTTCCAAAACAGAAAAGCCTTAGAATGTTACTTACATGGAGTTTAATGGGTGATTCTGATGAGAGCTCAGAAGATTAGAATGCCAAGAGGAATGCAGATAGTAAAGACTATGCTAGTGAAATTTCAATAGACATGAGGACTCTATTGGGAACTAGACTAGAAGCTGTTTATGTTATATTCTGTTGAAGAACTTGTCTACATTTTGTCCATGTACTGAGACTTTCAGTGAGGCTGAATTTAAATGTGATGGAGTAATTAATGTGGTGGAAGAAATTTCAAGACGGCATAGCATTCAGGTAGTGGCATGAGTATTGTGGCAGTTTTTATCCAGGTTTGCTATGAGAATAAAAAGGAAAAGGAAGACATGAAAGATTTGAAAAACTTGGAGTTTCGCTATAGAAGAAGCTTGTACAAAACTGGGGCTGAGGAAAGTGATTGTTGAAGAGATTACTATCACTAAAGAGAAGCTAAGTACTTTGCACAGAGACAATAGGGGATACATCTTGAGGGAATCTCAGGAATCAACAAGAACAGGTTCAATGGTGTATAGGGCAAACTTATGAGACCATGGGGTGGGGAACTCTGCTTGCACAAATGTTCATGGGAAATGGTTTTCCCCAAACCACTTCACTATGCCGAGCTTTTTGGAATTCAGAAACCACTGGAGCCACCACCCAAGGAGGCTTGGCCATTGATCAACCTGGTGGCAGACATTGACATCATCCATGTGGTTCTGATTATGCAGAATTGAAGCATGCTAGATATAGGGGTTCATGAAATCTTCCACTGAGATTTTAACAGAAGACCTGGAAGACCAGGCAAAATGTGGCAGGGTAGGAATTCCAGAGGAAAGCCCCCAAGAGGGCAATGCATGAAACTTTGAAGGTGAATTAAAAGATGGAGTGGAGACTCCAGAGATTAACAGATGCCAGTAACATGGAACATTTGCTGATGGAAATTGTTGGCTCTGGACAGAGTCAGCCTAAGAGAGAAGCCAGGTGACCTGCAACCAGAAATGCCTTAGAGGTAGCTTATTCAAGCCCTTTAGAGAGCACAACTCACTTCCATGTCTCCTGAATGCCAGATGTGGAGCTACAGAGCTTGTTGGCCCAGCTGGGTATGAGTCTTGTTTTGGTGTCATTCTTTCTTTTTATGCCCATATTTTTCCATCTTGGAATAAAAATGTTTACACTGTGCCATTATTTAGTGTTTATATTTTATTTGATTTTGATTTTTATAGGAGCTCACTGCCACAAGTTTGCCTTGATTCTCATATGAGACTTTGGACTCAGACTTTTGGGCAATGCTGAAACTGTTAAGACTGTGGAGATTCTTGAAGACAGACTAAATATATTTTGTATTGCAAAATGGACATAAGCTTTTGAGGGCCAGGGGAATAATGTTATCATTTGGATATAAGATGCTCCCCAACAAATTCATGTGGTAATGCAGGAATATTCAAAGGTGAAATGATTAGATTATGAGAGCTATAACCTCATCAGTGGATCAACCCATTTGATGGATTAATAATTTGAATAATTATTGGGTGGTAACTATAGGCAAGTGGGGCATGGCTAGAGGAAGAGGGCACTGGGGGCATGCCTTTTGGGATTATATTTTGTCCCTTGCTCTTCTTTCTCTCTCTGTTTCCTGATTGATAGGACCTGAGCAGCTTTCATTCACCATGCCCTCCCACTTCCGACCCAAAGTAATGGAGTAGACTAACCATGGACTGAAATAATGAGCCTAAAATAAATATCTTCTCCTCTAAGTTCTTGTGGGGTGTTTTGTTCACGGTGATAAGAAGCTCACTAACATAATAAGGATGTCCATCCTCAGAGCTTCTATTAGAAGATAAATTAGAATACAGTGCAACAAGGCAAGCAAATAAGTAAGTAAATACATAAATGAAAATAAACTGAAGATGAAGAAATAAAAATCCCTTCAATTTCATATTACACATTTGCCTTTCATAGAAAATTCCATGGATTGTACAATTTTCTCCCAAAACTAATAATGGAGTTTAGAGAAGTTGCATAATACAAAGTCCATATTCATATCTCTGTCAGCTTTCTACTTCCAGAAATGAGCAATTGGAAACTGAAAATAAAATAAAACAAAAACTAATAATGAACAAAAACTAATAAAAATATATTTAAAACAGTGGTAACGAAATAAAACACTATTCTATCACTCCAGCCAAGCATGTACAGTATTTTCATTTCACATACAACATAATGTTGATCAAATAAATCAGGTAGATACAAACAAATATGATCAGCAAATATCTGATGATGTTCTAATGAGAAACTAATGGACAATGATATTTAAAGTCAATTTAGAAACATATGTAGCACAGAATAGTGGAGAAAGGATAATCCATTTTATTATATAATGATGACTTGAAAAATAATAAAATAATCTTGACATATCACCTCATATCATATATAAAACCAATCCCAAATGGCTTTTCAATTTACAAAGTGAAGAAGAAATGATAAGACTTCTAAAAATAGCATAGGAAATTATGTTTAAGACTTTTTGGTAAGAAAAAATTTATTTAAAAAGACATAAAAAATAAAAGCATTAAATTTTTTACTATATTAAAATCAATCATTTATATTCCATAAAAATTAAAGTACGTGAAGCAGAAAAGACAGAGTTTATAGTATTTATAATATACATCAAAGCTAAAACTTCAAAAGAACTTCTAAAGATTCATTAGAAAAATATAGAAAACCCAATTTTAAAAAATGAGGAAATGTCTTGAACGGAAGTTTTATTGGCATGTTTACCCAAATGCCCCCAAAATATATGAAAAAGTAATCAGTTTTATTAGTCAACAAGAAAAAGCAAATTAAAATCACTAGATATTGTAACTTCCCCTGCTCCCAAATGGTGAAGTGTTAATGAGGTTATGGAATGACAGAAACTCTCCTGCATGCATTTGGAGACAGGACTCTTGCAGTATCCATTAGACCTGACAAATTAATTACATTTGTACATATAATATCTCCACACCATGCACCAAAATATTTATGTAAATTTTCATAACTGTGCTATTCATAATAATAAAAAACTGGAAGACATCCAAATATTCATCATTAGTAGAATAATACAATCCATCAGTCATACCATAAAATACTTTAAATCCATGAAAAATAATAAACAACTTCTATATACTCTTACATGTACTAGTCTCCCACATATATATTCCAAGATGCCAAACACAAATGAGAATGGACTATATATTTCCTTTATATAAAGTCCATAACTGATAAGAGTCTATGTTGATAGATGTAATGGCAATGGATACCTTTGTAGGGTGAGCTGGTACAGGAAGACAGTACTAGGAGGGCTTTGGGAATGCTGGTAATGCTTTATTGCTACGACTTGGATTTAATTACAAAAATATGTTTAGTTTACAAAAATTCTTTGAGGTATAATAGACTTTATGCACTTTTCTGTGTGTGTTATACTGCAAATAAAATTTTATTAAAATGTGCCATATTCTCATTTTTTAAAGTACAAGAATTGTTTGAAATATATATTGAAAACTCTCTTCATTACTTTCACACCTACCATATTTCATTCCTTAGTAAAGCCAAACTATTTTCAGAATTATAAGGAATAGTGACTCTGAATTTACAATAGTTTAGAGACCTCAAAACTTATAGGTACATGTTTACCCTTGAATAACCATTGTTGTTATTGTTAAGCAATAAGATTCTGTAATTTTAGATGTTATTTTAATAAAATATTTAAAAATAATTTTTCTAGCTCTGCTTGATTTGGTTATTTTTATAATTATTTTAGTTTTTTTTTTAAAACAACTACATTCAGTTCTTTAGTTGTGCAAAAATAATATAAGCTAATTGTAAAAAATCAAAGTGCAGAAGTATATAAAGAAGAAACTAATAATTCCCCTCTCCTTCCTTTTCCATTTCTCCGTGTAATGCCTACACTTTTCTTAAACAAACACAAATAAATATACTTATATAGCTTTCTCTATATATGGCTTGGATTTTAATGTCCCCCTAAGCCACGTGTTGAAGGCTCAAAGTGACAGGGTCAAGTGACTATAGCCTGAAACTTCTGAAACCATGAGCCAAAACAAACCTTTCTTCCTTTTAAAGGATTTTCTTAGGCATTTTGTCAAAACAGCAGAGAGCTAACACAGCCTCCTATTTCTTATACAAATGACATGAAATCAACCAAATTACATTCCAGCTTTCTTTTTCACTTAATCATAGGTATAATCAACACATATGAAATTAAAGTTTTTTTTAATAGTTGCATAATTGTCCATCATGGAGCAGATTAAGGAATGCCATAAATTATTTGCTAATCCTTCTGTTGAGAAATCTAATGTACCTCTGTTTAAATCTTGGCTATTCTTTTTTTTTTTTTTTTCACTTTCAGGAGTATTTTATTTCATTCTTCCACCAACTCGACAAATATTTGTTAAGCACATACCCTGGCACATTCTTGATGATTTCTCTCACCAATTGAATGAGGCAAAAGTCATGCTGCTTAGAGTTTCTGCTTTGGTCTTTGGGAACCGGGTGCCATGCTGTGAGGAAGGCCAAAGGGTTCCGTGGATAAGCTCACTTGGAGAAGCCAGGCACAGAAGATCCAAGCTCCCAGGCATAGCCCTAGCTAAATATCTAATCACAAGCCAGCACCAACTTACCAGCTATAAGAGTGAGCTCTTTTTCTCAGTAAATCCTCCAGCTGCAGGGAGACATCTCTGGTGATGTTGCACACAGATGTATACTGCTCCTGTCAACCTCCACTCACATTTCACATTCATGAGAAAAATAAGTTATGCTTACCGTTTTAATCCTCTAAGCTTGGGGAGGTTTGTTATATATTAATAAGTAACCAGAGGATATAAAATTGGAATATTATAATCTCACTCATGACTTACCCATGACACTATATATAAACACTTTAATTGTTTTCAAGGAACCCTTCTTCCCAAATTTCTAATAATCCTGCAACAAATATTTTTGTCCATTTGTCAATCTCTGGGATTTATTATTGCTGCAGGAATCTTTTTAACTGCATTTTATGGTTTTATCTCATGCTGCTGTTTTTTCTTCAAATGTATTATAATTTGTGTTTTGTGGTACATGATTTATGGAAAATGCATAATATTTGGAGTATTTCTAAGCTTTCAGGCTTGCCATAATAGTCTGTCAATACTTATTCTGTTTTAAAATTTTTGATGTTTTTTACTAGTGACAGATGTAGACTTTTCTCACAAATGAAGGAGATTTTTAACAAAATCAACAGAATGAGTCATGGCATTCTTTAAAACATAATCTTTTTTTTTTTGAGAACCCTCAATTGCCACCTTGCTACATTTTGCAAAAACACTTGCATATTTTAGAAAAACTAGTACAAGCAGCAAACACAACAATCCCTTGAAAATGCTTTCTGAGATTGCAAAATATTGGTCCTTTATTGTTTAGGAAATATTTGAAGGAAGAAACACTGCATTGCTTCCTCTGTACTCTCCACTGAGAAAATCAGTGTTTTTTCAAAATTCTTTAAACTTTTCCCCCTCATTTTGAAGGTGATTTCAAGGCACCAGATTGGCAGAGCTGTGCAGAGGGTCTAATTTCAACAAAATGTGTTTTCTGCTCTCAGATATGACACATCAGAACTGATTTGGGACTTGCTGTGGCATTAGAGCAAGCTCATGCTAGTTTGTCAAGCTCCATATGAACTAATGGTTTGAGTTACTTGTAAACTCATTTGATTCTTATTATCCTGGTATTTTAAACATGAGTGTATAAGAACAGACTTTTACTGGTGCTTACATCTCCACTGAAGGCACCATGGGTTAGGACTCCATGATCATATGGGAAATAAAGGACCCACAGAGTCAGGGGAGTTGCTTGCCAGGCTTACAAGGTGATATTTCCCTCAATACATTGATACAATAAAAACTCGTGTTTCTCCATCCCAGCATTTTTATCAGCAAGTGGGGCAAAGAGCCATCTCTCCATGATAGTTCCTCTAATTGAGATTACAGGATCACAAGTAAAAGAATCCCAACTTATTCATTTGTAATGACTGAGAAACACACACATATCAGCAGCTTATCTCTTTTTCTATGATGCTCTATACTGGAATGTAATAGCTATGGCAACCACTAAAGAATCTCAACAGAGAAATATACATAGAACACTATAGATAAATCAAAATGGAATTGTAAAAAATGTTCCAATTACCCTTAGGAAAGCAGAAAGAAAAAAAAAACCCAGAGAAATGAAAAAAATAGTGGTGGGGGGAAGCAAGATAAAAAATTAAAAGACAGACTTAAACCTTAACATATCAGTAATTACACTGAATATACGTTGTGTTAATATACTAGTTAAAGGGCAGAGATTTACAGAGTAGCAAAAAATGACCCAACTACTAGCCAACTATAAGAAATTCACTTCAAATATGACAATAAAGCTGGGTGGAAAGAAAAGGATGAGAAAACATTACATGCAAAAACATTGATCCAGAGAAAGCTGAAGCAGACACAGAATCCTAAAGAACAGACTTTAAATAAAATTGATAACGGGTAGACAGGGACATTTCATAATGCTACAAGGGTCCATCCACCAAGAAGACATAGTAATCCTAAGTGTGTGCACCAAACAATGGAGCTGCAAAAAATGAGAAGGAAAACCTGATAGAACTTGAAGGAGAAATACGCACAATTATATTGGGAGACTTCTGCACTCCTTTCTTAACAGTTGGTAGAACAATACTGTCAGCAAAGATGTAATCCACACTTAGAGATCACCCCACCTAACAACAGCAGAGTATGTTTTCTTCTCAAGCACCCTGGAACATCTGCCAACACTGTAACCTAGCCATTAGATGAACTTCGACAAATGTGGAATAATTGAAATCATACAGAGTTTATTCTAGAAATAACTAACAGAAAGGTAACAGAAAATCTGCAAACACTTGGAAACTGTATAACACACTTATAAATAATCTGAGGTTCAAAGAGAAAATATCAAGAAAAAAATTTAAAAATATACTGAGTCTAATACAAACACATCTCATAAAAACTTGTGAGACGGAAACTTGTACTTCCAGAAAGATGGAGTAGAAGTAGTTTTCCTCCCATGCAAGGCAGCTAAAAATTCCCAAATAATATATACAAAGCAAACAAGACAATTCTGAAAACTGAAGGGGAAAGGAAGATAAGTTAGGGATCTTGGTTGCCTAAGACTGACATGCTGGGGAGTTCCTTGGGTTTTCATTTTACCTTGTATTTGCCACACTGAGAGCTAGAGAAATCAACAACCTGAGAACATCAATGGGAATCAGACAAAAAGAGCTGTAGCCAGACAACCAGGAAAGGGATGGCCATGCAAGACAGAATATTTTTAGACAATTACCATCCTACTTCAGCAAAACTCTACAGAAACACCAGCAGCCCCAGCCCTACCTGTGAATAGCAAAGGCTGACTGTGAGCTGTGGCTTCCACCCATGTCAGTTTTAACAAGACATAACTGTTTCCCCCACTCAAAGGAGGTGAGGTGGAGGGGCCTTGACAGACAAGGCCAAGTGGGAGGCCAGAACTATGGTCCATGACCAGAGCTAATGAGATTTCATCCACTGGTAGCCAGTGGAGGCTGTGTGGGGATCTGTAATAAGGCACCTGGCTCTTCCCTCTCTCTTTTTACTACAGTGGTATCGGTGGAGACATAGCAGAGAACTGGAGCTTCCACCCTTACAGAGCAGTAGTGAGAAACCCATCTTCATTGTGCATCTACACAGTCCAAACAGAGATCAAGTGGGAATCTCAACTTTTCCCTAACCTAATAGTACTGAGCTGGAGCCCCCTTCCATCTGTGGAAGTGGGGCCAGAGGAAGTCAGCCAAAACTAAGAATTAACTAATATTCAGTCTTGTAACATAAATACTTCAACTGTCCAGATTTTGTTGAAAATCACTCATTGTACCAAGAACTGAGAAAATTTTAACTCAAATGAATAAAAACAGTTAATAGTATTAGTCTGTTTTACTTTTTGATGCTATGACAAAATACCAGAGGCTTGGTAATTTATTGACAATAGAAATTAATTTTCTCACAATTCTGGAATGGAGCAGTCCGAGATCAAGATTCTGGTATCTGATGAGGGTCTTTTTGCTGTGCCCTTCTGGTTATACTGGAACATGACAAAAGAGGCAAACACTGCATCTTCACATGGTGGAAGGCAGAAGGACAAAAAGGGAAAGGAAGTCCTGGTTAGTTCCCTTCCCTGTAATGAGGCACCTGGCCTTATTACAGGGAAGGGAACTAACTCATGAGAGGCCCTACCTCTTACTACTGTTGCACTGGGAATTAAGTTTCAACATGAATTTGGGAGGGCCACACAAAAATTCAAACTATAGAAACACCAATACAAGAATGACGCAGATGTTAGAATTTTCTTTTCAACTTGGACACCACATTCCCTGCATAGGACCCCCTGTGGTGCAGAAGGTCATCTGATTGTCACATTATTTGCTTGTTCTCAGGGATTACACTACTGAACCACCTGTGTCTCAAAGTCTGAAAACAATAGTATTTCATCTACTTTTCCAACTGGAGGTTAAGTGCAGAATTGTTACTTGGTCAGAGCAAGAGGTGGGCCTGTGTGTTGTATCAGCCTCCCAGATGTCCCTAGATAGTGAGAGAAGGAAGAACTTTGACATAGCCTTTACCTATTACTTTCTAAGTTCACCAGTGAAACAGAGTGGATCACTAAAGCTCTCATAAAAAAAATGAATTAGTAAGCCAAATGCTCCTCACATCAGCTGTGATCTGGGGCATCTACTTGCCTGGGATCCATCAGCTAGGGTGTGGCAGAGTAGAAAGCTAGGTACCTTTCCTCAGCATCTGCACCAGGCCAGGACCTTCTCTCTCTCTCTCTCTCTCTCTCTCTCTCTCTCTCTCTCTCTCTCTCTCTCTCTTAGGAAATTGCCTTCTCATTTCACACAGGGAGAAGCTGTGGTTCACAGGCTGAGGTCTAGCTGCGCCATTTTCTGGCTCAGAGCTTCTGCCACCTGCAGAGTGAATGAGCTTCCCTGGGCAGCTGCCTTCCCCCCAGCACTGTGTGTAGTAGTCCCCATTAACTGTGGGTTTGGTTTCTGTAATCAACCATGGTCTGAGAATACAATATGTTGTATCTTTCAAGACAGAGAGACCACATTCAAAAACTCTTATTATGGTGTATTGTTATTACTATTCTATTTCAATATGGTCATTAATATCTTGCTGTTACCTGATTTATAAATTAAATTTATAATACATTGATCATAGGTATGTATGTCTAGAAACAAACGCAGTATATATAGGATTTGGTTACTATCAGTGGTTTCAGGCATCCACTGGATTGAATGCATCTCCTGAAGATAAGGGCAATTACTAAATATACTTTGGAGGGGTAAATGGAAGGCCAGGCAAGAACTTACCAGACAACCCCTTGGAGTCTGATATCTGTGACACCCCAGATCCTAGAAAGGTTGAGCCCCTCATCAGGATGGAGGGGTGTTTTATGGTTTGAATGTGAAGTGTCTCCCAAAAGCTCATGTGTGGGACAATGCAAGAAGGTTTAGAGGAGAAATGATTGGGTTTTAAGAGTCTTAACCCAATCAGTGGATTAACCCCCTGATAGGGATTAACTGAGTGATAACTGAAATGGTAGGGTGTGGCTGGAGGAGGTGGGAATTGGGGATGTGGCTTTGTATCTGGTCAGTGGAGACCCCTCTCTCTGCTTCTGATTCCTGTGAGCTGCTTCCTTCTACCACACTCTTCAACCCTGATATTCTGCCTCAACTGAGCCCTGAGGAGTAGAGCCAGCTGTCTATGAATTGAGAACTCTGAAACCGTGAGCTCTCAAATACACTTTCCCCCCTCTACAATTGTTCAGTCACAGCAGCAAAAAAAATCTGACTAAAACAAGGGGCTACTGGCTGGGATAGAGAGGGTGGGCTTCTTAATCCTTCTGGTTTGGGAAAGGAGCTAGGAGCCTCATCTTCTGTTCTGGGAGATTTGAGAAGGCCACGCAGACTGAAGCTATTCCTACAAGTAGTGTGTATCTTGGGCCTGCAGAGAGGAAAGTATTTAAGGTGGGTTGATTGCCAGCATTCCTGAAATGTCTTTTGAATTCTATGTCTTGCCATGGGGACTCTTGCTTCAAGGAATCTAGTATTCTTACTCCCTACCTGTGCTACCAGGGACCCAAGTAGGGTCCCCAAGCCCACTGCAGGCTCTGATGGAACTGCTAGATCTCATGAGCATGGGAAAGGAGGGGCCCAGGGTGACCCAGAACTCAGCAAGCTAGGGGTGCCCCTGTACCTAAAGCTAGGAGGGGAGAGCTGTAGCTAACGTTGTTGCTTATACGCAGCTGCTGGGGAGTTAACAGTCTCACTCATTGGTTCAGGCAGTAGTAAACAACTACCAACCATGAGTTCACTCTTACAAGGTTTCCTGATGAGGAACACGTTCACCTGGGCCTGAAGAGCAAATCATCATCATGACCTACATACAGATCTGTACGTTATTGATTTTTCTATCAGAGAAAGCAAAGAATTCTACACAAATCATTCAGAATGCTTAAGGCATTCCCACACTTGCCGGATTCTGGAGCTGTGATTTTCCTTTGGGCTAAATTTTTGGATCTGAAACAAGCTGTGGAAGATGGTCTGTCAGAGATACCTTACTCTCTAGCGTCACCTAATGGCCAGAAGTTTCAACTGCAAGTCAGAAAGCCCGGCAGAGGAAAGAGATGGGGAGGGAGGGATTTTGAAGGGTAGGTGAAGAAGAGCGTTCCTAGGAAAATTTGTTTCCTACTTTCTGAACTTTAAGAGATAAGCATGTATGCCCAATGTCAACTCAATTATATGGTCTATCTCTGAGTGTTCCCAGACTTTGCTGATAGAAATGTAAAATGGAATAGCTCTATGGAGATAACTGGCAATGTCTAGCAAAATCCCATGTGCCTTTGCCCTTTAACCCAGTAATCAGGATAACCATGCAAAAGATTCTCTGGCAAAAAAAAAAAAAAAGACATAAAGTATATTTGGGCTACACTTCATATTTTCTATAGTAAAAAGACTCAGTATGACTCAAATGTCCATTAACAGGGACCTGACTAAATATACCCTCCTACATCCACACATAGAATGACAACCACTGTGGCCTAGGATATGCAGCATTAAACAATGATCTGTAAGCCACAGTGGCTTAGCCACAGACTTGTTACATCTTCATGGACCCTGTCCTCACTATCTGCATCATGGCTACCCATTGGGAACAAGGGACAAAAAGCATGGTTAAGGATTCTCCTCCTCGCATTTCATTGCTCAAAGCCAACTTTTTGTGCTGACATTTTTCTGGCACCTATGTCAGGCATGTGTTCCTACTGAATGCCTAGCACGTGTGACTGCTGTTGTTTGCTCAACTGTGTGTCTCTGGCTTTGAGTACTCCGACTGTGTATTTAGTGTTATATGTTGATTTTGTGTACCAGGTTCTGTGTGTCTGCCTTTGTTTTCCCAGCGTTGTATGGCCAACATTTGTGTTCAGTGTGTGTTTCTGTGTGCTCCTGCCCTATGCTAGCATGTGTGCCTGGCATCATGTGCCCAGGGCAGTGCCTGGATTTGCATACCCAGAATGGTGTGCCTGACCTTGTAACCTGGGCCTGTGTCCTGTATTGTCTGCCAGCCTGAGTGCCCGAATTGTCGATGACTCTGTGTCCCTACTCCTTTGTGCCTGTTGTATATGCCCAACATCATGTGCCCAGTGTTGCTTACCTGGCTTTGTATGCCCAAGGCGCATGCCATGTGTATGAATGTAGCATTGTTTGCCTGAGGTTTTGTGCATGGTGTTGTGTTCTAGGAAGCATGTCTATTATTGTGCTGCTGTTGCACGCATGATGCTGTTAGCCTGGCACTGTGCTTTCACAGCATGTGCCTGAGTTCTGTGTGTCCTGAATTGTGTGCCTGGCACCAAGTACCAATATTTTGTGTCCAAAAGTACATGCTTAGCATTGTGCTTTTTACATCCACATTTTTAGCATTGCGCTTTGATGTGTGTATCCTGCATGTGTTACAAGCATGTGTTTTTCACCCTGTGTCTTGGTGTATGTGCCCAGCATTATGTACCATGCATTGTGATCCAAGAGTGTGTACCTGAGGTTGTGTGCCCAGTGTTGTGTCCCTGGCATGGGTACTAAGCATAGGTGACAGGTGTGTGTGCCATATGTGGTATCAACAATGTTGTGCCCTGTGCTGTGTGCAATGTGTTGTTCATCTTGTATTGTATGCACTGTATTGTTGCCATGTGAGGTTTGCCTGTGCCTGCCTATGTGCCTGGCATGACTGCCCCTTTTTGGAAAGGATGCACTGTGCAAGGGCCATCCTGTCTTTGCATCCGCTCAAGGCAGGCCTCAAGATCACATCTGATCTCTGTCCCTCCCTCTACCTCCCACTCCCTAGAATGAGCTCACATTCCTGGGAACAGGTGCTGATTGCAGGCCCTGGTGTGTTTAGCCTATTCATGCGATCAGCCTCCCAGCTGACAGGTACTCCAGTTATTTTGGGAATCCTCAAAGGACAAGGCCCTTAATGGTTCCCTCTTTATCCCCACTTGGGGACAATCTCCTGAGTATATAGATCCCCTGGCCTTGTCTCCAGAGCCTTCAATCCTGTGGATGTACAGGCCTTGTGCACAGATTTCTCCCAATCTAATGTTGTCTCCCAATCTGTCAGTTGTCCCTGACAGCTCACACATTCCCCGACGAAATCATCCCTTCTTTTGGCCTATGGCCCTTTATTCTGTAATCATAGAGGGAATCCTGCAGGCTCCTTGGAGAGTGAACACCTGCTCCTACTCAGTTCTCTCCTTCATCTCACCTCAGGTTCCTATCCCTGGCTGGCTGCACCTTTCCTTAAAGACAGGGTTCAGATGGGCTCAGGATCCCAAGAGACTGTCCTGATGAAAGTTCTGTCATTTGCAGAAAAATGGATGGAACTGGAGGACATTAGGCTAACTGAAATAAGCCAGACACAGAAAGACGAATACCTTGTGTTCTCTCTCAGATGTGGAAGTTAAGAGTTAATCACAAAGTAGAAGAGGCAGAATAGTGACTAGGAGTGGCCAGGAAGGGCGGGGGATCAAGAGGAATAGAAAGGTTGGCTCACAGGTACCAGAACACAGACAGGAGGAATACGTTCTAGTGTTTTACACACAAAAGGGAGACTGTAGTTCACAGTAATATTATATGCTTTATGAAAAGCTACAAGAAAGGAGTTTGAAGACTCCAAACATAAGGAAATGATCTTGACAGGGAGATGCTAATTACCCTGATTTAATCAGAGCTCATTGTATATATGAATTGAAATATTAGAATGTGTGTCATAAATATGTGTAACTGTCATTTGTTCGTTGAGAAGAAAAAATACAAAAAAAAAGAGAAAGAAACGCACACATTCACACAGACCTTGTGTGTGGGCTAGGTCTGTTCTGCACTCAGCTGAGACATACTGGGAGAGAGGTCTTCTACCTCCTGATGGGCTTGGGTGCTGAGGCTCCCCCTCATTCTCCAGTATCAGCATTGCACTGCTCAGTCTCATGGCTCTAAGCACAATGGTTCCTGATGTGGACACCAGGGGGCAGAGCTTCCCTCTGTCTTTCACCAGTCATAGCTCAATTCTACCTGCAGGACAATGAGAGTGGCTTCAGACCCCTTGTGTAAGGATCTGTGGATGTAAATAACCCTAACCCCTATGCAAACAAAGCAATGGGTTTCCTTAAAAGCAGGGAAATTTTTTTAAATGTAAATAACAGAAAAGTAGAAGGTGAAAACCACATAAAACCCCTGTTTCCTCGTGTTTTCAGAATATCAAGAGAGTAAAACTTGGGCACCTAGGTACTTTCATTTTTGATCTTTTAAAATATATTCTTATTGTGTTTCTCTGCAGACAATCTGAGGCCTCTTGTCTTCATATCTCGATTTATTCCCCTTGTTAATGGGACAGGGGTAGCAAGGGGCCTAGCCAACTGTGTTCTCTAGAACTCTCTGAATGGAAGGAGGTAAGTCTGCATTTTCCAGAATGGTTCTGGTTTGAGTGCAATCTTGACATAAATTCTATCATGTAGGACTTCTGTAATAGCCCTCACTACCTTACTGGCTGTACTATGCCCTATCCTGAAAACTGTCTGCATTTCAATAACTTCTTTGAATAAGGAGTTAGGCGGATGTTATCCTTCTTTCTAGTGATACTATGTACATATTTTCTTCTTATTTTGAATGATTTAGAGCCCCAGGACAATGATGACACAGGTACCCAGTGCATATCTTAATGTTTTGACCAACGCCAGGTTGCGATGCATGCTCTGTTGTCTCTGGAAGTTTCCGCTTTCCACAGGGAAATTCCCCTGACTTCTAAGCAGATCTGAGGGCCCAGGTAAGAAGAATCAGCAGTTGCTTAGGTGGCCCTTGACTTTGAGGTAGCTGTGAATTTTCCTCTCTAAAGGTTAAGAACAGAAGATCACATCCCTGGGCTGTACTAGCTTGGACAAGCTTATAAAATCAAAAGTAGTTTATCTCTGGGGAACTCAGAACTTCCGCTTTGCATTTTATGATTTTGCTGAACTTTGCAACAAAGCTTGCAGCAGTTACTATAACTGAAGGGGCATAGGGCCATATTCCCTGGCTCCCAGGAATGAACTTCCTGTGCCCTAAGAGTGGCTGAAGAATTTAATATAAAAACACTGGGTGTAAAAGAAATTGGAGTGATAAAAGAACACCAAGAACTGTGTGTTTAAATGTGTAGATCATTGTGAGAAAGTAAAAATAAGACCAGTGATAAAGACTGGTTAGAATAAAATGTTTGACAACGAGAGCAATGACAAGAACACAGTAACCAGAATTCCTGTTTCTTCTACTAAGGAGCACAGAGTCGGCACTTAGGAGGACAAGTAATTTTGGTGTATGCTCAGTACTGAGAATCTTCACTTGTAGAAGCAGGGTCTTTCAGTATATGATGTACTGAGAGTCTGCACCTGTGAGATGCTGCCTCCTTCATTATTTTATCTGTGCTGAGCGTGTGCATCTGTGAACTCATGGGCCTTCAGTTCTTCTTCTTTTTTTTTTTTATTAAGGTTTCACACTTAGGAGATGCGGGTCTCTCTGTGTGATATTATTGGTGGTCTGCACCTGTGAAGATGAGGGCCTTTAGTAGAAGATGTTACTGAGATTGTCCAAGTGTGTTGGTAGAATGGGTTTTTGAATAGCTCATTGTCAATTTGTGCACAAGATTGACATTCTTGCTTTCCTACTCTTACATACCACCCAGGGACATCTTTTAAAGTTTACTTGACAATTGTGTAAACTAGGTAGTTAATAATTTAGTAAACTCCTTGTGATGAGAAGGAGCTCAATTATAGCTTTTTTGTCTTGGTACACACTAATTCTGTTCTGCAATATCTGGTTTTGGGTTTCTTTGTGCTATTGTTCTGCAAACAACATTCAACCCTCTCTGGGCTGCCAAATAGTCTATTTTGGGGCAGAAGGCAGATCATTCAAAGGACCATGAGTGTGAAGGAGGATTTTGTGCTTCTCCTGGGATGCTCATAGAGGGAATGAGGTTGTTTTGAATCTTGGAGTGGTTGAGGAACTTGAGGATAGAGAAGGACAATTGTACCTACTCAGTAATAAGTAAAAACATATGACAGTGTACAGAACTGGTAACAGCCTGGCATGTTCAGGGACTGACTGACCTGAATTTTCATTTCATTATGTTAATCCTGATGATTCTGGACAATGAATGTGGTGAAGGACTAGAAAATATAAACTAGAGCTAGATCCTGGACAACTTGGTAGAGTTCAAATCATGGAAAATTTTAAGCACTTGGACAACATGACTGACTTTTGTTGTTGTTTTTCTTATGCAAACCAGTATATTCAATAGGGGAAAGAGCCTACGGATAACTGCCAAATAAATTAAGATCTTGTGCACTGGTGGGTGCAATGTGTGCAATGGAATGCCCATGTCACTAGTCCTTGTTGAGGACTGTGCAGGTGTACAGAGGGGGTTGAGAGTATAATACTAGGTGGTCCTTTATTAATCTGAGAGAGGGAGTGAGAGGAAGAGGCTTCCAGGACTCTTGGTATTCAGGGACTAGGGACAGTGTAGAACCGGCAGTGTCAGGCTGGCTTTTCCATTCCTTGATCTTGGAATCACACATCTGGTCACATGACTTCTTAACTAACACATATTTTACACATGGGTGAGGGGCAAAAGGATCTTTCTCCAATTAAATAGCAATAATAATAGAAATACTTTTTTTGCATTATCACTTAGCTTTATTTTTCATCAGCGTTTCTGTGTCAAAACATGGAGCAAACTTTGATTCACTTTGATTCCATATAGCACTAGGAATTTTAGCCAGAATTAGTCAAGGAAAAGAAATAGAGGGCATATAAATAGAAGAGGGAGTCAAGTTATTCCTGCTTACAGATATGATTATATACATAGAATATCCTAAAGACTCTACCGAAAGAATATTAGAACTGTTAAATTCAGTAAGTATCAGGATACAAAATCAGCACACAAAACTCAGTTGCTTTTCTATATACCAATAATGAATTTGCTGAAAAGATATATATATAAATATATATATATATATTTATATATATAATCATATATAAACCTAATTAAGATATAAAAGGCCTCAACAATGTAAATTATGAAACACTGAAGAAAGAAAGTGAAGACAATAAAAGGTGGAATGATTTCCCATGTACATGGATTGGGAAGATGAATATTCTTAACAATGGCCACACTACTCAAAGCAATGCACAGATTCAATGAAATCTTCATCAAAATACCAATGAACTAGGAAAAAAAAATCTTGAAATTCATATGGGAAGCTGAAAGATCCCAATAGCCAAAGCAATCCTGAGTAAAAAGAGCATATCTGGAGGCATAATGATACCTAATTTTAGCTGGGCAGGGTGGTGCAGGCCTGTTTTTTTAACAGCATATCTCAACCACTATTATTAGGATGATTCTTTCAGCCTAAGGTCCATAGCCTTATTAACATGGAAATATTGGGTATGTGCTGAGTGCCACGTTAAGTCACTTATACAATTTCATAGTATGACATTAAAAGGATGTATATGGCAAACATTTACCAAGGTCAGGCCATATTATGCAGGAAAGATCAAGAGGTGGTAGTGGATTAAAAAAAAAAAAAAGTACAAGCCAGTGAGGGGAAGTATATTTGAATGATTAGAGGAATATTGTTTGCTAGGACCCTTCCAAACTGCTATGTGGGTTATGATCTAGATAGGAATAGAGATGATCCACACTCAAGCCTCACCTCCTGGAGCCTTGCAAAAGTTCAGGAGACCCTGGTCCTCTAAGGGATTGGATGTCCAAGGATTTTTCTAGGCCTGTTACCTGGTGTCCCTACTGCTCACCTCTGAAAAACTGGACACCCAGAGAGACCATGACATTGTTTAGTAATTAGAGAAATAATGCTGACAAAATTTCAAATATGAACCCATGCAGGGGATCTTGGCTGGCTGTGGCTTTTAGCAATCTGCAGAACAGCACAGGCAGAGTCATTAGGAAATTACAGGCTGAAGATTAGCTGAGAAAAGGCAGGAAATTGAATGAAGTCAGTGTAAGGGCACGGTGAGGCATTTTTCAAGCTGTCTGTTCAGATAGGTCTCGGAAGAGTGGCCAATAAGCATGTCAGAGATGAATTTGGGTCCTGTGCACATCTGAGGCAAACAGCCCCTGGAAAGAAGAGAACTGTCTAGATATGCTTCCTTCCTGGAGATCTTGCCTCTCTAGTGTGTTTGGGGCTGGCTCAGAATGTAGGGTCAAGGATCCAGCAAATTTACAGTGGGCAGAAAATATTAGCAAGACTTCACTTTGGAGATTTCAGACCCAGATGTGCACATGAGCCATAATGCCACCAAAGAGATGCTCATGGAGGGTGATGCCACCAACCCGGTGCCCTGGACAGAAAAACAGGCCATCAGGTCTGCCCTGCCTGATGCCAGAGTCTCCAACAGAATACAGCACTGCACCTGGCAGTGTGTGACGCTTGCCAGAGCGCACATGCTCAGCCTTCCCTGTCCAGGGAACTAGAGCTCCTTCTGCCAGCAGAGGAATTCTCTGGCAGTAGAGCAACTGAAATGAAAAGGTTTTAGGAGAGCATGGGATTAGAGTAAAAATGAGGCAGATGACTTTGAGGATGTGTTTCCCAGGTCCCTTCTTCATAAATACCTCTGTCCAATAGTAGAGGCGCCCACTCCAGGGCCATGGACATTCTTGACTGCAATTTACTGTTCTGTAGACTTGATGTTTTTTCCTCTGTGCTCAGGCTTCTTCCTTTTTACTGGAATCATTTCTCTTTTAAGATATGTCAAAGCTACAGCATGGTGCTGTCAGTGTGAGTCTAAACCTCTGTGACAGTTCTGAAGTCCTGCCTTTGGTTAGGGATGCAAAGTACTTCCAGCCCCAAAATGTGTTCTCCTTTTTACACTCTGCCAACTTGAGGAAGGGTCAAGAGTGCCTGAGCAGATCCCTGGAAGTCATGTGGCTTGGCCCTGTCCATCATTCTGGAAAACAACTCCTCTCTAGGGGAGGTGTCTAAAGAGAAAGACCAGCTTGAGACACCTTGTGCTAAAACTAAGCTAAAGAACTCTGCAAAGCTGCTTGGAAAAGGGCTTTGTGTGTATGTGTGTGCACACATGTGGATACTTGTGTTATGCACTTGTTTCAATCTGGCTGAAAGGAAGAATGGAAGCTTGAGATAAGTGGTCCTTAGTTTTTCTGATTATCTGCCAATAGTGTGTTGGTTGGAATTCTAAGAGAAACAGAACCTATGGAATATACAAACAAGAGGTTTATTATAAGAACTGCCTCATATAGTCAGAGAGGCCAAGAAGTCCTGCTTGGCATTTGCTGTCTGCAAGCCAGAGCACCAAAACTGTCTGAGATGTAAGGGCTGGAGTAATGGCTCAGTGGTAGAGCACTTGCCTGGTACCTGTAAGGCACCACATAAAAATAAGAAAAATTTAAAAAACAAAGGCATTGTGTGCATATATAACTAAAAAAAAAAAAGTCAATGATATCACTAGGTCAGAGGTCAGAGTCTAAGGCCTAAACCAGGAGCACCCCCATGTTCAAGGGCAGGGAAAGTCAGATGTCTGTCTCAGATTCAAAGGAGAGAGCAACTATTCCCTTTCACCATTTTGTTCTTTCAGGCCCTTGAGGATGAGGTGAGGCCCACCCAAGTTAGGGAGAGCCATCTTCTTTATTGAGTTCACCAATTCAAATGCAAATCTTCTGGAAATACCTTCTTGGGGTTATACCCATAAATAATGGTTTGTCAGTTATCTGGGCATTTGTTAGCCCAAATTGATGTATAAAATTATCGAGGAAGACATTAGGATCAGAAGGTTATAGAGGAGCAGAGGAGGTGTCCTCAAGCTCACATCCCTGACTTGACCCAGAAGGCCAGAGGAACCTTGAGTTGTAAGGTAAAAGGAGCTTGGAGGAGTTAGGACTCAGACTGCAGCCTCCTGAAGGCTGCACCAAGCTGCTGCCCTGAATCTTGGGGATGCAGATTCCGATTAGGCCTCAGCAGCTTTGCTGAGGTTGCGTTTCCTCTCCTGCTCTTTGCCTAGATGAATTCTGCACGGGCTGCTGAGCAGTGTGATTGGGGTTGCAGTGATATGCACATTTTTTCTTTCCCAGCCTTCCAATGTGAGCTGAACTGACTCCAATTCTGTTAGGGAAGCTGAAGATAACTTGAACTTCTACTGAATTGACTCCTTTTCAGAAGTAAAGAACATTTAAGTAGATTACAATTTGATATTCTTGGCTATTTGCTATTGGATGGTGGAGGGATTGGAGGTAGTGAATAGTTGAGTTGCTTCATAGCATGGAAAATGGCTTGTTTCCGGCTCATCAGAAGTTCCATGGCTTTTGTAATATGATTAAGCAAGGCATAAATGAAGCATTGGCACATGTTCAATTCAACAACACCCCTTTGCAAATGTATTATACACCAGGAACTGAGCTGTGTTCTCAGGATATTAAGCTGAAGAAAGCTGGCAACAGGATGCTAGCAATCCCTGAGCATCACTGCAATAAAAGGAGGCATTTGGCACTGTGAGAACACAGAATAGACAGCCATCGATGCTTCCAGAGGGTGGATAGATATGAGGAACACTGTTGGGGGGTAGGCAGCCTTTAACCTAAGCTTGAAAAAAACGGTAGAGTATGAAACAGAGGAGGCAGATGATCATGAACTCTGTGGCTTATTTGTGAAGTGGTTAGACATGAGGGTGAACAGACAGGGAAGCCTCCATGTATGCAACTTTAAAGACAGACAAAGGGTAGAAAGAAAAAGAAAGAATACAGCTGGTTTTAGAATGGTAATAATACCAGTGACGGAAGGAGGGAGGTTGAACGGCTGTCAATGGGTAGGAGTCTTGGCAACCTGACACTACCTGATTGCCTGAGCCTGCCCTACAGAGGAAGAGGAGGGACAGGTGTGATGACACTGCAGGAGAATTGACTGGACGAGGGGCTGTGAGGGAAAGGAGGAGGTGGGCCAGGCCTCCAGTTTGGACACTAGGAGAGGATGGCCCCTCTCACTGAAATAGAAGACACAGACAAAAGGTTTGGAGATGAAAAGGTTGTTTCATTTATCTAAAAAAAATTGTATTTTAGAATAATTAAGCCAGGCATGGTGTTGCACACCTGTAATCCAGTGACTTGGAAGGCTGAGGCAGGAGAATCAAAAGTTCAAGATCAGCCTGGGAAACTTAGCAAGACCCTGTCTCAAAATAAAAAATAAAATTAAAGGGCTGGATGTATAGCTCAGTGGAAAAGCATCCCTGGGTTCAATTTCTAGTACCACACAAAAATTTAATATTGCTGCAGTACAACGATTGAAACTAGGAAATGAACACTGATACAATTTTATTATCTAAAATACAGATACTATTTAGATTATACAAGCTAAGGTGCTCAATTTTTAGTTTTCTGAGGTGAGGTGCTAACAGATGTACTTGGAGGCTCAGGGTCTTAGCATGCATATTGAGACCTTTATCTTTTCATCAATGTTTGGCATTTTTGTTTGGTTTGTCGCTTTGGATGATATATTATTTATTTTTCAATTCACTTGATATCATTTTATTTTATAGTTTGCCCTTCATATCTGCATATTCCTCATCTGCAGATTCAGTTAGTCACAGATCAAAATTATTTTTAAAAATTGTGTCTATACTGAACATACATAGACCTTCTTCTTGACATGATTCCCTAAGCAATATAGAATAGCAACTATTTACACAGTATTTACGTTGTATTAGGTACAATGTGTAATCTAGGAATGATTTCAGGTATATAAGAGGATATGTGTAGGCTCGATACAATGCCATGCCATTTGATATAAGGGAATTGAGCATCTGCAGCTTTGGGTATCTGCAGGGGTAGAGTGTCTGGAATAAATCCCCTCAATATAGATACCAAAGGAATGACTATGTAAAATCTCCCTCTCTCCACAGTTTCAGCATTTAAAAAGAAATCTGACTTAAATCTTCTTACCCACATTGTGAAAGTGTTTTCCCTAAAGCCAGCTTTCTCATGTTTACTGAGCGCTTCCTATGTACTGGTGTGGCATTGTCTTCCTGGTCATCACATCAATCCTGCAGGCAAAGGCACCCCAGCTCAGTGGGGTCCAGGGAGCTGAGAAGTTCAGCTAGCCACAAGTGCCTGGGCAAACATGTGCAAATCCCACGTGCTCCTGTCAACTGTGTGCACAAGCATCTTGATACATTGCTGCTGTGTCCTATTTCTTGTCTGTTGTCTATTTTTATTCTTATCTGAGCCTGTCTTGTGTTCTCTTTCCCTTGTGATTTTGAAGGTAATATTCTCTTTATGCTTCCAGTGGAAATCCCCTTCAGGTTCTTATAAAATACCTCCACACTGTCTCAACCACTGTGGATTTCTGTGGTCCTCACTGGACTGGACTCAGCCTTGTAGCAGCTTTGGGAAAAAATGTACCAACAACATGTCCTTTCCCCCAAACCTGTGCTTTCTATGATGCTAGAGTTGCACTTAGCTCTTGCTGTCTCCCCTTTCCTGTCGCACTCTACATATGAGTTTGTCTTCAGGGTTGGGCCTGGGCTGTTTCCTCATTCCTCTTTCCCTCTCTTTCTCTGAACCTTTCCTAGGTGTGTTCTTTAACCCTAGAGATTTAAGTTCCATCTCCAATCTACAGTTCCAGTTGACGTCTCCCTTCTGAGAGATGCCCTGACCACTGGAAAACTTGGTTTGGACATACTGAATAAGGACAAAGCTTTCTAAATGTCCTCCTCCACCACATGCATCCTCCATTCAGAAGGCAGAGTGGGTGTTTTCTGTTGTCAAATTGTGTCCCTTATTTGCTTAAGGGAACAGGCATTTGATCCATTGATGGATGGGAGTGCAAAATGTTAGAGAACATGATGCAGGACAATGGAAATTTCTATAAAAAATGACAAATGAATGTACCTTCTGAATCAGCAATGCCTTCAAGAATTTATCTTTTGCACATATCTGCATACAGTGATACACACACATACATTCTCAGCAGCACTGAAACAGCAAAATATTAAAGATAATTCAAAACTTCAAGAGAAGAGCAGAAAAATAAAATATGGTATATCCACATAATAGAATACTTTGAAGCAATTAAAAAAAAGAAAGGAAATTAAATTGAGGAAGCTTTCCATATAATGATAAGAAAATGTCTCGAGAATATACTGTGACATGGAAAAGTAAGTTGAAAATAGCATTTTACTATATGCTGTCTTTTTTTATAGGAAAGGGGGAGAAATAAGAATTTCCTTGAGGATGACAATATATAACAACAGGGGAGAAGGAAGACTGCTCATTGTGTAACATTATGCATTTTGGTTTGATGTTGGAACCTTGTTGAGCATATTATTGATGTGTATGTAAGTGATGCATTTTCTGAGACTTTGTGAGGCTACCTTCCTTCACGACTCACGGCTTATCTGAACATTCTCTGTCCAGACTCCCTTGTCCTCCTCCTGAGGCTCTGTGGATGCCCCTGGTGTCCTCTGTCATCAGCGAGCACAGAGACAAACGAAGCCTGCGGTCAGCCTAATTTCTTTACTGAGTAGCAAACCAGATTTTCTAGCTGGATCCTCACTTTTTTTGTTGTTTGTTTCTTGTTGAAATTAAAAAATATTGCTTGTGTTCATTTTATTTGGCAGAGAGGAAACCTATTGGAAGTGTAGGCACAAATAATTGGAAGAGGGGGTTATTATTTTTATTTATACAGGAAATCCACATTATTAAGCTTCATTTTGAAAGAGTTAATTACAGAACTTAATTTTTACAGGATTTGAGCAAAGTGTTAGAAATTAAATTATTTTGTTTCAATTCAGCCTAGAACCAAAGCAAAGTATTTGTCCTATCAAAGAAGGGTTTGAACAATATTCTCCATGTCTTCTTCCCCTTTCTCAGCATCATCCAATTTTTTCATTTACCTGTATTTTCTCACACCCCCCTCCATCCCTCTTTTCTCTACATGAACCAACATTTCTTTCCCCTGAATGTCCCTTTTGGGTTCTTCTGTTGCTCTTTTTCATGCACAAATTGTTATCACTTCTGTCAGTCTGTCCCAATTCTGTCTATCACTATTTTTGACTTCCCTACCCTGTCTTCAGATTCTTCAACCTTCACTTGGTTCTTGTAAATTTTTGCTTCTATATTTCTTTATATTTTTCCCTACCATTTCTTAAGCTCTTTCTATATCCAGGACTTTTTCCTTATCACTTAACTCTATCCTAGGGTTTTATTTTCAATACTTTTTCTGCAGGGTGGGAGGGTCAGTGGGCAGGTACTGGAGACTTAACCCAGGGGCACTTAACCACTGAGTCACATCCCAGGCCCTTTTAAATTTTTATTTAGAGACAGGGTCTCGCTAAGTTGCTTAGGGCCTTGCTAAATTGCTAAGGCTGACTTTGAATTTGTGATCCTCCTGCCTCAGCCTCCCTAGTTACTGGGATTACCATCATGTGCTACCAAGCTTGGCACTTTAACCTTCTATGCTAAAGGACGCATACATGCCCCATGAGAATCAGTGGTAGAAATTTCACAAAGCAAGCAAGCTACAAAAATGGGGCTGAGCCATGGAAACATCCTGACCAACAGAGCCCTCTACACCATGCAAGTGAGGGCATACATTCAACTTCACAGTGACATCCTGCCAGGATAACCAACAGCATTTTAAATACACTCTGGAGAGTAATCCTTTATCAGATATATGATTTGTTGTTGGAAGACAACAAAAAATTAGATAACATGAACTTTGTCAAAATTTTAGACTTTTGTGTACCAGAAAACACTATCATCAGTGGAATAAGAAGATGTATAACTCACAGAATGGAAGAATGTTTACAAATCATAACCTAATGGAGGATTACTATCCAGAATGAATAAAGAACTACAACAACCAAACAACAGGAAACAATGCCTGCCCATTTTTAAATTGGATTTTTGTTTTTGCTGTTGAGTTTTTGAGACACTTTATATATTCTAATTTCCATTTTTCTTGTTAGCTATGAGCTTAGGAAACACTTTCACCACAGTCTGTAGCTTAAACATTCATCCTCTTCACAGAATCTTTTGATGAGCTTCAAATTGTCTCTTTTGGACATTGAATCTAAGAGAATTTGCCTCCCCTGGATTCTGAAGACATTTTCCATTTTTTTTTAAATTTATAGCTTGTTTCATGCTTAAAGCTCTGAAGCATTCTGAGTTAACTTTTATATAAGTTATAAGGCATACTTTGAAGTTCATTTTTCTTTCCTGATGGATGTCCAATTAATTCAATACCATTTTATAAAGGTTATCTTTCCTCCATTTAGTCGCCTTTACATTGTTGTAATATCAGTTGCACATCTTGGTATGGGTCTATGTCTAGTTTCTCTATTCTGGTCCATTGATCCATGTCTCTCTCCAATATCACAGTGTCTTGATTATTATAGCTATATAGTTAATATTAGTATTAAGTATATTGTTTCCTCCCACTGTATTTTTAAAGATGTTTTAGCTATTCTAGGGTCTGTGGCTTCCCATAAAAATTTTAGAATAAGATTATCTATGTCTAAAAAAGTCCTTGCTGGGATTTTAATAGGTTTTTTTTTTAATGAATAAGTCAATGTTGAGAGGATTGACATTTTTGTTTTCCAATACATGAATATGATGCATCTGTCTATTTATTTAGTCTTCTATGATTCCTTCATCACCATTTTGCATTTTTCAGCATATAGATCTCATCCAGGCTTTAACTGTATGTCATTTTGTTTAGGGTGATTGCAAATGTTATTGTAGTTTCTGCATATTCATTGTTAGTATATAGAAATGTGATTGATATTTGTGTGTTGAACTTCTGAACTGGGACCTTGCTGAACTTTCTAGTTCTAGTTCTTTTAAATTTTTTGTGTTTTGGCCCAAGATATGGTTTATCTTGTTGAAATCTCCATCTATGTTCAGAAAAATGTGTGTAATCTGTCTTCTGATGAGCGGTTCTGCCAATTACATCCTGTTGGTTAGTTGTGCTATTCAGATGCTCTATATTCTTGCTGATTATCTGTCTGGTAGTTATATCAGGTGTTGGGGGTTGTGATGAAATCTCCAACTGGTACTAGATTTTTTTTCCTGTCAGCTCCATTGGTACATTGAGACTGTGTTGCTTGGTGTATTCAGGGTCATTAGGTCTTCCTGGTGCATGTTCTTATGCCTCATGGGACATCCCTCTCTGTTTCTGGGACTGATAAAAACATTTTAAAAAGTCTGTATGTCAATGCCCTTGAAATGATAAATGAATAACTATGACATTTCCACATAATGGAATACTGTTCAACAACAGAAACAATTCATGCATTCAGTGAGTAGTGTGATTCTTTTCTTTTCTTTTTTAAAAAAAAACTTAATTTAAAAAATTTAATTTTTTACACAAATGGAGCACAATTTTTGATTTCTTTGGTTGTATGTAGAGTCTCACCATTCATGCAATCATATTTAATTGTTCTAAACTGATTTAGAGTAAGTAAGTTAAAATTCCAGAGTTGTGCCTGGATACTGTAAAGCTAAAGACACAAAGGATCATAAACAAATATTCTGCTCTTGTTGGCATATTTGTTTCTCAGAGGGGATGGATTTAGAATCTGAAGTTACTTTATTTGTACACAAGTGTTGAACAAATAAGTAAATATGTTGTAGAGAATGGTAGCCAATTTCTTTCAGTTAGAAATAAGGAAACAGGGAAGTCCAAAATGAACCTGTGATGTTGCTTTGAGTTGCAGGATCAATATAGACTTGTGAGTTTGTGCTGTGTGTGTCTGTCTGTCCATCCATCTGTCTCAAACCTCTCTACTGATCTCAACCAAGTTCTATGGTAGGGAAATACATGACTATCCTAGAATATCCTGTGATGACAAGTAAGGAATAGCTAAGATAAAACAAGTCAAGAAACACAATAAAAGCAGAAAAGGATGGGGTTACGTTGAATGAGCACAGTAATAAAGCTGAACTAGTTCTCAAGGTCCAAAGAATAATTACCAAAGAATTCTCAGTGAATAACCTGAGCTAAAAAATAGTAATGGTAGTATTGAAATATAATCTGAAGAATAAGATAAACACTCAGGAGTCCACATGACACAAAGGCATAACTGAAAACGTAAATAAATAAAAGCAATAACTCTTCTTTACATAAGAATCCCAATTAGTAAATACAGAAGGAAAGTGGGATATATTACAAAATCATCATTAAAATGAATATATAAAAACCTAAGTAAACTTAAAACAATTTATCATTATACAGATAAAATTTTTACAAGAAAGATCCATTGGTGAATGCTGAATAGTGGGTAAATTTCTAATAGAAAGTGTATACTTTCCTAAGTATCTGTCCCCAAGTACTTAATAATTATGATGAAAAATATAGAATTTTATAGTGAAGGGCTCAAGTAGATGCTATCTAAACCATGTGATCAAGGTTAGCTGCATCAGCAATAAATGATCAACATCACTTGCCCACTTCCTGTGTGTCAAGGGCACATCACTTTGTTTCCTCCCCAATAATTAATATACTCAATCTAATCATGGAAAAACATCAGAAAACAAAAAAATTGAGGTACTTTATATAAAATACTGGTTCAGAACTTTTCAAAATGGTCAGAAGTCTGAAAGGCAAGGAAAAACAGAAATTATCACAATTTGGGGAAACTCAGGAGACAGACATGAAGACTGAACATAAGATATATCTGGAACTAAAATGAATACAGTAGTAGAAAAATTGGTGAAATCCAAGTAAGTCTGTGTTTTAGTTTTGAATTTGGAACCAATGTTGGTTTCTTAGTTTTGATAAATATTCTATGCTTCTGCAAGATATTAACATAAATAAATCTGAGTGATAAATATATTGTAATTTTGTACTATTTTAACAAGTCTTTTCTAGGCCTAAAATTATTTTAAGAATATGAATCAGACATTACTTTCATATGTTGGTACAAGACCAATGTAATTCCGCATCATGTATAACCAGAAGAATGGGAAGTTATACTCTGAGTATGTATAATATGACAAAATACATTCTACTGCCATGTATAATTGAAAATAACAATAATAAGTAAATTAAAAAAATATATCATCAGGTCACCTTGTGTATATAGTAGGGAAACAACTGAATATATAAAAACCTAAGTGTATATAATTTTTTAAAAAATAAGTATACTTTTTCTTCTTTTCTTGTATCAGTTATATTCCTGGGTAACCACACAGTAGATGAAAGGAAGTGTTGCTTCATAAAAGCAACCAAACAAATGGAAACAAGAGGTCTATAGTTACCAGGAAGCCTGGCAAATAAGGAGTTTAGAAATAATCAGTCCCATCCTCACTGCAAGAGAAAAACTGAATAAACTGAAAATCAACAACTCTTCTTAGGCCTATCAGGGAATTGATGTCACAGGGAAACTCTTGCCCTCTGAATTGCAAAGATAGACAAGCAGATACTGAGAATCACAGCTTATCAGAAGAGGAAACGCAGGAGCAGGAAATGTGCTGGAGCCAGTATTAGGGTAGAAAATTTTAAACTGTAGTTGACAAATTATGGAAGGCTCAAGGTAGACAAGCTTGAGAGTTACAGTGTTAAAAGAAGGATCCAGTATTCAGTGGTCAGGGATAGGCACAGTTTTGTGAGTTTTACTTCCACGATACCTACAAAGTTCTCACAGTAAGAATTAGAGAAAAATTACCTTTTCTTTTTAAAAAATTATTGGTGTACATTAATTACATATATTTATAGGTTACAATGTAATATTTTGATAGATACTTACAATGTGTTATAATCAAATTAGAATTAAAAGACTTATCCACTATCTCCAACTTTTAACTTTTTTTTTTTGTTTTGGGAACATTCAAAATCCTTTCTTATCACTGTTTAGAAATATATTATAAAATTATTGTCAGCTATAGCTATTTTATTGCACTATAGAATGCTAGAACTCATGTTCCTGTCTGGGTGTATTTTGTGTCCCATCATCAACCTCTTTCTATCCTCCACCCCTTCCCAGCCTCTGGTAACCACCATTCTAACCTACTTCAATGAGATCAGCTCTTTTTTTTTTTTTTTGATTACACATATAAGTGAGTGAGAATGTGTAGTATTTGTCTCTCTGTGTCTGGCTTATTTCACTCAATATAATGTACTCCAGACTCATCCATGTTGCTAAAAATTAAAAAATTTTATTTAAAATTTTTTTATTTTTTTATAATTGTACACAATAACTTTATTTTATTTATCTATTTTTTAAATGTGGTGCTGAGGATCAAACCTAGGGCCTTGCTTGTGCGAGGCGAGCATTCTACCACTGAGCCACAACCCCAGCCCCCAAAATTTAATTTTTGTGGATGAATAATAATCTATCATATGCATGCTACATTTTCTTTATCCGTTTATTCATCAATGGACATCTCAGTTTATTCCACATCTGTGCTTCCACCAGAGGGAGAGGAAAACATGCATTTTGAAGCCTGACCAGAATATTCTGTTCTTAACAAGGCCTCTCCTCAATGGAAATTATTTTATCAGAGTCTAACTGACTTATGGGGAAGGAAGTACTCAAGTCTATCTCTCCCACACTTCCTGTCTCATACTGGGGGCAAACAGGTCACCAGGAAGCACTTAGGAAGGTCACAGCCCAAGGGTACGGTCCCACTAAAAGACTGAGACCTAATTATGGAACTATGGAGTATGTCTCTCTCCTCACACCATGACAACCCACTAGTTGGGCTCCCTGTGTGACAACAGGAGATCACAATTCATAGAATGGCATGTCTCAGACCTTATTTAAGGAAAATCTCTAGGAGACCTAAGGAAAACAGGAAAGACAAAAACAACAAAATGGAAAGAAATTATATCTTCTGGCACCTACAGCAAATGGTAAATACTGCTAATTCCTAGCGTGGTAAGTGTGAAACCCCACAGTGAAAGCTACTAACCTCAGTTCCTTTTATCTAGTACATCATGTCAGGCTTTTGACAACAACAACAAAAACTTCAAGGGTAATAAAAGAAGAAAAACATTATTTGAAGTGACAGAGCAAGCATCAGAACCAGACTTAGATAAAGCAGAGATTTTGGAATTCTCAGACTGATAATTTGAAACAACTATAATTAGTATACAGCTCTGTGGCAAAAGTGGTCAGAATGCAAGAACAGACTGGTGATGTAGGCAGAGGGATGAAAAGTCTAAGAAGTAATTAAAAGAAAATGGAAGAAAAGATATCCAAAGGAAATGGAATCAATGTCAAAGAGATACTATCTTCACTGCTGCATTATCCACAATAGCCTAGATAGGAAAACAACCTCAGTGTCCATCAGTGGATGAGGAGAAAAAGAAAATGTAGAATACTACACAGTAGAATACCATTCAGCCTTAAAAAGGAAGAAAACCCTATCAACTGTGACAACATAGAAGATTCTGAAGGGCATAGTGATAACTGAAATGAGCAAGACACTGAAAGACAAATGGCACGGGATCTCATGCAGATGTGCAATCAAAAAGAGTGGGACTCATAGAGTCAGCAGAAGTTAGAGGTATAGAATTCTAATCTCCACTAGAATTCTATACCTAGAGTAATTATCTTTCAAAAATTAGAGAAATAAACAACTTTCCCAAACATAAATGAGGGAGTTTGTCTTGTGTCATAAGATCTTTGAAGTGGTGTACTGTATTTGAAAATGAAGTTGAATTAGTGTTAAAGTTTATATTGAAAAATTTTGGCCAACAATTAAAAATCATTTAAAAGAGAAATAGCATTGTTAATTTACAAGAGGAGAGAAAATTAAGTCAAATATGCTTAATTAAGTAAAAATTGCTCAACTAAAATGAGAGAAGGCCAAAAAGGTGTTAGGGAGGAAGATAGAAAACAGTAACAAGTACGGTCGCTAGAATTTCAAAAATCACTTAAAACCTCATTATTCTAGTAATTCAATCCATAGAATTTCAGGATGGACCAAAAAATAAGACTCAACTATAGATTGTCTATCACTAATTGATTTTAACTGTAAATATACAGATAGGTTAAAAGTAAAGTACAGAGAAAGATATGCCATGTTAATACTAATCAAAAGAAAGCTGGAATAGCTATACTAATTTCAAACAAAGAAGACTTCAGAGCAAGGAAAGTTATTGGGGATTAAAAAGAGACATTTCATTATGATTAAGTTGATTAATTCAACCAGGAAAGTATCCCAATTCTTAGTATACATGAGCCTAACAAAACCATCAAAATACATGAGGGAAAATCAGACTGACCTTCAGGGAGAAATAGATGAGTGTACTGTTCTAGTTGGAGACTTGAATACTCCTCTATCTGCAATTGACAGGTCCAGCAGGGAGAAAATCAGTAAGAAAATAGCTGAACCAAACAACACCATCAATCAACTGGATCTAATTGCCACTTACAGAATACTTCATTCAACAACGGCAGACTATACCATCTCCTCCACTTTGCATGCTAAGCTTCACCAGGATAGATCATATTATGGGGTCATAAAACATGCTTTAACATATTTAAAAGAATAAATGAAAGCAAAATGATAAAGTAAGTATTTTGCAGGTTTACAATGATCAACCAGGTAATGGATCCATTGAGTATCATTTGTGACATGAGAAAAATGAAAACCAGCCACAATCCTGTTGAAAGACTACACCATCAACTATAGCCTCATCAACAGGATTGAACCTGATTCTGATTGATTAGCTCGATTGAGCTCCTTGTTTGCAGAAAATGGATAGGTCAGAAAAACATGTTGAGTTGCCCAGTGAATCTGAAATTCAGGAAGTAAGAAACTTCATAGGTACAACAGCTCTGATTCTTCAACAGATAAGTTATGAAAAACAGAAGATGGAGGAGAAAGGGTAGAGGAGTAATCTTTAGATTGAAAGATATTTAGCAAGTTGGTACAGTATACATAACTATAGTATAGTGTCTAGTACACACACTTGAATGATAAAACCATGAAGAAATGAAAGCAAAGTCTTCTTATAAAAGTTGGCATAGTTACATTTAGAGGAAGGGACTGGCTGAAATGGGGCATGGAGGAGGGTTTTTGGGGGTGGCTGCAAACTTCTATTTCTTGACCTGGGAGGTGGGGACAAAGGCATTTGTCTTATAATCATAATTAACTAATCTTTGAATTTGTTTTGGTCTGGTTTTCTGTTTCATCTGAAAATACTAAGATAAATAGCAAATCAATTAATGTATACATAAATCTAAGAAAAAGAATTAATGAGAAGTATGTTCTGGAATTTGAAAGAAAGAAAGTGAATTTAGGGGAAGAACTGAGATCTCCTTCTGTCTTGATTCCCTTCTGTGCAAATCACAGCCCCTTGACCATCAGCACAGACGGCCCCACACAAAGCTTTCTGATTTATTTGACTTTCTAGCTCCAAGGTCAGCCACAGCCACCAGATGACAAAAGAGTGAATGTGACTGGATTAGCAAGCCACTGAGTTGTTCATCTTTAGATTAGGCATACAGCAGTTGAGGAAAGATAGAAGTCCAGGGCAGCTGGGATTCTCTCCTTTCTGTGTGTTCATAGAAGAAGAGGAAAGGAGTTACTGTCATTTCCAGTATGTTCTGTATCTCTTGTTGAGTATGTTTTTGGTCATCTTCCCTTTTGATAGCCTGACTTTTCTATCCATATTGTTGAATTAATTTCTTTAATTTCTTTGTGTCTATTTGTGCATAAGAATTGTCAAGTCATGCAAACTTAAAATTATCAGGTCATTAAATTTGAAGATCCCTGAATCAATCTGAGAAATGTCATTATCTTATCCTTATTCTGTGCTCACCATCCAAATGCTTGGCTTTACTAATTATTACTTAAGCAGTATCCATTCTCTTTTAAAAGGACAAATACAAATTAAATCTCAATTTGAAATTTCAACTGACTTGGTAGCTGCAGTTTCTTTAATGAACCAGCATTTCAGAGCCAAATTCTCAGAAGGAGCTTCCTGTGAGTGATTCTCAGGGTCTCAGCCCTGATCTCTCATGGCCAAATAAGTCCAGACTGGCTTGGGGTAGGGATTTGAAGGTAAACATCCTCTGCATAGGGGCTGTAGACTCAGATTTATCTTTTCTGCATATCAGTCACCAACATAGAAAATCAGTGCCATAATATCAGATAATCATTGAGTTATAATGATTATAACTTTGAATATCTATCATCTATGGAATCTGAAATCTGCTAAGTCATGATACAAGAAAAGTATGATTTAAAACATAATTTGCATTAGTAGAATGTTAAAACCACCACTGTGGAATCCCATAGTCATTCTCTCTGGAAACTTCAGCTTTGATTCAAATATTCTGACTACACATTCATAAATCTGAGAAACTATGAGTTATACAGTCATAATGTCTTAAAGATGCAGCTGGGGATGCTGGAGCAGTATTTTCATGCAAGCTGAGGATGTGAAGATTGAGGACATGCTTGGCTATGGCAGGAATATCTCATTGTTCACAGAAGTCTTTTGGGGGACTCAGATATTCAAAGTGGTGAGAAGGAGGAAGAGACTAGCAATATATTCTGCGTTAGTCACATACCAGTTGCATAATATGGGTCAAGTACAAGATGTGGTATTATCCTAATTTTAGGAGTAAAGAAACCAAAGTTGAGAATGAGTTGATGTCAAAAGTCAACTGGTAGGTACCCGAACCAGGACTTTAATACCACATCTGTCAGAAGCTTCTGTGTGTGTATGTGTGTTCATGAAAGCTGTGAGATAGTTTAAAATGTTTTTATTACATTCTTTAAATTACACATAATGATTGTACCTATTTACCATGTGTGACATTTCAATACATATATGTAACATGTATTTATCAGATCAAGATAATTAGCATATATATATCACTTTTGACATGTATGATTTTGTTGTGCTGGGAACATTCAAAATCCTACTAGCTATTTTGAAATATCCAATTAATTCTTGTCAATCAATCCTACTGTCAAGTTATCCTACTGTGCTTATAGAAATTTAGAAGTTATTCCTTTTATCCAGCTTCACCCCTATCTTTACTCATTATCCATCCTTTCTCCATTCCCCCTCTACTACACCCTTTCTAGAATCTGGTAACCATGATTCTATTCTCTAATTATTTGAGATCAATTTCAGAGAAGCTTAGATAGATGGTAATGACAGTGGTAAGGGAAAGATAATGGAGGAGTCTGCATCTCTCTAGCCAGGGTCCACCTCAGTTACCTGCAAAATCTCCTAATCATGTGCACCTACTCCTCATCTGGGCAGAATAGCAAGAGCGGGCTTTTAGCTAACTCACGGGGCTTGCAAATGGTCTTCTGGTAATAATCTGAGTACTTAAGTATCCACACAATTTTACTCGTCCTCTTCTCAAATCCCAGGGCTATTCTGGGAGAAGATATAGGAGTGGATCCCAAATTAATGGATCTGCACATAAGAATAACTTCCTGATCTTTAAAAACTCCCCAAGCTCTGGCGATCCCCAGGCCAGTTAAACAAGAATCCCCAGAGGGACATGGGGGATTACCACCATGAATATATTTTGAGCTCTCTTGATAATTGATTGTAGTAGGAAGAAAATATTGGAAGCCATAGGATTATTTTGTTATTCGGTAACAATGATTTCATTTAAAAACCAGTTCTTCATTAAGTTCAAACCCAGATGAATGGGATCTGAAAGGATGCTTGGCCTGGATGCTCTTCAAAATCATGTTTAGACAGAGATAAAGTCCCTAGATACTCAAGGTAGGAGCTCCCTGAACTTCATATTCCTTTACTGAGACATTGTGAATTGTGTTTTAGGGCTTTTCTTCTTTGGAGTCAACAAATTGCCTATTTTTGATTAACTAATGAGGTTTGGGCTTCTGTTATTTGCAAGAATTGACCTAGTTTCCCAGATTGCCCAGGACTCTCCTGAATATAGTTCTGGAAAATCTCATATCTCAGGAAACACTGCAGTTGCAGTAAAATGGAGATGGTCAGTTACTCCACTTGCTACCAATGTGTTCTGGCTATTTTGCTTCTGGATTTCTTGGGATGTTCTCTCTTCATTCTCCCAAATGGGTTCCTAAGTGAACCACCATGATTATTTAACTTAACCACATGGGATTCTGAGTACATTCCCCACATATGTTTTGAGATGCCATCCTAACCTTCACTGGCTTCCATCCTCATACATGACTCCTGCTTCACTTTTATTCTTCAACCAACACAACCCCTATTCCCTAATTCACAAGCACCTCCAAGTCAGAATGACACTTTTAACTCTGTCTCTGCAGATCAGATTAGGGGCACCTTGTGTGGCTCATAGTCATTGATAACAGAAGCATGAAGCACTTTCTAGCTATCTATTCTTACTCCTGACTTTGTATTCTTGTTCAAAGTTGAAGGTCACCTTCTAGGAAGTTAAGAAAGCAAAACAGTTATTACTTTAGGCTTTTTCCCCTTTATATACAGATTTTTCCACAATACCTTATGTAACTAGGAGTATATCTTAAGGATTCATTAAAGAAAATGAACAACAGGAATCGTAATCTGGGGTGGATCTTTGTAGAGAGCAGGCTGTGCTTTACTTTGAGTTACTTCATTCTATGTAGACCACTAGTTTTCAGGTTTTGCCTAAACCTAAGTTACACCACTTTGGAAAGCAATAGTTTGCCATATGCTACTTGCTACTCCATTTTGAGTTCATGTGCTGAGGTGGAATGACTCTACCCTTTGTTTGTACAAGTGAACAACCATCATCTGCCTGGAACAACCATAAGTCACAACCTAAGTCACAATAAATAATTTAATCATGTTAATAAAAATGACCACCTATGGACTTATCATATTAATCAGAAGCACATGGAAGCACATGGATGCATGGGCATATCAAATTTGTATTGGAGCAACTAGGCCCGGGATCTTATCAAACACATCAGACCACTGAATGATACAACCCCTCACTCATGGCCCATAAAAGGAGAAGCACCAGCAGACAGGACTTAGTGATACCCTAACCCTGTTACCTGATCACTCAAGTCTTCCCCAGGAAAATAACCAGAGTAACAAACTTCTGAATCTTTGTCCTCAGGCTTCTTCTGCCTATGTTGACCACAGCCAACCCCAACCTAACATCTCGGGCTGACAGTCGAACCTGAAAGAGAACCAGGCATACATCTGGAGCTTGGTCTGGAATAAATTCCTGTGGTTTGACAGTTCTGTGGCCTGAACAAGTTCTTTCATTGGTTCCTCATTTTATCTGACCACATTCAGTGACTCTTTGCACTGTCTCTCTCTCTCTGCCTTTGCTCTCAGTTCAGCCTCCTGACTCCCTGTGGCTGCCTTAAGCCTTTCTCAGCCTTCTGTAACCAATATATGTAATTATGTAAAGTGTGATGTGTGTTTGTCCATTGTTCTCTGTGTGGCTCCATTTTCCCCATTACCTATCAAGCAGTTCATTGTTAACAAACCTCTCACTTTAAATACTAAAGAGATAGGTCCTACTTTATTTAATTCACATCCATAATAACTACCAGGGAAAATCTTGTCTTTCTAGACCATCCCTTAGGTTCCTGGCTGTTGTAGTAGTTAAATTCAAGCCATTACTGGTCCCTAATTCAGCAGCTGTGAACTAACTAGGAGTGGAGATCTTGACATGACTACCTATTGTACCCTCTCAGAAGTGTAGGCACAGCATTTTATCTTAGAAACAATAAGAAACTCTGTGACTGGCATACCTAAGAAGATGATAAAATCAGCATTGGATGAATCCACATAGATAATGAGATGCAACTCTAGCCTTTTAGATTATATATTACAAACAGCCAGAAATATTTGGGTTTGAACTTTAGCTTGTTTTTACCAGTTGACCTTATGCAATTTACATTATCTCTCTTGTTTTCATCTCTAAAGGGTAAGATGAGCATACTTGACTGTTGGGCTTGTCATGAAGATTGATTAATGCAGCCTACATGTGCACCTGGCACACAATAGGGCCTTCTTAACTACTGGCTTCTAATGTGGACTCAAGCATTTCATTCTCCTGTCTCTTTGTCCTCAGCCATCATAACGCACCATGACACAGCACAAGATGGGCTCTTCAATCAGCAATCAGCTCTCTTTTGGATGGAGCACAAGCTGGTTGGATTTGGGCATCCAGCAGCCCTCCATCAGTCCTGAGTCTCTTATGTAATCCAAGCACATGATCAGAGATCTTATACCTTAAACCTGAATCATCAATCTCAGTGCTAATGGAATATAGAAAAACGCTTTCCCCTGGAAGATCACTAAAAGGTCACAGTCTTGTTTTCCCCTGATAGATTTTCTGTCATATTATATAGTAATGTTCTGTTGGGTGGTGAGATTACTGTCCTCTTGAGAATAATAGCCATCTCTGTAGCTGTTACCCAACTCTCCAGCTGGGCTGTGAGTTTCTCCAGAGATGACGTTTGAATCACTGGCCTTTAATTTTTAACTAGTTTTTATCTTAAAGGAACACAGATGAACAAAATCAACTCAACCCTATCCCTCGGTTTATGGCACATTAGCCATTAATATTTACAAAGTTCCTTTTGTGTTATTTTACTCCCTCCCTCAATCAGTTATTAATTCTTTATTTATATTACTTATTAATTGTATCCTTCATCTACGACCCCCTTTCCCATTCTGCGCCCCACCTTGGTCCTCGCAATGGGCACACATTGACATAAAGTCCTTTCAAAGCACTTTAACACATTCACTTAAACAAAAGTGTAATAAGAGTTGTTGTGTGCATATGTGATTTTTGCAAATAATGCTTGTTTCACTAACTACATGTATGTTGATATATGTAAATTCTAATTCGTTAACTTTGGTGCTGAGATCTGTACTATGTGCACATATAACTATCACTATCCATTTCTGTAGGGAAGGCTATCCACATTAACCTCAGAGCCTTGCTCTCACAACTAAAGTCTCTTTTCTTTTTTCATGGGATATACCCTAAAGGAAGACTCCTGAGTCAGAAGGTATACAATTATATAATTTTTCCTGAGTGCATTCCAGAAAGGCTCCATTAGTTGTTAATTCCCAAAGTTCACATACTCACTAGCATTTGGTCAAGTTTTCAGATTTTTGGTTCTATCATGTCAATATGGTAACATGATGCTTAGTTTTTTATACCTCAGATCATTAGCAAGGTTAAGCACACATTCATTAAGTTAAGAGATATTCTGCCTAGTTTTTCATCCAAAGGCTTTCTCGTGTTTCTTGACCATTTTTTTGTATTAAATTATTGGCCTTTACCTTGCTGATTTACAGAAGTTCTTTGTATTTTCTATATGCAGAATAAAGCAAAGCTCAACACCATTAATATGTTAAGTTTACATTTGCTAAATAGAAATCACCAGTTCTGAATGAGGCTTGTCCATCTTCTTCTTGTCCAACTTCCTCTATTAGCTTAAATTTACTTTCTTATGGAAACAAACCTATTTGATAGTATTTTTATGTGCATCTGTAAGGTAGACACATACATGAACACATACTTGGCTCTGCTGGAAGGTCTAGGCTACTTCCATGGCTCCTGTCCTACTAGCACACTTTTTATTCAAATGGTTTTGTACTACGTATTATTACCACCACATCTTGAGCTTTATTTTTGGAATTTGTTTAGTAAGTTATGAACTTCTATAATCCATTTTTTAATTTTTATTGTTGGTAGTTCAAAACATTACACAGTTCTTAATATATCATATTTCACAGTTTGATTCACGTGGGTTATGAACTCCCATTTTTACCCCGTATACAGATTGCTGTAACACATCATTTACACTTCCATTGATTTACATATTGCCATTTAGTGTCTGATGTATTCTGCTGTCTATCCTATTCTCTACTATCCCCCCTCCCCTCCCCTCCCCTCCCCTCTTCTCTCTCTACCCCCTCTACTATAAATCATTTCTTCCACTTGTATTATTCTTCTCTTACCCCTCCTTTCCTCTTATATGTAATTTTGTATAACCCTGAGGATCAACTTCCATTTTCTTGCAATTTCCTTTCTCTCTCCCTTTCCCTCCCACCTCTCATCCCTGTTTAATGTTAATCTTCTTCTCTAGCTCTTCGTCCCTACCCTGTCCTTGTTTACTCCCCTTATATCAATGAAGTCATTTGGCATTTGTTTTTTAAGGATTGGCTAGCTTCACTTAGCATAATCTGCTCTAATGCCATCCATTTCCCTCCAAATTCTATGATTTTGTCGTTTCTTAATGCAGAGTAATACTCCATTGTGTATAAATGCCACATTTTTTTTATCCATTCATCTATTGAAGGGCATCTAGGTTGGTTCCACAATCTTGCTATCGTGAATTGTGCTGCTATGAACATCGATGTAGCAGTGTCCCTGTAACATGCTCTTATTAGGTCTTTAGGGAATAGACCAAGAAGGGGAATAGCTGGGTCAAATGGTGGTTCCATTCCCAACCTTCCAAGAAATCTCCATACTGCTTTCCAAGTTGGCTGCACCAATTTGCAGTCCCACCAACAATGAACAAGTGTACCCTTTTCCCCACATCCTCTCCAGCACTTGTTGTTGTTGGACTTCCTAATGGCTGCCAATCTTACTGGAGTGAGATGGTATCTTAGGGTGGTTTTGATTTGCATTTCTCTGACTACTAGCGATGGTGAGCATTTTTTCATGTACTTATTGATTGATTGTATGTCCTCTTCTGAGAAGTGTCTGTTCAGGTCCTTGGCCCATTTGTTGATTGGGTTATTTGTTATCTTATTGTCTAATTTTTTGAGTTCTTTGTATACTCTGGATATTAGGGCTCTATCTGAAGTGTGAGGAGTAAAGATTTGTTCCCAGGATGTAGGCTCCCTGTTTACCTCTCTTATTGTTTCTTTTGCTGAGAAAAAACTTTTTAGTTTGAGTAAGTCCCATTTGTTGATTCTAGTTGTTAAATCTTGTGCTATGGGTGTCCTATTGAGGAATTTGGAGCCCGACCCCACAGTATGTAGATCATAGCCAACTTTTTCTTCTATCAGACGCCGCGTCTCTGATTTAATATCAAGCTCCTTGATCCATTTTGAGTTAACTTTTGTGCATGGTGAGAGAAAGGGATTCAGTTTCATTTTGTTGCATATGGATTTCCAGTTTTCCCAGCACCATTTGTTGAAGATGCTATCCTTCCTCCATTGCATGCTTTTAGTATAATCCATTTTTAATTTTCCACAAATAAGATGATTGCAAAAATAAAACCTAGCTATTAGAAATATTCTGTTTATATAGATTAATAACTGGCAAGATTATTAAAAACTTTGAAAATACAATTAAAGAAGACATAAAATGTAGGAGAATTAACATGAATATATTGGATATTTTAGTAAGGATATTTTAAATATGCAATATTAAATTTATATGAAAAATTCCTCTAAAATCAGAGTAAAGAAGGAAAAAAAAGCATCTGTGTAAAAAAATGAAGTAGGATAACATCCATTAAGAGATATTAAAAACTTATAAAAGTGGGAAAGTAGAAGGACTCTTAGCATATGAGTTCCAGTCCACAGAATGCTAAGTGCCTAAGTGCAGTGAAGCCAAGGAATAAAACAGAGTATTTACTCCAGGGAGTAAGAGCATGAAGCTTTTATACCATTGAGAAAACAAACATTTTCAGAAATTAAAAATATGATGGGAAAACAAAATATTTTACAGAAAACAGGACAGATAATAAAGAGTAGTTTCTCTCCCCCAAAGTCGTAAAACAACAAACAGATAAATGTTAAGAGAGAAAGGAAAAAAAATGACCAATTTGCAATTTGGGAGAACAAATATCCATATAGCTGGGGTTCCAAAATGTGAGAACAGATAAAACAGAAGAAAGATAAATAACAAGAAAATAATACTAGAAAGAGTTTAGGCATTTGAGGGCAGGAGTTTCCAGATCAAAAGTTCCCACTGAATACCTGATACTAGGTATAAAAGGGAATTTCATGAAATAAACCACTGTGATATTTCAGAACACTGTGGAAAAGAGCCCAAAATATGTTCAAAACATCAGGAAAATAAAAAGAGTCATTAAAATGTCCTCACACAGTAAATAGTGCCTTTATCTTGCTACTGAAAAAATATTTCCTCATAGACTTCTATATAACTTAGACAATCAATCTTGCCTAAGGATACAGTGACAATAATTTTAGATAGTAGGGTCTTAAAACATATAGTTGCCATTGCAGTACATACTTTCTGAGATTTGGTTACTGAAATGTGACATAATTTTTTTTAAAAAAGAGGTTAGTATGATATCTTTAAAAAATTGGTAGAAGCAGCAAAAAGAATTTCTAGGATGATGATAAGAAAAATCTTGAGGATGACAATAGGTATTAAGCTTTCACTAAATTCAAGATTCCATAGGAAGATTATCTGGGAAAAATGGGAAGTTATTAGTGGTTTGGAAATGTTAGGAAAAAGTGCCTTTCTTTACTAGAAATTTTTTTTATGTGGAAGGCTTGATCACCAGCCTGTGGTGCTACTGGGAAGGTGCTGAGATCTTTAGGAGATAAGGCCTAACCAGGCTGGAGGCAGACCCTTCAAGGGGATGCCCCCAATGACCTAACTTCCTCAGGCCTTTCTCTTCCTCTCTTTTTGCTTCCTAGTCACCAGGAGGTGAACATGCTTCCTCCACCATAATGTACTGTGTTACCTTAGGCCTAAAGCAACCATAGCCCGAAACCTTTAAAAGCATGAGACAAAATAAATCTTTGTTCCTTTTAGTTTGATTATCTCAGGTGTTCCTTGCAGTGATGGAAAGCAAATAACACAAGAGAAAAGTATTTATTTAATAAATTTGAACAACAATTTAATTTAAAATTCATTGACAAGAATATTATGGGAACCAGAGACAATTAAACATAAAAACCTAGATGAAGTGGGAAGTTTTGTGAAAAAAAAGTTAAAATGACAAATTTGATACCAGAAAAAAGAAAACCATTTCTTTTTTTAAAAAAATTGTAAAGACTAATAACAAGTGAAAATACTAAAATTGATCAGATTCTTCCCTGCCCCAGAAGCTGCTGACACAGACAGTATTATATCGGAAAATTCTACCAAAGTTCTATTTATGTAGCTTCTATTTTACACAATCTGTTGAAGAAAATAAGCTTCCAAACTCATTTTCTGAAGTCAGTTAATAACCTTCATACCAAAACAGAGCAAGTAAATTACCAACAAAGAAAATGACAGACTGATTTCATGGGTGAACATACATTCACAAATCAGAGATAGAATATTACATAATGAAACCAATATTATTTTTTTAAATTAATGAAACAAAGTGATTGTGTAGTGTTGATCCCAGAAAAGCAGGAGTGCCATCAGAGAAGATTCAACATCAAGATTATTTATCAGAAAATCTACCAGTGCAATTTACTATCTGAGTGCATGTAAAGAAGAAAATCACATGGTTTTCTCAATACACCTATAAAAATCATATTAAAATTTTCAGTGTTTCTCACATTGAAAACCCACAGTAAATGAGACTTGGCTAATAATCTGTAAGAACAAATAAGAGCAACTAGCAAAATTGCCATATCAATAGGGCACCAGTGTATAAAAAATGAATTTCATTCCTCTAAACTAGTAATAACTGTTAAGAATATGTAATAGAACTGGGGATGTGGCTCAAGTGGTAACGCGCTCGCCTGGCATGTGCGGGGCGCTGGGTTCGATCCTCAGCACCACATAAAATAAAGATGTTGTGTCCACCGAAAACTAAAAAATAAATATTAAAAAATTCTCTCTCTCAAAAAAAGACAAATAATTTTTAAAAAGAATGTATAATAGAAATATTTAATTTGTAATAGAAATCATATTTATAAAATATTTAGGAAAACCTAATAAAAATAATTTATGAGATCTGCATGGAGGAAAACAATCTACCATTCTAAAGAACTGAATTTAAAGATTTTTGAAATAATTATAGATTCACCTGCATTTGTGAGCAATATTAGATAGAGGGCTTCGTATTCTTTGCCCTCAATTGTATTTGGTAAAACTGTTATAATACAGCCAGGAAACAGACATTGGCATAATCGACTTACCAAATTCAGATTTCCCAAATTCATCTCATTTGTGTGTGTGTGTGTGTGTGTGTGTGTGTGTGTGTGTTTAGTTCTATGCAATTTATCATACATGTAAGTTTATGTCTCTATGACTGTACTTAAGATACCCAATGGTTAAATTATCACAAGGGACCCTAATGTTGCCTTATATATCCAGGCTCCTGCCTCCCTTTCCCCATTTCCCTTGCATCTCTAACCATTGTCACCCACTTACATAATTTTGCCACTTAAAAGATGAGATATAAGTGGAATTGCACAGTAGATAGTCTTTTGTTATTGGTTTCCTGGATTTATCCAAGTTGTTGTGTGTTTATCAATAGGACATTCCTTTTTATTGCTGAGTAGTAGTCTGTGGTATGGATAGAACAGTTTATATAACCATTTGCCCACTGAAGGAGAGTTGGTTTGTTTGGGACTGTTAAAAATAAAATTACTGTGAACATGTATGAACATGTTGTGTAAAGATGAGTTTTCATTTATTTGGGATAAATGCCCATGAGTGCACTGGGCTATGTGGTAATCACATATTTGTTTGGTGTGTGTGTGTGTGTGTGTGTTTTGCAGGGGATGGAACCTGGACCTTGCACATATTAGGCAATCACTATACCACTGAGCTACATGCCCACCACCATATGTTTACTTTCATTAAAAATTCCAAACCAGTTTCCAGAGTACCTGAACCATTTTACATTCTCACCAATGATGAAGGGTAGCTTTCTAAATATAAGCACAAAAAAAGTTAGGTTAAAACTGCAAACTATGTGAAAGGGTAAAAATATAAAAGCACTTCTTACCTCATTTCTAATTACTGCAATTAATGACTGCCAACAGTCCCTTGATTAGCTTCCAGAGTTATTTTACCCAAATGGAATCATATTATATGTGCTATTAACTTCTTTATGAGTGGCTTCTCATATCTTTTCTCTATGTACATATCTATTCCATTCTTTGCAAGGCTTCATAGCATCTAGTTTGTGGATATGTCATCTTTTATTCAACTTGGAGTTTAACAGGCTTTTATGGAATTTCTTGTTCTTTTTGTTAATAAGCACAATACTATAATAAATATTTTAATCTATATTCTAAATGCATGCATTACTATATACTGCAAGATATATTATGAATGAGTATATTAAATAGAATTCAAATTAAATCTTCTTTTAAAATTTTTTTTAGTTGTTGATAGACCTTTATTTAATTTATTTATATGTTGTGCTGAGAACTGAACCCAGTGCCTAACACATGCCAGGCAAGTGTGCTACTGCTGAGCCATTGCCCCAGCCCTGAAAATTAAATCTTTTCCTGATATTCTCAAACTGTTCTCCTAAAGAGTTGCCCCATTTATACTCTCCACAATAGTGTATAGGAATAAATCTTTTCTTAAGCCCCTTAGACTCTGGACTTTATCAGAATTTTTAATCCTTACTAATTTGAAATACTGAATATAAAATCTGCTATAGTTTGGAAAGGCCCACTGTTACAGGCTTGGTCCCCTGCTGGGTGCTATTAAGAGGTGGCCTAGGGAGCATCTTTTGGTCATTGGGGAAATGCCCGCAAAGAGGATAGTGGGACCTTGGCTCTTCCTCTCTGGCTATGTGGTTTTGTTCCCTTCCTGTTCCCACCATGTTGGCCTGCCACAGGCCCAAAGCAAGGGGTCAGTAGACCATGGAGTGAAACCTCTAGAATTACAAGTTTAAACAATCCTTTTCTCTTTATAAGTTAATTACTTCAGGCATTGTTATAGAGACCAAAGTCAACTAACACAAATCTTAAATTAAGTCAAAGTAGTGTTGAAAGATCATATTCCAAAGTCTCCTTTTCCTCCAATCACATAGATAACATATACAGGGAAACAAAATTTTTAAAATGTGCAGGCAGGCTGCAAAGCAGGAAAATCACATCTGAGAAACCTAGAAAAACAGAAACTAGAGAGCTGATAGAAGCCTCTGGCTCCTGGGAGAAATGGGACATGAGCCATGTCAGTGCTGTGGAATAATATCTTCATAGAGCTGAATGTAAATAACTATCAAAATAGAATTCTATATACAGTTACACTATTTTTTTCAAGGAATATGGGAAGAGTACAAGCCACAGCATCATTTTTTAATCTCTCCTGATTATGGGGGGATGGGTACACAGAAATGGGGATAGCAACACCTCAATTCCACAGACAGCCTCAACAATAGAGCTAGATAACCCAGCATCCCTAAGAGTCCAGAAAAAAGAAGAAAACACTGAGCTCCCAAAGGCATGTGTAGCTTGGGTGTCTGAGAGTTCTGAGACCTTCAATATGACTATAGAGAGGGTTGTTAGCACATGCTTGCCATGCATGAGGCCCTTGGTTCAATCCCCTGCATGCATGTGCATACACACACACACACACACACACACACACAATTAAGGCAGGGCCAATTTTTATGGGCAAGGAAACAGTACTTAGAAAGGGCTCTTGCTTGGAAGTTAATGTTCTGCAGTTGCTGTCTAGATTCTTTTTCTTTACAAATAAAAAAAAAATGTTTTTTGAAGTGCAGGGGATAGAACCCAGGGCCTTGTGCATGCTAGCCAAGCATTGTACTACTGAGCTACACCTCCAGCTAAAGATTTATTCTTAATGATTTTATCTTTGAATTTTCCCAGTGAGAAAACAGAGCATACCCAGGCACTTGGAGGTTCAGCTTCGGTGTAATTCTATGTCTTGCTGCCTTTCTAGATGATTTCTCATCTCCTACTACTCAGCCTCTGCCTAACAACCATAATTACCCCATGGGACCTGAGGGAGAGTTCTAAATATGTGCACTCCAGGTGGTGAACTGTGAATTGAGGTTCCAGTGCTTATGAAAGTCTGTTTGCACTCAGCCCACAAGTATCTCTGTGTGCAACCAAGTGTAAAAATAAACAGCAGGTAAAAAACACCATTACAAGTTGGGAGAAAAACCACAGAAGACAAGTTTTATCTTTTGTTTTCTTATGATTTCATTTTCCATAGGGCCCCCCAAATTATGTGGAAAGCCTGGTGATGGTTTCTTTCTGGAAATTTAGAAAGGACAACTTTTGAAATCAACTGGAATTGGGAGGGGTTTTCTTACCTGTAAAGCAAGTAAGGGCCGAAAGATCTCAATAAGGTCTCAGGGGGCCAGAGTAGAGTAGGTCCTGCAAACTCTCAGTGGTACTAAACCAACCTCTGTTATAGAACAAAGCTCCACAGTGAGAAAAAAAAAATCACTGAGAAGAGCATCCAAATTTAGTTGCACAGGGACAAAAGAAAAAGAGAGTCCTAATACAGGTTTGGGAAGGTAGTATGGTTTGAATATGTTTCTCTTCTCCAAAGTTCATGTTGGAGTTTAGTCCTCATTGTGAAGATCAAGAGGGTGGAAAATTAATCCATCAATGATGCTTAGAGGTGGAAGTCTTTGGAAGGCAATTAGGATTAGGTAGGGTCATCAAGGTGGAGCCCCCATGATTGAATGTTGGTAGTTTTATAAGAAGAGATAGACTAGAGGATGAACACACACACACACACAACACACAACACACACACACGCACACACACACTCACACACCCCTCTGCTCTACCTCAGGATTCTGCCTGCAAGAAGGCCATAACCAGATGTGGGCAATTGACCTCAGGCCTTCAGAACCATGAGCCCCAAATAAAAAATCTTTTCTTTATGACTTACACAGTCATGGTGGTGTGTTATAAGCAATAGAACAGACCAAGATAGGAGGGGGACAGAGTCAGACTCAGAAAGCAAAATGCAATATTTTCTAACATTTCTCAAAAATAATAGCAGTGAGGATTCAAACAAAGAAGCAGTGAGTGAGCTCGTATGCACATATATATCAGTGTGTCTGTGTGTGTATGAGGTGGTTAAGCAGCCTTTGTCAGACTATTCTCTTTGCCTCAGATTCTGGAGTCTGATATTCCTGAAGGGCAGTTGGGAAAGGAAGAGGTCTGTACAGTGGAGGAGCAAGAACAAGCTGGAACTCAGGAGCATGTGCTGGCACCTTGTAAAGATGGACTGAGACCTGTATCAGATCTTGCTACCACTGGTACGGGCGGTATTGGTGTTCTAAGGCAGCCATGGCTCTGTCATGGAGCAAAATTCATACTTGGCTCAGACACCACAGACTTGCTGGGGAACGCAGAGTCTAGTTTCTGCTTCATGCCAGTATGCATGAGCTACCACATGGCCGTGGTTTCACTTCCTTCTTCCAAACCTCCCACAACAATCTCTCTATTCTAACAAATGGAAACAAAACCAATATAAGTGAAGGGATTTGTCAAGGAGACTCATTACAAAGCCTCCACAGTCCTGCAGAGCTCAGTATGATGGGAGAAAACCTGCTAAATCATGCCTCCTCTGGAAAGATTAGCACTAATTTCATGTAAAGTCAGCAACAGAAAAGGAAATAATCCATACAGAGTTTTTAATAGAAAAAAGAAATTAAGAAGAAAGAAAACAAAAGGTATTATAAGCATGCCAGATAGATATTTTACTCAAAGGCTTAGGAATATATCAATAGATGAAATCTATATCCTGATATTTTAAAATAATTTATTAAGAAAATGGATACAAAAGATGAAGTAGCATTAATTAGTTGTTAGAACTCAGGAATAAAAGGAATTTAAAGATAACAGCATCTTATAAATAAACACAAGACAAATCCAAATAATCATAATAGGAACCAGACAAATGAGAAAATACACTCCATTTAATTATAATGGGTCAAAATGCACTCTACTGTCATGTGTAACTAATTAGAACAAATAGGAAATATGTAAAAATAAAAGAATAATCATAATAGGGAATGTCCTAAAAATGTAGAAGAGAAAGCTAATATTTTTCAAAGAATATATATAAAGAATTTGAATGAAATTAATAATGTAAAATACTACTACTACCACTAATTACAAAAAAAATTTTAAAAACCCCAAATGCACAAAAACAAAAAAGCAAAATACAGATCAAAGGGGAGATTCAATAAAAGGGAATGAGACAAATACTAAGGGTTGTAATTTTTAAAATATTTTGAAAACCAAAGGTTTGAAAACATAGAATAAAAGATATTTTGCATACTTGGGAAGGTCACCAGAAAACAATCAACAACACAGTTCTAGTACTGAATTTTAAAGAAAAAGAAGAATTTGGGTATTCAGGAAAGAAAGAACATCCAATAGGAGAAATATATAAAAGAAAAAGAAAATAATACTATCATCAGACCTTTTAAGAGCAGCATTTTAGGCCAGAAGAAAGGAATACTATACTTCAAGATATTCAGATTTTTAATAAATGAGCCAAGGATTTTATATCCAGGCAAAATGACTTTGAAGTATAAAGGGAGCAAAAAAGTCATCAATATGCAAAACCTCAGAGAACATTTTCTAGGAAACTTTCCTAGGAATGTACAGAGAACAAGCTTTAGACAGTGAGATTACTGAAGAGACATTGGCACAAGGACTGTGGTAAACATTAAATGTATATTTCTATGTAGAACAAAGATTAAATATCATATATGGGCATAGAGGAAAGCGTGTATGTGATAGTTGTATGTTTGACAATGGACGTACAATTGAACTTTTTAAAAAGAGAGAAAATGAAAAAGAAAAACATCCAAAACCAATTTTGAATATTTATCTGTAGTCCTTTTGGTGACAATGATGCCACTTTTAGTCTGGATATGCTTTGATTGTAATATGAGATAAAATAAATGAGAAATAGATGTATTGTTGCAATTCAATTGTCCTAAGAACTGTTTTAGAACGAGGGGTTTTATGAACCAAAATTTAAGAGAGAAAAGCTTAAGAAGTAATCTGTAATCCTGAATTTAACTCTGAGTTACTTTATCATAAATAGAGATGAATGGACACATGGATGGATGGATGGATGGATGGATGGATGGATGGAGAGATAAATAGATAGATTGTCTTAAACCTATCCACCAAGGAGGCCTAAAAATAACATTTATAACCAAAAGACACCAGAGTTTCTTAGAGAAATGGTTGAAATAGCTTATTCCAGACCTAGGACAGAAAATGTAGGAGATGAGCTCAGGATATTATATTGTAACAGAGGACAGGAGCATAGACATTGTAAGACTGTGTTTAAAGGACCTGGGAGTTCCATCTACAGAATCTCCATTCACCAAAGACTGGGAAAATTGAGCATCAGTAATGTTGTCTATAATCAAAGCAGACTAAACAGGTGTACATCTGTGAGCTCACTATTAGTGCTCACAGATGTAAACCTATTAGTATAGATCCACCAAGATAGTATTAAATGCATAAGGGTTGGTTTATTTATTTTTTTTTTATTTGAAATGAAATGCCCATGTGGGAGAAAACAGGAAGCAGGCCCAAGAAGTGTGGGAGAGTTATCAGACTTCAATATATATGTGCTCCAAGGGGAAGAAGGAGGGGGATGCCTGGGTACAAGAGTCCTAGACTACCAGTCAAGAAGGTTTGGCAGGAGCATTGGGAACCAACTTTGAGACAAAGTTGGATGTCAAGGGAGTTCGGCATCTCCCAGGAACTGATGTCTTGGGAACATGAAGCAGGATGTCACAGGCATGGCCTCAGCACAAACAGGGAGAGAGATTTCATCACTCTGTGGCTGGGTTGAATATGCAACCTGATGTTGGAGGTCTGCCTGGTTGTACACATACACACACAGGTGCACACACACACAGTTTTAGTTAAACTTATACTAAGGAGCCAGTTTGTTGTTTTGAAATCTTGTAAATAAAAGAAACATCTGTCCTGCTTTTATATGCAAATACCACTGAGAAACTAAATGGCAGACATGGGGATATATTTAAAGGAAGAAAGAGTTACAGAATTGGAGCATCACCACTTTTCAGTAGTTACAAATTAAAGATCTAAGCACTGCCAACTAAAAACCTATGGCTGCTAGATACAAAAAAGAAGTGATATAAGTAGACATTATGTGCCTCTTGACAATGCATTCAACAGCATCAATGAAGTAATCTTCCTTCCAAAATGAAATCTGAGTCAGGTTAAGTTTATAGATTCAACTATTGATTGCAGGAAACCTAGAGGGCCAATAAAAACGCCACACTATACTATGGGAAGACCATCAGCTGAATATTAGTTCTACAGTTTGATTTTTTCCATGAAATTATTAAGGTTAAAAAGATACAGAGGCGTAAAAGACATATTTTTAAAATCAGGCTGACCTAAATTACAGTGTTCAGGGCTTCTCACTTGAAAGTCACAAAATTATAATAAAAAGTAATAAAGAGATTCCCTATAAACCCTGGTGTGGCAGTTACTTTTGTTAAAGGAGGTTTCTGCCTTTCTTGGGAAGGAAACTTGAGCCTTCTGAGGTGCCATCATATGGTCTCATCCATGGGTGATTAAAAGGACATTCATCTTATCATACACCCTTAGGTGACATATTTCATCTGCACTGTTTTCTGTATTCATATGAGTGATAATAACAAAATCAAAATATTAATGGAAAACAGAGATATCTATAGACATATAATAACAGAGCTTACCTATGAAGACACTGAAATGAATACTAAGGATGTATGTTCATAAGAAGAGTAAACATAGATGGAAGAGTGGGTTAAGGAATAATGTTGATAAAATTAAATACTGCCTACCTAAATTATATTGGCAACCTTAGCTAAACAGTAAGTATAAAAAGTAACTCTCAAGAACTACTTACATTTATTGTAGTTTGTAATCCTGATAATTGCCATTCTGACTGGAGTGAGGTGAAATCTTAGTGTAGTTTTGATTTGTATTTCTCTAATTGCTAAAGATGTTGAATATTTTTTCATATATTTGTTGATTGATTGAATTTCTTCTTCTGTGAAGTGTCTGTTCAGTTCCTTAGCCCATTTATCGATTGGGATATTTGGTGTTAAGTTTTTTAAGTTCTTTATCTTGGAGATTAATGCTCTATGTGAGGTGCATGTGGTAAAGATTTTCTCCCATTCTGTAGGCTTTCTTGTCGTGGTATTGATTGTAATTATCAAGAATACAAATAACAATAAATGTTGGCAAGGATGTGGGGAAAAGGGTACATTCATACATTGTGGTGGGAATGCAAAATGGAAAGTGGTATAGAGATGCCTCATAAAACTTGGAATGGAACCATTATTTGACTCACTGCTTGGTTTGTACTGAAAGGACTTAAAAGCATCATACTATAGTGATGCAGCTACATCCTGTTTATAGAGATAAACTCAAAATAGATAAACTATGGAACCAACCTAGGTGCCCTTCAACAGATGAATAAAAAATGTGATATATATATATATATATATATATATATATATATATATTTATATATGATGGAATATTACTCAGCCTTAAAGAAAGATGAAATTATGGCATTTGCTGGTAAATTGATAGAGCTGGAGAATATCAAGCTAAGGAAAATAAGCCAGTTCCAAAATACCAAAGTCCAAATGTTTTCTCTGATATATGGATGCTAATTCACAATAAGGGGGTGGATAGGGAAGAATAGAGTTACTTTAGATTATTAGGTAGAGAGGAATGAAGGGATGGGAGAGGGCATAGTGGTAGAAAGGATAATAGAATGAATCAGACATTATTTTTTTTTCTTTTTTTTTTTATTGGTTGTTCAAAACCTTACACGGCTCTTGACATATCATATTTCAGACATTAGTTTCAAGTGAGTTATGAACTCCCATTTTTACCCCAAATACAGATTGCAGAATCACATCAGTTACACATTCACCTTTTTACATAATGCCCTATTAGTAACTGTTGTATTCTGCTACCTTTCCTATCCTCTACTATCCCCCCTCCCCTCCCCTCCCATCTTCTCTCTCTATCCCATCTACTGTAATTCATTTCTCTCCTTGTTTTTTCTTCCAATTCCCCTCACAACCTCTTCTATGTAGTTTTTTTTAACAATGAGGGTCTCTTTCCATTTCCATGCAATTCCCCCTTTCTCTCTCTTTCCCTCCCATCTCGTGTCTCTGTTTAATATCAATCTTTTCTTCCTGCTCTTTCTCCCTGCTCTATTCTTAGTTGCTCTCATTATATCAAAGAAGACATTTGGTATTTGTTTTTTAGGGATTGGCTGGCTTCACTAAGCATAATCTGCTCTAGTGCCATCCATTTCCCTGCAAATTCCATGAATTTGTCATTTTTTAGAGCTGCATAATACTCCATGGTGTATAACTGCCACATTTTTTTAATCCATTCATCCATTGAAGGGCATCTGGGTTGGTTCCACAGTCTAGCTATTGTGAACTGTGCTGCTATGAACATCGATGTGGCAGTATCCCTGTAGTACGCTCTCTTAAGGTCTTCAGAGAATAGACCAAGAAGGGCAATAACTGGGTCAAATGGTGGTTCCATTCCCAGCTTTCCCAGGAATCTCCATACTGCTTTCCAAATTGGCTGAACCAATTTGCAGTCCCACCAGCAATGTACAAGAGTACCCTTTTCCCCACATCCTCTCCAGCACTTGTTATTGTTTGACTTCCTGATGGCTGCCAATCTTACTGGAGTGAGATGGTATCTTAGGGTAGTTTTGATTTGCATTTCTCTGACTGCTAGAGATGGTGAGCATTTTTTCATGTATTTGTTGATTGATTGTATGTCCTCCTCTGAGAAGTGTCTGTTCAGGTCCTTGGCCCATTTGTTGATTGGGGTATTTATTGTCTTATTGTCTAATTTTTTGAGTTCTTTGTATACTCTGGATATTAAGGCTCTGTCTGAAGTGTGAGGAGTAAAAATTTGTTCCCATGATGTAGGCTCCCGATTTACTTCTCTTATTGTTTCTCTTGCTGTGAAAAAACTTTTTAGTTTAAGTAAGTCCCATTTGTTGATTCTTGCTGTTAACTCTTGTGCTATAGGCGTCCTGTTAAGGAATTTGGAGCCTGATCCCACAATATGTAGATCGTATCCAACTTTTTCTTCTATCATAAGCAGAGTCTCTGATTTGATATCTAGGTCCTTGATCCATTTTGAGCTCACTTTTGTGCATGGTGAGAGGAGGGGATTCAGTTTCATTTTGTTGCATATGGATTTCCAGTTTTCCCAACACCATTTGTTGAAGATGCTATCCTTCCTCCATTGCATGCTTTTAGCCCCTTTATCAAATATAAGATAGTTGTAACTTTGTGGATTAGTCTCTGTATCCTCTATTCTGTACCATTGGTCCACCCACCTGTTTTGGTACCAGTACCATGCTGTTTTTGCTACTATTGCTCTGTAGTATAGTTTGAAATCTGGTATTGCTATACCACCTGATTCACACTTCCTGCTCAGAATTGCTTTTGCTATTCTGGGTCTTTTATTTCTCCATATGAATTTCATGATTGCTTTATCTATTTCTACAAGCAATGCCATTGGGATTTTGATTGGCATTGCATTAAACCTATAGAGGACTTTTGGTAATATTGCCATTTTGATGATGTTAGTTCTGCCTATCCATGAACAGGGTATATCTTTCCATCTTCTAAGATCTTCTTCTACTTCTCTTTTTAGGGTTCTGTAGTTTTCATTGTATAAATCTTTCACCTCTTTTGTTAGGTTGATTCCCAAGTATTTTATTTTTTTTGAGGATATTGTGAATGGAGTGTTTTTCCTCACTTCCGTTTCAGAAGTTTTGTCACTGATATACAGAAATGCCTTTGATTTGTGCGTGTTGATTTTATAACCTGCCACTTTACCGAATTCATTTATTAGTTCTAGTAGTTTTTTCGTAGACCCTTTTGGGTCTTCTATGTATAGAATCATGTCATCTGCAAATAGTGATAATTTAAGTTCATCTTTTCCAATTTTTATGCCTTTAATTTCTTTCGTTTGTCTAATTGCTCTGGCCAGAGTTTCGAGAACTATATTGAATAGAAGTGGTGATAAAGGGCATCCCTGTCTTGTTCCAGATTTTAGAGGGAATGCCTCCAATTTTTCTCCGTTCAGAATGATGTTAGCCTGTGGCTTAGCGTAGATAGCTTTCACAATATCAAGGTAAGTTCCTGTTATCCCTAGTTTTTCTAATGTTTTGAACATAAAGGGATGCTGTACTTTGTCGAATGCTTTTTCTGCGTCTATCGAGATGATCATATGGTTCTTATCTTTAAGTCTATTGATATGGTGAATAACATTTATTGATTTCCGTATATTGAACCATCCCTGCATCCCAGGGATGAATCCTACTTGATCATAGTGCACAATTTTTTTGATGTGTCTTTGTATCCGATTCGCCAGAATTTTATTGAGGATTTTTGCATCTAGGTTCATCAGAGATATTGGTCTGTAGTTTTCTTTCTTTGAAGTGTCTTTGTCTGGTTTCGGAATCAATGTGATGTTGGCCTCATAGAATGAATTTGGAAGAGCTCCCTCTTTTTCTATTTCCTGAAATAACTTGAAAAGTATTGGTATTAATTCTTCTTTAAAGGTTTTGTAAAACTCCGCTGTATACCCATCCGGTCCTGGGCTTTTCTTGGTTGGTAGTCTTTTGATTACTTCTTCAATTTCATCCATTGATATTGGTCTGTTCAAATCGTGTGTGTCCTCCTGACTCAGTCTGGGCAAGTCATATGTCTTAAGAAATTTATCGATGTCTTCACTATCTTCTATTTTATTGGAATATAGGTTTTCAAAATAATTTTTAATTATCTTCTGTATTTCTGTGGCGTCTGTTGTGATATTGCCTTTTTCATCCCTTATGTTAGTAATTTGAGTTCTCTCTCTTCTTCTCTTCGTTAGCATGGCTAAGGGTCTGTCAATCTTGTTTATTTTTTCAAAGAACCAACTTTTAGTTTTGTTAATTTTTTCAATAGTTTCTTTTGTTTCAATTTCATTGATTTCTGCTCTGATTTTAATTATTTCTTGCTTTCTGCTGCATTTACTATTGTTTTGCTCTTCCTTTTCTAGGGCTTTGAGATGAAGTGTGAGCTCATTTATTTGTTGGTTTTTCCTTTTTTTGAGGAATGACCTCCAGGCGATGAATTTCCCTCTTAAAACTGCTTTCATTGTGTCCCATAGATTCCGATATGTTGTGTCTGAATTTTCATTTATCTCTAAGAATTTTTTGATTTCCTCCTTTATGTCTTCTGTAACCCCTTGATCATTCAGTAACATATTGTTCATTTTCCATGTGATATTGGATTTTCCCTTCCTTCTTTTATCATTAATTTCCAGTTTCAATCCATTATGATCAGATAAAATGCATGGTATAATCTCCACCCCTTTATATTTATTGAGGGTTGCCCTATGGCATAATATATGGTCTATTTTTGAGAAGGATCCATGTGCTGCTGAGAAAAAAGTATATCCATTCGATGATGGTTGGTATATTCTATATATGTCAGTTAAGTCTAGGTTATTGATTGTGGTATTGAGTTCTATAGTTTCTTTATTCAACTTTTGCTTGGAGGTTCTGTCCAATGGTGAGAGAGGCGTGTTGAAGTCACCCATAATTATTGTGTTGTGATCTATTTGATTCTTGAACTTGAGGAGAATTTGTTTTATGTATTTCGCAGCACTGTTATTTGGTGCATAAATATTGATAATTGTTATATCTTGTTGTTTAATGGTTCCTTTTAACAGTATATAATGTCCTTCCTTATCCCTTTGGATTAACTTAGTCTTGAAGTCGATTTTATTCGATATGAGGATGGCCACACCTGCTTGCTTGCGCGGACCATGTGCGTGGTATATTTTTTCCCAACCTTTCACCTTCAGCCTGTGTATGTCTTTTCCAGTCAGGTGTGTCTCCTGGAGGCAGCATATTGTTGGATTTGTTTTTTTAATCCATGTTACCAGCCTATGTCGCTTTATTGGAGTGTTTAAACCATTAATGTTTAGAGTTACTATTGATATATGGTTTGTACTTCCAGCCATGTTTGATTATTTATCTCTTTTTTTTTTAATATTTTGTTTGTTTCTCCATGATTACCTTTCCCCGCTCCGTCTGTCTTTACTGAGGTACTTCCCACTGTTGGGTTTGGTTATTGTTTTCCATTTCTTCCTCGTGAAGTGTTTTGCTCAAGATGTTTTGCAACGCTGGTTTTCTGGCTGCAAATTCTTTTAGTCTTTGTTTATCGTGAAAGATTTTTATTTCGTTGTCGTATCTGAAGCTTAATTTTGCTGGGTACAGAATTCTTGGTTGGCATCCGTTGTCTTTCAGTGTTTGAAATACGTTGTTCCAGGATCTTCTCGCTTTCAGCGTCTGAGTTGAAAAGTCCGTTGTTAACCTTATTGGTTTACCCCTGAATGTAATCTTTCTCTTTTCTCTTGCAGCTTTTAATATTTTCTCTTTGTTCTGTATATTGGATATCTTCATAACAATGTGTCTTGGCGTTGGTCTACAGTGATTTTGTATGCTCGGTGTCCTGTATGCATCTACAATTTGTATATCTGTTTCCTTTTTTATTTCTGGAAAGTTTTCTGCAATTATTTCATCTAGTAGATTACTCATTCCCCTGGTTTGAATCTCTATCCCTTCCTCTATCCCAATGACTCTTAAATTTGGTTTTTTTATATTATCACATATCTCTTGTAGGTTTCTCTCGTGATTTTTAACCAGCCTATCTGAGTTGGCTAGACTCTTTTCCAGATGATATATTTTGTCTTCGTTATCTGACGTTCTGGCTTCTACTTGCTCCACTCTATTAATGATACTCTCATTTGAGTTTTTAATTTGGTTTATAATTTCCCTCATTTCTAAGATCATTGTTTGATTCTTTTTTATAGTCTCTATCTCCTGATAAAGATGCTTAACTTCTTCTTTTATCTGTTTATGTAATTCCTTCTCAATGTGTTCTTTCGCTGCTTGAATTTGCTGTCTCGTATCCTCTTTAAGGTTCCGTTCCATCTGTCTCAGGTGATCCATGAGTTCTTTATATGACCATTTTTCTGGTGACTCTAGGTCCTCCTGAATATTTAGGCTGCCCTGCATTGTTTGCACTCCTTTTCTTCCTTGCTTTTTCATGCTGTTCATATTGTTTCTTGTTCTGTTTGACTGCTGAGTTACTGTTTACTCCTATAAATTTATTTGATGCTTGGGAGGAAAGGTATTAGAAGGGATGGGAAGAAGTCACTAAAGAGAATGAGAGTAAGCAGGTAGAATTCAAGGAAGGGGGAATAAGAAAATTGAAGAGAAATGTAAAGGCAGGAGAAAAGAAGGAAAGAACAAAATAGAAAATTTAAAAGAATTTTCAAAAATAATAATAGTAGAAATGAAAAATGAAATTAAAAAAATAGAATAAAATAAAATAAGATGGATTAAAAAACATTTAAAAGGACAGAAAAAAAAATATAAATGTAGTCCTAGAGTTCGATTAACTGCTCTTCCAGTAGATGGAGCTATGCCTACCGGGCCAAGTCTCTCCTCTCAGTAGGCGGGAGTCAATCACTGTGCAGCAGTTCTTCCTCCCGGACTGGGCGAGTCTCCACTCCTGCTGTGGGCGGGGCCTTTCCCAGAGCTGTTCAGGGGTCGTTTGCAGCACTGGGCTGGCAGGTGGGGGGTGGTCGTCTGTAGCTCCAAACCACCAGAGGAGGTTCACAGAGTCGGGCCGGCTGGTGCCGAGCAGGCAGCGCCCGCTCCCCCACTCACTGCAAGGTTGCAGGCAGCGGCTGTTTGGGGCCAGCCGGCGGCGGTTCACAAAGCCGCGGCGGGCGTGGGCCCTGGCAGGCAGCGCCCGTTCCTAAGTTTGCTGTACCGTGTGGGCGGCGGCAGTTCACAGAGCCAGGTGGCGGGGGCCCAGGCGGTCAATGTCTGCTCCTACCTTCGCTGTGACGTGTAGACTGCAACGGAGCCTGGCCGGTGTGGGCCCAGGCAGGCCGCGCCCGCTCCTAAGCTCCGTGCACCCTGTGGGCCGCTCGTCTGGCAGTGGCCAGCAGCGGTTCACAGAGCCAGGCCGGTGTGGGCCCAGGCAGGCCCGCCCACTCGTAAGATTGCTGCTACGTGTGAGCAGCGGCTGGCTGCGGTTCACAGAACCAGGCAGCGGGGGCCCAGGCGGTCAATGTCTGCTCCTACGTTCGCTGCAACTTGTGGGCTGTAGCCACCCAGTAGCGGCCGGTGGTGGATCACGGAGCCAGGCCTGTGAGGGCCCAGGTAGGCCCGCCCGCTCCTTAGATTGCTGCTACGTGTGAGCAGCGGCTGGCTGCGGTTCACAGAACCGGGCGGCGGGGGCCCAGGTGGTCAATGTCTGCTCCTACGTTCGCTGCAGCCACCCGGCAGCGGCCGGTGGTGGATCACGGAGCCGGGCCGGTGTGGGCCCAGGCAGGCCACGCCTGCTCCTAAGATTGCTGCTACGAGTGAGCAGCAGCCATTTGGCGGCGGCTGGCGGGGCTGTGCCCCTGCTCTGCGTTGCCGAGATTCAGTAGTCTGTGACAAGCAGACACCTCCAATTAAACTTACTAGTTCCCGGTAGGTCTCCTTTCAGTGGAATTTTGCTTGAAGTTTCTCAGCCCGACGCCTGTGGGTGTATTAATGAGTCTCTCTGATCCCCTTACCACGGACGCATTGAATGTGCTGCCTCTTCGCCGGCGGCCATGTTCTTTTCCTGAATCAGACATTATTACTATCTATCTATCTATCCATCCATACAAGCGTGATTCTATATCATGTACAACCAGAAAAATGAAAAATTATATTCCATCTATATGTGATGTATCAAAGTGCATTTTACTGATATGTATAACTAGTTAGAATAATAAAAAAAAGAACCACTTACAGGGAATATGGAAGAAACACACACCAAGCAACCTTCTTATTCCATGGAATGGGAGTAGAAATCCTGAACAGAACTCATGGGCAGCAATTTGGGAATTTGGAAAAATAAATATCAGTAACAATATCAGAGAAAACTGCCGGAACACAAAGTATCAATGAATTGCTGGTGAGCTTAGCATTATTTTCCTTGAAAAATTTCCAGTCTGAATTCCATGCAGTAAGAAAAACTAGAATTGTGCACTGGGGTGCAGAGAGTTCCAGCAAATATACTAAAGTTTAGACTGAAAGACCATAAAAGAGAAATAGAGTGAAGGAAATCCCTCATTTTTTCCTTGCGCCCTGCCCCCAGGCAATTATGTAATGGGGGAAGCAGTCACAGCAAAAGCAGCATCAGTGGAAACTTGAAGGAGTCAGATCCTCAAAAGAAGGAAATTTTTTTTCTAATGTTTGTTTAACAACATCTTCAAGAGAGCAGAATCATGCCTATAATCCCAGCAGCTCAGGAAGCTGAGAAGGAGGATCGCAGATTCAAACCACCCTGAGCAACTCAGTGAGGCCCTAAGTAACACAGCGAGACCCTGTCTCTAAATAAAATACAAAAACAGGCTGAGGATGTGGCTCCGTGGGTTCAATACCTGGTACCAAAAAATAAACAAGCAAACAAAAACCAGAATCAACCCTAGAAAGGTTTTTTTTTTTTTTCTCTTTGGTCTGTGTGCTCTAGAGAATTTGTAATTGTGAAACTGAGTAGCTTCTGTGTAGAGGAACTTCAGCAAACCAGAAAATACTATAGATAGAGCAGAGTAGAACTCAGAAAATTACCCATAAAGTTGGACTGGACTCACATTCATGGATCTGATGCTAATCAGCATAAAAGACTAAAAGAGATGAGATGACCAAAGACCTGTGATCAGGCCCCTGACAGAACATTGGGTAGGACAGATCAAGGACAAATCTGAATAGCACTGAAGAGCTTAGAAGAATCTGTCGGATACTGTAAACACAGCTTATAGACAACTAAAGCATAAAATATTCTTCATAAGATTTACATAAGAGGCCTGGGGGTGTTGCTCAGTAGTCACGGTTATCTGGCATGTGTGAGGCACTGGGTTCGGTCGGTCCTCAGCACCAAAAAAATAAATAAATAAAATAAAGGTATTGTGTCCATCTACAACTAAAACATATATTGAAAAAAAAAGAGTTACATAAGAACCAGGATCTCACAACCTAATATTCAAAATGTGTTAGCATATAATTCTGCTTCTTGAAATTACTTTTATATAATTCAATCATAGTAGAACTATGATGTTAAAATTCAAGATAATATACTCTTTGAAGAATAGAAACTGGAATGTAGTAAAAGAAGGGCTTTTGGGGTTCTGGCAATTTTCATTTTCTGGTTTTTGTTTTTTATTTTTTCAGTACCGGGGAATGCACCCAAGGGCACTTTACCACTGAACTACAATCTCAGCCCTTTGTATTTTATTTTGAGACAGGGTCTCACTAAGTTTCTTAGGCTGGTCTTGGACTTGAGATCTTTCTGCCTCTGAGGGACCTGGAATTGCAAGCATGCACCACCACACTCAGGCTTTTGTGGTTTTTGATGCAAGAATTACAAAATTATTACTTGATATTTGGTTTATAGGTTATACTTCCATTTAAAAAAATCACAAAATGAAACTTCCTGCAAAGGAAACATCAAATTAGATGGGCATGCCAGTTAATTTTTCTCATTTCAGGAGGAAATAACACATCCAACACAATGTTTACACAAAGTCCTTCATAGTATAAGAAAATGGGAACTAATTCCCAACTCCTTTTAGGAGACCAGAATAATCTTGACAGCAAAACCTTCCAAGCTTATTATTAAAACAAGAAAATCTCTGATATTTCTTTCATAAATGTAGATGTTAAGTTCTAAAGAAAAGATTTGCAAAACAAATTCAACAAAACACTAAAAAAATACTAATACACTAAAACCAAATGGTTTATTTTTCAGGACTACCAGATTGGAAAGAATTAGTAAACAGTGTGTCTGTAACTCACTCCTCCTACTTCTCAGGCAGTTTTAATCCTGATCAAATGCCTAGCAAAGATTGGTTGATGATATGTATAGCTATGAGGTAAATAAGAATTCATCAGGAGTTGCTAGGTACTGACTGCTGAACCAGGATCACTTTTAATATGATATACCTGGTTTGTCTATAGTATTTATTATAAATAAATCTGCAATTGATGGGCTACAGATCTGCACGGAATAATAGAAGTTAGTTACATAGGCAGAACAGGGCTGTCTGACTTGCAGGATTATAAAGACTGATGATAACCAAACTCAGCCACTTTCCTGTACTTTGTTCACTATGCAGTTAGCACTCATCTCTATGAAAGCAGAATACACAGTGAGTAGGAAGAGGGGACTCGGGGATCTGTTTCTGAAGAGCTCAGTGCCTCCCAGACACAAAGGCAGCATATGTTGCTGCTCTGGCTCCATATCTTCCACTAATCATCAGTAAAGTTTGGTGCTGGACAGGCCTTGAATTTCACATAAGTCCAACTGATAATGTGGGTGTGTGTATTGTATGTTAACAATTAAAAGTGATATGCCTTCAAAATATTAACAGAAAAAAGGAGAAAGAATATCACCTTAACAGATGCTTAAAAAGTTATATAATTCTATACGCATCCATTCCTATCTGAACAGGAATAGAAGGAAATTTCCTTCTTGTGAAAGAATTATCTAAAAAAAATAAAGAAAAAATAGAATCACATACACACATACATAAATAATACTACAGCTAATATTTTACTTAATGGCTGCTGTGAGTTGCATTTTGTTTTTCCCAAATAGATATGTCGAAGGTCTAATTAATTACTGGGACCTGTGAGTATGACTTTATTTTAGAAATAAGGTCTTTGCAAATTTAATCAAGTTAAGATGAGGACATTAAGGTTGGTCCTAACCCAATGCAACTGATTTCCTTTATAAAAAGAGGGGAGTCTAGGCCCAGACAGGCAAGGAGGGTGATGTGATGGCAAAAGCAGAGGCTTGGAATGATGGAGAAGAAATCCAGGAGCAGACAGGATTGCCAGCTACTGGTAGCAGCTAAGAGACCAGGAGGAACACTACTCAGAGTTGCACAGGGAGCATGCTGACATCTTGGCTTCAGACTTTTAGCTTCCTGAACTGTGAGATAACACATCTGAATATTTTAAGTGAACAAAGAAATTAATGTAGTGATGAATTATTGAAGGCTTCTGCCTGAGACTAAGAATGAGACAAAGTATTGTGCTATCCTTCCTACTCAACTGAGTTTGATGGTCCTAGCTAATATCATAGCTAATGAAATAGGTCAAGAAGAAGAAATGGAAGACTCAGAATTGGGAAATCAACTTATATAAAAGAGCTAAAATTAATAAAAGTGTTCAGAACTTCACTGAATACAAGATATGCAAATATTCCATATACTCATGTATATGTAACAGTTACAAATGAATTTTTTTAAAAAATTATCATTTTTTGTAGTACTAAAAATTGAACCCAGAATGCTCTACCACTAAGGCTACATTCCCAGGCCTTTTTATGTTTTTCTTTTTAATTTTGAGACAGGGTCTCACTAAGTTGCCAAGGCTGGCATTGAACTGTTGATCCTCCCTCCCACAGCCTCCTGAGTCTCCAGGATTACAGGAATATACCGCTGTGTCAAGCTAAAAAGTGTATTATTTCAGTAGAATCAAAATACATCAAATGTCTACAAATAATCCTTATGAAAATTTCCCCAACTATCTATATTCTAAACAATAAAGTGTTCTTGATAAAAACTAGGGAAGATAGAAATAAATGGAAGAAAACATTATAGATTAGAGGTCTCAGCATGATAAAGACTGATCTTTAATGATCCCCAAACTGGACTAAAAATTAAATGGAATCCCAGTAAATTATAATACTATAAAAATTAAAATAGTAAGAATACCTCAGATAAACTTGAATAGAAAAAAAATGACAAATTTGTACTACCAGGTATAAAGATCTATTAAAATGCTATTGTAGTTAAGAGAGTGTAATATTGATTCAAATATAAATAGATCAGACCCATATGTGTACTGTTATCTGATACACAAAGGTGAAATAACACTGAAGGGAGAAAAATGTCAACTTTTCATTAAATGGTACTGGGTACACTGAATAAATAATAAATCATATAAAACAATGAATCTCTATTCTAGCCATGGCACACATAAAATTTAATTTCATATAGGTGAAAAATCTCACTGTGAAAGGTAAAATCAGAGACCTCTTAGAAGAAGGATAATATATTCGTGACTTTAGGAATAGGCAAAAAGATCTAAAGTAGGAGGTATAGAATGTAAACTGTGGTTGAAAATGTTAAATATATGATGATAATCGTAAAAAGGATGGGAAAGGAAAATGGAATTTTACTATTATTAGGATTTTGAAGTTTACAGGAAATAGTACAGTAGTAAGTGCAGTAGACAGGCACAAGTTAATAGTGAATATTGCCATCCCTAGAGTGGCTGGTTAATAAATGCACAATACCATAATTAAACGCTAAAAGAGAAAATAAAATAAAATAGTATATAAAATTTTGTCTAACAACAAACCAAAAAGGTGGGGAAAGTAGAAACAGGGTTACAAAATAGATTGGACATCTAGAAAACTTAATAAAATGCTAATCTACTTAACCACAGTTAACCTAACTAGATCAATTATTTCACTGAATGGAAATGAACTAAACACCCTAAGTAATATCTGAGGTACTCAGATTAGAAGAAAACAACACCCAACTGCATGCCATTTTGAAGGTATACTTTAAATATGAAGGTATGAGTTTCAAATAGAAAATTATGAAAAATAGTAAAAGTTATGCCATGCAAATAGCAGGCATAAGAAGACTGATGTGGCTATAGTAATATCAAAATAGACTGTAAGAAAAGGAGTATTATCCAGAATTGAAAAAGAATATCTCAAAATGCTATAAGAGCCAATTTGTCAGCATAACAACCATTCACACATACACACATACTAACAATTCAAAATACATGAAGCAAAACTGGCAAAAATAAAGGGAGAATAGAATAAAAATCAAAGAATCTATAAAAAGTCAAAAATCAGTGACAATATAGAATAGATAGAGCAACACTATCAACTTCTCTAAATGACTTTTCACTGAACAATTTCAGAATACTTTTCAAGTGCATATGGGATGTTCACCAAGATAGAACATTTACCATATAATGAATTATAAGTAATCACAATAGAGTTAAAAGGGTTGAAATCATAGAGAATGTACTGTGAACACAAAGGATGTAAGTTATAAATATACAAATATTATATATCTAGAAATGATCGAAGTACTTGAAAACAAAACAACACACTTTGAAATAAACCATTGGTCAAAGAAGAAATCACAAGAAAATGAAAAAAAAAAGGAAATTGAAAATTTGCATTTTAAAATGCTTACATTTCAAAGAAATTAGAAACCAATTATTTCAGTTTGTATCTTAGAAAGTCTGTAAAGTAAGCAAATTAAACCTAAACTAACTATAAGGCAAAAATAATCAGAAGAGTAAAATTGAGAAAATAAAAAATGAAGTTGTGAAACAAAAAAGTTGTTGTCTGGAAAGGTTAATAATATTGATTAATCTTAGCAAATGTGATCAGGAAAAAAAAATGAGATCTTCAAAAAAGAAGACACAAAGACTGGAAGCAGGAATGAAGAGAAGATGTCACTATACACATAACAACAATAATAAGAAATATAATAAGCAATCTTATGCCAAAAATCCAGTAACTTAAATGAAATTGACAAATTTCTTGAAAAATACAACTTAACAAAACTTTCCCAAGAAGAAATAGAAAGTTTGAATTATACTATGTCTACTAAAATTTGAGTTTATATTTTAAAAAATCTTTATCAAAGAAAACTCCAGACACATAGTCTCACTACCCAATCTTACCAGACATTTAAGGAAGAAATAATATATTGCACAGGTGATTTCATAAAAATAGAGAAGAAGAACACATTTACCAATTTAGTTTGTGTGGCTATCATAATTCTTCTACCAAAATTGAACAATAACCACAAGAACTGGAAATTATAGAGTAATATCCTTCACTGAAATAGATGGAAAATTCCTTTAAAATCTACTAATGAATTAAATTCAGCAGTAGTCAAATCCATAAGTAAGGGAAACTGTGGTTTGATATTTTTCATTAATATTGAAAAAAGTTTTAAATTTACTCTTTCAATATGGCTCTTGCCTTATTTTCACTCTCTGGTTGATGAAGGAATCTTGCATTCCTGAAAGACCTGGGTGGGAGGAAGGCAGTCATTCAGGAATGTCACTTGAATTCTTCAATTGTGATGAGAGGGAGAAATCAACTTTGATAGTTAAGCCAATGGAAATTGCAGATTATTATTACAGCTGACATTATCCACCATGATCAAAAACTTAAGCATTTTAAACATACTAATTTCATAGTTTTTTCCCCCTCATGATTGTCCTATTATCTCCATTGGTGGGTATAGATTTTCTGCCTATGGACTTTCCCTTCCTGTTGACTATGTCTCCCTATGATGTGTAGTCTGTTTCCTTGAATGCTTTGTTTTTTATTTTGAACTCAGTCTCATGAATACTATGACTTTCTTTTGGAGTTCTGTTTGTGAAGTTATGGAAGTCTTCCTGCAGAGGAATCCTTGAATCCTAAACTGGGTGGGTAGTACACATTTGTACTTCACACCTAAACCTAACACACTTTGGAGTACCTTCTTTCTACTAATGCGAGTCCAAGAAGAAAATATGTTTTCCCCAAATTCCCTCAAAAATGGTTGAGGTTTTCTGGTTTCTCTTACATGGAACAGGAAACTTTTTCAGGCTCTGGATTTATGTGAATATCTTTATTCCAGTGCCCCATCTTTCATATGTCCAAGTTCTGGTTGTCTTCCTGGAGTGTGTTAAAATTTCAGAGTCTAATCCTTGAGTATGTATCTTTGCTTTACCTCTTCCTGGGGTTATCATGGCAATATCAGTTTGTTAGTAACTACTTGGAATATGTTTCTGACCCCTGTTTATAGAAGCTCACGTATGTATTAATTTTCTGTTCTCTTGACCATTTCTTTATGCTGGGAATGGGAGTGAGGGTGGAGCCTGAGTAGCCCCACTGCTCTCCTCTCAGGATTTCCTACTCCTTTCTTCACTTTACCAATTAAAACAAAACAAGGCAAAACTGAATCCCAGAGACAGAGCTGAATGTAGTAAAGCTCACAGGCTTACTTATTGGCATGATGGTGAATAAAATTTTTCTATACTCACATCATTCTAACGTGTAAATTGAGTGGATTGTGCTTGTGGGTCCTTCAGGTTCCTAGCAAAGTACAGGGCATAAATGTTTTTTGACCAGTTGATCCACCTTAAAATGGTTTGTTTCTAATATTATAGTTTCTAATTTTAAATAGTTCTAATATTATAGTTCTAATTATAGTTTCTGACATAATGGGGGTGCCACCATGGTAAGGAATCATTTCTGTTTGGGAATTAATTTCTCTGGGCTCATGTTCTTTTATGGTGGAAGGCAGGGCCCTTAGACCTTGCAAGATGTGTGCAGGAGAATAAGTTGCACTCACATGAGGTGATGTGCCAGTGAAGATCTTCCAGTTGATGTCTCCGAGCTTTCTCTATTCTGTTGTTGGGTTTTAACTTCCTTGTCTAATACTGCCTTTGTCAGAAGGTTTTATCTTGCAGCTCATTCCTTTGGGAATGCCTAGGGTCGGAGATTAGGGGGTTTGGGGAGGCAGATGCCACACCTGTCTGTTGTTCTCTTTCCATGGCACAACACATGCTCTTTGAGAGACCTGGTGAGTTGTCTCCCCTTCTATGAACGCTTCCACAAAAGAATCAGTCTTCCTTCTTCTGGGGCCTTAGAGCAGTTAAAGCCTATACTGTCGTGTGTATACATGTATCAGTTAACAAACGTAAATTTTCTTCAAGAAACCTCATTGCAAGGACAATGTATTTCCTTGAAATTATGGGGGTCAGTACACCATTCCTACTACTACTTTAAACTCAGTTACTTTTTTTGTGAGCCTTTCCCTAGTTCTTAGTGTCACTCTAAAATCCCGTCTTAGTTCAGAAACGCGCGAACATTATTGCTGTTGCCTCCTCCACAGTTGTTGAATTGGGGCAGTTTAGATGAGCTGAGGTCCACTGGACAGCGGACGACAGCGCCCCCTACAGGGGCGCAGGAAACCCCGAGTATCTGTTTCTCTGTAACCTGTTTCTGGGAGCAGGACAGAGACCACCAGAGCTCTCCAAGCCCCTCCCTAGTACCTCTCTTCCAGCCCCTTTTCATATCTTTTCAGAACCACACCTCCTCCCCCTCCTCAACATTCAGGACTCTCCCCCGCCCAGATCTCTACGGCTGTCTTAGCTGTAACTTCTTTGCCTATTAATCCCACCTGGGACCAAAAAAGGCCTAAATAATACCGTCAAGTTTTGGTTGTCAGTCCACCAGGAGTTGGAGTTAACTTTTCAATATTCTGAATCTCTTTTAAAGGCGAATGGAAAAAAATCAAGCTATCTAATGAGAATGTCAAAACATACATTTGCAGCTCCTCTCTTTTTCTGTAGATTGCCTTCCGCACATCCAGAACCCAGCCCAGAATCCAGCTGGTGATGTCCAGGGAATGGTTGCTAAAAGAATACCCGGGGCTTAAGGGATGTTGGAGAGGGCTTCCTCTTTGATCTGTCTTATCCTGTTGGAGAGACTTTCCTAAGCCTGGTTCCGGGTCGCTGCCACCTAGACGCTGATATGGAGGAGGGAGTCTTGGATCCGAGAATTTTTCCGACTTTCTCGAAGTGGTCGGATGCTGCTTCTGGTTGAGAGCAGGAGGGCGCACAAAGGGGACAAAGAACGCAAAGAACAGAACCCTGCGTTGGAGAGCCCCCGCCCGAGGCGTGATGCGGGGTCCGCTTAGTGGAAACTAGGGTACCCAGAGCGTAAGCAGCTCAAAGTGCTAGCACTTTCACCCGGGCACAGCAGTTCTGGAGATAGCCAGGAAAACGCCCGGCCCTCCCCTGAGGGCAGGCGGGGAGGAGGCCGGGGGCGGGGCTCATCACGTGGAGAGGCGCGCGGGGGCGGGCGAGGCGGGGGCGCGCTCGGCTCTTTAAAGGCGCGCGAGCCAAGCGGGAGAGGTGGCTCCGCGGCCGCAGGCGCAGGCCCGGGCTGACAGCCGAGACGGCGGCGCGCCGGCTCGCGGCAGCTCTGGGACCCAACATGCGCGGCACCCGGGGAGGTGTCTGGCTGGCGCTGGTCGCGTCGCTCCTGCAAGGTAAAGCCGACACGTCTTCCTGTCCTCCACTCTTCCGCGGGATCCCGGGCGGCTCTTTGCGCTCCGCTCGGGGGCTAGGTTGGGTATCCCCGCCAGAGAGGGGCAGCAGGGCGCTGCCGGGGCTGCAGTTCTGGGCTGCATGGTTGAGCGGCGGGGGTCGCAAGCAGGGGTGCAGGAGGGAAAAGGAAGAGGGGGGCGTGGGGATCTCTCCCCTGGCCTTTCCTGACCAGCTTGACGGTGCTCTTTTCTTCGTAAGTGTCCCTGCAAGGCGAGTTCCAGAGGAAGCTCTATAAGGAGCTGGTCAAGAACTACAACCCGTTGGAGAGGCCCGTAGCCAACGACTCCCAGCCGCTCACAGTCTACTTCTCTCTAAGCCTTCTGCAGATCATGGACGTGGTGAGTCCCAGCGCCGGCTGCAGGGATGCCGTCTCCCTGTCGCCAACTCCTAGGGGCTGTCACAGCACAGGGACTGCCAAGCAGTGTAGCTTACCCCGGACTTCCTAGCTGGTCCCGGACGAGGCGGCCCGCAATCTGACCGCGACTCCAGTTTGCCACGGGCTGCCTTGGTCTCTCCGCCTGTTGTGGTGGGACCAGGTGAAGCTTTTTTTCATCGCCCAGGCTACCTGTGCATGAGAACTTGGGTCTCACCTTTCCCTCAGCTTAGAAACTCAGGGCGAAAGTATTCCATGTTAGGAATCAGTAGCAAGAACAGTGTGCGAATGGTCTCATTCAGTGTCAATTTAATCAGTTCTAGGCTTTTCTGATGCTACTAGCGTGTAGGTTTGTCATAGGGCGAGCTGTGGATGTTTGGACTCCCTTCCCATTTGAGTAATGGAGATTTTTTTTTTTTTTTTTTTTTTTTACCTTTCTGGTGAATCTTCCTCTGGCAGTCTTCCTCGGAGAACTCAAGGCTCCACACCAGAGATTCACTTGTCTGTCCCTTCAGGCAGCTGCTTCCAGCTCTTATTGAACTCTTCTTGCTTTGCAGCCTTACCAGTGCCCATTTCACTTGGCAAATCTGTGCACTGTCCTCTTGTTTTTTCTTCTAGACTGCTTTGAATATTCAATATGCATTGGTATATCCTTCATACAGTACTGATACTTTTGCAAAATGTTTGATTCATTATGAATGGGTTTGCATGTCTGGTCCACACAAGGCATTGGATTCTGTTCTGGAGTGCCTGGATTAGGGTAGGGTGGGGCAAAGGAATAATGATATTCATGGAGAGGGAATGATGCCATAAGAAAGAGGTGTGCAAGTTAGCCACAACTCCAGCTAGAAAGTGCTAAAAGCCACCAGAAGGTTTCAGGAAGAGTGGCATAAGATGATAGTGACATTTCATAATCCTGCAAATAGTTACCCACATGGCCATGCTGATACATATTTGTCATTTAATCTAGTTAAAATTGCAGTGACGAATGACTTCCTTCTGATATTACATGTGTGGCAAATGTGTACTTCTTCCTACAGCAAGAATCCTGTTTTAGATATTGAATGTATGTGTGATGATGTGGAAAAGTTATCTTGAGAGATTTAGGGGAAGATAGCTACTGTCACCTGGATTACTGGTTTATGAGTTAGTTGCTGTTTATGGAGCACAGGCTACAGGGAAGGAGAGAGGATAGGGATTTCAAGTTAGGGAAACAAACTGAAAAAGAAGTTCTAGGTCACAGGGCAATGGAGGTGCAGAGGATTTGGGGTGGAAGAGGCATAGAGACTCCAGGGCATTTGTAAGATGTACTGCTTTATAGAACAGCTCCTGTGTTACTTTAAGGAGCTCAGGATTTGTTCTTGGGATTTTGGTGCCTTTGGGCTTTGTTGATCTCTGGGTTGTTGATTTTAGGTAAATTTCTTGAGTCTCCTGAGTCTTGACTTTCCTGTAAAAAGAATGGATATTTTAGCAATTAATGGGTTTAGTTTAAGAATGTGGAGATAACTTTTAGAGACCCCACACTTGTGCACATTCTGTAGTCATTTCCATAGAAAAATGACTTGAGGAAGGGCCAGGCAGCTGAGCTAATATACTCCACAAATGGTACATGATAGGGTGAGAAAGGGAAGTCAGTCCCCCTTTCCCTACTTGCTCAGGATCTGCTCTGGTCAGGCTACCTCACTGTATGTTCCACAGCAGCCTTTTATGGGGTTGTCCTCATGCTGTCTGGATAGGATGTGATGGTGTAGCAGCTACTTTGCTGAGGAACATGTGTGAGCAAGTGAAGCAGGCCTTCCAAGGCTATGGGAGACTGCTCACTCACAGAGAAGCTATAAGCTTTGTTTATCCTGGGTATCCCTGCCTCTGTAAGAGACTCTTTGAGGAATGTGATTAATATGAGGCATTTCACCTTAGAAGAAGTGAAAGCATAGTTAGCATTAATGATGAGAAAAATTCTAAAAACTGTCATGTTTTAAAAAAAAGTTAAAATAAAAAATCATAAGCACTATGTACCCTGACCATTCCAGTGTTATAAAAAACATGTGAAGATGACCATCAGCAGCCAGAGGTCATGGAAGGGGCAATCGGAGAAAGTCTTGAAGTCACCTTGGCTGTGGATCTAGCTGTGAATGGATTGAACTTCCCAACCAGGCAATGCTGTGTGTTTGTGGAGTGGCCTTGAGAAAACTACTTTAGCTTTATAAGCCCTGTTTTCTCATGTGTAAAATGAGAATAATAATATCCACTTCACAGGATTTTGAGAGGATTAAAAAAGTGAAAGTTCTTGACACACACTTATGGTTCACTGAAGATTTGCTCTATCTTAATCACAGAATACTTACAGGGCAGGAAGTCCATGCCTAGAAAGGTGTGGTAATCTGCCTAAGGTCACATAGTGATTAGAGAAAGGGTAGTGAGGAAAACCCACATCTAACTCACAGGTCCTTCTTTCTAAATCTGCAGCCTCCTTTGGACTGGGTAACTTATTTTGTGGAACAAAGTCAGCATAATCTACTTAAACTGACTGAACTGTAACAAATTGAATATGATTGTCCTAACATCCTGGATGAGAAAGAAGTCTCTATATGAGACCAGGAAATATGCAATCATTTGTATTCTAGTTCTGCTTGGCTTTTCCTTGTTAAGAAACAAAGTCAGATTTTTCCAGCTGAAATCTCAGCACCCTGGACAGAGACACTATGGTCCTCATAAGGGATCTATGTGGCAAAATCTTGGCTGATAAGGATTCTCTTTACAAATTCAACTATAGGGGTCATTTACCCATCTGACTGGGCTGTTCTAGACCATAGTCATTTCCCCCCGCCCCGCCATATTATTGTTCTACTTTTTGTCGGCAAGGAATTCTTAGAGAGCTAGGGAAATGGCATATGTTTTTACATATTTTATTTTCATTAAAGATCATTTACTCTTTTGTCAATTTATTCTACACATTTATTGGGCTAATAATATGAACTTTGCTAGATTCTGGTAATTTACAGATGAGCAAAGGATAATTTTTATTTTCAGTGATCTCATTATCTGGCTTGGGATACTAAAAAAGTAAATCCAAGCTTACTATATTGATGAAATCTAACATAAATATACCAAGTGCTGCAGATCTGCATAAGGAAAACAATTATTTCCAACTATAGTGGCTGAAAATGGTTTCAAAAAGGAAGTGATTGGCTTTCTAAAAGTGAGTGGAGTTTGCCAGTTGGAGAAAGTAGGAATGGCTTTCCAGGTAATGAGAACAGAGAGAGGAAAAATGCAGTGAAGGAGGCACACATTTCAACAAGGTGGGCTCCTGATTCCTGGGTGGTCTTATTTATTTATTTATTGTAGTTGGACATGATAATTTTATTTATTTATTTTTATGTGGTGCTGAGTTTTGAGAATTTCTAAAAGAGGGATACAGTATTGACCTGGTTATTGACAGCTTTACTGATCCTTTTATTTTGTGTTAGAGAAAACACCTAGCAAGATGGAAGTTATGATTTTTCTTTGGTAGAAGTGTTAATGTGTGAGATGTCTTGAATGCTTCTGCAGAGTTCACACTGGGCTCTAGTCTGGGTACCTAAGAGAACAGGAGGAAGTGGCATGCCAAGCATTTCATGAAGCTGAAAGACCAGCTTGCTGTAGCATGTTTTCCTAGAAATGAAAACAATCTAAACCATGACATTTTTATTAAATGTAACAAGTATAAATTATTGATTACAGTAAAAAATGTGAATATGTTTTGAGGACAAAACAAGAGTCTTCAAAGGAATTGATAAAGCACTAGGTAGAGAGTGGGAAGGTGAATTCCTGAGTAGGGGAGGGAAGTAATCAGATCTGTGTTTAGATGATACTAGAGCATTGTGTGTGGGATAGGTTGGAGACGAGGGAGGAATGTATGTCAGAGATGAGGATGGGTCTTTTTTAGTCTGTTTTCTGTTGCTAAATTGAAATACTGAGACTGGGTACTTTATAAGAGGTTTAGTTTGGTTCTTGAATTTGGAGGCTGGGTAGTCAAAGGATATGGTGCTGGCATCTGCTCAGTTTCTGATGAGAGCCTTGTATTGCTTTAATCTGTGGCAGAAAGCAGGAGGGCAAATAGACACACACAGAAGAGGCAAAATACCAAAGGTGACCTTGTTTAGAACAACCTGTTCTTGGGGTAACTAATCAGTCTCATGCGAATGTATCCAAAGAAAGCATACAGAATATCCAAAGAAAGGCATTAATCCACTCATGAGTGATCTGTCTCCATGACTCAACCACCTCTCACTAGCCCTCACCTCCTAATAATGGTCACTGAGGAATTAAAGTTCCAACACTTGAACTTTTGGGGACAAACTGAAACAATGGCAAGGTCAAACCTAAAATGATACTGTGGGAATGTGGAGAAAGGGAAACAAATGTTAAGTGAAAGTACCTCAATTATTCCTAAATGCATACTCTGACTTATGATGATTATTAATTTATTAACCTCATGGGCTTGTCACTGGGATGGGAATGAGATAGTACATAAGAAATCATTTTGAATTGATGCAAATGGAAGATTCTAAACTGCCAACAATTTTCATAATATTTCTCCTTTATTCTTGCCATTTGGTCAGTCACCTGGACACATACATCTAAAGGCCATTGTAAGAGCTGATTTGCATAAAATAAATGTGCATAGTTATGAAATCATGTCCAGAAGGCAAGGTTGTTTAAGATTAATAACATGAATCAATATATAATTAGGCACAAATATAAAACACATAATTATGCACAAATGATTTTTGAAATTTTTATAGATTTTGGATTGCAGGTCCACTTTTTGGAAGTTTTAATCACAGGACAGTAGTGATCAAACATTTAGAGTTTACCTAAATGCAGAAGGCAACAAAGTTGTGGAGCCCAGTATCGTAGGTATCCCAGTATCCCAGTATCCTTGTGGTTCCTCTGAACTCCCCTTGGTGGCCCTGTGCTCAGGCTCATCAGATTTATGATTTTGCATTTACTCACTACTATTTAAAAATGCTACAACTCTAAATATTATCCCATATTATTTATAAAGATTACACTTATAGAACACATTCTGAGAACAAATGCCTAAGGAAAATCTGGAAATTATCCCAGTAAAGTTATTTTTCCACACTTTTTTTTCCCCTAGAAGTTCTGGGTTTATAGCAAATTTAAGAGGATGGTACAGAGGTTTCTCATATACCTCCATGCCCACACATGCCTAGCCTTCTTTATCAACATCCCCCACCAGTGGTACACTTGTTACATTCAGTGAACCTATACTGACCTGTCATTATTACCCAAAGTTTAGAGCTCACATTGGGGTTTCACTGATGGTGATATGCATATTTGTGGACTTGGACAAAGATAGAATGGTAAGTTTCCACCACCATAGTGTTGTACAGAAGAGTGCTTTTGCTGCTCTCAAAACCCTCTGTGCTATGCTTTTACATCTCTATCCTCTACTCCAATCTCTGGCAGCTGCTGGGTACCTTTTTACTATCTGCATAATTTTGCCTTTCCCAGGATGTCACACATCTGAATTCATACTGTATGTAGCCTTTTCAAATTGCCTTTTTCATCATTAATATGCATTTTAAATTCTCCATTTTCTATGACTTGATAGCTTATTTCTGTTTAGCACTGAATATTATATTATGGATATATCATAGTTTATCCTTTCATCTAGTGAAAGGCACTTTATTTGCTTCAAAAAATTGGAAATTATTAACAAATTATTAGTGAAGCTGTTATAAACATCTGTATTCATGTTTTTATGTAGATTTTAAGTTTTCAAATCCTTTGGGTAAATATCAAGAAGGACAATGACTGGAATGAATGGTAAGAGTATATTTACTTTTATGATAAACTATCTGACTATATTCCAAAGTAGCTGTACCATTTTGTAGTTCCACCAACAATAAATGAGAGTTCCTATTGCTCCCCATCCTCAGGAGTATTTGGTATTGTCACTGTTCTAGATTTTGTCCATTCCCATAGGAATGTAGTGATATCTCATTGTTATTTTACTTTGTGTTTCCCCTATGACATATGGTGTGGAACATCTTTAGGTTTATATGCCATCTGTATCTCTATCCATTCAGATTTTTGGCCCAGTTTTGAGTCAGCATGTTTATTTCTTATTAAATTTTATGAGAAATATATATATATATATATATATATATTTGAATAACATTCCTTTACCAGATGTTTCTTTTGCAAATATTTTCTTCCAGGGTTTTGCTTGTCTTCTCATTCTCTTGACAATGTTTTTCACTTAGCAGAAGTTTTTTTTTAAAAAAATTTGAAGTCCATCTTATTGACTGTTCTTTAATGGATCATACTTTTGGTGTTGTGGATAAAATGTCATCACCATACCCAAAGTCAACTAGGTATTTCTCCTGTGTTATATCCCAGGACATGTATAGTTTTGCATTCTACATTTCAATCTGATAAATTTTGAGATGTATTTTGTGAAGGTCTGTGTCATTTGACTCATTCATTCATTCTTTTTTTTTTGTGTGTGTGTGTGTACATATAGATGTCTAGCTGTTGTATCATTTGTTTAAAGGCCTATCAGTTGAATATTTTTACGTGGGTCTATTTTGGGTTCTTTATTCTGTTCCATTCATCTATTTGTCTTTCACCAACACTATGCTGTCAAGACCATTGTGGTTTTCTAGTAAATACAAAGTTGGATAGTATTATTCCTTCAAATTTGTTCTCCTTCAATATTGTATTGAACTGTTCTGGGTCTTTTGCTCGTTCATATAAGCTTAAGAATCAATTTCTTAGTATCTACAAAATATCAGTGGAATTTTGGTTGGGATTACAGTGTAATCTGTATAGCACAAGATTGGATGAACTGACATCTTGACAATATTGAGTTTGTGAAAATGGAATTGTTCTCCATTTATTTAGTTCTTTTATATCTTCCACCAGAATTTTGCAGTTTTTCTGATACAGACTTTTGTACATCATTTTTTAAGATTTAAACCCAGATATCTACTTTTGGCAGGCTTAAATCATGTTTTAAATTTCAAGTTCTTTTGTTCATTGCTGGTACATAGGAAAGTGATTAGATTTGCATATTAACCTTGTGTCCACCAGGCTTGATGTAATGGCTTATTAGCTACAGGAGAGTTTTTAATTTGTTAATTCTTTCAGATTTTCTACATCGACAATTATGACATTGGCAATAATGCAATTTTATCTCCCCCCAATTTGTATATATTTATTTCCTTTTTGTCTTATTGCATTAGCTGTAATTCCAGTATGATATTGAAAAGAAGTGATCAGAGGGCACATTCTTACCTTGTTCTTGATCTTAGTGGAAAAGTTTGAATTTCTTACCATTAAATGTGTATCTAGTTGTAGGATTTTTGTATATTTTCTTTATCAAGTTGAGGATGTTCTCCTGTATTTTTACTTTACTGATTTTTTGGTTGTTTCTGTTAATCAATGTTTATTTTGTGAAATGCATCTATTTTTCTGCATCAGTTGATATGATTATATGATTTCTCTTTTTTAGCTGGTTCATGGGATGGATAACATTACTATTTGAATGTTGAGTGAGCCTTGCATATCTGGAATAAATCCCTTTGGCTATGGTGTATAATTATGTTTATTCATTGTTGGATTCAGTTTGCTCATATTTTGTTGAGGATTTTTATATCTGTTCATGAGCATGTAGTCCTCATTTCTTATAGTGTCTCTGATTTTGTCATTAGGGTAATACTGGCCTCATAGAATGATTTAATATGTAGTCCCTCTGTTTCTGCCATTTGAAAGAGATTGTAGAGAATTGTTATATTTTCTACCTTTAAATGTTTAGTAGAATTTGCCAGGGAACCCATTTGGGTCTGATGCTTTCCTTTTTGGAATATTATTAATTATCGATTCAATTTATTTCATAAATATAGCTCTGCCCAGATTGTCTATTTTTATGTGTGTGAACTTTGGCACATTATGTCTTTCAAAGAATTATGAATTTCATGTAGGTTTTCAAGTTCGTGAACATAGAGTTGTTCATAGTATTTTTACATATTATTTTAATATCCATTGGATCTACAGTGTTGTACTTTTTTCAGTTCTAATATTGGTAATGTATATCCTCTCTAGTTTTTGGTTAGTGTGGCTTCAAAGAATCAGGTTTCATTTCAGTTCATTTTACCCATTGATTTTCTGTTTTCCATTTCATTGATTTCAGTTATAAATATTTCTTCTGTTTACTTCAGATTTGTGGTCTTCCCCGCTAAGGTAGAAACTTAGATTTTAGATTTTTCTTTCCTGAGATGTTCATTCCGTGTTCTAAAATTTCCTCTAAGCACTGACTGTTTCTACTAGTTCTCACAAATTTTGATAAGTTATATCTTTATTTCAGTTAGTTCACAATATTAATTCTTGAGATTTTTTTCTTTGACCTGTGTGTTTAGAAGTTTTGATCTCTATATGTCTTGAAATTTCCAGCTATCTTTGAGTTATTGATTTCCAGTTTATTGAGAACTTAGAGTATACGCTGTATGATCACTATTCTTTTAAGTTGTTAAACAATGCTTTATGGCCTAGAATGTGTTCTGTCTTGTCGAATGGACCATGTGATCTTAAAAAATGCAGTTTTGCTATTTGATGAAATGGTCTATAGATATTGATTATAGCCAGTTGTTTAATGATGTTGAATTCAGCTGTGTTCTTAATGATTTTCTGCTTGCTGCATCTGTCCATTTTTAGTAAACTTGTATTGAAATCTCCAACTATGATAGTAGATTCATCTATTTCTCCCTGAAATTGTTAGTTTTTGCCTCATATAATTTTACATCCTCTTGTTAGATACATACATGTTAAGGATTTTGACATTTTCTTAGAAAATTAGGTCCCTTTGTAATGACCCTTTGAAGGCCTCTGTATCTGAAATCAGTATAGTGTTCTTAAATTAGTGTTGGCAAGATATGCTTTCCTTCATTAATTAATCTGAATGTGCCTTTGTATTTAATGTGGGGCTTTGTAGACAAAGTAAATTTGGGTCTTGTTCTTTTTGGTCCATTTCCATGATTTATGTCTTTTAATTGGTGCATTTAGATCATTGAAATTCCAAGTAATTATTAATACTGTTGGCTTATTATCTACCACATTTTTTACTGTTTTCTCTTTGTTGTCCTTAACCTTTATTCCTGTTCTTCCAGTCTTCTGCCTTTTTGGGCTGGATATGAGCATTCTACATGATTCCCTTTTCTTTCTTGGTATATCAGTTATACTTTTTTTATTTTTGTTTTTCACGTTTTCAGTGATTTCTCTAGAGTTTGCAATATGCATTCAGATAACCCAAGTTCTACTCTTTTGATAATTGTTGGCATGATATGTTTTTCTCCATTTATTGCATTGTTACCACTTCAGAGATAGTGTGATTACATTATAGTAACAAAATAGTCCTGCATACATAAACAAATACATGATTGCTAACTAATGTAAGAATAAGAAAAACAAATATATGTATCTTATACATTTTTTTGCAATCTTTCTTTTTGTAAATTTGAGTTTCTGACCTCAAATCTACTCATTTTATTTCTCTCTAAAGAACTTCTTTTAAGATTTTCTGAAATGAAGGATATCTGGCAACAAATTTCCTCAACTTTTGTTTGTATGGGTTCACCTTTGTTTGTTTATAAATGTGTTTATTCTATGTTTGTATGTTTGTTGGGGGATTGCAACCAGGGATACTTTATCACTGAGCTACATCTCCAGTTATTTATTTATTTATTTATTTATTTATAGGCAGAATCTTGCTAAGTGGTCCAGGGTGGCCTCCAATTTGTAATCTTCTAGCCTCAGATTCCAGAGTCACTGGGAATATAGGTGCCCAGCTCTTCTTCACTTTTTTTAAAAAATATTTTTTATATGTATAGAACTTTATTTTATTCATTTATTTATATGTGGTGCTTTGTATCGAACCCAGTGGCTCACACATGCTAGGCAAATGCTCTACCACTGAGCTACAACCTCAGCCCTCTTCTTCACTTTTGAAGGATAATTTCTCAGGGTACAGAAATCCAGTTTGGCTGGTTTTGTTGTTGTTGCTTTTTCTCTCAAATATCCACTCCCATCTACTAGCTTGCCGAGTTTCTGAAAAGTTGAATGTAATCATCTTTTTTTTTCTTCTCTATAGATAAAGTCTTTTTTCCTTCTGGCTTCTTCCAGAATTTTGTCTCTATTTTTTATTTTCTCTAGTTTGAAAATCATACATGTAGATGTATACTTTTTATTTGATTGGCAGTTTATCCTACTTCATCTTCCCTGTAGTTATTGTCTATGGTTTGGTGATTGACAAGAACGTGGGGGAATTGAGGGTCATTGTTGTTTCAAGTATTCTGTTCCTTTCTGTTTCTGGTACTTCCATTATGTATACGTGATTTGTTTTCTTGTCCTACAGTCCTTGGATATTCTGTTCCTTTTTTTTTCTTACTGTATTTGTTCTCTTTTTGTTTTAGTTTTCAGAATTTCTATTGATATATCCTGAAGCTTAGAGATTTCTTTCCTCACATATGTCTAGCACGTTACAAGCCCATGAAAGGCATTCTACATTTCTGTTACCATGTTTGTGATTTCTAGCATTATTTTTTGGTTCCTTTTTAGAATTCCCATCACCCATATATTCTTGCATGCTTTCTACTTTATCCACTACAGCCCTTAGTATATTCATCAGAATTGTTTTAAATTCCTGGTCTGATCATTCCAAAATTCCTGTCGTATCTGTTTCTGATGCTTCCTCTGTCTCCTCAAATTGTATCTGTTGCCCTTCAGTGTATCTTGTAATATTGTCTTAATAGCCAGACATGATGTACTAGGTGAAGAAATTCCAAAGACCTTTCCCAATAGGTATGAGGTATGGGAGAAGGGGAAGTGCTCCCTGTCCTGAGGTTAATCAGGTCTCAGTGGTTTGCCTAAGCCTCTGGACTATGACATTCACAAGTGTTTCTCAGTAATTTTCTCCATCCTTGGACATGGTGGCTAATACAGACTTCAGTTGGTATTTTCCTTTCCTCAGGCAAGTTAGGCTTTGACAAGAAATCAACAGTTTAGAGACATGAATTTATTCTTCCTCAGAGCAGGCTTTGTTTAGAGCAGAGTGGTCTGGTGTATTTCAAAATGGTTCCTTTGGCCCTTCCCTGCTAAAGACACAAGGGGAATTTTTCTTTGATCTTTACTGGAGGAAACCTAGTCAGGGTCCTGGAGGTAAATCCTACAATATCATGGGGCCCCTCTATGACTAAGTCTCTCTGCAGTTTTTAACTCTCAGTGTTGACTGCATTGGACCTTTAGCAATTCATTAATTACCAGAAGGATTTCCTGCCTCCCACTGGTTTCCACAGTGGTTTTTGCTCTGAGTCTCTGTTGTGAACAGTGGCTCCCCGTAATCACCTGTCTGTTTTTTCCAGCAATCCCCTTTTGAGGGTCTAAGAAGAGCTATTGATTTTTTTTTTAGTCTGTTCAGCTTTTACTTCTTGTTAGGACACAGTGGTAGCTTCCTAGCTCATTACATGCAGAACTAGAAACCTGACCTAATAATGTTATGAAAAGTAACATTTCTTAAAATTTACAAAAGAAGTATATGTTTTATATCATGAACTTAAAGTAAATTAAAAAAAAGAATGGGTGTGTGGATTATCCAGATCACCCTTGCCCAAGGCGTTCTGGTGCAGCTGTGCTATCTTTTCTTCATGTTTATGGATGTGTAGAGAAATATTTAAAAATTAAAATGGTGAGAAACCATGTATGGTGCCTTAATCAATATTAACAGGCATTAATTTTAAAGTGATGCAAATAGGCCAAGTTGTAAACAACTGCAAGTTTTAAAATCAAATTGTGTTTTTTCCCCATTATTGTATAACTTCCACCATCACTTTCTGTTCAATACCTGTTCCTTTTTAAATTTAGATAATCATCTAGAATTGTTTCATTGTTCACTTGTTAGCCATGCAAAGATGTATTTTTCTTTTTTAAAAAATTCCTTATTTGTTCTTTTTAGATAAACATGATAGTAGAGTGTACTTTGACAAATTATACATACATGGAGTATAACTTCCCATTCTTGTGGTTGCACATGATATGAAGTTTCACTGGTATTGAATTCATATATGTACTTAGGAAAGTTAATGTCTGATTCATCCTACTGTTTTTCCTCTTCCCATCCCTTTCCCTTCCCTTCATTCACCTTTGTCTAATCCAGTGAACTGCTGCTCCCCCATTATGTGTGTCAAGATCCACATATCAGAGAGAACATTCGAATAGATGGATTTTTTTTAAAGCTTTAGTTTGATCATCTTTGTCTTTTGCGATCTTTAATGTGATTACTGATATCGTTAGGTTTAAATCTATCCTTCAGTATTTGCTTGCTTTTGCCCTGTCTCTTCTCCATTCATTTTTTCTCCTTTCTTACATTCTTCTGCATGAACTAGTCATTTGATATGATTCCAGTTTTACCTTCTTCTAGCTTGTGAGTCATACATTCTTCTTGTAGTGGCTTAGAGATTATAGCAGGAATCCTTGAATAATGAAACACTATGTTATAACTGTTTCTGTATAATATGAGGACTTAAGATCACTTCATTTCCATTTCCATTCCAACCCCATAATTCTAACTTTTGTGCAGTTATTGTCATATATTTTATTTGTATCTGTTTTTAAACTCTGTAATACAGATTATCACTATTTTATACATTAGCATATCCTTTTATATTTACCCAAACTTTTAAATTTTGGCTACTTTTGTCCCTTCCTATATCTTTTTTTTTTGAGAGAGAGAGAGAGAGAATGAGAATATTTTTTAATATTTATTTTTCAGTGGATACAACATCTTTATTTTTTTATTTTTATGTGGTGCTGAGGATCGAATCCAGTGCCCCACACATGCCAGGCGAGCAGATTACTGCTTGAGCCGTATCCCCAGCCCCCTTATATATCTTCTAACTTTCATCTGAGATCTTTTTCATTATACCCTTTAGTGTTTTCTTTTTATGTGGACCTGGGAGTAACAAGATCTCTCTTTATTTGCTTTTTTTCAAAATATATTTATACTGCTATCTTTTTTAATGTTGCTGCTATCATTTTTAATAATTTAGACATACAGACTCTGGGTTGACAGTGATTCCTTTCAGCACTTTGAGGTACCACCCCATTGTTTTCTGACTTCCATTGACTTTCTAGGGATCAGCTGTATGTCTTGTTTTTGTTCCCTCAGGGTTACTCTTGTTTTTTTTTTTTTTTTTTTTTTTTTTGGTCTGCTTTGGTCTGCTTTTAAATTTTACTTTTGATCTTTGGTTTCTAACAGTCTTACTATGCTGTACATAGGGCATTTTTTTCCTACTTGGGATTCATAATACTTCTTGAGTCTATTATTTGTTTTTTATTTCATAAGTTTTGGAAAATTGTCACCAATTATTTACTTTAAATATGGCTTCTGTTTCATTCTGCTTTTATCCTTTGGGATTGCAGTCATGAATTGGTTATAGTTTGTCACTTTAACCCAGTGATTCTCACCTAGAAGCAGTATAGTCCCTGAGGGGATATTTTTCAGTGTCTTCAGACATTTTTTGGTTGTCTAACTGGAGAAGAAGGTGGTAATGATATTTATTGGGAAGAGTCCAGGAAAGGAATGCTTTTAAGTATCCTAAAATGCATAGGACAGCCCCCCCCCAAGGCAAAAAACAATGTCTGGACCCCAAAATGTTAATAGTGTGAAGATTAAAAAAAAGCAAACAAACAGAAAACAAACAAACAAATAAAAACATTGTAGTCCCTATATTTCATATTCTTTTCTATAATTTTTGTTATTTTCTTTCTGGGCTTCAGACTATTTTCTGTTGACTGATAGATACAATGAGAGAATCTATTACTACCTATTTGTTGTTAGTTCCAGAGATTATAGAAAAGAATATGAAATACAGGGAATACAATTGGTTTTAAAGTTTCAGATACTGTATTTTTTACTTTTAGAATTTATATAGATCTCAAGTTTGTTCTAAAATTTCTCAAATACAAATCAATAAGAATAATTTTATATCTGATGACTCCATCCTTGTGATATTTTATGCTTCTGTTTCTATTTTTGATTTTTCCTCTTATTTTTCAGTCACATGGCATTTTCACATGTTCCTTCTTAGACTGATGGTTTTGTAGTTCAGTTCAAACAATGCATATGAAAAATTGCAGGGATAATCTGAGGGTATTGAAAATACTCTTACTCCTGTTTTATATTTGCTTCTGATCAACAGCCAGCCTATGAGCGCCAGCAATAACAGATTACCTTAATCCATGTAGGAATTAAAAAAATAAGAAGCCAGGCTTCAGTCTTTGCGAGATTGGTTCTTGCATCTACATTCTAGGGTGTAAACCCAGAGAGTTTACTAGAATTTTTTTTTTCATCTTCAGTAACTCCTGAACTCTTATTTTGTCTTCCTTGCTCTTGAATCTAGGTCTCCTCATTTTTTTTAATTGGTTGTTCAAAACATTACAAAGCTCTTGACATATCATATTTCATTTTTAACCTCTTAGGAATTTTTAAAAGAATCACCATATGGTTCTGGAAGAGTAACCTACATCCTGTTGTTCTCTCAGGGTATTCCTTTACTCCGGGAGCTTCTCTACAATTCCTCACTGCCTGTGAGTTTTCTGGTGCCTTCACACATTTCTTCCAACTTTCCTAATTGTTCTCATTCAAGGTTTGGTTAACACTACTTCCTTAACATTGCTGATAACATTGTTATCCTTGCTGATAGCAGAATTGAAATTCTAAATTAAAACTTGTTTACAGTGCTCCTTTATAATTGATCCATATTTATTGCAGTAGAATTTTATCCCTGTCAATATTGCTTTTGGCTCTAAGAACATAAATCTACATTTTTTTTTTTTACTGTTACAGGCTGAGAATTATGGGCAGTTTTACTAAAGGAGACTTTGTTGTAAATGATACCCTTGAAGTCTACCTCTGAAGGTTTTCCCCCAAAGAATTCAGTTCTCTCAGAGCTCCTAGTTCATTCCTGACATGCTGTTAAAGAAAGAGAAATAGTCTTGTTATGGAAGGATGCCATTGAAAATCTCTGCTCTCTTATTGGTTTATTTTAAAAATCAGGATTAGGTAGTGTTTTACAAAAAAGAAAGTTATCTGGAATCCTTTTTTCATTTTATTAATTTAATTTATTTTGGTGCTAGGGATTGAACCCAGGGCCTCATGAATGCTAAGTATGCTCTATCACTGAGCTATATCCCAGCACTCATTTGGTATCTTCTAATAGCAAGTCACATGCTCTTCATTTCAGTGATTTCCTCACAGTCAACTTCAACTATAAATGACTGTGGCAAAAATGATTTCAAAGTATCACAAAATAGTGTACATGTGTCCATATTATCCTTACCTGTTACCCTTTACTTTCACTGTTAAATATCATTTTTTGATAGAATAAAGCATCACATAATACAGTTATTCATATTCCAAGATACCAAATTGGAAGCTATATAGTAGCCTCAGGTCACAGCTCCTGGCAAGATGAAATAATCAACTGAAACTAATATGAGATCCAGTTGGAAGTTATGTGAAATCTGGTATAATTCTATAAAAATCAGCAGAGAAGAGGCCTGGTTAAGAGGCCTGACCACCTGTTCTGAGTCGATTGCTGGTGCAGGAGCTGATGAGTCTTAACTGTTTGTTGGTGGCAGAGGGAAGAGGGAAGGAAATTGCCATTGTCATTGTTAATGAATTCCACAAGTAAGAGATCCTCAGTGTGGGAGATTTACTCTTGGATCACTGAAAGCAAATTGTAAAGATTCCTATCTTAGTTTATAGACCAACTGATATCCAAAAGGTTAATATTATCAAGGTGAAGCAACCAAATGCGTATCATATTGGGGATAGGGCCACAGCACAGCTATTAGGACTAGGATTTTTTTCGTTGTTTGTTTTCAGTCCCAGGCATTAAACCCAGAGCTTTGAGCATGATGGCAAAGCCTCTGCCACTGAACTGCGTCCCTGGCCCAAGACTAGGATTTCTGAGATCTTTTTACCATAAGCACCCAGAAAAATTGTGTAGGAAAAATATTGGTTTAGTATATTCTGTAGCTGGAGTAGAAAGAGTTTGCCAAGATAAAGTACTCTCTAGTTTAATGATGTTATAACAAGAGTCTGCTTTGCATGATTGTCTGTTTAACAATATGGTAGACTATCAATAAAATTAAAAAAAAAAAGATTCCTGACTTGAGTCAAAAAGTCTACTTTAGAGGAAGGAAAACTAGTTTGCTTTAGTATATAGAGAGAAGGCAAGCATTGGAGTGGCTTTCAAGTTGGTTTCAAGTTTTAGAAATTTATTATGAGTTTCTAATCTGTTTTAAGAAGCTCACATATAGAATAAATTATGTTTGGAAATTTTGATTAAACAAATTAGGCTAAGACTGTTCACTGATTGCCAGAATATATTTCATTAAATTCAAATTGATAAAATTTGCAATTGAAATCACTAATTAGAAAACATTAGTTTGTTATGTTTTCTATGAAAATATTTTATTGTCACTTGAAGTAAACTTTAACTCACCAGCCAGCTCAGGGAGAGACACAAGCTTCAATTTTGGAAATTATTCCTTAACCATTTTAAAACTTTGTGTATAATAGATATGGGCAAATGCACCATATCAAAAACAACTCAGTAAGTTGTCAAAAAGGGAGCCCACCTAAGGTAACACCACCTACACAGCTTTTCACTCTTTCAGAGTATCTATCTATCTATCTATTTATTTTATTGCGGTGCTTGGGATCAAAACTGGAGACTTGCAAATGCTAAGCATTGGCTCTATCACTGAGCTACATCCCAGCCCCCTTTTCTAGAACTTTATATACAAGCATACAATATGTAATCTTTTGAATCTGGCTGCTTTTGTTCAATTTATTTTTGTGAGTCCCAAGTTGTTGCCTGTAGCTCTACTTTATTTATTTTTGTTGTAAGATGATAATAAGATTTCTTATTTTATCTATGGATATTTAGGTTGTTTCTAGATTTTCGCTATTATGCAGAACACTGCCACAAATATTCTTTCAGCTGTTTCTTTGAAATTTACATCCACATCTCTAAAGAAATGCTCATATTGCCACTTTTTGGTGTAAGCTATGTTCAACATCTAAGGACTTATCATTGCTGAAAGTGAGGATTTAATTCTTCATTTTCTCCCCACTTCCACTGCCACACAGTTGTCAAATAATTATCTCCCTGTCTTCCCACCTTCCCACGGTGAAACTACATAATCGGTTTTTGTTAAATTAATCTATAGTATTGATATGAAAATCTTTGCAATCACTTCACATCTGAGCCATGGAGTAAATTATGATATATTTGTTTTCATTAGAGTTAATACTATCTTTTCCAGTTGTTGACTCTCTCATATAATTCCTGTTTTATCCTGACTCTTCAGTAGAAACATAAATCTCTTTCCTTATGTTAAGACACATGTGGATTCCTATCTTTAACATTATTAGAGACTCTTGATACATTTTGTTCTGTTTGAAACTAGATTTGTTGTTTCCTAGGCCTATCCTACAGCTGTCAAACTGGTGCTTATTTTCACTTTTGCCTTCTGTCAACAATTCTGACACCAAGTGGGTGCCTTATAATCCAATTTAGCTCTGACACTACCCACTTAGCCTCAATTCCCACACATTAAAGGGCAAAACTCCTCAACCACACTGTCCTTAATTCAGATGTCAGTCTTTCTGTACAAAGGGTTTTTTGCATTTCTGTCTGGTCTGTAGGTAGTAGTGGTAGGTCATAGGTTCATGATTTTAACTTTTCCAGATGATGCCAAATGGTTATATCAGTTAACATTTCTACCAACAGTATTTGAAGGTTTTTGTTGCTGCTCATGCTCCCTGAAACTTGGTATTTTCAGTCTTTTAAATTGTCATTCTGGACCACTGGATATAACTCAGTAGTGTAGTGCTTACCTAACATGCTCAGCATCCTGAGTTTGATCCACAGTACTGCAAACATAGAAAAAACATAAATTTACCCTTCTGATGGAGTGATATTTCCTTGTGATTTTAATTAGTGGCTCTCTGATTACTAATAAAGTTGAGGACATTTTCATTTTTTAGTTTTGCATTTGAATATTTACTTTCAAGAAGTGTTTATTCATATCTCTTGTATATTCTCTTTTTTACTTATTTGTAGGAGTTTTTCTATTTTGAACATGCACCCTTAGTTATTGCTTATTTTGTGCAGCTGTAACAGAATACTTGAGACTAGGTGTTTCTTTTTATCTTTATTAAGGCTGAAAAGTCAAATATCAAGGTGCCAGTATCTAGCTAGGTTCTTCTGTCAGTGTCATAACATGGTGGAAGGCATCACATGGCATAGGAGCAAGAAGAGAGAGCAAGAGAGGGTAGACCTACTACTTACTCCTGCAATTATGGCATTAGTCCATTCATGAGGGTGGAGCCCTCATAACTTCCACCTCTTTAAGGTCCCACCTCCTAATACCATCATAAAGGAAATGAAAATGTAAATTTTGGAGGGGATAAACAGTCAAACCATACTAATCAGTTACTTACTTTGCAAATATCCTTTGAGACTCTTTGGGACTCTTTGGCTTGTTGGTTTACTTTTTAAAATGTTCTTTCTGTTTTCTTTTGAAAACTTTTAATGGAAGTATAGTATACTTGTAGAATATGGTGTCTTCTGATAAGCAGAAATTCTTTAGCATGGCCCAACTTAGAAATCCTTTCTTATATGTTCACTGCATATGATGCCATGTTTTAAAAGTGTTTTTTTTCCTCACATTCATTAAGATATTTTTCTTTTTTTGTCTGTGCTGTAGATTGAACCCAGGGATTCAGATACACTAAACATATTTTTTTCCTAAAGAGTTTTACTCCCAGCCTGATTCTATACATTCTTAATAAGGTTTTTGTTATTGTATGATTGTAATTTTATTGTTCTTATTTATATCTTTATTGCACCTAGAACTGAATTTTTGTATGGTTTAAAGTATATTTAAGTAGCTTTAGAGAAATCTTGACCAATGAATTCCTTTTATTTTTCAAGACTAAAGGGTTACTAGTGTGATGAATGAATGATTGTCAAACTAAATCACATTTATACATCATATTATCCACTATGGAGAAAATATATTAGCTGTGGTAGTTTTTAATATTTAGAAATGTTGAAATGACATAATTATTTACAGAGCTAACAGTAAAGAAGGATTTATGAGAAGCCTTGGACCCTGTCCTAGGATTTCCCATTGCTGTATATCTTCATAAGACAGCTAGTTTTTACAGCCTCTATTTCTTGTTATTATGACTATTTTAATACTCTTCTTATATTTCTATTTCTTGATTTATTAAAATATCAAAAAAATCTAGACTCCTAAGATTAAAGTGCTTTAAGTATGGATATTCTTCAGGGATATTCTTATTTTTAGAGGGGATTTTGTTAAAAGAAAATTTACTGAAGTTTATTGGAGCAAAGAAGCATTCATGAATCAGGCAGCACTGAATGCTAGAAGAGGTTCAGAGAGTTTCACCCAGTAGCAAGATTTTATAAGCCAAATGCAGAAGTAGAAAAATCAGGAAGGTTTTATAGGTGGAATGCAGAAGTATGGAAATCATCTGATTTGCTACAGGTGGGCATTTGCCTATGTGGGCATGGTCTTATCAGTTGGTTACCTGTGATTGACTGCAACCTGACTGGTTATCATTGGGTGAAACTTTGCTGTTCATTATACTTCCAAATTAGATTTCACTATGGTTGCTTGGGTTTGTTAGGTTGCTATTTGTTACATAAGAAGTAACAGTATGGGGACAGCCTCTAGTCAATGGTCTCTTATTTAAAAATTTGTTTATTAGGCATGACAATGTGTCCCTCAAAGCAGGGTCTGATAATGAAAGGTGGTGGCTCATGAATGAAATGGAGATGGGTTTTTTTTGTTTGATCCTATAATCTGCCTCTGAAGGAAAATCAAACTAAATGTTTGCAAAGTGACCTAGCACACCAAAACCTAGCTAAACTGGTTTTAAAGATGGTATTTAAATAGGTAATGCAGTTTTGGGTATGTAATCTTGGACAACCTTAACTTTATACCTTATAAAGTAAAACATATTTGGGATTTAAAAATCTATTAATTAAAAGCTTTGAAAACACTATTTTAAAGCAACACTAGGATTTCTTTATAAAAGTTTTATATTTAATACAAAAAGTATTCTACATTTTTATTAAATGTAGTTACTCAGAAAATTTGTGGCTGAATCAATATTTTACATTTGCCTAAAATATCTGTATATTAAAGATCAATAAAATTTCTAGTTTAAAATTTACAGAATAATAAATATGTTGCTTAAAATGGATAAAAAGTTCATAGGATCCTGATATTTGCAAATATTCAGGTGTTTATGTTTGTTATAATTTATATCAGAAATGTCCCCTAAAAGCCTTTATTTTGAGGGCTTGGTCCCCCGTACATGGCACTGGTGGGAGATGGTGAACCTTTAAGAAGTGGGGTGTAGTGGAAGGAACTTAGGTCTTTGGGGGCGAGTCTTGAAGAGAGATTTTTCCTTTCTCTTTGCTTCCCAGCCACCATGAAGTAAGTAGATTTTCACAATATGTTCTGTGCTGCTGTAGGTCCAAGTTGACTGGGCCAATCAACCATGAACTGAAACCTTGGAAACTGTGAGTCAAAATAAACATTTCTTCTTTTAAGTGGACTATCTCAGGTATTTTGTTACAGTAATGGAAATTTGACTTACATAGTGGTTTTATTTTTAGGGGCATATCCTATAGATAGTTGAAAGCAGTTAGGTAAATTTCAGGTAGTCTGGGGTATTTCAAGCAGGAAGATCTTTTCATATCTGGCTTTGAGATTTTCCTGCTCTTCATGTTCGTGGTGTTGTATTTTACAACTCCTGAATAAGTAGAAATTGCATCATGTACTTTTCTCTCAGCAGTGAGGCTTGGGAATAGCATATACTGACTGATGACTACAGGAACAAGAGGCATTGAATTGAGGCTTCTGTACCCAAGGGCTGAATGTCACACAGCTGAAGGAAGTTTCTATAGGATTCTCCATCCTGTTCTGTGCATGTAACAGTTTAACACAGTGATAGTGATCCAGGACAATCTTTTGATAATAACCATCAGGCAAGTATTAAAATGGCAGCATACAGATGGCACCTTCATTGTTTCTGACAGGGAAAATTATGGGCAGTGGATTAAAGTACAAAGTGGAAAGCAATATTCATGACAGGAAATGTTTCCTTCCAGTGGCGTTTTGTTCCAGTGAGGAGCAGCTGGTCATTGATGTATTAGCACAAAGGCAGCTTTCCCTGGCTTCCTGGGTATTCTAGATATCACTTGAAAAGCACATTGAATTAGAAAGAAGTACTATTAAAATGCTTCAAACTTACTGTCAAGGGAAATGCTCTAGATGAGATACACCCTGTACTTTTGTCTGGACTGGGAGGATACCACTTATTTCAGAAATACTGCTCTTTTGGAGGGAAAGCAAGTCTCCTTTTGATTTGCTTATTGAATCTACTAGGTATATTGGAAAGGGCTGTGAGTGTGGAGCCAGGGTGCATGGGGGATTCAGGCCTGTCACCCCTATAAGTAGGTAGCTTTGGTTGTATGACATTGAGAGTCTATGTCACTGCCTGTATTTGAAAAGAGCTGTTAAATGCATCATCTATGTATACATAACTTGAAAGTTTTCAAACAGCCTCACTTACGTGTCTTCAATGATCACATGGGGTGTTGTTTCATTATTATGAACAGCTCGTCTAGGTCGAGGACATTTGCGGATTTCAACCCAATCCTCTTTGTGTGTTTTTGTTTTCAGGGTATTATATGTTTAGCTGTTCATTTTATTTAAAAATTATGCAGTAGTTAACCTATTTAGATAGGTGACAATGAGATTTTATTTGCCCTTGAATTACTGATTTTTTTTCTTTTTGTATTTAATTTGTTTTGTTCCATTGTAGTTATTTTTCCTTCTGGATGCTGACATTGTCATTTGGTTGGCATCTGTATCTTAGTGTTGTGGCCTCCATGATCCTTGATAATTTCTCTATGAATTTCAGGCACAAGATAATATGAGAAACCCCAGGCAAAAGTTATGTACCTTCCTCCCCCTACCCAGCCTTGGGATCTGCCTTGTCATGGAGTCCTTCAGTGGAAAATTGTATTTGGAAACCATTGACTAAAAGTAGGTATTGGAATGAATTCTGACTTGAGTCTGATTTTATCTCAATAACTGAGCAAATGGAAAATACTGATTTTTTTCTTATAGTTTCTAGAGTTTAAGGGAGACATGCGGCTTAAATGTAAAAGATCCATTCAGTATTTCAATTTCATTCCACCAAGTATGAAGAAAAAATCGTATTCATCCAGCCGAATAGAGGAAAACCATTCTCTAAAAGAATGAGCTCATAATATCTTTCTTATCAAAAAATACAGGACTTGATAATGTCAAAGCTCAGATGGAAAGTACTTATTATCCTAGACTCTGCAAAGCCAAGAGTAGAAAAGCGCACACACACACACACACACACACACACACACACACATATATTTTCCCCCACATATATAAGGAGTCAAAGTTCACTACCCACAAATTATCTGAAAGAATTTCTGGAATAATGTATTGCAATTATGTAAAAACAAAAAAAAAAGCCCTAAGCAAAATAAGTGTGCATAAGAAATACAAGTTGTCAGAGTCCAGAAAATTTGTCATTAAGCCTAATTGTCAATCCCTGAAACAACAACAACAACAGCAATCTATCCCAAATGATTAGATCTTATCATTGTAAAAAATAGTCCAGGAGGGGTGGCAAATCGGGTATTTCAGAGGTAGAAAAAATTGGGGAGTAAATATATTTCTCTGTGTCTCTATCATCTATCATTTATTTATATCTATAACCAGTATATATGTTTGTGTGTGTATGTGCTGACTTATGTATGCATTTGTAGAGAGAGTAAGTAAATTATGGGTTTTAAAAATTGTAAATAACTACTATAAGAATAGAAATAGGATGTAAAATTTTCAAACCTTGAAGAGAATAATAGGACAAAGAAAATTGAACAATCCATTAAATCTAAGAAATAGTTTTAGAAAACACATCAAAAGACTGGTAAACTGGTGACACATTATAACAACAGAAACAAGCCCAGTCTTATCCATAATCATCATGTTATGAGTGTCACCCCACATTCAGATTGGAAAGTTGCAACTACATGCCTCTTTTAATAGGAGACTTAAATCATATGTACTCCAGCAAAAATAAATATGTAGACAGGTAGCTGGGGAATAACTGCACCAGGTAGACGCTAATAGACACAGCTGAATACCTTGTTGTAATGGAAACTCATAAGGAAAACCCTCTGCAACTGGTCTCAGAGGGAGGGCCCCTCACTGAGGTGTGAGGGTGATGGCTGCTTCTTGAAGCTGGCATCAGAGCATGTAGGAGCAGGATGAGCATACGCAGCAAGGGCTGATAGGCAGAGCTACGTACCCCAAGGAGCACTGTGAACCATGAGAAGTTTGGATTTGCATCATGAGCATAAGATGAGATGCATGACAGCAGGAGCCAAAGTTAGGGCTGATTCTGTGGTAAGCATCTCTCATTCAATCCTTCACCCACTCTGTTGGATATGTTGTTGTTAGTATTCTTATATTGTTTATTGTATACCAAATCTAGACCAAATTCATAGTACTTATCATAGTACAGTAGACCCAACATGAACAGAAAATGATAGGCAGTTTCCAGCCATATGGGCACAGGAAATCCCTGCATCCAGAGTCATATAGTTGCAGTACGTAGTTCCATCTTACCCAGGCGAGGCCTGGAAGAAGGCCAGGTGGTATCTACAGAAGAGGAGAGAGGAAAGTACTCCAGACACTTTCCTACATGCAAGCAATAGCCTGGGATTTCTTATGATACTTTCCATAAACAGACTTTTAGATCCCTTCCTGTCAGAATTAACTATTTTAGCTCCCATGATATAGAAACACTTATTTGCAAGTGGCTACTAGGAAGATTTAGAGAGATACAAAAGATTTGGAATAATAAAAGCAGCATTTAAAAAATTGTGTGATCTCTGAAATGCCACCAAAAATTAAAAATGATAAAAAATTCATTCTTAAAAATGATAAAAAGTTCCCATGATAGTGTCACAGTACTCTTGTGATTCTTTTAGTCAGCTTTGTATCACTGTGACCAAAATACCCAACAAGAACAATCCTGAGGAGGAAAAATTTATTTTGGCTCTTAGTTTCAGAGGTTTGGTCCTTGGTGGACTGACTACATTGGTCCGGACTCATGAGGAGGCAGAGCATTATGGTAGAAGGGTGTGGTGCAAGGAGGCTGCTCCTCTCATGGCAGCAAGGAAGCAGAGAGAAGTGGAAGAAGCATAGGGCAGATTCACCCGTCTAGGGTACACCCCTGTGATTTACCACCTCCAGCCATGCCCTGCCTTGCCTACTATTCCCACCCAGTTAATCCATTCAAACTGAGAGGGACTGATGTAATTACAGCTCTCATGATCGAATTATTTTACCTCTGAATGTTCCTGCATTATCAAAGAAGCTTAATTTGATAATTAAATTACCCTCATTTCTTATTTGTATTCATATAAATCTTTCCCATAGTTTGAAAACTGGGTTCTATGAAACTTATACTTCTGCCTCCATTTACATTTTCATCGACAACCAGATATACTTCTTTTAGCCATTTATTTGATATTTACATTCATATATCTAAATAAAGAACCCGTAATGTTTCTTTTTTGGTATAGATGTTGTACATCTAAGGACTTCCCAGTACTGAAGATGAGGACTTAATTCTTCATTCACTTCCCACCTCTGCAACCACGTAGTTATGTCTTCTATCCTTTCATAGTCCTCCAGTGAAATGACATCATCAGTTTGGGTTGAATTAATCTGCAGTGTAGAATAATCCATAAAATCATTATTGACATCTGAACCATGTAATACACTATGATTATATTAATTTTTTAAAGTTAATACTAATTGCCTTTTTTCAATTGTTGGATTTTTCATTTAATATCATTATTTCATCCACAAACTCTCCAGTAGAGCTATAAGTTTTTCATCTTATGTTCAGACCATGTGAACCTCTACCTTTTATATTCTTGAGAGACATATTTTTGAAACAGTTTGTCTTCCTGCTTGAATCCCAATGGATTGTTTCTGAGACCTGTCCTACAACTGCCAGTTGCCTCCTGTCAACAATTCTGACATCAAGTGGGTGTCCTATAATCCATACCAACTCTGACACTAACTACCTAGAGTTAGCATCAGATCCCACTAAAGGGTGGGTTCTCCAACTAGATGGTCCTTAATTCGGATCCCAACCCTAATGGTGTCACCAGGGTGCCACCATTATGGCAGAAATGGTGTACATTTCTGCTCAGTTGACTTCAAATTTAATTTGGGGCTTCCCGTAATTCCTCAGTTTTTTTTAATTCACTAGACTCACAGAATTCAGAATGTGCTATTTGTACAATTATCATTTTATTATAAAGGATGCTAATGGCCACCCAGACGAAAGTTACTTAGGACAAACTCCAGAAAATCCTGAGCACAGGAGCTTCTGCCTCTGAAATTGGGTGGTACCACTCTACTAGGACATACATGGTGGTGTTCATTAACCAGGAAGCCCCCCTACGCTTTGTCTAGAGTTCTTAATTGGAGTTTCATTTTCTATGCATGATGGATTAAATTACCAGTCACATATTTGAATTATCAATCTATAATCTTTATTTCTCTAAAGTGAACCTGAAAATTCCATTCTTCCAATCATGTTGTTGGTGTTTCTTGCAACCTGGCCATATCTAGGAACTCTTCAAGGGACCCCTTTGAGTCACTTCATTATATATAGTTTAGCAAAGCATTTTTATCACTCAGGAAGTTTCCAGGGTTTTTGAAATTGTCAGGAACTAGAGACAAAGTATAGTTTCTACTTTATGTTTTACCTTCACACAGTCATAAAGTTGAAAGGTCATGAATCGAGTTACCTATAAAGCCTGCATTCTTTGTGGTTCCAACGATATGACAGTCTGGAAAAGGAAAATTATGGAGATGGTAAAAATCAGTGGTTTTCAGGGTCTGGGGGTAGGCAGAGATGAACAGGCAAAGCACAGGTGATTTTCAGAGCAGTGAAACAACTCTGTAAGATATTGTAATGGGGTCTATATGTCATTGTATATTTCCCCAAACCCAGAGACTATACCTCAAGAAGGAAGGCTCACATAAACTCTGGACTTAGGATGATATGTTTGCCAGTTTTTTTTTTTTTTCATCAAGACCAAAATACCTGATAAGAACAACTTAAATAAGGAAAGATTTACTTTGGCTCCTGGTTTCAGAGGTTTCAGTCCTTGATTGGCTGAGTGCATTGTTTTGGGCCTAAGTGAGGCAGAAGAGCATATTAGAGGAAAGCTACTCAGCTTATGACAACTGGGAAGCAGAAAGACAGAGCAAGGGCCCAGGACAAGATATAGTCCCCATAGGCATACCCCCAATGACCTCTTTCCTTCAATCATGTCCCACCTGCCTAGAGGTTCTGGCTACCCCCAGTAGTTCATTCACCAATCAGTGGATTAATCTAATGATCAAGTGTTTTGGTCATCTTTTTCATCTTTGTGACCAAAAGACCTGCGAAGAACAGTTAGAGGAGGAAAAGTTTTTTTGGCTTATGGTCTCAGTCCATCCATGGCTGACTCCATAGCTCTGGGCCCAAGGTATGCAGCTCTGCCTATCATGGCAGAAGGGCATGACAGAGGAAATTGACTCAAGGCATAACAAGCAGAGAGAAAGCTCTGCTTACCAGGGGCAAAAATATGTACCCCAAAGGCATGGCCTCAGTGACCTGTCTTCTCCAGCCACATCCTACCTCCCTAAGGTTATTACCCAGTTAATCCATATCAGTGGATCAATCCACTGATTATCCATTGATTAGGTTACACCTCGCAATCATTTCGCTTCTTAAAATTCTTGCATTGTCTCACATGAGCTTTTGGGGAACACCTCATGCGTAAACCATAATATCAGGTCAGAACCCTCATAAGCTAGTTCAGAACCAATTTGGGAATTAGTCCTTAACAAAAGCCCCTTCTCTGAGCCTCATTGCTTTGGGGACCAAACTTTCATCACATGGACCTTTGGAAAACATTTCATATCCAAAGCATAACTGGTAATATTGCAATAACTCTGTAGGTTCACTCAGTTATAAAAAAAAAATGAACTCTGATGGCGGATGTTGATAGTAGAGGAGGTTGTACATCTGTAGGAACAGAGGCTACCTTTCACTCATTTTTCTGTAAACCTAAAACTACTTTAAAAATAAAGTTATTTGATATCCGGCAGACATCAAAGGATAAGAGAACTATGAAGAATTCTGTGCTCATAAATTGGACAAATGAGTTGAAAAGGCTTGGATCCTCAAAAAACAACTATCATAAATCAGTTTATAACTATGAAGGAAACTGAAGTTGTCATTTTTAAACTCTCAAAAGCTGTCTACAAGAAACTTGTCTCAAATATAACAGCATAGGATAGTTAAAAGTAAAATGATAGAAAAAAGGCACAACATGCAATCCTTATTAATCCAAAGATATCAGCTGTGGCTGTGTTAATATCAAAGTAGACTTCAGGGCAAAAAAAAAAAAAAAAAAAGAAAATTACCAGAGACAGGGGAACACTATGTACTGGTAAATGTGTCATTCCACCAAGAAAACCTGGCATTCCTTAATGTATGTGCAACAAATAGCAGAACTTCAAAACACAGAGAGGATGAAACTGAAAGAAATAAAATAGAAACATCCATTTATCTCCATCTATCGTTGGAGATCTCTATACTTCTATCTCAGTAAGTGAAAGAAGCTGACAGAAATTCAGTAAGGATACAGACAAATTTAGTATTAGCAACTAATAGAATGCAATCAACATTTATAAAATGCTCTACTCAGGAAATGCAGAATAATTCCCTTTTTGAGAGCCCATGAAACATGCACAAAGGTATAACATAATTTGGACCATAAAGCTCAGTACACTACAGTGACTGAAATTATGCAAAGTATCTTTTCCAGTCACAATGAAATTATAAATTAGTAATAGAAGGATAATAGGAAAGTATATGAGACCATGTGGCCTCATTTTTGAGGGCCTCTGGCAAGAGTGACACAGCATGGCAGGAATGCATTAGTGGTTCAGCCACTCAAATCATGAGGCAGAAAGTAGGGAGACTAGAGACTAAAAGATTGGTGTCCCACAGTGTCTTTCAAGGGTACACCCCAGCAACCTAAGAAGCTCCCACTAAGCTCCACCTCTTAAACACCCTCAGCACCTCTTAATACTCCCTGCCCTGGGAATCGAGCTTTATTACATAAACTTTGGTGGGATGTTATCCATATTCAAACTATTGCAGTATTCCGAGTCTAAAACACACTAAAACACACACTTATATATAATCTATGGATCAAAGAAGATGAGTCAAAATTATTTTTAAAAATAAATCTTGTAAATGAAAGGTAACTTAAAATTTTGGAACAGAAATCAAGTTCTAGGAAATATATAGCACTAACGCATATATGTGAAAAGATCAAAAGCCTCAAATCAGCAGTTTAAGCTTCCACATAAAGAACCTACAAAAAAGGGGCAAAAATACCCAAAACATGAAGAGTGAAGGAAAAATGAAGACAAGAGCAGAAATCTATAAAATTAAAAAGAAGCAATTAAAAGCAATGAAACAGAGAGCTGATTCTTTAAAAAGATCAATAAAATGGATACATATCTACCAAACTAACAAAGAAAAACTATTCAAATAACCAATGCCAGGAATGAAATAGGATATAAATATAGATCCTGAAGACATCAAAATATTAGGAGAGTACCTACATTCATAAATTGGACAAATGAAGTGAAACAGATTGATTTCCTCAAAAATCACAAACTTTCACAAGTCATTCAACATGAAGTGGATAATTTAAAATCCCTGTAACTGTAAGGGAAACTGAAATTGTCATTTTTAAACTCTCAAAAAAGAAATTCCCATACCTAGGTGAATTCACTGAATTCTATCACATGTTTAAAAGAGATTTTAAACACCAATTGTAACCATCGCTTTCAGAATACAGAAGAAGAGGAATCACTCCACGTTATTTATGAAGCTAGCATTACACTCATTAAAAATCAGACAAAGTACAAGAAAAGAAGAGGGCTGGGGATATAGATCAATGGTAGAGTATTTGCTCTGGGTTTGATCCCCAAGACTACCAAGAATGCATAAACAAACATAAAAGACGGAAAAAAGATGAATATATCTCATGAATATAAACATCAACAAGAAAAAGAATCCTTAAGGAAATGTTAGCAAATGCAAAATTAACAATATGTAAAAAGAGTTGTCATGACCAAGCAGGGTTTATTATAGAGATTCAAGGCTAGTTTAATATTTGAAAACTAACCTATAAAATACAACAATCATATCAATGACTGTGAAAAAATTTAATACCCATTATAAAAATTTCAGAAAAATTGTGAGTAGAGACAAACTTCTTCAACTTGATAAAGATAATTAACAAAAAGCTACAGTTATATTCAGTGATTTGATAACCAATAATTTCTCCCTAAAATGGGAAATGGGTCAAAGATGTTTACTCTACACTGAAATGCAATGGCATACTTAGAAGTTCCACCCAGTGCAGTAAACTGAAGAAAAGGAAACAAAGTATTCAGATGGAAAAGGAGGAAATAAAATTGTGGCTATTTGCAGAAGACAGAAATACATAGGAAATTCAAAACAAGCAAAACCCCCAAACAATTCTTAGAATAAATGAGTTCTTCAAAGCTGCAGGAATTAATTAAATCAATCTATTTTTATGCACTACCAATAAACATGTGGACACAAAAATTAAATGTTACCTTTTATAAGTGCTTACAAAGAAAATAAAGAAGGAAGAAAGGAAGACAAGTGTTAATCTAACAAAGTGATAAACTGGATTTGTATAGTGAAAATTACAAAAGCTAATGACAGAAATCAATGAAGATCTAAGTAAATGGAGAGACATAACATATTCATGAATCGGAAGACTAAGTGTGTCAACATTCCCCCAGTTGATATACAGGTTTAATGCAATTCTTAACAAAATCCTTGTAAGATATTTGTACATGGACACAGATTATTCTAAGATTTATATGGAAATATAAAAAGCAGGAATTGCTTAAACAATTTTTAAAAAGAATATGTGGGGGCTGGGGTTGTGGCTCAAAGGTAGAGTGCTTTCCTCACATATGTGAGGCAATGGGTTTGATCCTCAGCATGCAGTAAATAAATGAATAAAATAAAGGTCCATCAAAAACTAAAAAATATTTTACAAAGGCATATGAGGGACCAGTTTAACAAATTTGAAGATTTACAATAATCTAGATTATGGTATTGGTGCAGAAATTAACAAATAGATCAACTAATAGAATTAAGATCTAGCAGTAGACCCACAGAAGTGTGGTCTCCTGATATTAAAAACGTGCAAATAAAATTCAGTGGAGAAAGGATCAAATGTTTAGCAAATGAGGCTGCAGCAATTGGATATTGGTATGGGAAAAAAATAAGGAGCTTCAACTTAAATCTCATATTTTATACAAAAATTAAAGTGGATCATAGACTTAAACATAAAGATGTAAATGTTTCAATATCCTGAAGTCCTCATGACATTGGCCTGGTGAAAAGTTCTTGAGCATGATGCCAAAAACATGATCTATAAAAGAAAAAAAATGAATAAATTTACCTCATGAAAATTAAAACTTTTTTTTTCCTAAGAAAGATGTTGAGTGGATTAAAAGCCACTCTACAGATAAAGTATTTTCAGTCCTTATATCTGACAAAGAACTCATCTCTAGAATATGGAAAGAGCCTTCAATATTCAACATTTAAAAATCCAGTTAGAAAATGAGCAAATGAATTTGTAGTGACAACTCAGATCAGTGGTCATCTGGGGGTTCAGGCAAAGTGGGTGTAAGGATGGAATTAGATGAGGCAAAGAAAATCCATATGGATAATGGAAATGTTCATTCTAGACTGTGGTGATGGTTTCATGAATATGTACATATTTGTTTAAACTTATTAGTATACTTAAAATAGTGGGTATATTTTGTATGTAAATTATTATTTCAATAAAGCTAGGTTTTGTAAAGTTTAGATTTCTTTTCAATAGAAATCTATTAAGAATCCACCAAGACATGGGAGCAGTTGCACATGCCTGTAATCCCAGCAACTTGGGAGGCTGAGGCAGGAGGATCTCAAGTTCAAAGCCAGCCTCAGCAAAAATGAGGCACTAAGCAACTCAGTGAGACCCTGTCTCTAAAATAAGGATGGGGATATGGCTCAGTGGTTGAGTGTCCCAAGTTCAATCCCAGGTACCAAAAACACAAAAACAAACCCACCAAGAAACATTTCTTCAACTGAGATAACTAAAATAAGCGAGAACCACTAGGTACATCATTTTAAGTTCAGAGTATTTGCATTTTATTATAGCACAACCACCATTCCTGACCAAAGTATTTCAGTGGATATAAGACTATGAGTTGTTTTTTAGACATTTGAAAATGCTATGGTTCTTCCTTTTGGTTTGTTTGGTTTCTGTAGAACAATACTCTTGCCATTGCTTTGTTTTTGTCCTATGGGCAAATCCCGTTTTTTTTTTTTCTCCCTGCTTTGAGGATTTCTCATTGTTTTTAGTTCTTAGAAGTTTGACTTAGATATTCTTGGTGAGGATTTCCATATATTTATCCTGTTTGGGGTTTGCTCATTTCTTGAACCTCTAGATTTGTATCAGTTGTCAGAGATTGTGTCAGCCATTATTTCTTCCTGTACTTTTCTAGCTTTACCCTTTCTCTTTTTAGCCAGGACTCCAATTATACAACTATTAGAACTTTTGTTTTAGTCTCATAGGTCCCTGTGTTATTTATTTATTTATTTTTTGGTTTATTTTATCTCTGTCTTTCAAATTGGGTAGGTGCCATTGTTCTGTCTCAGGGTTCCCTCCTGCTTTTGTTCTGTCCTCTCCCTTCTGCTGTTGGGTTCATGCATTTAGTTTTACTGCTTCAAGAGGTCTGATAATTCTGAGTAAAGTAGGTTGGATGTTTGATCAGAAGATTTTAGAAAATAATTCATCACTGAAATAATCAAATCACATTCATGAGTAAATAGGATGAATAGTATGGGGATCACAGGATAGAATGTAAGCAGTTCTTTAAACAATTGGATAATGGTATAAATATAATTTTATGATATTTTCCCCTATATTTTAAATGTATTATGATTATATTCTTTTGAAAACATATTAAAATTATATAATATTTTACCTCATAGGTCTTTAATAATTTTTTTACTAGGAAGTTAGCTTGTTGACAGTGTTGCTAGCATTATACATAACATCATAACCAACATTTTCAGACTTCCATCTTTGTTTTGATGGTCTGATTACTTTTAGGGTCATTTGTTAGATGTGGAATTACAACCCAAAATGTAATATATATATTTTTAACTCTTAAAGACAATTAACTTTAGATTGCACTGAAGAAAGCCTGTGATAGTTATACATTGGCTCAGTGTAGGAAGCTGTCAGTTTCACCCTCATCTGCTCTGAGTCTTACTTTAAAGCATTGATTTGAACGGCAACTTAGTTATTTTTACACACATCTGTGTGTATCTACATATTTAAAGAAATGGTCTACAGTTATGGAAGACAATCAATCTTTCATTTTTCTAAGGATCATTGCCTACTGTCTGTGGTGAAGAAAATCCATGAATCTATACCTAGAGGAGGGAAGGCATTCAGAATGTGGATATTTCACAATATTTGACAAGTATATACATTATTTATAAATTTGAAGTTAGAATGAATCCAGGGAGATGAAAGAAGACAAACATACTGAAAATCTCTCACTTTTCTCTTGTTTGTATATTTTGGTAAGTTTTGTTTTGCCCTCTCCCCTTCACAAAGCAGCAATACATATTCATGACCTTGTGAGTATTATTCCTTGTCTCTCCATTTGTGAGTTTTTTGAATAAGATTTGCCTTGTTGGTGTTGTGTTCAGTTTGCAAGATCCAGAAGAGATGGTGTGTTTCCTGCTGTCTTAATTTCCTTCCCCGTTGCTTCTGCCTTTCTGATGGAGCTTCCACTGTCAGAGCTCTGGGGGAGCACTCTGGCTCTAAGCTCCAGGTGGAACAACTTAGGTGGGACTTAAAGAGTTCCTCCTGAGGCCTGAGGGAGGCAGTGAGTATTGTGACTATTGTGACAGGGGACGGTAGGAGGGGAGGTTAGGAAGTGTCTTTGGGAAATAAGAGAACTTAAAATTCTTAGACTTAAAATGCCAAAGGACTCTTCCATTCCTGGGAATTTCTTCTTATTATAACCTGATTCTCTGTTAATAACCTGACTATAAATCTAAGTTAGGACAAATATATTCCTTGGTTAAATTGAAAAGAAACAGATTGGTGTTCTAGGTTGTAATGAATATAAAAATAGATGCAAATTTATTTTGGTCCCTATGTGATGGGAAGGTGTAGGAAGTAGAGGGCTGTGGGATAGAAATTCGGTGGTAGCTATTTTATAAAGTTAAACTTGGGCATTGCCTACATTGAACAATTTTTTTTTTCCGCTTCAGGGCTTATTCTGGAAAAAAAAAACACATCTCAGACATATCAAATGGTTCATACATAACAAAAGGTCATTTATAAAGGCAGTTATTACTTTAGAAATTTATGCAAACTATTTAATCACCTAAGTTATGAAAAAGTGCCAAGGTAATTCTGTCCCTGACTTTGTGATAGGAACATTTTTCTTGGTAATTGGTGTAGAATGCTTTATGGTATGACACTTCATTGTACTTCTCAGAAGAGAAGAGGTTCGTGACTAGTCTGAATTTGGTTTACTTAGTTCCTCATTTTTCCTTGTAAGAGAGGACATCCAAATATGCTCTGGATTCAAAGGGAAAAGGAATTTGGGGGCAGGGAGAGGTGTAGCTTTTTTTCTTAGTGTCTCAACTGCAGTGATTAGAATGAATACCCATGATATTTCTGGGCACCAGTAATTTATTAGCTTTCTGGAAGTCTGTAGGAGAAGAATTGGAGCCTAAATATCTTAGCAAACTCATTATTTATAGATTTTACATAAAAACAAAAAGGATTTATAAATACATTTGGGAACTGCAAGTTTAATTAGATTCTTTGACACTTAGAATCCTCCTCATAATAACAGTGTGAACTAGGAGTTGGTAAGAAAGGAGTTGCTTTTAATGTCAATCATTGGGGTAGCACCCTTTTAGCCCACAGGTCCAGTGTGGCCCCAGCCTAGTTTCCTAAGACAGGGATTTCAGTGCTGTCTTTCTACTGTGCCAGTTTGTTCCTAGCTTTGGAGAGCAGCACTTGGGGGATGCCTGGGTAGCAATATGGATGACAACTTAAAATCTCAGAACAAGCACTTGGGACCATGAGCAGCAGGGCTAGACCCATGGTAGCACCAATAGAGGACTGAAGGGTTGGTGTATCTTTCTTCAACTTCCTGCCTTTCTCTGAGGTATTATTTTAGAAAGCACTACTTAATAAACATGAATCACACCAGTGTTGGGCAGTCTGTCCCAGAGTTGGCTTGAAATAGAAAACACTTTGGGCCAGCTGCTGTGCTTAGGCTACTTTTGAGGTCAGCCCTGCCTACTGCTTATGCTTGTGCATCATAATGTGGCCATGATGCCAGGCTGGCACTGACTGCATGACCACACCCACACCCACTCTCAGCCCTGGCTGGCCTCTGACTTCTGTATGGGGTCCAATAATGTGGATTTGTTTTCCTATAGGAGTTGCACCATCTGACCCAGGGTCTAAAGCATGCTGAGCATGTACTCTACCACTGAACTATGCCCCCGCCCCTTACCGTATCACTGATTGCTTTAAACACCCATCTTTCCCTTTTTGTTATGTTTGTGTTGGAATATTTGGGAAAGAACAATGTTTCCTTTTGGTTGTTCATATCCTTCTTTATTAAGGAGTGCCAGGAATGCAGGATGACATGAAACCAGGAAATTTAAAGACAGTTAAACATTTTTTTTTTTTTTTTGTAGTAGGGATAGAAACTAGGGGTGCTTCACCACTGAGCTACAACCTAGCCTTTTTAATTTTATTTTGAGACAGGGTCTTGCTAAGTTGTTTAGGGCCTAGCCAATCTCCTGACTCATTTTTCTGAGTCAATGTGATTATAGGCATGTGCCTCTGTGCCAGGTGACAAAGACTCTTAATATCTTTTCCTGAGTTACATTTAGTGCTCTCACATCACCGTTATGAAATCCCTTCCTCCCCCAGTCTCATTTCTTACAGTTAAGTAATATGTTCCTATAGGTTATTGCTACTAGCTTTCTCTGTTTAGATGAGATTAGAGGCATCTGCAAACTTAGAAATTTCAGCCTTTGAGATAATTTGTTAACATATCAGTGTTGATTCTGGTAAAAATTCCTCATTTAGGCCCTTTACCACACTTAATGATTTTCAAATGTTAGACTGTATGACTTTGAGGTGGATTGTTAACAGTCTCTGCTATTTCATGTTTTCTGTAACTTTCATTGTCCTTACAAAGAAACCTAATGCCATATTCCATTCTTTTCACCTTTTAACTTATTTTTTTAAATAGTTTTTTTAGTATTTATTTTTTAGTTATAGATGGACATAATATCTTTATTTTGTTTTTAAGTGGTGCTGAGGATTGAATCTAGTGCCTCACACATGCTAGGTGAGTGCTCCACCACTGAGCTACAGCCCCAACCCCTTAACTTATTTTAAAAAATCAGTTTATTCTGAAAGTTGAATACATCTTAAATTTAATGAAATATATGAAATGAATATTTATTGAGGATAAACAATGTAAAAGAATTACACACACACACACACACCCCTACACACACATAAATTGAAAAGGGTTTTTCTAAAATTGTTTTTCAGAGTTTTGATTATGTCAAATTAATGTTTTATATTCCTTTTTTTTCTTTTAAATGTAGTGTTTATGCTTCCAGGATAATACCCGATAGTAAGTACTTCAACGAGGTGGTGTCAGTAACAAAATCTTTATTAATTTGAAAAATGCTTTTATTTTGACCTTACCCTTGGATGACAGTTTAGCTGGGCATAGATTTCAAAGTTGATTTTCATGATTACTTTATATAAATTGAAAATGTCACTCTGTTGTTTTCTGGATGCTGTTATATTTTGCCATCTGCTCTCAGAGCAGTTGTTATTCCCTTGTAGATAAACTCTGACTCTGTGCTTTTAGGATATTCTTTTTCATAGGGCATAGTGACACACACCTGCCATTAGCTAGTCCCAGCTACTCAGAACGGTGTGAGGTGGGAGGATTCTGAGTTCAAGGATAGCCCAGGCAATATAGCAAGATCTCTTTTCCAATAAATAAGTAAGTAAGTAAATAGATAAATATTTAATGTAGCATGATTTAGTTTTTTTAATGTAAACATTTTATTTTATTTTTGTGGTTCTGGAGATTGAACCCATGGACTTGTGCATGCAAGGCATGCACTCTACCAACTAAGTTATATCCCCAGCCTAACATTTTATTTTAAAACTGTATTATATTTTGATAAAACTTACTCTACAATGAGTAAATAGAAGATAATGCACTGAGTTTTCACATACTCTACATTTAGTTTTGTCTGTTATTTTTATCTTACATTAATTAGTGTGTACATTTTGTTAAAATAAATGAATGAATATTGGCATATTTTTTTTTTTATGTCCCAGGCACTTCTTGTGTCCTAGTTGTTATCTCCCCTCTTGACTTGGGCATCCCTGAGGCACTCTGCGTCAGCAGTGCCCTGGCTCTGATTCATAGTGTTACTGATTAGGCTGAACCCTGTGGGCATGGTGCTAAGTGGGGCAAGGTAAAGTGACTTATGATCCTGTGTTAGACTTCTATCTCTGTTTCTAGTGGCCAGTGTCTCTGGGCTGTGTTCTCTAGTGGCATATAGCCTTTCTCCCACTTTAGGCAAGACAGAAATGCTATGGGGTGCTGGAGGGGGGACGATGCCTTTACCCAGCAAGGTTAAGGCTCTAATAAAGCCAAGACTATAGGCCTCTGTTATTGAGACTGCTCTGGGGCATCTATTCACCATGAATACTCCTCCCTTCCTCTTGCTTCAACTGCAGATCCATCATAGGAGTTTCATGGGGTGCCTAGAGGTGAAACCCATGAAATTAGAGGGGCATCCAGAACACTGGAGCCCTCAGAGTTTTCTACTTCTGTTAAAGTACACACTCAACAACTGGAGAGTCATCACAATTAGCATGTAAGTATTATCACAGTTTTGTCTATAGCTCCAGGGGCTTCTGCCTCAAGTAAACAGGTGTTGGCTGTGCCTCTGAATTTGCTCTCTCTCCAATTTCAGTGTGACCCTGAAATCTCAGTCCTCCTGGTTCCAAGAAAACACTAATTTTTCAGTTTGTTCAGTTTTTGGTTGTAAGTATGGGAGTAGTTCATTCTAAGCTGGTTACATGTTGAAGCTGAAAAGTGGTTGAGCTTTGACTAGTTTTTGGTTCACCCTTACCATTTTAGAACCTCATACTACATTAATTTGAAGGTTTAATGGTTCAATTCTATAAACTTCTCAACCATTTTCTTCCCTAAATTTTTCCTTCTGTTGTTTTTATATGCATATGAAATGTTTTCATTGTACCCTTTATGCCTTTAAAACATCATAGTTTCTGTTTATCATTCTGAGCTACATTTCAGATTATTTTATTGTGTCTGTCGTCAGCTTACTAATTATCATTTGTTTTTCCTAACTTGATGTTTAACCTGTTCAATGGGTTTTTATTTCAGTTACTAAGTTATTTTTTTTATAATTTCATAGAGCTCATTTTTTTTCAGATCTACTTTCCCCCATCTTCTTTTAGTGTATTTTGATATCTTTAATGTATTTCAGATGTTAATCTACTTATTCATTGTTACCCTCTCATATTTCCCTTGCCTGGATTTATGGAGATTTACTTCTGCTTATTCATTTTCTGTCTCTCGCTTATGAAGAAATTTCACCTACATTTCTCGTTTGAATTTTTGGGAGTTTACTCTGCTCACTTGGTTTGTTTCTCGTTCGTAGGGAAATTTTCACTTATATTTAACAGCAGGAGCACATAATCACAATTATAGTTTTCTAGGCAATTTTTTAAAATCTCATTTGGTTTGCTTATTTGTTACTACATTCTGGTTGCCTTAGGTTTTACTCATCTGGAACAAGATTTATGCTCTTCAATGACTTGCATCGTTCTCATATATTATATATTATTTATGTTTGAATTCTCCATCAGAAGAAAAACCATGCATTTTCAGGATGATTGTCCATCTTTGTTTCTCTGCTTTTAGCCCAGATGGAAACATACAAACTTCTTTGTTCTACCAGAGGGCGCTTCAGAATCCCCCTGCTGCCTGGGTGGGGGCTGTTGCCCTCACCTTACCTCCACCTGTGCAGTCAGCTTGTCCTCAGGACAGTGGGCACTGGCCAAACTTGCTCTGAATATGCGTGACCACAGCTCTCCCTGCCTCTGCAGCTCTGCCTTAGTCATCTAGTGCACTTATGTTTATCTTGATTTCCCCTTGAATCTTGTTTTTGAGGTTTTCTGTTGCTTTCTTGTGAGCTTCGATTTGCATTTTAAAAGTCATTTGATTTCATCCAGCATTTGCAGTTCTGTTAATAGAGCAGTATTCAGGTGAAGGAGTCTACTGTTTTGTGTGTTAATCCCAGAGGACTTAACTAGTGCGCTCTCCACCCACTCTAGTTGTGTCATCTTTGTTTTACCTCCATCTCCAGCCTTTTGTCTCATCAACATAATCTATTTGTGATAGTCCTCTGCACAAATTGCGATTACCTCATGCCTTGCCTTCTTGCCAGTAAATCAATTTCTAACTGTGTCTGTTTTGTTTCTTTCTGTTTCTGATTTATTAACTATGTAATAATGTCATTTGGTTTCTCAGTTTATTTAACTCTGCAGTCTTCCTTCATATTCCACTGTCATTTTGTTATCTCTTTTTGAAATTATGTTTAATTTGAACCAAAGTTTATTAAATGACATAGGACAAAGAACTCCTAAGAAGCATGCTTATCTTGTCTGGGTTTTTCCAGGCTATACATGGTATATTGTTGTACCTGCTGCATGCCTGTTTGCTTCCTTTTAAATATTATTTATTTACAAATACACTTATTTAATTCTTCATTTTTTTATTCATAATCATACCATGATCATTAGCAGTCATTCCAATTTTTAAAAAAAATTTTCTCATGCCTTGTGTGTTTCTTCATTAATTTTTGTTTTCAGTGTTATAATAGGAGTAAATTAATTTACATGTCCTTATTTCCTTATTTGGGATCCTTATTTATTTTTTCTTAGTTTATTAAACAAATGAATCTATATTATTTTTAAAAATTATTAGAAATGTTCAAGTAAAATACACCAAATTATACTATGTTCATGTACACCACAATGAATCTGACTTTTATGTGTCATTACAATGGCCTAATAAAATAAAAAGTGGTAGTGGTGGGGACCAATAGAGTAAAGGAAGGGGATGAGGGGAAGGAAGGAGATTAGGGAAAGAGGATGTACTGGGAAATGAGGTTGTTCAAATTATATTATGTGCATGTACATATATATCACAGTGGGCCTCACTATTCATAATTATAATGTACCAATAAAACCGTTAAAAACATCAGAAAAAGTTACCACTTCTAAATCCTATTTCCAGGGGGAGGAGGAAGGACACAGAAATGTTGGTCAATGAGTATAAGTTGTCATTAGGAGCAAGCAGTTTGGGTGGGGTGGGGTGACTATGGATACTAATAATGCACTGTACATTTAAAAAAATTGGAAAAAAAGGTTTTTTTGTGTGTTTTTTGTTATTGTTGTTTTGTTTTTGTTTTCGGTACCAGGGATTGAACCCGGGTGCATTTTACCACTAAGCCACATCCCCAGCCCTTTTTTATATTTTATTTAGAGACAGGGTCCCACTGAATTTCTTAGGGCCTCACTAAACTGCTGAGGCTTGATTTGAACTTGTGATCCTCCTGCTTTAGCCTCCTGAGCCATTTGGGATTACAGGCTTGGGCCACAATGCTCAGCCAGAAGAAATGTTTTTGATGTTTTTGCCATAAAGAAGTGGTAAATGAGGGACATAGAAATGTTTCACCTGATTTAAACTGCACCATGTATACATGTATTGAAATATCACGTGATATCCCATGAATATGTATAATTTTATGTGTCAGTCATAAAACAAGTTTAAATTTAAAAAAATATTAGACAAATGAGTCCTGCTTCTAACTTCTGTTCATGTATCTTGTCCCTTCCCATCTGTCCTTTGAGCCCATTTTCTTCTGGTTTCACACCAGGACCTTTGTTGGGATCACTATGTCTCTAGGTCAGTTCTTTGATGGGACATATCATAATTAGGTTTCTAACAGAATTTGTTGGAAGAGCCTGATACTGAGCTACCCAAATCTGTCCCTAAAGCTTTTGTGGGAGGTATGACTCTGTGCAGTTGTTTGCTTTCAGTCCTGTCAGATAGAACTTGTTATGGGCGCCATGTTTGTTGTAGATGGTGCAGGAGATACCTGCAAACTGATCTAGTCCAGATGATGGCTTAAGCACAGAGGGGAGTTGATTGTTTTTATCCAGGGCTACTTCAGATGAAGCTTGATTCCTGGTCCCCACCATGTGCCTGGAGCTGATTCTCTCCCTGTGTGTCTTGCCTCCACTATGTTGTCTTCCTGTCACCTCTGCTCTCTAGCTTTGCTAACTGGAGAGGTGTTTCCATCGCTGTTAGTTTCTGCTCTCTGGATCCTCTCCCAGGCTTCATTCCTCCAGATTTGGAACCTGTGGAGGAGGCAAGGGAGCCCTTCCTCTTCACAAGGAAGCTCTTAGTAGCAGTTAAAAGTATCTGCTTTTAACTCTTCCTCATTTCCTGAGAAGGGTGGGCAGCTCTCTGGAAATGGGCTTCACTCTACAGGATCTAAATGGATGCTAGGTAAGGGGTCAATTCCCTAGGAGAGCCTTCTTATCCGTGCACGCACAGGCAGCTGGCATGTCTTAGCGATACATCTTTTTCCTTCAATTTGGCATTGAACATTGGGATTCACAGGGGAAGGAAAAATCAGTTAGTATTGCTGGGATCAAGGACCTAACCTCAGAGACACACCTGCCCCAATTTATCTGGCATTTATTCTTCCCAGAGGAGTCATTCAGCCTAATTGGCCAGTTCTTCAGTTTGTTTTTATGTGTCTGTTTTGGGATTATGTCAGTAAGGAATTACACACTGATATGTTGGGAGTGGGAGGGAAGAAAGCCTGTGTTATACTTGGGTCTGATTTCTAAAAATCCCTTAAGCCTTTCTGTTTGCATTGTTCCCAAAGAGTTTTTCCAGAGCTATGCAGAATTAACTTTGATAGTTAAAAATAGAATCAAAAAATTAAAATCATTCTGGAGGCAGAAGTTTCCCAAGGATTGCAGTCTCTGTCTCAGTGAGGTTAAATAAGGAAATTGAATCTTGGAAAAGCTCAGGGGCCTCCCCATGTCCATCCAGTCAGAGAGTGGCAAAGCCCAGGTCTGACTGTGATATCTAGACTTTTTACATTGCACTCTAAGACACATACCCCGAGTAGCCTCAAAGTAAGTGCAGGGAGGGAGATGTAATCTGTACTCTGCCAAGGCCAGGCCTGAGGTAAGAGAACCAGGGTGTCAGGAATGCCAATATCTATGCCAATGACTCTGAAACTTCTAGATTTCAGGACTCCTTTACTTTCTTAAAGATTATTGAGGATGCCCCAAATTTTGCGTACATCTATCAATATTTAACAAGTCATAAATTAAAACTAAGAAAACTTTTTGAAGTTTATCCATTTAAAAAGACAATAAACTCATTACATGCTAACAGGAAAAGAATTTTATGAAAAAGACACTATATTTTCCCAACATAACACATTTACATGAAGGGGAAATTGTTTTAGTAGTTTGCAAATCTCCTTAATGCCTTACTTAATAGAAGGTAGCTAGACTTTCTTATTTGCTTTTACTGATGGTCTACTATGTTCTGTTGGCTGTGCAGAACTCCAAGCAATGCTCATGAGGAAGGAGGGAGAAATAAGGAAATAATTTCCTATGAGAAAACAAACTAACTTTCTTTCTCTCTCTCTCTCTCTCTCTCTCTCTCTCTCTCTCTGAATTTTTCTCTCTCTCTGAATTTCTTTTTTTTTTTTTTTTTTTTTTTGCATTCTGGATCAAACCCAGGCCTCATGCATGCTAAGCATGCCCTCCACCACAGAACTACATCCCGAGTCTCAATGAGAAAAGTTTTGAGTCACTGATCGAAAACAGCAGTTCTGCCCTCATCTCAGAAACCCAGGGGTTCCCAGCCTGTGCTTTGAGAACTTCTGCTCTGTACAAATACCAAAGAAAACTTTTTTTCCATTATCATAATCAAAGTGCCCATGGTTATGGCATAAGTGTCAGGATGAAATCATGGTTCAGAACACAATCATTCAGCTAGAAGAATAAGAGGTTGGATCTCAGCTTTTACTTTTGAATATAAAAGCCAGGAGTTTATTTTGTTTTGTTCCACAATTGATTATTTAAGCATTCCCTTTTCCCTTCGATTATAAAGGTAATATATACTTACAACAAAGCATTCAAACAGAACAGAGGCAAATAAAATTAGTAATTCTCATTATTAAATGAGAAAAAACAATACTTGTAGCTTTGCTGAATTGCCACTAGGCCAAAGTGAGTTACACAGTGTGCACATGCGTGTCCATATATGTATGACATTTACAAGAATAAAAACTCTGTTTAAAGGTTATCTGTGCCCTGTTCAGGTATCATAGAAATTCTGTTTAGTAAAGTGCTTGTTCATCTTTTGCCCATTTTTTTCTGTTGGATTATCTGCCTTTATTCTTATTGATTTGTAGGAGTTTATTTCTTACTCTATCAGTCTTTTGTCAGACTTAATATGTTGCTGACACAGAAAAAAATCATAGACTCTCAGTTTATTATTCTGTAAAACTAGGATAAAATATGGTTGGTGTAAAGATTAAATTGGATAAAAGAAGCCATCCTTGTTATAAACTATACAGTGCTACAAAAAATGTGAATTTATATCATCCAGTGGTCTTCCCTGCAAGCAAGAATTTAGACATGGTTAGATCTAGTGTTACGTATTTTGTTTTGTTTTGTTTTCCTCAGCATCTACTCAAAAGCAAAGAAAGCAGTGAAATAATGTTGAATAATTCTTTCCATAACTTCCAAAAGAATAGCTGCTGTAAGAATGCAAGATAGCACATTACACATCATCAGAACAGTTGTACTTAAATAAGATACACAATTATTCAGAAAGATTGATTTTTTTAAAAAATGTGTTCATATAAATCAAAGTGTGCTCTTCAGTGAAGTGCTCAAATTAAAACAGAGTGAGGAGAGTCAGGCCACTTGACTCTGGGGTATGGTGTCACACTGATCTTCTTTGCTTCCATGATAGGCTTCTCCTGAGTCCTCAAGGCAGACAGGAGCATGTTCTTCAGGGAGATCCATGGGCAAGCAGCTGCACAGGGACAGCTGCTAATGCCGAGTGACATTTCATGGATTGAATGGTGCTACCCTTAATACCACTGGCTATAGGAGGCACATAGAGCAGCTGTTAATATTTTCATTTCCAAGGAGAGAAGATTGAAGCCCAAAGACTACAAGTGCCTACTGGCTGGGTAACTGAGATTAGACCCAGAGATCCTTCTGCCCACATGGTCTCTGACTCTTCATTGCTGTCCTGCTCAGTGTGGACAGGGCAGTAATAGCCAGATGGTTGACCTGGAATTACTGAAAACAATTTTAAGAGTGCTATGGTCTGAATATTTGTGCCCTCCTCATTCATATGTTGAAATCCTAAGCCACAAGATGATATTGGGGGTGGGGTCCTTGGGAAGTAGTTCAGTCCTGAGAATGGCTCCCTCACAGATTGGACTAGTCCTCTTATAAAAAAGAGATTCCAGAAAGTCGATTTCACCCCTTTCACCATGTAAAGACACAGGCAGAAGACCACCACTTATGAACCATGAAACAGGCCCTCACCAGACAGCAGAATTCAATTATACCAGCACCTTGATCTCAGACTTCCATTCTCAAACTGATAAATAAATTCCTGTTGTTTATAAGCCTCTCAGTTTATATTGTTTTTAAAACATCCTAAACAGGCTAAGACACAGAAACTGCACTGCTTGCTAATTACCAGCCCTGGGGTACCTGTGGGATGCTGTTTTCCACCTGAATAGAGCCTTGGCAAGCTCCCCCATTTTATCTTCCAGGAGCTCAGGAACAATGTTCAATTACCACATTACATATCAGGCCAGCATATTGCCTGAAACAGGAAGTGCTTCATAACATTTGTTGAATGAATGAATGAGCAAACGAATGAATGAAGGAAAAGTTGGCTGGACCACAGAGAAAAGGCTTGTGCACTGAGTAAGGGATTTTTGACCTGATCCTTTGTTCAGTGAAGTTGAAAGAGGATGAACTGATTATATTTGTGTTCAGAAAGCCCCATGTGGAGGTGAGCAGAGGACAAATGTGAGTGTGCACATATGTGTGTATGCGTGAGTCAGCATATTGCAGGTCGGAGAAAGTGTGAGACCTTGTCACCCTGTGGGTGCGGCCCTGAGCCAGTGAGGGGAAGAAGGAGATGCATTTGGAGAGTGGAGCCCTCCGACTACAACGGGCTTCCTTTGGAGCCTCAGCAGAGGGCCCCCCTTGGCATTGCTGTGCTGTCAGGTGGTGGCTGGCTGCTGCTTGTTGTTGATTACAGATTGAAATGCTATACTTTGGTCCCATGCTGCCACACAGCACAGAAATCCAGTGTCACTCTAATGAGGTTTCCGTTTGAATGCTGGAAAGAAAAAAAAGCCTTTTAATTAGATTGGTAGTAATTGAGCTCCCAAATCGCAGAAGCCTTTCTCTCAGGAGAGGAAGACACAAATGCAATTAAAAGAAGAAAAGGCACCTAAATGTGGAACCTTGCTAATTCTAAGTCCATTAAAAACAACAGCTGCTTAATAAGTTGAGGCAGCAGATTCATGTCCTGAAGAGCTTAAGGAATAGGAGACTGAACTGGAACTGAGCACATGTACAGTTTCAACATATGGCTCCTCATGTGGAACACGGAGAACTGTGAGCTCTACAACTTTTTACCATGAAAATATATTGGCTTGTGTTGTTTTGGAAAAGGAAATGTCTTTCCTCTGTTACAGAACTGTCAGTTTCTCCTAAGCATATCCCCTGTCCTGGAACCCTCTGAGATATAGTCCACTGGGAGCAGTATCCTCTCTGTGGTATCTGCCCAACCCCACCCATCTCACCCTCAAAGGCACTCAGCAGGTGAGCAGCAGGGCACAGGGGCATGGATATGTTAGAATGTCCCTGCCAACTTCTTACCTGTATACCACATTTTTATTTTAATAAGAAGCAGCATTCAATTCTCATTTGCATCCCTGCCTGCAGACTACACCCTGGCAGATGCTAGGTGCTTTCAATCATTGGGCCTGTTTTTGGTGACTTCCCATTAGTGAACCAGGACAAGTAATTCCTATTACAGGGGAACTTGAGGTCTTAGCTTCCAGGCAAGTCTTCACGCTAACCTTAATAAATACTTTCCCTGGAGAGGGTGTTAGTTGCTAATATACGGAACCCTTTAGGTTGCAGTTGAGAGGATTCAATACTAAAACAACAACATTCTAATATAACTATTATATAAAAGTTGCTCAGTTGCCTCTTTGTGAATTGTTTTTTGCTAGACCCTGCTGGACTTAGCCAGTGATAAAGTACTGCTTGCATCCCAATTGTAAAGGGCAAGTTTGACTAGACTCTTCTTTACATGGTATGTTAGTTCACTTTCCATCACTGTAATAATACCTGAAGTAATCAGCCTACAAAAAGAAAAGGTTTATTTTGGTCCATGGTTTTGGAAGTTTCTGTCTGTGATTGGTTGGCCTCTCCCTTTGGGACTGTAGCAAGACAGCTCATTGTGGCAGGAGCATGTGGTAGAGCAGACCTGCTCAAGAGCTGCCAGGAATGAAAGAGAGGAAGAGGAAGGGGCTGGAGTCCCACTGTCTGTCTCCTTCAAGAGCAATCCCCTAATGACCTAAAGACTGTCTACTAGGCCCCATCTCTTTTTATTTAATTTTTTTTTTAGTTGTAGATGGACACAATAACATTATTTTTTTAATTTAATTTATTTACGTGGCGTTGAGAATAGAACTCAGTGCCTCACACATGCTAGGCAACTGCTCTAACACTGATCCACAACCCCAGCCCCTAGGCCCCCACCTCTTAAAAGCTCTAGTACCTTCCATAGCTCCAGGCCTTTGAGGGATACTTATGATCCGAACTGTAGTAGATGCTTGGTGTTTGAACAACGTTGATACACTGTGCTGGGCTCAGTGGCTGATGCACAAACTTGATGCCTTGCTGGATCCCCATTCAGAAAGGTATCTTGGAAATGCAGAAAAATGGGTCCTGGAGTCAGACATATCCCACTGTGAGTGTATTCTTTGTAAAGTTGCCTCACTTTTCTAACCCTTAGTTTACTCAGTTGTGTAGGATTTATTTTGCAGATGTATGGCAGGGGCCTGACATGTTGACTGGCCAGGTAGAGAATATTAGAAGACCCAGACCCACAGGGATGTGGCAGAGCTATAGGCTACAGCATTCTCAACATAGGGTGGGGCTGCTTGACATGGGGCCATGCTTTTTTGGGAGGGAAGCATTGAATATTTGAATATTTATATTTGTTTAAAAGTACATAAATTCTAGCAATAAAACTGCCTTTAAAAATTAAAATTTGCACCCAATTTTTAAAGTATGTAAATTATAAATAAGATAAATGGCAAAGTCCTTAGCAGACATCATTTCTGGATGGTAGGGTTGCCCAATTTTAATTTCCTTCTTTATACTCTGCCATCCTTTGTAAGTGCTCTATAATAAATGTGTATTACTTCAGAATGAATAGAAAAGCTTAACTCTGGGGAAATGCTGCTGGCATAGATTTGGAAGTGCCTGGTGCATTCTAATTTGCACATATAACAATGATCCCAATAGTCAAATTTCTACATGAATAATTGTATCAATCCTTCTTTTGTAAAGTACATAAGCTGTATTTATGCTGCTTTTTTTTTGTTCTTTCTTTCTTTTCTTTTTTAGGATGAGAAGAACCAAGTTTTAACCACCAATATTTGGCTGCAAATGGTAAGTTAAGACAGTGGCATCCTTGCTTCTGTGTCTGCCTATTCATGTTTCTGGGATGCATGTGCTTGATCAGCAGGGAAGGCAGAGGTTCTGTGAGGAAAAGCCCAGGCTGTCACCCCTGACTCTACACCTGCCAACAACGAATGCTGGAGGTGTCATGCTGCAGACTATAAATTTCTGGCTTAGAGAGTCCTTTAGGTTGGCATTGAATATTCAATACTGAATAACAGCAGAGCTTGATGTGTGCTTCTATTGTACTACTGGGTGATCTGGGGACATTTCAAAACCACTTCAGGCAAGAAAAATAATAAGATGCAGGGCAGCATTTAGATGGTCCCAACCTGTGCTGTAGCCACTCCCTAGTGCTCTGCAGCACCTGCCTGTCTTCTGTACCCTCAAGAGATGCATGTTTGACTCAGTCTGAGAGTTTCTGTGCTATAAGTCTTCACATTTCATGCTGTAGTGACTGCTGCAAAAACCTCTAAAGATTATATAGGTTGAGCATCCCTAATCTAAAATCCATAGTCTGAAATGCTATGAAATCTGAAACATTTTGAACATGACATTCAAACTCTTTCAGATTTTGGACTTTAAGTTTTTAGATTTTTCAGTTAGAGATCTTCAACCAGCAAAATCTACACGAATATACCAAAATTCAAAAAAACTTCAAAATCTGAAATAGTTCCCAAGTATTTTGGATAAGGGATACTCAATTTGTTTTCTATTCCTGGATTTTTAACTTGATATCTGTGATGCTAATTTAAATTCAATTAATTACAGGTGATATTGTGCCATCAAGTTGTAAATATTGAAATTCAAACATAAAACTGTTAGTCTTTATTTCACATGGAATCTTAATATCATAATAATTAACTCTGTGTCCATATCATTTCCTTAAAAAACAATATAAGCAAACCCTTCTTTTGCTGTTTAATGTTTTACATATCCTCTTTTTCTCCTTGTATCTGCATTTCTGTTATGCTTTTCATGCAGGGTTTTATAAATAATGCAAAATAATTTTGTATTTGAAAGACTTTTATTAATCACTATAACTCATTTTTTCTCAAATGTAAATGTTTACATAGAAATTATTCCTTCAGACCATAAGTGTTTAAAAAGTTCTTCAGATTTGACTTAATATTGCTATTATTATTGGCACATTTTTATTGGTATAAATTTTAATACATAATATTCAATACTTTTTATATTGGATATTCATGTCTGTGTCAAGATGGAGGTTTGTTTTAAATTAATTTATGTATCCACAGGTGATTCTGTTATTTCTAGACACAAGAGAACAGAACAATACAGTTGTCATCATCAATTCTTTAACTTATTTTGTTAATAGATGCAGCAACATCTTGAGTTGGTAATGAAAGACTTTTTGTTAAAAAAAATTATTCAATTCTTTGAACTTCTTCCAGATTTTATGCACAAAATAACATTGTTTCCATCAAATGCATCAGTTGGCAACTTAATTAGTTTCTTCTTCATTTTTACTGAAAGCAAAAAATAAAAGGATTACCCCCTCACCTTTTAAATTATTTGCCACTCAGTTTTTTAAGGTAATTCATACACAGAGACAACTGCAGGCAGATCTTTGTTGGTTCTTTGTATAGTCTCCCAAGATGAGTTAAGTGAAGAATGCCTTTCTTTGTAAAGTGGAGTGGGGAGGAGAAGTAAAAATGAGGGCCTGTGGTATTCCCAGGTGAGTCTGTGGGAATGCCATGCAGAGCTGAGAGAGAGAAAACAGATCTGCTTAAATCCATTTGCTAAGTGTCCCAGAGGTGCACTAAGCTATGCATGAGACCCCTTGCAGAACCTGCCCATAATGAGTAGGGTGGAGTCTGGGAGTTTTCTCTTGCAGCATTTAAAGCAGTATGCTTCAGTAGGTAGATCCCATCCCTTTTCTTGTACCCACCTATTCTAGCTTCCCTCCTTTTTCCTGGGATGCATGATTTGTTCCGCCCTGGAAGGCTAGCCCTGCCTCCAGTGGACATGTCCCATCCTCTGGCACCCGCTGAGAGCATCCCTTTAACAGTTGTCCCCACTACCTTTCTCTTCATACGTGTATCTGTGGGGCATTCACATTCATGCCTCTTTCCACAGTCACCCTTGTCTGGGTAGATGGCAGTCCCATTATCCATCTGCACAACTCAAAAACCTCAGTGTCACCTTTAACTCTTGTCTTTCACATCTCACATCTGTTTCATTAGCAAATTCTGACATCTCAACATTTTAAACAGATCCAAGATCTAACCACTTCACATCTGGTCTAAACTGGCATCTTGTCTCATCTCCCGTATTGTGGAGTCTCCAGGCCAGTCTTCTGTGCAGTGCTTGCCTCCTCTAATGATGTCTGTTCTCAACATAGCAGGCTGTGTGATCCTTTAAGATACAATGAAGGTTAGTCACATGCCTCTCAGGCTCATCTCTCCAGGGTGTCCTGCCTCCCTGTGGAAATTAAGAGCTAAAGTGCCTTGAAGTCAACTTTGATCGCTCCCTGCTTAGACCATCCTTCCTTTCCCATCTTCTCTGTCTTCTTTCCTAGCAGTGTTTCCTGCCCTCTTGATGTAAGTAATGCAAACATTATCCAAATACATGTTCACCTCCGGGCCTTTGCATTTACAGCTGTCTCTGCCTGGAAGGTTCTTAAGAACCAGTTGATTTGCTTGATAACTTATTGGTCTCTTCCTAAACAATTGTTTCAGTATGTCTTCCCTGAGCTCCTGTGTATTGCCCCCAAACACTCCCTGCTACTTCCAGCCTACACTGTCCCCACTCTTTTGCAGTGCTAGGGGTTGAACCCCAGGACCTTCATATGCTAGGCTAGTGCTCTACCACCTATCTACATACCAGCCCCTACTGTATTCCCTTTACATTGCTTCAATTTTTCTTCCAAAGCACTTCTTACCATCATACATATTTTGTATTCACTGGTGTTTGTTCCTAACCTCCAAAAGTTCCTTGCCTTGCCTCCACTAGCATGTGTGCACCAGGAGAGCAGGGCTCTAGCTAGATTTGTTCATTGTTAGGACCCCTAGCTCCTAACCCACTGCCTTTCCAGAATGGCCTAAGATATTACAATACAACATAAAGCCAACACCTGCATAACATTGGGACACTTCAATATAAGGTAAAGCTCTGGCAACTTGGGGGATGATGCAGATGCTTTCCCCGTGCCCTCTAAGGAACAAAGCTGTTACTGATGTTTTTCTTACAAAATAAGTGCCATGGACAGCTCTCTATCTCTGGTGCCCACCTATCTTAGCTCTAAGTCATTGGTTTTCAGCAGAGTATATGATAGGGCAATATTTTAAAGGGTATTGGTTTTCAAGAAAAAATATAACTGGATTATTACTTACGGTATTGAGTTCAGGTGCTCCATAAATAAAAATCTTTGCTTTGGAGGATGTCACCAGAGATCTCTAAATTTCTTTGAAGCCCAGCTTATTTCTAATTAATACTTGAATTTGCAGAAGCATCTGCAGCTTCATTTAAAAAAAGTCTCCTTTACCTACTCAACTTACCTTTGGGAGCACCTAACGTGGAAAATACTGAATGAGGCCATGTGAGGGCACCTAGAAATGTAAGACACAGTTTCTACTCTCAGCCATTTACAATCAGGTTGTGTAATTAACACATTTAAGGAAATGTTAACCACTAAGAGATGATAAATGTTTGAGGAGATGGAAATGCTAATTACTCTGATTTAATCATTACTCATTGTATACATGTGTTGAATTATCACACTCCACTCCATAAGTATGTGCAGTTATATGCCAATTAATTTTTTTAAAGTCAGAAGAAAGTAGAAAAGCTTGACATAGCAAGACCAAGTGGTTTCTTAGAGATATTGCAGGGGACAGACTGATGGAAGGATGGAAGAAGTCACAGGTGGGAACAATCCTGTTTTATAGTAATGGGATACAGGTGAAGTCCCAGACTCCTCTAAATAGGAAGATCTGGGAGCACTGGCATTCCATCATTAATTGATACTTCTTTTCAGGTGCCTGCCATATTGAAAGCCAATTCTCTTATGGCAAGTGCACTTATAAAGCTGAATAATGACATTTATTTGGAATGGTGATGCAGAAACTGTGAAAGTACTCCAACTAAATTTTTAAGGCATCCCAAGAATCTTGGGTTTAAAACAACTCTTAACAGTTCCAAGATTCAATCCTGTGCCTCTGTGCCCCCGGCTCCTGCTTGGTGCTTCAGTCTAGAAGCCCTGGTGCTCTTACGTGTCACACCATGGACTTGGGAGATTTGGGCAAGAGATCCTTAACCAAGGGCAAGCTTGGAAGCTTCCCCAAAACCATTTCTAAATGGACCTTGTTTTGGGGTTTCATCATGAGTGATCAGCCTGGCATAACCCAGCCTGAGTAGTGGACATGTACAGGAACCAAAGCTAGATACTGAAGGCAGAAAGGGCAGAGTACCTGGAAAAGTAGTAATGTGGGCAGGAGGCAAACAGATTCAAGGAAAAGGCTCTGAGCCATGGGTTTTTATTTTCCACAGTTTTATGTTGCTGAATTCCTGTTCTGAAAATCTGAATCCACATAACTTTATCTCTAGGGTATTTAAACTCTGAGGTTAGTTTTCTGCAAATGATAGTTTTCCTACTCATGCAAAATGGAAGAGGCAGAAGAATAAAAAAATTATTAAATTCTCTTTGACCTAAAGTTTGTTGATTTTATTATCCTTTCTCCCAGTTGTCCTTGATTTTTTTCTGAATTTCAGATTATTTGGATAACCTTAAGGAATATGAAGTTGCTGATCTCTCTATTTACTTATTCATATTCCTAGGAGGAAGCAGTTGGTATATGGTCTCTGAAACTGTTTTATCACTTTGGGAGGTCTAACAGACCTAATCTGCTTTAATGTATGAGAAGAAATGACAGCAGCCATTTCAGTATCTAAAGAGACACATGAGCCATTCAGAGACTTACATTTGCTTTGTTAAACTCTGTCTTCTTTTGATATCTTGCTCATTCTTCTCTTTAGATTTCCCAGCCTTCTTTTGTTTATTCTCTATTTTTAACCTCCTAATTCTAATTATGGTACTAATTGCATTCAATCATAGAATGTTAGATTGTAAACCAAATTATTTCTAAAATGTTTACCTTTTTAATTTCCGCATTTATTTTCTCTAACACATTAAAACACAGCACATCAGGGTCATAGTTTAGCCAGCCAGTGACCTGCTTAGGACCTTGATTGCATGCAGAGGATTGGGGTGGGGTGATTTAATCATTATATCTCACTGGGAAAGCAATTTCAGAGGCAAGAGATGGAAAGAGGCTCACTTTCCTTCTTTGTGATCAAAGTAGTTGATGGGAAGGGTTGTCAAAAATAGGATTGGATGGTGTTTTCTGACTCCAAATATGTGATATCTTTTTCAACAGCAACAACCAACTCTACAACACCAGCTGGGTGTTGAACAATTTAATTTAGTTCTGACACTATCTACCTTGAGTTAGCGTCAGAACCCACAAGCTTGAGAGCGCAGTCCCACAAGGCTGCCTCCACTTCAGACACTTGCTGTAAGTGGGGTGCCTAGGACACCCGTACTTCCACCTGCCTGAATGTACATTCAGGTGTTTCTACAACCCTCCTTCACTTTATTTTATTTTATTTTTTTTTTTAATTGTTGGTCCTTCAAAACATTACATAGTTCTTAATACATCACATTCTTCTAGAACAGCTCACAGTTCTTGGGTGAATACTGAAGTTTACTGGTTTATTCTGAAGGATGTATCTCAGGAACACACAAATGGAAGAGACATAGGGCAAAGGATGGGGAGGGGTGAGAAGCTTGGACCTCTCTGAGTGTGCCATCCCCCATGCATCCCTGTGTCCATAGCCCTGAACCAGAAGTTCTCTGAACCTTGCTGTTATAACCCAGTTTTGTTTTATAACCCATTCTCCAGCCCACCACCCCTTCCTGGAGTTGGGATGAGAAGAAATTGAAAGTTCCCACCTTTTAATAATATGATTGGTCTTTCTGGTGACCAGCCCCCATCATGAAGCTACCTAGAGACCTATACCTAAATCACTTCATTAGCATAAACTCAGGTATGGTCCAGAGGACCTCTTTCACAAAAGACTCCTAGCACCTAGGAAATTGTAAGGATTGGGAAAACCAAATATATTTCTTATTATACTAAAAGATATATTTTTTTAAAGGAAAGAAAATTTTCCCTCCCCCCCCCCCTCCATTTCCATGCTGGTCTGTATGCACACACACACCAAAAAGTCTCCTATGACCTCAAGGTAGGTCTAATAGGGCCCAGGTGTCAGAATCACAGAAGAATCTAGACTCCTATTGTGCCTTTTAGATCAACAGCTCTTGTTCGCTGCATATCCCATTTATAATCCCACACCCTCTTCTCTTGAAGACTCAATGAAAAGAAATCCCAGAGGGAGAGAAGGAACAGAATATTCTGTTGTATGGGAAGATCAGGGAGTATTGCCATCTCTAGGTTCATTGATGCTGCTTTCCAGGTGCCACCACATGGAAAGGGTGCCAAGTGTTGTCTACAGAGATGTTGCTCTGTGCTTCGCCCCTTAGGGATCTGACATCTAATTGGAAGCAAATGTTTTGAGAGGATAAACAACATATATCTGAAACTAGACTGTTTACAGGCCTTATTTTATGTCCTTTCATAGGAAACCCATGGAGGGCAGCAGAAGGTTCCTGCTCCAGTTCCCAACATCATGTTGGCCCTCTTCTACATCTTTGGCCAGAGCTCAGTTATTATAGTTCAAGCATCCTGTAGGATTTTATATAATGGAGGAGTCTCTTTCTGTCTTTTGTTATCATTTATCACTTGACTACTAGAAGTTTTACTTACTGCTGCACACATCATCTCATTTCATTCTTGCCACACTATGAGTCTTGTGTACATACAAGGAAGTTGCCACTCAGAAAGTGTGATTCACCTATTTAAGCTCACACAGCAACACTGTACCAGAACCTTGGCACAAGCCAGGTCTGTTTGATTCCCAAACTCCCTGCAGCTCCCCGTTTCTTTCTGTGGGCCAGACTGGCTTTGGAGTAAGGGAGAGCAACATGAGCAGTTGGAGAGCACTTTTAGAGATAGCATACAGTCCATGCTTTCATGGGGGCTGCCTTGTCAGTATACAGATTGAGTTAGAAGAACCAGCTCTGAAACAGTGCAAAGATCACTTTGCTTGAGATCATGTAATGCAATTGAGTCCTGACCCAGTGACTGCTTCCAAAGATACAGTACTCTGAGTCTTAGTCTCTTGTAAATAAGAATAGTGATCATGCTGACTTCCTTGGATTGTGGTGAACATGGGCATGCACGTGATGCTGTGCTGCCACCTGGTGAGGCACTGAACCTGTGGAATATACACAGCTGGGTGTGCACATGCAGGAGGAGGTGTGGAGTGTTGGGGAGGTAGCATGCAGCCTGGCCTGCTGCCTTTAGATAGGTCTAAGCTTGACTGACCAAGCAGTTTCTTTCCCTGTCTCGCTTCTACCTTCTGTCCATTGTTTCAGCACATGGAAGAGTCCAGTGGGTTGCATCCCACGACTAAACACTTAAGGTCACTCCAGGTGAACTGGGCTGGCACGAAATAATCACACAGAGTGATACCTTTTTATTTGGGTCCTGTGACGGCTTCTCTGACCTTAGGGGTCTGTGGAAAGAGAGAGAAAGGAACATGTGCTGAACCCTTTTATTGGGAAGAAGCCATTCAAATGAGGCAAAGGGTCGGATTACAAAGGAATAGGTGAGTGTAGCTCAACTCCCATGGATGATGCCTATACCTGAAGACCTGCATTGCTATCTGAACTGGGACAATGCCCAAGTCACGACGAAATGTAGTGATTGGTCAGAGCCTAGTGATTCAAGACTGGAAGGTGTGGTCATTCAGAGTGGCTTTCCACACCAGTGCTTGCTTATAACTTCTGCTAACCTTTCCGAGCAACTCCTGGATTCCTAGGGCTCTGATTAGCATTACTAATAGTTGCTATAATTGGCTTTATAATAATCAGTAACCAATCCAGAGATACATCCCAGGGTGAGATATAAAGAAAGCATAGAAATTGATATGGAAGAGCTTTGTGCCCAGAGCAGGGAGAGAAATAAAGAGGAGCACAGGGCCAAGGGTCCTGAGAAATATAGGACTTCAGCAAACACCTTTGGTGGCACCCAGATGTTCCTGACAGACAACTTGAACAAGACCAGCCCTTCCTCAGTGTTCTCCTCCCATACCCTCTCCAATAGCCCTTGTCTAATTAGAGACTATAGCAGGGCACTTCTCAGTCCTAAATACCCCTGATGAAGCTTCCCAATGATATTTGTTAACATATTCTCATTCTCTGAGGTCCCTGACTGTAAAATGATATTATTTACCTTGGTATCTTCTCCTGTCTGACTTCAGATTGTTCCAACTCTCAGATAACCTTTGCAGATATACCTGCCCTCCCCAGAGTTTGGTTAGATGTCTGGGACATGGCCTTGGGCCCCTGTTGCCAGTATCAATAGTTCTAAACCCACCATGCCTCATCTATAATTCCTGAATTTCAACAGTTCTGAAAATTCATTTCTCCCTCTTCCCTTGATATTTTTGTAACCTTGCATCAAATTCATTTGGTCTGAAATGAAATTGAAATTGATGTGCAATTGAAGCATTTATTTATCTCTCAGTGTAAATATGTAAGTAAGTTTCAGAGCAAAAATAACAGTGTTTGATTATGGGACATCTGCCTTGGTTCCAGCTGGAGGTGTTGTATAGTGTACCTTTCTAAATATTGGAAAGTCTGTTCCAGAACATGGGTGGTCCCAGGGGAAATGAAAACAGAATGGGGCCTGATTACGATGCAGTTGTAGTATCTGCTGGGTCCACACCTGCCATCCTTGAGATGCCATGGTGGGTAGAGTGCTGGTTTCATGACACTGGTGGGGAGCTAGGGTTCCACCTCTATGGTCCCAATAGAATTTGGCCCTAGGAATGGCAGGTTAGCACCTGATCCTGGGATGGAGAACCCCAGGCAAGAGCCTTCCTCTGTTTGTACAGTAGACACTCAGGAATCTAAATTAAGTCCTGGACCTGAGTTTGTGCATCTACGAATACTTTCACATTCCTCATCTGCGTCCTTCTATCCTGACAGTGTCCCACTGTCCAGGCTCAGTGTTTGCATTGGTAGGTCCTGGTGTTAGAAGCATTGTCGTTGTAACTGAAGCAATCCAAATCTAAGAATATGCCCTTAGAATTTCTGGGTCTCCCACACATTTGCACAGTACTGTTTTCATGGAAATAAATGGTGTATATTTCCACAACCTGATTTTTATTCCAGTTGAAATAAATAAATTTATTTTTTTCAAAATGTCCTTAGAATGAAAACTTGAAAAGCAGAAGAGTTATTCATTTGGCTAGAAGGAACCCATCACTGTGGGAGAGAAGGCTCCAGGGCATGCAGTGGGTTGGAATTAGCTTTAATGTTACCATCTGAATGTGGTCATGGTGACAGCAGAAACTTAAATGTGATTTTTATGCTATTCATGATCATTTTGGAAGGATTTATTTAATTCCCAGTTGCCTAATATTGTATAGACAGCAACTCAGTTTGTGTAAATATAAATGTCTGGAACTCTTTTTCACTTTGAATACACCTAATAATCTCTTACAAGAAATATAAGTAGGCCAGGAAGCAAAGTGCTGCTAATGTCATTGTCTGTGTGCCAGTCTTGGACAGATCACTATTTACAATGGAATATGTCAGAATATCCAGGCGTGAAGACTGTTCGTTTTCCAGATGGCCAGATTTGGAAACCAGACATTCTTCTCTATAACAGGTAAGAACTCTGGACAAAAGGAAAAGTGATTTTTTGCTTGTATATATGTGGCAATCAAGCATATTTGAACATTTTATAGAAATGCTGGATATGCTATCTATAATTGGAACCATTGCTCCTCATGAAGCTTTGCAAGTGACCAGGACTTTGAGAAGCAGCTCTGTCCCCCCCCCCCCCGCTGGTATTTTCTGTGTTTGCATGCAAGTTCAGGTTTTCCCACATGTTGTCATGCATTATAGGTGCATAACACCTTTTCTCTGCATATTTGGGTATGAAGCATTCATGTGTAAGAGTACATTTGCTCTCTGAATGGCAGCGGTTGCCATCAACAGCAGAAGGTATGTGCCTATGGGATGTCCAGGTGGAGTCATCTTCATTTGCATTGGGAGAGCTCTGTTGCAAAGGTGGCTAAGTTCATAAAGACTCTTGCCTTTAGCTGGTCAGGGAAACAAGCAGCCCATGTTGCCCACTTGACATAAGTAAAGTATAATAATATTCTACTAGTTTTTCTCCTGACGGCAAGAAACAAAGGATTCATCAATAAGTCAAGGCTGTTTGTTATGGAGAGCAGATGACTTAGAGCAAGAATCTAGGCAAGAAAAATTTCTAGGAGTAGTAAAATTATTTGTTAAACCACTTAGCCAAATAAAGATATCTAGACCATCTCTTCTATTTTATACATGATGACCAGCTTAAGATAAAATAAATTTTCTAATGAGGCAGACCTCTTTGGTTGGTTCCATCTGGAAGGAGAAAGGAATCTGGACTTTTCAGGATTCAGAGAATGGTGTGACCATCTATCACTGTCCTCCATGGTCACTTAGTGAGCCCCCTTGAGCCAGCTAATAGGTTCATCCTATATTGCTCCTTCCAGAAGCCTGAACAATTCTATTTCTTATGGACTTCTAATTCTTTCTGTTTTTGCTGCTGGGGTCTTATTTCCCTTGAATCATTGGACCTGTTTTTAGAAGACTATCTCCTCAGCTTCTGGCATTTTCTGCAGCTTAAATAAAGTTCAAGACACTAATGGGAAAGGCAATGGGAACTTTCCCTGGTACTGCTAGGCAATGTTCTTCACCTAAGTGGTGACTGCAAAGATGTTTATTAAAAAACACCCTTAATCTCTAGGTACTCTACTTAAATATATTTAATATTTTCGAGGTGGGAAAAAAAACCAGTTTGGACAACTGAGCTTTGAAAACTGTCTAATGTCCAAGTATATAATCCCTTTTTGAGGGGATGAAGCATGTGAACTTTTATGCTGGACTTTGGGTCATCTCTTTCTTAGGGTCTGTATGAGTTTGCTAGGGCTCCTGTAAAAAGAGTACCGTAGACTGGGTGGCTTAAAAAAACAGACATTTGTTTGCACACAGTTCCAGAGACCAGAAGTCTAAGATCAAGGAGTAGGCAGGATTGCTCTCTTACAAAATATTTAAAACTATTTTAAAGTAACTATAGATTCATAGTAAGTTTCAAATATGTGTACAGGGAGGCCCTGTGCACCCTACACCCCACCTTCACCCATGTTGGCATCTTACTTTAGTATAGCACAATGTCAAAACCAGGGAATTGACATTGGCAAAATTCACAGAGCTTGTTCAGATTTCATTTGTTATGTATTGGGGGGGAAGGGGAGTCCATGAAATTTTATCACGTGTATCTTTGTGTAGTCACAATTGTGATACAGAACTTACCATTATCATAAGGCTCCTTCGTGGTACCTCTTGATAGCCCCCCCCCCCCGCTGTTCCCAACCCATGCCCAGAGTTGGTTTCTTCTGATCCACTCTCTGCAGCTTACAACTGTCCATCTTCTGTGCTTGTCTATGTCCTAACCTTTTCTTCCTACATCAGTCAGATTGGACAGTGACTACCCTAACAACCTCAATTGTTTTTAATTACCTCTTTAAAGGCCCTATGTACAAATATAAGTCACATTTTGAGGTACTGGGGTTTAGAATTCAACATACGAATTTTGGAGGTAGCAATTCAGATAGTAACGGGCGTTATGGCCTACTGCTTATAAACAAAGCTCTGAGGTTGAACAAATCAGGATGTAAATTATAGCCATAAAATATGCCATCTTTAAAACTTTTGATTATTCCATTTGTCCTTTGCACAGTGAAGGAAATGCCAACTTCACAGAGTTCGGAAGGAAATATCTATGGGTGTTTGTAGCATGTTTAATGTGGTACTTGGCAATGATAAACATTTAGTCATGGCATGTGTATTAAGAGAGTATTTTAACAGTTGAAAAAGAAAGAATGTGTTTCACAGTTCCTAATTCAGTTTTCTTCATCTGGAATCAATAATAGATTTTATAATAAGGCTATAAAAGATGGGTTTTTATGTCTGTGTGTAAAACTGTTAACTCCCAAATATAAAAAGTTTGATGATTCAACCATTCTGGCTAAAGAAGAGTTGCTCAAGTGTTCTGTATAATTGAATTTCAAGGAGCAAAGATACAGTAGTTTCTGCGTGACATATGACACAGGCCCTCAGGAATAATGCCATATTCTTTCTATGCCTGGCTCAGAATTCTGTTTTTCTTACATCTGCCTTTAAGATCTCCTTAGCAAATTTTCTCTTTCATCTTCTGCTCCTTTCTTGTTGACAGAGTCTTCCAGAATCGCTGATGGAGCATATAGAGGCTGCCGTGCCTTATGCTTTAATTTTTCTGAGCAGTGGGATGTAGGACTTCTTTCTGAAGTAAACTGTTAAATGTATGGCTTTCATGCTCACATGAATCGTTTACAGAGAATATTATTTAAGCCTGTCTTAGACATGGTACCCATAATCTATTGCTACAGAACAAACTACCCCAAATTTAGTGGCTTAAATAAACAGAAAACTCCTATTATTCTCAGGATGCTGTGGACTGACTGGGCCCATGTGGCTGGGCTGGTTGTCTCTTCCATGAAACACTTTCAAAGAGTAGTCAGCTGGAATTAGAATACCAGGGAACACAGTCACACTGCTGGAATAAGCTGGCTGGCGAGAATGTTGGCAGTGGCTGGAAGCTTAGCTGGGGTTGAGTGTTGTGCCACTTGGGTTTTCTTTCCCTGTCCTTTTCCACAGGTGCATATGTCCCCCCAGCTTGGTGGTTGGAAACAAGAGGAAGAAAGTAGGGGCTGCCCGGCATCTTTGGGACTGAGCATGGGAGTCCCAGAATGGTCTGTCATCCATTCTGTTGGGCAAAGTAAGCAGAGGTGCAGAGTCAAGGTGGGGAGGAATTGGTCCCATCTCTCTAGGCCATGCAGGAAAGGATTGAAGCAAAGGTGAGCTCTAGGGGAGATTAGCTATCAGATGCTAAAGAAGGAAAATGATGAAATTGTGAAGGTCAGATTAAAAATTTGGGGAGAACAGGAAGAACAGACTAGGCATGCATATTGAAAGTACTGGCTAAATGGAGCACTCAACTAAATTCATTCTGTAAGAGGATTAGTGGGCTAAGAGAGATTGTTTCCAAACAAAAACATCGTTGGATAATTCCTAGACTCTATTCAACAGCTTCCCTTTGCTGGCTAGATGTACTGCATGGGCCCCCAGGTATGTATGGACTGGCCCACCTTTCTAAACCTTCTATTCCCTAGCCCCACTGTCTCACCTCATTGATACATGCTGACTCTTCTGCAGACAGGATATTTAATCAGAGTTCCTCTTTGGGTGAGGAATTCCCACCTCCCTTATCCTTTCAACCTAACAGAAAGGGGTTCGTGTCCCTATAGCACTTAAGGGCTTCTCTTTCTCAGGGGACCTAATAGAGCACTTAATACATATACATAAACAGATAAAGTAGAGGGAGGATATAGGAATTAATAGGAGGAGGAGCTGAGAGGATGTTGCTAAGAATGGCCAGAGAAGAAATAAAGCAAAGAGAATAAATCATATTGGCAACCCAGAAAACATTGAAGTATGAAAGAGTCCAAAAATTGACATTGGAATTAGCAAAAATGGGTTTGTCTTTAGTAAGATCCTGACCTCCTGATATTCTGTACTTGGGGATTTTGAGAGATGCCAGCTTAATATTTCTTGCCAGCTGCCAGACACTCAGAATCCCATGTTCTGCTCAGAGACTCATTTGTTGGTTCATTAGTGTGTGAATGAGGGTACAGGGGCTTTTACTGAAGGAGGGGGTTAAAATGCTATCACTCTGAAAGCCAGGGTTTTTAAGGAGCGTTGAGTCCAGTGATGCCTCACAAACACGTCTCTTATTTCTCACTGTATTCCAGGTTGATATTGGAGCCCACGTGTGAGCCACTAATGGTTTTTGAGATATAATGCATTTTCTGTGCTTTGAAGAGGCTGGGTCACTGCAAAACAGCTATCTCTGCATCATTTCTGGAATAGGTTGCTGAATTTTCTTGATGGATGGGGAACCAGTTATGTGTTCCCAGCCAGCTGGCCAGGCTCTGAGGAGAGGATGGGCGTTAATAAAAGCTCTGCCCAGTGCTGATTTCAGTAGTTTCTCGTTGCTTTATTTTGCTTCACTTGAAGCCATCAGCTCAAGGATTTTTCTGAACACAATATTGCTCAAAGTGAGTAGCAATTATGGATGGTTTGTCACGATGGCCTCTTTTGGATGGAATTGAAAGCCTTGCCAGTATCAGCAGTCAGCTTGCAGAAGGTCTGAATCCTAGGGACATGGAGGCCACCCTATGCCATGCAACAGCAGGCAACTGCCTCAACCCCTCTGGCTTCATTTTTGATGAGCATATTTAAAGATATTTTGTGGATTCTGAAATTTGAAAACAGTGGAGAGTGCTAATCATCCATTTCACAGACTGTGCAAAGCTGCATTTGCCCATCTATAGGTTGATGTTTTTCTTTACACTTTTCTGTCACCCTGTGATGATAGCAGAGCCTTGGAAGTGACAATGTGTACAGGGCATTCTGGGTGCATTGTAATATAGCTTTATAAGAATTCTTAATTGTGCTAATCAATGAGGTGCCAATGGAATCAATTTATTCCCTTGCCAATGGTCTTAGGTCCCCCCAGAAGTCAAGTCCAGACAGATTCATGTGTTTTTTTGGGGGGTAGTCATAACCAAGAAGCACTATTGGGGTAGGGGGTGGGGTGGGTGGTTACTAAGGCAAGGAAAGAAGGAAAACCAATCAAAGACCCATTAAAAGTTGCTTTGTGGGCAGCTGGGGCCCACTCCTACTGGGAACCTCTGAGAGACCATCTCAGAGATGCTTCCAGAGATGTGAGTTTCATGGCATGTCTGGCAATCCTACTCCCTGCATGGACCAAGTGTGCTTTGGTAGTCAGAGCCTTGAGCTGGGTTGCAGATCCCCAGAGGAAACAGCTGTCGGGGCCTTGGGTGTGGAAAGGATGGCTGTCAATATGGCCTTCCATAGCACAGATGGGCCATATGCTCAAATTTCAATCGTTTTCACCTTACTATGATTGTAGATCCAATCTTGGCTTTCTGGGACACACAGCAAGAATGTGAGTGGTAGGGAGAGTGTCTTAGGACTCTGGACAGCTGGGTGTCCTCAGCCAGAGCAGAGTAGGTAGGCAGGTTGCAAAGGTAACTGGGCTAAACAAAAGTTCAGGCCTGCTGAGTGTATTTCCTGGGGGTGCCACACAGGCCTGCATGTGGAATGGGATCACTCACTTTCAATGTTGTCACTGTTAACATCGCCTATATCATGGTGTTTGTGGACCAGAATAAAGTTGGCCTGCTGGTGCTCAAAGACCCATAATGCAGTCATGGTTAGCCTTGAGGTGGGAGGGTGCTGAAGGCATTGTTAAATGGTTGTCAGGAATAGTTCTTGTATGTGGTAGGAATCTTCAGGTGAGCAAAGATAGTTTCGCTGCTGCATTCTCAGAGAAGAAGGCTTTAGCAATGTACTGTTGGGATGAATCTGCATTATCAAATATTCAGACCTAATCTGGAGAGAGGCTGTTTCTAAATAGCGTGTGGGTAGAAGGAGAGGAGGAGAAGAAGTCTGTTTTCAAGAAGTGAGTGGAGCCAGCCAATCTATATTTACATCTCTAAGATCATCATCCGAATGGTCCATCATAGTCTCTCCTGCTCATCCTGGGTTCTGGTGCTGTTTGTTTTTCATTTGTTCATTAATCCAGTCAATATTGGATGAAGACTCCTTCACTATTATTGTACACTGTTGGAGGAACTGAGGGTGCAGCCATGATGAAACCAGACCAAATATCTGTCCCTTAGAGAAAGAGAGATGGAATTTTCGAGGGGAGAGCATGCACCAATTGAAGGTGCTCCCAGTAAAACAGCAGGGGAGGGAGGAAGGAGATAGCATAGCAAGAGCTAGGACCAGAGGCAGAGGTGAGACCCACAGAATAGTACATCATGTGATGTCAAGGAGGGGAGTGTTCCTGACAGAAAGAGCAGCCAGGGCAAAGGGCCTGTCAGGAATGCTTGTGAAAGACTTGGAAATTCAAGAAAGAAGAAGACAATTGGGCTTTTACCGAGTTCACACCTTACTGGTTATCTAATTCTGCAGTGAACTGTGCCCATCATGGTCTTCCACCTATTTTTCAACTCTGTAAGTTCTAGAAAACTGGTAGTAAAGCAAATGATTTTAGTCCATAGAGAAGCAAAAGGATTTTGTGAGGTGCTGGATTCCTCTATTAACAGATTGAGATCAGCATTCCTAGATTCCTGGTTACATTTGTGTGTGTCTCCTGGGTGCCCCTCAGAATGGTTTTAGCACCTTGAGGTTCCCTCATGAATGAGTGACTTAAATGCTGTCTTTGACACATGTTTCATTTTATACTTGTACAAGTGTCATGGTTTTATCGTTTAAAAAATGTATCTTTTATGGTTGCCTTAAGGCAGGAATATGTCATCTAGATCTATTCTAGGAACAGAAGGGGACTGTGTGGCTGTTAAGGATGGGGAAGGGGACAAAGTCAGTCACCAGAGTGGGTCAGAGACGGGATGGGGAGTGGACCAAGTCTGGGGGTTCTTGGGTTTCACTCTGAGTGAGGTGGAAGAGGCTCTCACCCTTTTCTTAGCATTTTCATTTCACTTCTTTTTTTGCTTTGAATAATTATAAAAAGATTTATTCTCCTTCCACCTTGCTGTCAACTGACTTCCATCAGGTGATTTTGTCGATTTTGTCTAGAAGTTACTCTCTGTTCTTTTCTGCATTGTTCTCTCAGGGCATGGAGTACACATGTTTTGCTTTTGTTATTTCCTCTGGCCTCTCAGTAACACCGAGAGGGGAGGGAGGACAAGTGAGTGTGCATCATAAGCCAACCACTGTGAACCCAGCCATGGGTCCACCTTTGACCAACTGGGAGCCATTTGTCTTTCTCCATGACTCCATGAACACAGGCCCAGAACACAGGTCCACACTTATGACTTCAGCATGTTGGAGCCAAACCCTTTTTATTGGGCACCCACCTAGTACCAGGGCACCAAAGAAGCTTCCTTCTTTCTTTCTAGACTTTGTCAAATTGATATGCATATCCACTTTTCTCAAGATAAGAAACAGGTGCTCAGTCACTTTCCTGTGGCCAGCCAGCTTGGCCTGCCTGACTCTAGAGGTTGGCTTACTACTTGCCTGTCTCTGGTCATGTCTGGAAAGTCCATGCATTTTTAGTGCTCTTGTGCTTTGTATTTTTTACAAGTTAAGTTCTGGTGTGCTGTTACACAGTAGGGTGACTACAGATAAGAATAATGTACTTGAGTTGGTAATTTTTCACCACTGTAACAAATATCTGAGATAAATAAACTTAGAAGAAAGGCTTATTTTGGCTCACAGTTTTATCATGGGGGGAGCCTGTAGCACAGGAAGCCAAAAGGGAAAGAAGATAACTCTGGGTCCTGTAATCCCCTTGAAAGCATGCCACCAATAACTTAAACCCTCCCACTAGGTCCCATTATTTAAAAGCTTCCACCACCTCCTGGTAGCACTGTGGGTTAGGGATCAAGGTGTAACACATGGGCCTTAGGGGGACATTCCAGACCCCAAAATATAACAGTATTATATATTACAAAGGATGTAGAAGAGAGGATTTTTAATCTTTTCACCACAAAAAAAGGAAAGAAAAATATTTAAGGAGATAAATATGCTTATCCTGATTTGAGCATTATACAGTGTTCACATGTATGGAAACATCACATGGTACCCTAAATGGGTATCATTTTTTGCATATAAATTTTAAAAATTAAAAATGAAACAAGGGGAATAACTCCTTTCTCCCTCTGTCTGGATGTGGACTGACTTCACTTTCAGGTCTTCTCTGGGATACTTTGCCTGCCTCTACCTCCATCTTTCCTTTCAATTCTGGAAATAGTGAGTGTGTCTCTTCTGGAGCTGCTGTGGGATTTTCGTATTGATGCCTTTAAAAAAATAATAATTATAATTTTGATACTAGGGATTGAACCCAGGGCCTTGAACATGCTAAAAAGTGCTCTACCTCTGAGCTATATCCTCAGCCCTTTTTTAAAATGGTATTTTGGGCAGGGGTCTCACTAAGTTGCTGAGGCTGACCTCCAACAGCAATCCTGGTTCAGTCTCCCAGGGAGCTGGGATGACAGGTTTGTGCCACCATACTCGACCCATCCTGATGCTTTATTTTGACTTTCATTCAGCATGTGACACCTACTTTTTCTTTGACCAAATCCCTTGCCTGCTATTGCAGGCCACAGAGTAACCCTATGACAAAACAGAGAATGGAAAAATCCAACTGCTGTCTAAGAGCCTGAGCAGAATCTGTAGCAGAGGGCCAGGTGCTACTGTGAGTGGCGTTTTCTGGGGATGCCTTTGAATCCTAGGTGGCCCAGGAAAGGCTGTCTTCCTGCATGTGGTATAAGTCTATTCCGCAGAGCAGCCCTGCACCCTGAGGGCCACAAAACCAATCATGCCCAGCAGCAGAGATTTGGAGATGAGCTTATTGATCTTTGTAGCAATGAACAGAGCCAACAGGATTGTAAGGGTCTGTGTAATAAATATGTGAGACAGGAATTCAATGGGGAGTTCAGTCATCATCATGAGCTGCCTGAGGGAAGGAAGATGGGTAACACAGGTGGGGCCAAGGTCAGTTCCCACCCTGCCTCCTCCTTTGGGACTGCTGTGGGTGTCCCTGAGCATTTTCACTATCTGCCATGGCTGTTTTCATCTGCTACCTGCATGAGAGGAGGAAGTAGATAATTGTGGGTCCCAGGGCAATTAATTCTTCCCTTCACCCTAGGACCTCAGCTACACGGGGTGAGGGCCCAAGCTGAAAGTGCCCAATGGTATATTTCAAAATCTGGAGAAACTGAGGCTTGTGTGCCAGGGCCATGGGGCTGGGGTGCTGAAGCTATTTGTTCAGCTCAGGGATATTGTTTTGAGGACCCACTATGCATAAGATATAGAGTTTCTAAGAGGATGCACATTCACTGCTCTCAAGGCATGTATAATCAGCAATAAATCACTTCACCCTATGTGGTTTCATCTGATTTGATTTTGTGGCAATCAGTGAAGTGATCTGGAATGACTCCCCTGTGTTCACAATTGAGAAAATTGTTTCTGAGATTAAATGGCTTTTCCCGGGCTTTGACTGCAAGCCCATATGCATTTTCTAACACTGGCCAGCTTCTTCAAGGGTGTCAGACAAGGGTCCCAAGAAGTATCCTACAGAGCAGGAGATGATGGATGTGTCAGGGATATAACAACTTAGAAAGATCTAGAAGAGAGAGAGATCTTCATTCAGGGGCAGACTATGAGATTTTTTTTTTAATAGTAGGGGGTCCACACCATTTAGTTTTTCTGGGATTATTCTGGTTTCTGCCTGGGGTCCTGGAACAGCTGTTAATTGAATCTTTTTTTTTTTCTATGTTTAAGAGTGGCTTGGTTTAGATTGGGGGCAGTAGTGTGTGCCATAATCTCACCTACTCCGGTGACTGAGGCAGAAAGTTCTCTGGAGCCTGTGAGTTCAAGGCCAGGCTTGACAACATAAAAAGAGAGTGACTTTGTTCATACAATAATTTATTTATATGGGTCCCCTTACCTTAAGTTGGCAAGCTACTTTGACAGAACGGTTATATTAATGCATGGGAGCCAGCAAGGTGGGAAAACAAGTAAACTAAGCTATAGCATGGGCTCTGAGAGTGGTGGGACATATATTGGAAGGCAGCAAATAAGGTAGGCTCTCAAATCATTTACTGAACTCAAGAGAGAGAATACAGAATAGGAATCATGTGATCAGGAGTAAACTAAAATGTAAGAAATTCAGCTCAACTCAGTGAGACTTCTCCTCTAGGAATCTAACACTGACCCACGGCCACAGTCACCCCTTCTGGGGTGCTGTGTACCTTGAAGGATGTTTGTTTGTAAACATTGTATGATGTGGAAATGTAATACTTTTTGTTATTCCTTAGTGACCAGTGAGCTCCTGGGAAGGAACTTGTTCTCTTTATATATAAATATATATATATAAATATATATATAAGAGAGAGAGAGTTGTAGATGGACACAATATCTTATTTATTTTTATGTGGTGCTGAAGATGGAACCCATTGCCTCATACATGCAAGGCAGGTGCTCTACCATTGAGCTGTATGGCCCCAGCCCCTCTCTTCACATTTTATAATTCCCTAAAAGTTAGCATGACAAGAGCATATGGAAACCAGCAAATTCCAGTGAATGAATGAACTTATTAGGGCTGTTACCATGTAACCATGGAGAGTTGCAGTTGGAACTCAAGGTTTTTTGATTGATCCATCTTCTCAGCAACAAAAAATAAAAAATAAATGGGTTGGGGGCAAAGTTTTGGGATATGAATAAAATTTACATAGTTTTCACCTGAGTCACAAATTAGTCTAATGATGATTATTATTTCTTCTTTACTACCCATACTAATCTGTCATGAAGATTAACCATTTGACATCATTACAGATGTCTTAGGACACTATCTATTATGTTGGTTAGCTTTCCATCAGAATGACAAAATACTTGACATAAACAACTTAAAGGAATAAAGATTTATTTTGGCTCCTGGTTTTAAAGGTTTCAGTGCATGGTAGGCTGGCCCCGTTACTATGGACCTGTGGTGAGGGAGAGCATCATGGTGGAGAAAGCTTGATAGAACAGAGCTGCTACCTCATGGTAGCTAAAGAGAGAGAGAGAGAGAGAGAGAGAGAGAGAGAGAGAGAGAGAGAGAGAGAGAGAGAGAGATACAGACACAGACACACACTCATACTCACACACAGAAGGCACAAGATGTATTTCCCAAGGGCACAGTCCCAAGGAACCACTCTCTTCTAGGTCTCACCTCCTATTTGCCACCATTTCCCAATAGTCCATTCAGCCATGAGTCCAGAAATTGATTGATCCTCATGATTCAATCACTTCCTAAAAGCCTTACCTATAGATATTGCTACATTGGTGACCAACCCTTTAATGCACAAACTTTTGAGGGCCATTCCAAATCCAAACCATAACATCTATTTAAAACAGATTTTATGCTCTTGGATAATTACATCTTTTTTTGATGGATCTTTAATGGCCTTGGAGTGCCATACCAAAAAGTTACAAATTCATTCAGTTACAGTTTCTTCTAATACTTTTTGATAAACTAGATAGTTTAATTTTTATTTTGTGGGTTATCCTTCTGAAATTGTTGTACATGTTGTGAAGTGAGTGTCTAACTTTACTTTTCTTTAAGGGTTAGAAAATAATCCTAACATTTATTGAGCAATATATCTTTTCCCTGCTGAATTGCAATGAGATAGTTATATTCATCTATTCATGTGTCAATACCTTACTGAGTGCTGAGCAGAATGAATAAAAAGATGTATTATCATGCTGAAATTTTAAAACATCCAAGATAAAAAGAAAACCCTTACAAGCTCTGCAAGTGAAAATTCATAGTAATAGGAAACAAATTTCCTAAGTTAATAGAGTATTACTTTCAAATATTGGCCAGAAAATTATTCTTTTAAACAAATTATTTTACTAAACTGAATTTCCTAGGCAAAAATTAAGGCAGTTTCAAATATGTAGAGATTCAAGTCTAAAATAATTACTTAGAATATACTCTAGCAAATTGAAATTAAGAAAAAGGCAAACATAGCCTTAGTCCAGCTTGTGCCACTGTAGCAGAATTCCTGAGACTAGATAATTTATAATGAACAGAGGTTTACTTCTCATGGTTTGTAGGTTGGAAAGTCCAGTATCAAAGGGACAGAATCTATTGAGGGTCTTCTTGCTAAATCACAGCATGACAGAGAGTACATGAAAGAATGCAAGTACAAGAGGGACCGAAACCACTCCCACTGCAAGTAACCCACTCAGGAGTAACAGCATTTGCTTTTATCTATTCATGAGAGCTGAGCTCTTAGACTGAAACACCTCTTAAAATCCCACCCACTAATATTGGTATGATGGCAACTAAATTTTAACATGAGTTCAAGAGAGAGCAGACATTCAAACTATATCATATTGGCACCAAGAGTCATAGTTAAATCTAAATATTTGATGATATTTTCAATATAAATCATGACTTGGGGATTTGAATGAGGAAGAGATTGGGGGGAAAAAAGTAATCATAGAAGTTCTTTGTAGGGTTTCTCTGATTTGGATATGATGGAAATGCCCTAGTTACATACAAAATGAGAAAGGTACAAGTAAATATAGGTGTTAAATATTAGACTACCTCTCCCAGGAACAGAAATAGTATTATAACTTCCAAACCACCTGACATTAAATAAGAAACACAACAGTAAAAATGCAGTCAACATACCAAATGCAAGATCAGAAAAATGAGAAACAATAGAAGTATTGTTTAGAAACAATAGAAGTATTGGACCCCAGAGTTAGTATAAAGATTATTTTATTTCATTGTTGATGTTGTTATTATTTGGTGGTGGCAAAGATCAAAACTAGGGCCTTGCACATGATAGGCAAGTACTCTACCACTGACCCCTATCTCTGATGAATAAACTAAAGACATTTGGGATTCAGTGGTGACAGAAGTCTTCTGGAAGCCTCTGTCTACTGACTAAAGACAGAAACTTTGGGGAGTGAGGACACCATAAACCCCTTTCCAGTAGAATTTTAATGTCCAGAAATAATACAGAGAAAGCCCCTTGGATATACATAAACAAACATTATCTGAAATTTCTTACCTCCTTTTGTTCTCCTACAGACCCATTTATTCTTCCCATGGAAGGCCCTCAATCCCCAACCTCCCCTTTAGCTGTTTGGAAAGTCACCTATTTCTGCATGTTCCTGCATGCACCATGAGTAAATATCTGTTTATTATTGCTAATTTGTCTTTTGTCAGTTTCGTTTGTAGCTCCTTCACACTAAATATCAGAGATTAGTGGAAAAAAATTTTTTTCTCATCCTAAAAGAAAGTATGGCAGAAAGATAACTAATAGGATGACAGTAGTAAGTAGTAAGTTTTAAAAAATCACTAATCAAAGAATGCAAATGAGTTTAAATTCCATACTCCCAGACAAAATAGACGTACAGATAAGGCAGTAAAACAAATCCAAATCCAAATGGTGCATATATACAGACAACATATTTGAATCAAAATGTTGTATAAGATTGAAAAGGAAGAAGTTGAAAAAGTTACATCTACTAAACACCATAAAAATAAACCAAGTTTAGCAGTAATTTTTTTGAGGAAATGCATGAAAAGGGACATATGGACATTTTATATTTCTAATACTAAATAATTATAAATATCCCAAGTGACTCTTAATGTATGAATGGTTAGGTGAACTGTGATACATCCACACCATGGACCACCACCTGGCCAATCTCAAAAGGAGGCAAACTGTATAAATTCTTGCCTACAATATTCTTGAACTGCCATAATCATGAGGGAGTACTGCTAAGTCTTTTCCAGGCTTAGGGACATACAGAATGTGGTTATAATGAGATAGTTATGAGGGATCATTGCAAAAAATGATACAGTTCTTAATTATAGTGGTTGTTATACAGATCTACATGTGTTGTGGCATTGCATAAGATCATGCATATACAGAAATTCATTCATATGAACCTGGTGAAATCTGAACAAGCTCTGTAGATTATACCAATGTCAGTTTCTTGATTTTGATATTAGTTACTTAAAATATTACTGTGGGGGAAAATTAGAAGGGATAGGAAAATGTGCCTTTCTTTTTTTTTCATTTTCTTATGAACTATAATTTTCTCAAGACAAAGTTTTTAAAAAGCTGACACCAGATAGCCACAATGGAGAAATGGACCAAATCTGCTCCATAGAATATTATGTCCCTGATAAAATAATGATTAAAAAAGCAGTTGGAAACAGAAAATGTTTGAGGACCAAGAAATGCAGTAATTAAAAACACAATAAATGTATTGTGAATGGACCAATAAAAAGATAATATAAAATGAAATTCAGTTGTTTGGGGAAGGTGAAATGGAAATTAGGCAATTTGGCTTTGCTGTGGCAACTGATCCTCATCTTTTGAAATATGAAGTCTTCTTTCTTTGCCTTGTCCTCAGTCTGAAGTTTGTTTTTATTATAAGTGAAGTCAACAAAGTCAGTTACTAAAATGTATGAGTGGACTACCTTGTGCAAGTTCCTGGGTTTGATCCACAGTACAGAAAAGAAAAGGAAAACAAAAGGAAGGAAGGGAGAGAAAAAAAAGAAAAGAAAGAGGATAACAACTGGAAAGTAAGGAAGAACTTCACCTGAAAAACCAGATGGTACCATTCCAGGTTTTCTAAGGAATTTCCATACTGCTTTCCAGATTGGTTGCACCAATTTGCAGGTCCACCAGCAACGTAAAGAGTGTGAATTTTTTCCCACATCCTCGACAACATTTATTGTTGTCTGTATTCTTGATAACTGCCATTCTGACTGGTGTGAGATGAAATCTTAGAGTAGTTTTGATTTGCATTTCTCTAATTACTAGAGATGTTGAACATTTTTTTCATATATTTGTCGATTGAATGTAATCTTTTTTCTGAGAATGTCTGTTTAGCTCCTTAGCCCATTTATTTATTGGTTTGTTGTAACGCAGCTTCAATGTTTATAGCAGCTCAATTCACAATAGTTAAGCTGTAGAAGCAACCTAGATATACTTCAGTAGAAGAATGGATAAAGAAGCTGTGATATATATACACAATGGAATATTACTCAGCATTAAAAGAGAATAAAATTATCGAATTTGCAGGTAAATGGATGGAGTTGGAGAATATCATGCTAAGCAAAGTAAGCCAGTCCCCAAAACCCAAAGGCCAAATGTTTTTTCTGATAAGTGGATGCTGCCCCATAATGGGGGGCATAGGAAAAATGGGGAAAATTTGATTGGGCAAAGGGTGGGGGAGAGGTGAGGAGGGGAAAGGTGGCAGGAAAGATGGTAGAATGAGGTGAACATCATTACCCTAGGTATATGTATGATTGCACATATGGTGCAGCACTACATCGTGCACAACCAGAGAAATGAAAATTTGTGCTGCAGTTGTGTACAATGAATCAAAATGCATTCTGCTGCTGTCATGTATACTTAATTAAAATAAGTTAATTTTAAAAAGATTTAAAAATCAAAAACAAACAAAAAACCAGATGGTACCTACCATGGGTCTCCAGTAAGCTATGAATGGACCCATGAGTACAAAATTCTTAAGTTCAGAATAATAGCCTTTAGAAGTATCATCTTGGAATCTGTGAAATGCATCCCATACCATGTTCTACTTTCTAAGAGCAAAGAAACTATGTCAGAGTTACATCTTTCGTATTAACTAAAAAATGCATATGGAATCCTTCAATGATTCATTAAAGTTTCTAGTACTCATGCATCATAGGAAAGATAAGAAGCTAAGTAAGTGCCTGAGGAAAGTATTCAGATGGTTAACATCAAGTTCCTGATCATTCTTCTGCCATAAGCCCCATGGTGAAAGCACCATTCATCAATCAGTTGGTTTTTCTCTTGGCAGCAGGAGGGAGACAAGAATGTAATTGAGGTTACAGCATGGGCTGAAAATCACAACTTCCAGCCACCAAATTCCTCCTAGCTTCTACCTAATTAAATGAATGCAAGCTGGTATTCATGCCTAGAAGGCAGAGTTTTTTAAAGTTTGTTCCAGGGGACCACTTGCAGGCAGCAGATTGTTGAGCTTTATATTCCACACTTGCCATATTAGATCCGGTGCAAAGCAGAGATGGAGTCTTACTTGTTAACAAGTGCTTGGGAGCTTCTAAGAGACATCAGAAAATCAAGGTATAAGTCAAGATGAGCAACAGGCTCTCAAGCACCCACAAGAGTGACAAGGTTCAAAAGACCACCTAAGAACCATTATACTGTCCTGGGAGTTTTCAAAGAAGGTCCCAAGATACCTTTTTGATCCCCTCCATCTGGTGCAGAAGGCTGCAGAGGAGGCTCCTGTACTAGGTAGCCCAGCAGAGAGTGGTTCTGGAGCCCTGCCTCCAACACCTTAGGCAGTAATTCTTCTGCAGCACTCAGCTGGCTTTCAACATACCAGGGGGATGCCCAGGGAGGAAATCCAGGAAGAACACATCTGCTGCTTCTGAGCTGTAAAAGTTGCCAGAGCGCTCTCTTTCAGTTGCTCTGGCAACTTTTACATTTAAGTATGTGGTCTAATATGTTAATTATCATCCATTATTATATATATGAAGTTTAGAGGTTTATCTTTATGCCTATGGATTTCCAATTGCTCTGCCTTCCTTAGTTAAAAATATTTATTTCTTCTCTGAAGTGATCCATACCTTTGCAAAGATTAGTTGAGCATATTTGTGTGGGTTTACTCTTGGGTTTTCTATTCTGTTTTATTAATCTTATTTCTATCCCTCTTCCAATATTATGCTTATCTTGTTTGCTTTAGCTCTTCAGTAAAGCTTAACATGGAGTAGGGTGTTTCCTGCCACTTCATTCTTCTTTTTAAAAATTGCTTTAGCATTTTCCTGTCTATTTATAAATTTCTATGTCTACAAAATCCTAGCTGGGTGTTAATAGGAAATTTGTGAAACCTAGAAATCATTTTGGAAGAAATTGGCATCTTACTATAATATCTTCCAGGCAGTGATCGAGATATGTGTCTTATTTAAATTGCCTATGATTTTTTAGTTAGCACTTTGCAGTTTTTGGCATACAATTTCTATACATGTTTTATTAGATTTATATTTCAGTGTTTCATTTTTGGTTTCCCTTGTTCAGTCCCCACATGTTTATTGCTTGTATGGAAATAGATACTTTTTGTGTGTCAATTTTATATATTCTGACCCTGATACACATACTCATTAATTTAGAAGTTTTTGATTTTGGGGGATTCCTTGGTATTTTCTACATAGACCATCAGGTCACCTGGCAATAGAGGCAGTTTTATTTCTTTATGATACTCATTTCTTTTATTTCCTTTACTTCCCGAAGAAGAGTTCAAGAATTATATTAAAAGTAGACATCTTTATCCTTTTCCTATTTTAGGGGGAAAACATTTTCTTTCACCATTAAATATAATGCTAATTGTAGTTTTTAGTAGTTCTTTCTTTAGATTGAAGAGATTTCCTTTTATTACAGTTTTATGAGTTTTTATTATGAGTATAAGCTGAAAATGGTCACTTACTTTTACTGCATAAATGGGTATAATTATGTGCCTTTTCTTCTTTAGGTTTTTAAGAAAAGGGTGTAGATTATATGGATAAATTTTCAGTTATTGAACCAGCTTTGAACACAGTGAATAAACTTCATTGGGTCATGTGTAAAATTCTTTACGTATACTGCTGAAGTGTATTTGTTCATATTTTCTTAAGGATATTTATGTGTATTTATGAGGATTGTGGGCTACAGTTTTTAATCTTAACCTTTTTTTATTTGTACTATCTTTGGTTTTGGTATCAGAATAATACTAGTTTCTTAGTATTACAAGGATTTCCTCCTTTTATGTTTTCTGGGAAAGAGTTGTAGAATGTATATTCATTATTCTTTAAATGTGTTAGAATTTTTCAGCAAGACCATCAGGATCTGGAGATTACATTTTTAAGAGTCTTGAGCATCATGAGTTCAGTTTAATTGCCTTTAGGGTCCTCCGCTTGCTCTGCCATATCTCTTGGTTGGGTGTTAGTAGTTTGCACTTTTCAAGGAATTGATGCATTTTTATTAAGTTGTTAAATGTATGTATGTAGAGTTGTTTGCAGCATTTCCTTACCAGCCACTTGATATCTACAGAGTCTATAATGACACATTCAGATTTATTCCTGATATTCATTTCTCAATTATATTGATCTTTTCAAGGAAGGACATTTTTGCTTCATTGATTTTTCTCTGTATTTTTCTATTTATTTTTTCCTTTCTTATACTTATTACAGACTTTTCTTCTTTTTCCAGTTTCTTAAAGAGTAAGCATAGATTACAAGTTAGAAACATGCTCTTTCTAATGTGAGCATTTACTATTATACTGTTCCTCTTAGGATTTTATCCTAATCCAACCCATGTTGATACCTTGTATTTTTGTTTTTAATTAAGCTCAGTGTATTTTTTTTTAGTTTTCTTTTTTTTACAAAATATGCTAGTTTATTTAATATTCTAATTTCAACCATCATCATTTACTATAGCATTTAAATAAAGCATAAGATCTCAATTAATGCGAAAGTGTTGATAAAATTGAGATTAACCATATTTTACAAAGAAATTTCAAAAATCTTTTTTTTAGTTTTCTTGAGATTTCCTTTTTTACTCATAGACTCTTTAGAAATGTGGCACTTACGTTTCCAAGTATTTGGAGAGTTTCCTGTTACCTTATTTATTCATGTCTACTTTGATTTTGTTGTAGGCAAATACCACACTTTGTATGGTTTTACTTCTTTTAAATTTATTGGGGTTTGTCTTATGGCTCATGATATGGTTGGTCTTGGTCTCTGTTCTAGAGCAATGTGAGATGAAAATGTATTTTTTGCTGCTATTGGTAGCCATTTGTCTAAATGCTTGTGAAACCCTGCAGGTTGATGGTGTGTTAAGTTCTTGTACATCCTTGCTGGATTTCTATCTAGTTGTCCTGTCATCAGTTTCTGAGAGAAGAGTGTTGAAGTCTCCAAATATAATTGTAAATTTGTCTACTTTCTTTTTTTTTTTTTCATTTCCATCACATATTTTGCAACTTCCTCATTTGGGAAAGCAATTTTGATTGCTGTGACTTCTTGGTGGATTGAGCTTTTATCATTATGTAAATTTACATCTGTCCTTCTAATTTTCTTAGCTCTAAGGTCTACTTTATCTGATAATAGCATAGTCACTCTTGCTTTCTTTCTGAATCGTATTTTTCTCAGATTTCCTCTTCCCTGTCTTCCTATGGTTTACTTGAACATTTTGTTTAGAATTCTTTTTTTATTTGTTTTTGAGTGTGTCCCTTTGTTTGACTGTTTCAAGGTTGCTGTAGGCATTATATTTGTTCTACTAGTGTCAATATCTGACTCAAGAATAGACATTTTATCTTCCTTCTTTTTTATTTTATCTTTCAAGAACTTCCTTAAGGCACTTTTTTTTTTCTCCAAGGAAATCTGCTGATAATGAGTTCTCTTAGTTTTCCTTCATCTGAAAATGTCTTGACATTTCTTCCTTATTTCTGAAGGATATTTTTACTGGATATAGACCTCTGCTTGACAGGTATTTGCTTTTAGCACTTAAAAAAATGTTATGCTTCTGCTTTCTGGTCTCCATGGTTTCTGATGAAAACTCTACTGTCATTCTACTGAATTTTGTTTAGTTTAATTTAAATCCCTTTATGGATCATTTTCTCTTGCTGCTTCTAGAGTTTCTCTTATGTTTAGTTTTTAGATGCTTAATTAGGATAAGTATTGGCATGAATTTCTTTGGATTTATTTTTTGGGGGGTTTTACTCAATTTCTTAGCTCTTGAGATTTATATCCTTTACTAAGTTTGAGAAAGCTTTTGCCATTATTTCTATGAATAATGTGCAGTCTCTTCTTTCTCCTCTTTCTCTGAGACTCTCATGACACAAATATGAGATCTTTTGTCCCAGAAGCCCTCTTCCCATTTAAAAGTAAATACACACACACATATATTTATGTTATATAAAATTATATATATATTAGTCTCTTTCACCTTTGTTGTTTAGATTGAATATTTTCTGTTTCTATTCTATCTTCAAGTCACTGAGTCTTTCCTTTGTTATCTCTACTCTGCTCTTGAGTCCAGCCTGTGAGTTTCTAATCCCATTGGCTATATTTTTCAGTTCCAAATTTTTCTTTTGGTTTTTCCTTCTATCTACTTTTTTCTTTACTGAGACTTTCTACTATTTTGTTTGTTTCAGAGCATGTTCCTCATTGCTTACTGAAGCATTATTATAATGGTGGTTGTGAAAGCCATGCCAAAGAATTCCAGTATTCCAAGATGTGTCATCTCAGTTTTGTCATCCGCTCCTTTTCTTTCTTTTTTTTTTTTTATTACATTTGAGATTTTCCTGGATTTTGTCTTTACAGTTAATTTTAATTATATCTTTGACACTTTAAGTATTATTTTATGAGACCCTCTGTCTTCTTTCAATGTTCTTTTCTATACCTCACCTCCTCTGACACTGCACTAATGGAGGATGGCACCCCTATTGTCAGGTGGAAGTAGTGGTCCAGGGTTGCTGCATAGCCTCCATTGACACCTAGGAGAAAGAGGGGCACCTTGTTACTTCTGGATGGGGGGTGTAAGTCCAGACTTTACAAGTTTCCTCTAGTGATATGGCAAATGGCACTTGTTACTACTGAGTCAAGGCTAAGTCCCAAATCCTTGGCCTTCTCTCACATCACCTTGTTCAGATATAGGAAAGGGTACCTTATTTTCACCTGGTGAAGTTAGACATCATCTTCACTGGGCCTTTGTTGATGAGGTTAGTGAGCACACTCATTTTTTTTCCTTTGGTGTTTAATTGGGGTAGAACTATTGTGTACATAATATTTGTTTGTCCAACTTCCCCTTTTTTGATCTTTTCGCTTTGCTTAGGACTTTATGTGTTCCTGTTTATATTTATGGGGGAAGCCTTCTTTAGGACCCAATTGGGAATATGTGAGACAAATAGAAAACTCAGGGAGCTCAGCACCATGTCATTCATTTTTAATGTCATCTTATCTCTTCCACCTGCTTCTCTGCAGTTTTTCATATGTTTATTTTTGTCTTATGTTCATAATATTTTGTCCAACTTAATGAGAATAATAGTATTTTAGTCAGCTTGGGTTGCCGTAACAAAATAACAGATTTGGTGGCTTTAAAGAACAGAGCCTCACAGTCCTGGAGGATAGGAATCCCCAAATCAAGCTTCAGGCTGATTTGATTCCCTGGTGTGGGCCCTGGTTTGCAGGTAACCTTCTTCCTATTGTGTCCTCATGAGAGAAGGTTTAGAAGGAAAGAGAGGGAATGCTTGCTCCTACATGTGCACCCACAAGAGAGCAGGTAGGGACACAGATTAGATCCAGATTTGTTTTCTTCCTTTTATTTATAAGGCCACGATCATACCAGTTTAGGATCCCACCCTTGTAACCACATTTAATCTTTATCAACTCTTCCTTACCATTTTAACCTTACCACCTCCTTATCATTTTCTTTCTTTTATACTGTCATAGCAAGTAGGTTTTTAATAAAAACATAACACTTCATTTATTTGGATTTTATATTTATTTAGGAAATTCACTCTCTTTAGAAATATCAGTCTGAACTGGGCATGGTAGCACATGTCTGTAATCCTAGCTACTTGGGAGACTGTTGAAGGAGGATCTCAAGTTTGAGACTAGCCTGAGCAACTTAGTGAGACCCTGTTTCAAAATTTAAGGAAGGGGTTGTTCTGGGGATGGATCTTAGTGATGGAATGCTGGCCTAGCATGCACAAGGCCCCTGGGTTCAAATCTTAGCACACAAAAAAAAAAAAAAATAGAAAGAAAGAAAGAAAACTAAAAAGCAAAATCAGTCTGGTCAATTTTCAGTCAGTTATAGCAAACCTCAGGCATGAATTTGGGACCCTGAATAAAATTACCTTAACATCAGGTCAGCTTTATTGCTGGAGGACAAACTGCCATGGTACAACATTGTTATGTTTGCCTTTATATTTTCAGGTGACCCTTGACTGATATAGATGCATTTCCACATGTAATGAATACTCTTTATACATAGGAAATTAGTGTCAGAATATTTTCTCTTCCACAGGTAGACATGTTTAGTTTTCCTGCTTTTTCTTTTTTTTCCCCTCACAGGCCCAGGGCCAAATATAGGTCACATAGTTTAAGAATTTTAATTAATTATGTTTAGTTTATGAACCTGTTTATATCAAGTTACACAGGCTACACAGAGCTTTGTGATACAAGGGATGTCAAGGCCCCAGGCAGGCCCAGGAGGATAGAGTCTAGCACTAAGTGCTAGGGAATTCACTGAACCATCGTGGGTCACAAAACTAATTTCCCACCAAGGCAGGAGTAAAGTCTGTGCTTCTTCTTTCTGGTTCCATACAAGGTGGGGAGAACTGAGCAGGCCAAGACCCTCAGAAGGTAGCAGAAGTTGGAAAGGGGAAGAAAAGCCTACTCTGCAGCACAGGAAGATGGGAAGGAACTTGATTGTGTTAGGGTGTGCTAGGAGTCAGCTCAACAGCTCCCTTATAGATTTCTAACAGGTGGAGTGAAGGGTTCCCTCTGGTGCATCTGAAGTTTGTTTTTGTTTTATTTTTAATAGCCAATACTACCTGAGAAAGCCCAGCTCCACCCAGCATTAGAAATGGTTGGGTTGAGCTGGAAGGTTCTGACTGCAACCTGCTAGAAAGGAGCCCAGGGCATCTGGAGAGAAGGCCCTCCAGCCAGGTCCACAGGATCACTATGGAAAGGTGGCAACCCTGGCCTTACAAGGATTAGAGTTTCATTCTAGTCTGTCCAGCCAGTAAACTAAAGCTATGGGGATGCAAGTTAGCCTTTGAGTTATGAGATTTTTATAACCTGAAAATGGTCCCTGCTACAATAAGTGCCCAGGATGGATGCCATGCAGCTTTGAGGGAGCCCCAGAGCCCTGCTCATTTCTCCTTCCTTGCCTATTTTTCCATGACTGCACCTGTGTCTTTTAATCCCTTCTTATATATTACAAAAATGTTACATACAAAGGCTTTATCAGGAATGAAACAGTACAGAAAATATGACCAGGGTTCAATTAAAAAAAAACTGCTGAAGATGAACTGTATGTTAAAAATTACAAAACATTCTTAAGAATCCATTTGAATTTGAGCAGGCATCTACAAACACAGCAGAAGAAAGAAAATTAAACATAATTAAGAACTAAAAACACAAACAACTTTAAAATGTAGCTTTGAAAAGAATCAAGTAGGATTAATAGAGGTGAGAATTATAGCCATCAAAATCTAAAAATCTAGTGCAGGCTAAGGATGCCAGATGAGACATTATCATTTAAATTGACAGAGACAATTTCCTGTCAATCAAGGAACACTACATAGATGGAAAATAGGAAAGAATGTTAAATTGTAGTTGCAAGAATATGATTTCTAACACTTCTTTTGTGTTTTTATATCCTAGGTTCTATTCCAAATGCTTTACACATATGAATAAACTTTTGGGGAAAGTACCATTATTATTTGCAGATAAGGCAACTGAAGCAGTGTGTCCAAGGTCACAGAGAAAGCAGGTTTAGAAAGCCGAATTCTTATCAAGAGAGTTCCTCTCACTTGGGGAAGAGGTATTTCCACATACATTGTCTAGTAATGTTGAAGACAATAACAGAAAGAATGTAGGAAAATGGTTAAAAAGATTATTTTCAGAAAACAGGTAAAGTCATAACTCACAGATATAAAAGTGAACACCTGTCAGAGAGTTTATTAACTCATATGACATGAGGGAACCAGGCAGATGTTATAGTCAGTTCAGTGGAAAAGCCAAACCAGTACAAATTTATATGGCATTTGGGGATTTTGAGATGACCTGGAAATGGACACAAAACTTGTTCATCTGCAGTGGGCAGGAAGTCAAAGCATTACTTATTAATGACAACTCAGCTTTCACACCTGTCTGTTGCCAACAATCTACTAATCATTGCACAATAGCTCAGATAATCGGCTGTCATGTATAATAACTAAAAAGAATCAATAAAAAATAAAGATCAATGAGCTACATTAAAAAAAACAATGGATAGGGTGAACGTCGATAATTTAAATCTGTGTCCTGTAGAGAATATTGTTTTCCACTGAAATATGGTGCTTTTTCTGCAGAAGCCATGTTCCAAAAGAGTGGCTGAGAACTTAATAATGTTGATGAGAAACACAAATCCTCAGATTCAGGAGACATAGTCTGAGGAAACAATGTGTAATAAAAAAGGAGCCCAAGAAATGTTGTCTGGGTGGGCACAAAAAAACTAGAATGCCTGAAGCCAAAGGAAATCTTGGAAATAATGAAAGAAAGAAGACAGCTTGCTAACGAAGGAATGGCAATTAGGTAGACTGCAGACCTTTTAAAGGCAACAATAGGCGCCAGAACAAAAATAAAATGAAATAATGTCTTTAAAGTACTAAAAATAATTGTCAGCCTCGAATTCTGTTACAAGCAAAACAATTCTTTACACAGAGGGCAAAATCAAGGTACGTTCAGAAAAACAAAGACTAAAGGACCTTACTGTGTAAAGTCTGTACTCATATAAAAGAAATGACCAGAAGATAAAAGTGAATCAATGTATGAAAAGGAACAATAGGAAGGCAATTGGTAAACATTTAGGTACATGCAAATGGGAATGCATAACATCATAAAGATGAATTTAGGGTATGAACACAAAGTGGAGGGCTGGGGTGTGGCTCCGTGGTAGAATATATGCTTAGTCTTTGCCAGTCCTGGGTTCTGTACCACCCACACCCCCAGAAAAACAAAAACCAAGTGGGATTAAAATATTGTAAATAAGTGACATGAAACATGTTTCTTGGAGAGTACTTGGAGGTAAAACATTCAGGTGCACTTACGTTGCCTAAAAAGACCACACAGATAATAGCTTTATGTAGAATATACAAGTTAAAAATGTAAGAAGAATCAACAGGCCCATAAGACTAATATATTTATCTTCTAAACAGGTAGAAACTAAGGGGAGAAGAAATAAAGAAAATGTCAGAAACTTAAAGGAAGGAAAAAAATCCAAAGCACAACATGAGATAGTAGAAATAAAACATTATAGTCAGACCAAGGTTGTGGCTCGGTGGCAGAGAGCTTGCCTTGCATGTGTGAGGCACTGGGTTGAATCCTCAGCACTACATAAAAATAAATAAAGATATTGTGTCTATCTACAACTAAAAAGAAAAAGCAGTCTTAAAAAAATTATAGTTGGAAGGAGACCCTCATTGTTATACAAAATGCGTGTATGAAGATGTGAGGAAAAAAAAAGAATAGCATTACCCTAGATAAGGTAGAGAGAAGTGATGGGAGGGGAGGGGAGAGGTTGGGGAGATAGGAAGGATAGCAGAATGAAACAGACATTATTATTACTGTGTGTATATTATTACTGTGTGTATATAAGTGAATGCATGACTAATGTGATTCTGCAACCTGTATACTCAGAAAAATGAGATATTATATCCCATCAGATTCAAATGTATGATATGTCAAGGTCATTGTACTGTCAGTGTAACTAATTAAAAGAAATTTAAAAAAAGAAAAAATAAATAAAGTAAATGCCTTTTTTTATTTTAAAAAAATTATAGTCAACAAGACAAAATATCTGTTAAAAGGCAGGTATTTCCTAACAATAATTTGTTTTTTAAAAAGATCAAAGTATAGACTATTTAAATGGAACTAAATCACAAGTACACAAGAGATGAAAACAAAAACAGGAAAAAATAAATATTAAGTAAATAAAAATAAATTATTTTATTTATTATAAATTATAAATTATTTATTAAAAATAAATATCTGAAATATGAAAAATCTAAATGTGAATTAAAAAAGAAAAAAACACCTTTGATGTGTATGGAGTATGTGTAAGGAGATGGACTGCAGGCCTTTCAAAGGCACACAAAGAGAAATACATAACCTTAAATGTGTTAGAAACAATTTAAAAAGGAAATTTGTGAACTAACTAGCCAATCACAAGATGTTAGAAACAACATTAAATCCAAAGAGGAAAGAAGGAAGAATAAAGATAAAACTAGAAATTTGTTAAATAAGATAAATAGAATACATATTGATAAAAGATAAGTTTTATTTATTTATTTTTTTAAATAACTACTAATAACAATTTGGGAGGCAATTAACAACAAAGTAAGAAGGCATAGGAAAGTGTTTACTAGGTATAAAAGGTATAAATTACTAGGTATAAATATGAGCACTTAAAACAGAATATTATGGGAGTTTGACTCAATAAATTTTGGAAATTTAGAGAATATTTAATACTTTCAAACAAAATAGAAATATAGACCAAAAATTAAGTGAAGTTTTAAAAATGTATATTGTTAAAGCAAATTTAGTTTACAGTATAATTGAGTGGCAAATATAGAGTTTCCATTTATACCCATTGCTCCCCACCTCCACTGACTTCCCTGTTATCAACATCATCCACCTGGTGGCACATTTGATGAACTTGCATTAATTCATCATTATCATCCAGAGTCCATGTTTTATATTAAGTTTCACTCCTGGTGTTGTACATGCATTAATTCATCATTATCATCCAGAGTCCATATTTTACATTGTTTCACTCTTGGTGTTGTACATTATAGTGTCCTATGGAGAATATTCACCCAAATCTTCTGTGCTTAATCTATTCATCTGTCCCTCCCACTGATTATTATTTTTTTATTTTATTTTATCTTGTTTTATTCTATTTTTTTTTTTTTTTTGCAGCTCTGGGGATTGTATCCAGGAACTTGCACATGCCTAGGCAAGCGCTCTACTACTGATCCACATTTTTAGCCAACTCAATTCTTTTTAGCATTGAAAATGTTTTAATATCTGGATGTAGCATAGTTTATCCACTCATCTACTGAAGAGCATCTTGGTTGCTTCCAAGCTTTAGCAATTATGAATAAAGCTGCTTTAAACATCTGCAGGGCAGTTTTTATGTGTATGTAAATTTTCAGCTCCTTTGTGTAAATTCCACAAATCAAATGTAAGAGTATATTAGTTATGTAAGAAACTGCCAAAATGTCTCCCCAAGTGACTGTACCAGTTTACAATGAATTGTCAGGGGTGGAGGGATTCCTGTTGTTCCACATCCTTGTTAGCATTTGGTGTTGTCATTTTTCTAGATTTGGGCCATTCTGATAGGTGTGTAATGGTATCTCATTGCTATTTTATCTGTATTTCCCTGCTGACAGGATGTGGAGCCTATTTTCATATGTTCATTGCCATTTGCATATTTTCTTTGATGAAATGTCTATTAAGGTCTTGAACATGTTTTTCAGTTGAGTTATTTGTTTTCTTATTTTTGAGTTTTAAAAGTTTTTTTGCCTATCCTATTATTTATAAGTTATGTTTTTTGCAAATATTTTCTCTCAGGCTGTGATTTGTCTTTTTATTCTCTTGATATATTTTAGAAAAGAAATTCAAGCTGGGCATGGTGGTATGTGCATGTAATTTCAGCTGCTCAGGAGGCTGAGGCTGGAAAATAGCATGTTCAAAGCCAGCCTCAGCAACTTAGGAAGGCCCTAAGCAACTTAGTGAGACCCTGTCTCTAAACAAAAATATAAAAAAGGGCTGGGGATGTGGCTCAGAGGTTAAGTTTCCCTGGGTTCAATTTCCAGTACCAAAAAAAAAAAAAAAAAAGTAATTCAAAAAGGTGGGCTTTATGGGGAAGTCCCATCTAGCATAACACTTAAGAACATAAAAATGTATGAATATTAATTAAAATACTAGCACACTAAATCTAACAAAATTTAACAATAAATATTAACAAAATTAATTTTCTATTAAGAATGCAAGTTTCGTTTAACTTTCAAAAATCTAATACAATTTAATCTAAAACAATCATCCTGGTAGTAGGAAGAAAAAAAAATTAATTGATATTATTTAATACCCATTTGTGTATTAGAATAAAACTCACCTAGATTGACACATGATCTTTACCAAAAGCTCAGTTAATGCTGAAACATTAATGTGTCCGTACACTAGTCCTTTTGGATGCACTTTCCTCAGTTTCAATTGCCATGGTCAACTGTGATACAAAACTGTTAAACAGAAAATTCCAGAAGTAAACCATTTTATTACAATACATTGTTAAAATTGTTCTATTTTATTATTAATTAGTGTTAATCTTACTATGCCTAATTTATAAATTGAACTTTATTATAGGTGTGTAATTACAGGAAAAAGCACAGCATATATAGGAGCTAGTACTCTCCATAGTTTCAGTCATCCCCCAGGGCCTTGGAATATATGCCCTTGGATAAGAGGGACTACTGTGTGTGGAGCAAAGGAAGGATATCATTTGTCATCACTTAAAAACAAAACAACAACCAATAAGTAGTTAAGAATTAGGAATAAACTAGATTATCATCCATAGACTGTATTATTTTTATATAGAAAACTCACAAGACAAAATATTTTGGATAGAAAACAAAATCAATATAAAAGTATAGAATGTATTTCTATTCTCTTACACAACTGAAAAATGTAATACAGCAAGTTTTATGTCCAATATCTGTACATATTAAAAAGTATTAATACACACTAAGAAATATTTATATAAATGTTGAATTATATCAATATATGCCTCAAAAATCTCAGTAACATAACACTGTCAAGTTTTCCCAAGTTTAATTTAATATGATTCCACCAAAAGTCTCAACAGTGTCTTAGTGGGACTAGACAAGCAGATCCTAAACTTTACAGTAATGAGCAAAATGTCAAGAATAGCTAAAGCAATTTCAAAGAAAAAGCACCAGTTTGAGGGACTTGCCTTGCCAAATACCAGCACTTTCATAATTCTGTAATAATTAATATGATGTTGAATTGTACTGGGTCAGGAATAGGCATATAGCTCAAGGAACAAAATAAAGAACCCAGAAACTTGAAACGTGATGATAATATCCCTATGCTATTTAGAAAATTGTTATAATCCATCCAATGTTATATCCAATTGTTTTATAATAATATCAATGTTATGGATAATTGAACGTGTAAATTAATAAAGAAAGGATTCTCCTTCGCAAAATAAATTTCACTGTGTATATTTAAGGTATATAGCATGATATCGTGAGATAAACATGCATAGTAAAAATTATTGTAGTGAAAAAAATGAACATTCCCATCATCTCACATAGTTACCCATTCTTCTTAAGTTTGCTTTTGTAACACTAGCAGATAAAGTCTACATTTAACAGGACTCCCAAATACAGACAGTAATCCTCTTGTTGTATATTAGGTCTTTAGGCTCCTTCATCTAACATATCTGCTAATTTATGTTTTTGGAATCTCCCTACTTCCTTCCTATCCACTCCCTTTCTGCTTCTGATAAATACAGTTTTATTTTCTTTCTTGAATGGATTCTTCTGGAAGCCTTCTACTGATGACCCAGACATAACCTCCTGGAACTTCTAGCAGCTAGAAATGACCATGAAAATTTGGTTCTACACAAGCTTTTCATCACAGACTGTAATAAGCCATACAGTGGGTCATAGACCTTTAATGTTTTAGAAGAAAACATGGAACTTAATCAGAATATCTATGACAGGGTGTATAGATATAGGTACAAATGTATAAAATTCATCTAACAAAATCCATCTATTTTAAGCAAACTTGTTTTCCCTCTTGAAATTGGGACCTACCTTGCATCAGTAGTGCCTTTACCCTGTGTCTTAATATGTACTTTACAGTTTTTTTTTCCTTTCTTTAGAAATCTAAAATAAATGGTGCCTTAGAAACATTGTCTTCTGAAATATATGGGCTTCTCCTTCCTCCTGTCTTACTTATTTTCAGATAAGAGCATTTTCAGCTAGTCTCCTGTTCCTTCTCATAGTCTTTCAAGGATATTAAATGCTCAGATGGGATGGGACTGATTTAACTTGAGACTTCATTAGTTGGGGGTCATTCTGAACCCACACATGGTGTCCTCTTTGTACAGTATACCTGGATTTTTTTTTCAAAGCTTCATCTGTTCCTGGATGCACATTCTTATTCTGTGGAACACATATTCCATTGGGACTTGGACTTGCTGGTACTTCTTGATGACTGAGCTTCACTGTTTTTTATTTTTATTTTTTCTCTCTGGTGGTCCATTTCTTCCTTCTCTGTGGTTGGCCCAGACACTCTCCCTTTCATGATTATGGTTGAGCCTCTCAAGCTCAGTGGTGGTGCTCATGGCAACAGGGCAAGTTGAGGAGTTTATCCTGAAACTGGGATCAGAGGGATCTAATTCCAGGGCTCTTTGCAGATACAAGATACAGTGAGGCACTACATGGGACCCCAAGGATGTGGAGAAGGGAGAGTTCCAAGTTCAGACCCACACGATCCACCTATGCCCTGTGGAATCTCCCACTTTATGCTTTCCCTGCATCTGAAAGCATTGTTTGTCATCCCCTTAGGCTTGAGCCCCTGAACCCTGCTTGGCACAGCCACCCTCAGTTTTTCCCCAAGCCCCTTTCTAGCCTCACTGCTTAGATACTGTTTTTCTCACCCAGGGTCTAGGGAAACAGAAGTTCCTGAAGCCTCCATCATTTAATTTTATCCTCAGGAACAGGATAAGATCATGTCCCCTTCTAGAAGCATGGCGGAACTTTGTAGCGTCTCTGCCCATCTCTGGAGTCTGTGTAGGGGCCTTTCCTCCTGACCCCTCCCCTAAGGACAGAACCTATATCCTGAGTATCTGAGTTAAATTTGCCCTCAGTGAGTGTCCCCTTTGTGGTTGGTGGTGAGACTCAAAGGTCTCTTTACACCAAGATGGCACTCTGGTCATCTCTGGCTGGAGGAGGATGAAGGCAGCCAGAGGAAGGCAGCCCTAGGAAGGCAGGAAACCTAGGGACCAGGTTGGGCATCCTCAAAACTCTATGGATGCCTTGTGTCTTCCAGTAGTCAAGGAAAAAAATACATATATATATATATATATATATATATATATATATATATATACACACCATTTCAAACTATTTAATATAGAAAATTTCAAATATACACAAAAGCAGAGAGAGGAATGAAGTGATTCCCTGTGGACCAATCTCATCTCTGTGGTTATCAGATTTTCCCAGCAGGAAGGCTTCAAGATCACATGGCACTGTGGTTGCTGTGTTCTGGCATCTGTCGGACATTTCTGTTCAAAAGGCCAGGCTGTGCAGCAGACTGTGGATTTTGTGGCCACCCACAAAATGAGTGGCTTTAGCCATTTATATTTCAGAAAAATCTCATTATTTGTCTTGGAGAGCTACGTTCAAACTCAGTGTTTTGCAACAAGGTCCCTTTTCAAGTCAATCTTATCTCCAGCCCTTATGTTCAAAACAGATAAAGTACTTTTTAGCACACATCTGTTACATGAGTTCACTTTTGTATTATTTATTGATAAAATCAACTTGCCTATGGGAAAGAACATTTTAACTGCTATCATGTATATTGATTTTCGAGTTTTGATAACAATTGCAATGTCACAATCCCATGTATCTCAGTATTCTGTATGGATGAACAATACTTTGAAATCATGTCACACAGGTAAGCTGTTGCTAATGGCAACAGTTTTTTAATCTTGTTTTAACCTATTCCCCTTGTGGTCTTAAAAATCTCTTCACTTAAATTGGAATAAATGCTTGGAGAAAAAGCTCGTAGAAACTGCTTTTTTTTTTTCCAGAGTTGGATCATTGATCTAACAGATGCTCATAGTATTTATTATAAATATAAAAACCAGGAAAGAAACCCAAGCCTAAAATACACAAAATTTTGTATCCTGTGGCATGGCATCAGACCACACTTTCTGTTGTTGCTGCCAAGGACCATTGTCAGTGGCAGAACACATGCCAAGTCTGGTGTAGATTCACTGTTATGTAACTATAGACACAAACTTGCATTTTTTAAGAGTAATGCAAAACTGAAATCTCATGTGGTGAATCATTTACAAGAAATTCAAATGTGGTGTACATTCATGGCAAGAGAAATTTCAGTTTATCTCTCACCCAAAGGGGAATAAAGTGACCCATAAATTAATATTGGTAATCTCTGAAAAGTTAAAATTTTATGTATAATCATTTGATTGCATGGACCTTAATTCGTATTTTAAAAATACAAAGAAAAGAAAATATTGGAATCAAGCATTTGCAGACATCTCAAAAGACTTCCATAGCATGTTAGGGTCCCAGAGAACCTAGTTTGAAAACCATGGTGCTATTCTGAGTACATTTTTGAAGGTTTGCATTTTTAGCTATTTTATGCCCAGTTATGGTTTCTGATATGGCTCATTAACGCAGTCAGATACAGACTACAATCAAGCAAGAATATTTACATCCTTATCCTACTTCCTCTCTGTCTTTCCTTTCTGGTGTTTGGATGTTACCAGGTGGATGTGTTCTTTATTGTCTCAGTGGATAACTCTTTTATGTCAACTGAGCCTCCGTCCCTCCCTCCTTTTCTTCCTTTAAAATTCCTCATATTTATCATATTCAAATCATGACTTTCTTATGTACTTTTTTCCTTCAGCTTCTGGTTCCTGTTATTCTTATTTGAAAATGGTTTTTAATATATTTTAAATCAAATCCATGACGTTTTCCAGCCTGTTATTTCTTCTGTCTCTTGCTCTGCATCTCCATTTCCTAGGAGAAATCTCTAACATCTCTCATTGGGACTCTCTGTTCCTGGGCTCCTGTCTGGATTGTTGTGGTGATCCTGACCTCTGTCCCCAGGTTTCATCTAAAAGTTTGTTTCTTCTTTCTCAGTTTCATCCTCATTTTTCTGAAGCTGACCAAGGACACATATGTGGGAGAAAGCTCTTTGAGGCTTCAGCATTCTTGAAAATGCCTTTCTTTGCCTTCATGCTTGAATGGTTTTTTTTCTGCTCTGGAAGTTTTTCTTTGTGTGATTTCTTTGGTAATTTTCTCCCTCCCACTCTCCTGTTGTCTCTGGATGGACGTCTGTTCGTGACTGGAGCTCTCCTGGCCTTGTCCTTAGGAGGTGCATCATTTCTGTCCTACTTGTCATCTCTGATTTTTATCAGCCAAATCTCCAAATATTTATTTAGAAAATTATTTCATCAATTTTAGCTTTAATTTCCATATTGCTGTTTTCCTAATTGCATTATCCTCTCGAATTTGGGGGAGAATATTACATTTTTAAAGAAGTAATTTTGTATTCTTTTCATGGACAGATCTCTTTGGATTTTTAAAAGATGTTTATCCTTGATTGTAAATCTCATGTAAAGACTGATCACAAATATGTAGTGGTTCTGAGTTTTCTCTGAGAGGACCAAGGCATAGAAAAGGCTCACTGAGCCTCTGTCCATGTGTGCAGCCCTTACTAGAAGTTTTCTGGTCATCAAAATGAGGGGCAGTTTGACTCTGTGGAATGAGCATCTTTTTTTGCCTAGGTTTTCTTGAGGCAGTTTATTATTATTTATATGTAGAAGGACTGTGTTTTAACAGTATCCAGGATTTATTTTAATCAGTATGGTAAGACATATAGACACAGAACTGACTGTTGCTAAGGAAGAAGATTTTATTCAAAGTTTCCTAACAGCAAGAAGCATAACTCACCCCTGAGTCGGGGATACAGGGGGAAGTGCCGGAATGATTATAAGGCAAAGAAACCAGGGAAAATGTAGATAGATAGGAGCTTTGATTGTGGTTTGCCAGGGAAGGAACAAGTCAGGCAGAATAAGCAGGTTTATAATGGGCTGATTTGAATAATTTCACATCCCTGGGGTGATTAGGGCTGGTGGATAGTGACCCCCAAATGTGAGAGCCTGATAGAATGGGAGTGGAGAGGTAGGCTCTGGATTGATTGATTTCTATTTGAAAAGAGCTCTTGAAGACTTGTTTACTGTTTCTAGGAATTGACTAATCCCAGGAAGGGCGGTTCCTCCAGGTCAGCAAGGCTTCAGGTGTGAAATGTCAGAAAATAGGAAAGCAAGTCATGGTTAATTTAGGTCTTTACTTTTAATCCTTTTTTTCCCCCTTTTAGGGGTGTGTGTATGTGTGGGTGTGCACGGGCCTCTGTGTGCATTTATCTAAGTTGTCACCAACAGGGGAGGGTCTTGGGGCACATTCATCTAAAACTTGTGCTAAATTTGCTATCTTTTCCTACCCCCACTTTCATCATTAACAGCTGTGGACCAGAGCCCCTTTGGGGTTCTGTGTCCAGCTCCCTCCTGCACCTGCAGTTTCAAACATATGGAGTACATTTGTTAATCCTCAGCAAGTATTGGGCCCCTTTGAAGAGATTGGAAGTAAAGCTTTGAACATAGAAGGTCACAATCCCTGTCCTGTGAGGTGAACGGGGTGGCCACATGCACCTATGTTCCTTATCTCCTGTGGAGATGTTGAGATTTTTTTTTCCATCTACAGGTGTTCTCCTTAATTGATTTTAGAGACCTGGATACAAACAGGAGCCCCTAGAAAGCTGCTACTGTTCTGACCAGGGCCTCAACTAATCTAAGTGCATTGAGGAATCCACAGCCTCATAGCACTGGCTCACAAAACTCCATTTTCTGATTCTAGTGCTGATGAGAGGTTTGATGCCACATTCCACACCAACGTCTTGGTGAATTCTTCTGGACATTGCCAGTATCTTCCTCCAGGTAAGACCCATTTTCTTTGTCTTCTTCCAGTTGGAAAATTTAAGCAAGTAAATTAAGCAAATATCAGCCCAGTTGATGGCCCACCTGAGGGTCAACTGGCTCTTACATGCATTCTGCTTCTTCCTCTTCCCTTCTCTCTGTGCTTTCAGGGCCCCCTCAAGACGGCCATCTTTCTCTTTTTTCTTGGAATCCTGGCTCAAGTGGTCTTTGCCAGCATGTGCCGGGGGTTCTTACTTTCTGCCCTGTGCTCTGTAAAGTCAGTCCATAATTAAAGCAAGCCTTCCTTGTTGGGGGTAATCTCCAACTCTCTTTTCTACCCATAATCCAGATACTCAGGTCCTTTGGTCTCCATTTCAACATGTAAGTCAGATAAACATGCCCTTTCTTCTCTGTTGTGACCCACAAGTCTGATATCCAAACCATTTTTTTTCTCCCTTCCAACCCGAAAATCAGACAATCAGGTCCCCTCTCCTCCACTTCAGTCCTCCACTTTCCTCGACTTCCTGTCTTGGCAGGTGTTCCAGGTGTTGGGGGAGATGGTGGGAGTGCTGCATGGTGTATTGAGTTCATGCATTCAAGAGCACTCATGGGTTAGATGTTAGGTTCAGTGCTTTCTAGGGAGCTCATTACTGACTTGTTCCTGAACAATTTTTTTTTTTTTTCCTTTTCAGCTTTCTCATGGTGAGACACTTTCTGGGATTGACCTCCACCCCCCATCCCCAAACCCATTATTTCTTGGGACTTATAAGGCCCTAGGCTGTTCATTGAGGTATCCACAGCTTGGTAAATTCAGATTTTTGGCCTTGAGGCACAATGTGGATTGTTTTAGCATAGGAATATTAACCAATCTTGGGTTTAGCTTTCAGAACTTTTTTTTTTTTTAACATATTATTTTCAAGGATTTTCTCCTATACTACTGTCTGGCTTACTTAACTGCCTACTCAAAAGGAACCTGCAATTATCTCACTACCAGTGTGCATACACTCACACCACCCACACACAACCACACACACATCACATATTCTCACATTACACACACAGACGCACACACACACACATACACCCCTTCAACAGTCTGTCTTACTCACTCCACTGCACACAGCAAAGTCAGCTTTGCTTTTTGGATTGTTGTTTACATGCTCTTTCTGTCAGCTGATGATAAACATCCTCTAGACAGAATCTGTGTTTGCTCACCTTAGAATACTTGGCTCCTCAACCATATGTGGCCCATGTGAATGGATGAGTGACTGAATCTATCAAAGACATACACCTCCCTATAATATTTGTATAGATTGAAGAAATCTAGCTTTTCAGGTTTTCTGTCTTAACACAACTGTTCTTGGGCAATTCCCCCCCCCCCATTTTTACTACCCCAGCCTTTCCTTCTGACAGTGGGTCCTCTGTAGACCAGCTGTGGAATGCCTTCCAGCACATCTGAGTTCCTTTTCACCAGGCCTTCAAGTTATAGCTTCTGTTATGAGTGCCATTATAAGGGCCATTTTAGAAGATGGTGTCCAGTAGTCTCCAGGGTAGAGGAATATGTTGCTGCAAATTGTTCTTAGGACTGAGTTTATCTTCAGCTACCAGGGCAACACTCTGGACCCTCAAATCCTCTGAACGCAACAGACTCTGTGAGACTCCATCCTATGACCTTTCCTCAGTGGCCCTGGGAGTCTGGTCAGGATGGGACACATTGTGTTGTGACCTGGGACAATGCCTTACACTGGAAGGAAGGGTACAGAACTCCCTGTGCCTTGGGGTCTTGTAGGGCTGGTTCTGGGACACTGCTCTGCCCCTGCTTAGTGATGCTTAGTGTTACATGGGTATAAAAGACTGTTTTGGGTGTAGGTTTTGAAATAGAGACTTGATTATAATGTGACTTTTCCTGCTTCATTTTATGCATTTATTTTTAACAGTTTTATGGAGGTAGAATTTACATATCATACATTTTAAGTGCATGATTCAATGATTTTTAGTAAATTTATTAGAGTTGTGCAACCATTACCACAATCCCATTTTAGAGCATTCCCTTCACTCCACAAAGATCCCTTTTGCCTATTTGCAGTTAATCCCCACTCCCACAGCCAGCCCCAGGCAACTACAGATCTGTTTTCTGTGTCTTTCTTGGATTTTTTTTGTAGAAATGGAATTGTATATTTATAGAATGTTTTAACTTGCAAATAGTCTGGGTTTGGGGGAATCCACACTACTAATGGAAGGGGAGTGTCAGTTAAGACTTCCAGATTCCTATAAACATTTGAAATAATGCTGCAAATCATGTTTAGAGGACCTTGAGGGGGCAAATAATTTATTATCTGTTCACAACTTGGCTGTGAGGTGAAGTCTGGGTTCTCAAGGCACTTTGAGTCCCTGCCTCCCTATGGTCTTTATTTAACTCGATAGTTGACATTTACAGAGTACCTGCCTTTCCCCACCAGCAGTGGGACACTTAAGCCATTCATGCCTTCTAGTGTTGCTCAATCTTCTCTGAGCAGGGAAGAGAACAGGGCATAAAAATAAAAACTAGAATGAGTTTATCTGATTTCATCTTCATGACCTTCTGGGAAATTCACTTTCAACTTACCAGAGCCTGAACTTCCTCTTTCAGTGGAAACCCTTCCTTGTATTCTCTTGGGCTTACACCTGTCAGGTTTCATTGTATTTTTTATTTTTTTTAATTGTAGATGGACACAATATCTTTACTTATTTATTTTTATGTGGTACTGAAATCAAACCCAGTGCTTCACATAAGCTAGGCAAGCGCTCTACCACTGAGCCATAACCCCAGTCTGTTGTTCTATTCTTGATCTAGAATCCTCCACATTTATTTCTAGATAACCACATATTTTCCCAATTGGTTAGCTAAATAAAATGCCTTCCCAGACCAAACATACCCACACAGAAATACATGCCCCCATACTTTAGATTCTTGAGCATTTTTATTAATTCCTTTGAGGGTTTTTTTTTATAATGTTCTTTATTTTTCTCCTACTATTGAGTCTGATGCACAGAGCAAACACAAGTTTATAAAACTAATTTCTTTGCACAAAAAGCCCTGAGAAGTCTTCTTCAACAGAAGCTGTCATGGTTTTTGAATTTCAAAAGACAGTGAAGCTTTAGGTGAGCTGCTTGTCTAGAGGTTTGCAAGATAGATTGATAGATCAATAGATTGATCAATTGATAGATAGATAAAATATATACAATTTTTTTCTGGGTAGGTTTAGAAGCAGTTTGAAGGTGCAACATGGTCTAGAGGGACTGCTGTGTATTTTGAGTCCATCTCAGTTGTCTTCCACTTCAGCCTTCTGGTTGTTTCCATCACCAACACAGGCATATTCAAGAGTTCCTGCTATATTGATGTGCGCTGGTTCCCCTTTGACGTGCAGCATTGCAAACTGAAGTTTGGATCCTGGTCTTATGGAGGGTGGTCCTTGGACCTGCAGATGCAGGAGGCAGATATCAGTGGCTATATCCCCAACGGAGAATGGGATCTCGTGGGTAAGCCCAGCAAAGACACAAGACTTGCAGCCTGGAAAAAAAAAAAACTGCTTTCTTCCTGTTGAAGTTTAAAAGTTAGGGATTTTCCACTGACCTTTCCAGTGTGAGCATTTTTTGAACTCTGCAGCATTCTTCATCATTTACTGAGAGCTATAGGATGAGAAACCAACAACAATGAGTAAATCTAACACTTTCAGGAGGAATTTGCAGCTTGGTGAGGACATGTTTAAACAAGTCAGTGCTGGTGACATCTTCAAGTCCCCGCCATTGCTAAAATATGATTGCACAGCAACTTTCAATCAACAGTGTGAATGTCATAAATGAGGTTCAGATAAAGTAAAAACAGTTTTATTCAGGAGCAAAACACATTTACAAATATTGGGAAATGGGTTTGGCTACACACTGAACAAGTCTGCTTAGGGATAGTTGAGCTTGGGGTTTATAACAAGAAGTGGGTATAAAAGCTTAGCATTTGGGGAAAAAGATCAACAAGATTGAGGCAACTCTGGTAGTTGGAAATGGATGCAAATCAGGGTGATCATAAATTTCATAGTCCATTGGATTGTCCAGCTCAGGAGGCAAACTGGTCATTGTAGCATTCCTCACATCTTGCAAGGAATTGTTAGATTCTGAAAAAATTGTTCCTTCTGTAAGATTCAGTTCTCAACATGAAATTTATCTTGCAATCTACCCCGTCAGCAAATCTCTAAGACTCAGAAAAACATTTTTTTTACTACTCTGCAGTCATTTTCACTTTTATTTTATCAACAGCCATTTAAAATGGAAAAGCAATGTAGTTAAGATTCACTTAACACTGAATATGCATTCTGAAATGCTTTGTTGCATGATTTTGTAATTATGCAAGCATCATACACTGTACATACACAAACTGAGACAGCTATAGTTCAGTAGGTGATATAAAACTGAAGCACATTTTTTATCAATTTCTTTTTTATTTGTTTGCTTTTTGGTGCTGGGGAATCAAACTCAGGGCCTCATGAAAGCCAAATGGATACTCTACCACTGAGCCACAACCCCAGATTCACTTGTTTCATCTTTGACAGAAGCATCATTATGTGGCTCATGACTATAATTACTTTTATAATGATAAAAATTGAAAGTGCATCATTTATTCTTATGTACTTTTATGTACTTATAATCCTTCAAAAGAATATTTACCCATTTGCTTAAGTATCATTGAGATACCTTAAAAAATTTTTATAACAAACCAGCAAGGGTTTGTTCAAACATCAGTTACCAAGATTTTTAGCACTTAGCAAACTCCAGGGCTATGCTCCTGTGTGGTATATACATGGAAACAAACACAGTAATTATGTTTTCAAATGATAGTTCCTTTTCTCCTCCTCCCCATGCAGGAATTCCAGGCAAAAGGAGTGAGAAGTTTTATGAGTGCTGCAAAGAGCCATACCCGGATGTCACCTACACAGTAACCATGCGCCGCAGGACACTTTACTATGGCCTTAATCTGCTCATCCCCTGTGTGCTCATCTCAGCTCTGGCCCTGCTAGTGTTCTTGCTCCCTGCAGACTCTGGGGAGAAAATCTCCCTTGGTAAGTGCCCATATCTTTGGCAAGAGTCTGAGACTAGAGGCCCTTCCTTTAGGTCAGCTCTGTAGGGTTCACTGTGGATGGTACAGGGATGTATTTTGGGGTCCCAAGGGCCGGCCTGACTTATTCTTCATGAACCTCTTAGACCAAAGCAGCTCCAGAGTATCATAGGCTCCTGATTTGTGCTCCAAACTGGATGGATGTACCCTCCTGAGAATAACACAGGATCCTGGAATCCTCTGATCCTACAAAGAGTATGGATTCACTCATGGAGGGACCAGCTAGTTTGATTATGCGCGGAAGTGCCTGTGCTTTTTCTCCATGGTGGCAACAAGTCAGCCTTCATTGTGGACAGGGAAGAGTTTAGCTCGGTTTCAGCTTGCATTTGTCTATTGTTGTATGCAGCATAATTCCTTACAGTTGCTTCCATATGAAGATAAGTAAAGTAAAACTTTGAATGGTGAAATGACTTTTTAAATATCTCAAAGAATTTCTCAGTATCTCAGTCCATCAATCACAAACATTTCACCTTCTGAGTACAAGGTTTAGAACATTACATAACTTATCTAAGATCACACAGCTAGTAAATGGCAGAGTCAAAACCTGAAACCAGGCCTTCTGACTACAAGGTTTCTTTTTCCCGCTGTGTGGAGGTACCTCTCAATAATTTTGCGGTAAAGAAACTGACAGATAATTGTTCTGTGTTGATTCCTCCAAATTTCTGATTTCCAAAACTTGTCTTTGTCAGAGATTCTTTTGGGACTTTGACAGGTGATAGAGACTTTCCTCCAGAAAAACATTTAAATGCCCATATGTAAGAAACCATCTGTCCCAAAGCCTTTCCCCAGCAACTCCTTAATTCTTTGAAACTCAGGTTAGATGACCCGATTACTAGTAGAGGGAAATTAGAACTTGTTGCCTGTTTTGTCTAAGGATCTTCTGTGTGTTTGTTTTAGGGATCACAGTTTTACTGTCTCTAACTGTCTTCATGCTGCTTGTAGCAGAGATTATGCCTGCAACATCTGATTCAGTGCCATTGATAGGTAAGTCAAGAGTCAGGCTCCTTTCTAGAACTACAGATTTAGAGAGTCCCTAGCATTTCCCAGTAGATGCAAAGAGTAGAAATGTGTCCTTGATGCCCTGAAGAGCTGTATTGCTCCCTCATCTATTGCCTCTGTTCACTTGGGCCCAAATAGTGGGAAGAGGATATTCAACTTTGTGGTTAGGCTTTAAGTTACTGAAATGGCTAGGAGTGGTGGTGTGCCACTGTGGTGCTAGTACTCAGGAGGCTGAGGCAAGAGGATCACTTGAACCCAAGAGTTCAAAACCAACCAGGGCAACGTAGTGAGACTCCCATATCAAAGAAAAAAAACATGCAAAATTGCCTATTATATCATAATTCTCCCACTTATTCTTGCCTTGAGGTCAAAGATTTTATCATTAGAGATTCATTATTTTAGTTGAGACCTTGTTTGTCTACAAATCTTTTGTTACAAAGGGAGAAACATACAATTTAACTCTTAGTCATTGTTTCCAGGAATAACTCAGGGTCTCCATATAATAAGTATTTGGGGGAAATATATGTTTTGTCCAAAACAGGTATGAGGCATGACCTTCTGCTCGGGGAGGAATGACAGGTGCTTTGCACCTTCCTGTATGGAAATAAATGGAACCATACAAAAGGATACCCAGTCTAGTGGTTAGAATTTGATACTCTCACTACTGCAGCTGGGGTTCTATTCCTTGTCAGGGAAGCAAATCCTCCAATTCAGTTGTGAGGCTGCAAAGCAGCATTCTGCCAGCACCTATTAGGTTTATTATGGGAGGTGCCACTCCTATACAGTGATGGGAAGTCAGGTCTTTGGGTTCTAGGCTGCCTGCTTCCCACCAGGGGTGTGGGCAGTGGGCTATAGGCCTGGCCCAGACAGCCAGTCACTGAAAGTAAGAGAGTGAGGTCTGCACACTCCTCCTGTGACTTTCAGTGCTCCTGGGGCCTCAGGTCTCACCCTGTGTCTGTTCTCTTCACAGCCCAGTACTTTGCCAGCACCATGATCATTGTGGGCCTCTCTGTTGTGGTGACAGTGATTGTGCTGCAATATCACCACCATGACCCTGATGGGGGCAAGATGCCTAAGTGGGTATGTTCCTCTCACTCCCATGGAGTCAGAGCCCCTCCCTAAAGCAGAGTCTTCATATGGTTTATCTGTTTTAAAAACCAGCCCCCAAATTAGCACTCCAAAACAAACGGGTCTGTTTTTCATATGACTTCAACCTCTTTTCAGAGAGTGTAGTTATGATGAGTGTGCCTCTTAGTATCCATCCTATGACAGTGTTTTAACCTGACATCCCAGAGCATGGCTCACATACTGGCTGCCTGTGTATTTTGCTAACAGAGTATTTCTAAAAACTATTCTTTTGCATGGACAAATTGGAGAATTTTGCAAGAGTAGAAAGCAACTGATGACACAGACACTTAGCAACACGGTTAGGGCTTCACAACAGAATGAGCTATACAAAAACATAGCTACCCTTCCGTATCTGCAGAAAATTGATTTCAGGATTGCCTGTAGATACCCTAAAATCTTTTAGATTTTATTTAGAGAATAATGGAAAAACAAGTTTGTACATGTTTAGTACAGATGCAGTTATTTTCTTAATGTTGGTCAAATCCATGGATATGGAACCTGCAGATATAAAGGGCCCAAGTGTACATACACTTAATACACATAGAAACATAATCTAACGGAAACCCTATCATGTAAAGGTAGATAGGTTACTAGTAGAGAAAGGAAAGGGGATGGAAAAGAAATGGAATAACTTGATTAGAACTGAGCCAGGGCCAGGAGTTTCCCCATGTCACCAGAACAAAACCTGAGTTTTCACCTCCCATGCTCATGTGAACCCTGCAGACCTTCCTGGTCTTCCTGTCCAGAGTATTTAGTCTAGGATGGAAAAATCTCTTCTATCCCCAAAGGAACCTGTCTTTAGAGACCCATTAGTATGTATTTAAGCCCAGAAGAGAGTCTAGGAATCACCACCATGCTAAATGTAGCATAAAGTATGAGATGCATTTATATACTCTCCAGGAACAGAAAGTTTCTGGGCTTTCTAAGAACATTCAATGTGCAGTAGTTCATAGTTACCTACAAGTTAACTAAGGGAAGATCACTTTTTAAAAATATTGGGCTTGCAAATTTACTGTTTCCCCTCAAGTTCCTTTTCATGTACACTCTTCTCATATACTTAGTAAAAACTCACCTGTAACTTATAGTGCCAACAACAGTGTCACTCAACCTAAAATGATGATGCCTCCTGCACAGGTCACATTGCTACCATATGTGAGACTTGTTTTGAGAAGTGCCCACCCCCTTTAAAAAATGGGATACATTTGCACGTATGCAACTACATTCTCATCTGACTTTCTCATATATTTGACACACTTGGACAAGATGCCAGGACAGATATGAGAGTAGGCTTCTAGTTTATTTTTTGTCTGTCTGTCTGTCCTTCTTTCTGTTTGAAGCAGATGATACATTTAGATACATTTACCTGTTTCAAAAGTGTCCATCATATTAACACTATACCTAAGAAAATTGAGCTCCTATTCCCACCCTTCACCCTGCTCCCACCACCAATATTGAAACATTTAAATGAATTTCTTCTTTTTTTCCTTTTAGTGTTTGTTTATGAAAATATGAACACTTATTTCTTATTAGTTATTCAACTGATATGGAGATAAGGGAATGAAACACAGATGCAAAACCATTTTTAATGACCTGATAGCACTATGCTCTTTTGAAAAATCTTAATTAAAAGCATATGCTAATTTTTCACCTCTTAGCATAAGAGCTTGTTAAAACCAATTGGCTACAAATGAAATATAAAGTGTATACATTTCATTTTTATATAGCATACTACATTTTTCTTTTCTTCCATGTGTTTTTAAAACCTAAACAGCCTCCAAGGGACTCTTACAATGATCTGTTGCTATGAAGAAGATACTGCTGAGTGCAGTGGCATTATGTGACATTTGCACAGTCAGAAACAAAACTATAACCTAACAGAAGAGGTCACGAGCACAGTTTGATAAGTGCCAAGAGGATAATTTCATCTTTGGAGATGCTTTGGCCTTGAAAGCTAATAATTCAGGCCATGGAATTAAAAATAGACTTGGCAATGTGGATCATATTAGCTGGATTTGTGCCTCAGGGGATGTGCAGATTCAGTCATGGCTGGAAAAGTGCCTGACCCTGCTTGGCTCTCATGTGCACAGTTGCATCTGGGTATAGTTGCACTCACTGTCGGACACCTTCCCTCAAGGTCTGGTAAAGACTTTGTGGTATTTCCAAGAAGGAGTTGGGCTAAGTCACTGGAACTCTGAAAGAGCGTGTAGTCTCTGACTGATGAAGCTACCGAGGTCTAGGTACATTACCTGGTGTAACCACTTGCTTATTGTATGACCTTGAGCCAATTAATTAGTGTCTTGGAGCTTCATTTTATCTGTGTGTAAAATGGGAGAATTAAGCTCATTTCCTAGAGCTCTTAATGGCCCACGTGAGATGACATGTCTCTTGAGGGCCAAATTCCCCCTAGATGTTTTCACAGAGGTTTATGTTTTCCTCCTCGGCACAGATGGTGAAAAACACTCCAGGGTCAGGAGACCCAGCCTTCCTAGGATATAGAGTGCCACCTACTGTGGAAAGCACACTGTGAAATGAAGGCCTATCTTTGAAGCTATAGTGAAAATTATTTTAGTGTTTCTTCTTTTTTTTTTTTTAATTCATTCCCTGCCCCCAGATCTTGTTTGCTTCAGTCACCTTTGATAAGATACCATAAAAATGAATGTCAGGAAAGACTGCCCTGCAGATATGAGCTTCACAACTTACCATCTCTATCTACATGGAGATAGACCTGCTAGGTTGCTGATGAAATTTTCCCATACTCAAAAAATGAAACAGAAAATGAAACTGGATGATTTTAGGAAAAGAGCTCCCTTTTTATACACTTACCTACGGAAACTTACAAAAATTATATAGTTATCTAGAGATGCCTACAAAAATGCTTTCTTTTTTTTTTTCTTATTTTGGGACATTAGCTGTCTCCCCTCTTTCCAAGAGAGTTAAAAATAATATAAACTCACATGGTAATTTTTCACAAACTTCTTCAGGCACATTGGTACCAAATGTGTATAATACACTTGAGCCAGAGTTTGGCAAACTGAGACCCAGCTGGTCAAATTTAGCCCAGAAACTTTTTTAAAATACAGTGTTATTAGAAAATGGTTATACTCATCTGTTTACATCCTTTCTATGTTTGTTACTTCGTAAGCTGAGTAGTTGCAACAGAGATCTGTGGCCTGCAGATCTAAAAATGTACCATCTGTCTCTTTATAGAAAGTTTGCCAACTCTGCTTTCAACTTTCAATATAAGAACTTTCCCAGACATGCTTTTATTTGGTGTTCACTGTAGCCTAAGGGATCCTAAGATGAGGGGCTCTATGACTTCTTTGGTCCACAGCACATTGGTGTCTCAGGAATTTTTCCACAGAGCTCCTAGACCTGAGGAAATATTCCCCAACGGTGTCTTTATTACATAGGTTGAAACAATTTAGCTTTTATGTCTTAACGTCATGAGAGCACCTGTAGGGTACGTTCAGCACATCCTCTTGAGTCTTGGGATTAGATTGGAAACCACTGTCTTCATTTTTTTGTTTCACATTGGAACTTGATTTTTTTTTTCAGGGCAACTTGGAAAACCAGTGTTTCAAAGATATAATGTCATCACGAGATGGGACCATCTAATGTTGAAAGCCTGAACTGTTTCAAATCAGTGGTCCTTGTGTTCAAGGGCTGTCCTTGAATGTTAAAATCTCCCAGTGCCTCTGTGATTTACAGTGGTCTTCCAGGGTGCCTTACACACAGTATGGGAGATAGAGGATTAGATCTGAAGGTCCTTGGTTACAGATGTGTGAAGATCAGAGAGGGAAAGTGACTTTTGTTGTTTACCTATCCCAGAGGTATTCTTACCAAGCCAGGCCTCCTCTGACAAGGCTGTCTTCTTAAAGAATGCAGCATGTGTGCCCACCCCAGGGAAAAAAATCAGCTCATAACCAGGGTGATAAACCTGTTATAGCTTTTATTCTCACTTCATGTTTGACTAACAGTTGTGAGGCTTTGGCACTGCTTGCCCGTATAGAATCATTGGGGAGGTGATGAAACGTGTTAGCCCCAGGATCAACAAAGTCAGGCCTGTTATGTAGGATCACAGTGCTGTCAGGTTCAGTTAATATCCACTTCTTGGCCTCTCTTAACATTCTCTTGTCCCCCCAGACCAGAGTCATTCTTCTTAACTGGTGTGCATGGTTCCTGCGCATGAAGAGGCCCGGGGAAGACAAGGTCCGCCCAGCTTGCCAGCACAAGCAGCGACGCTGCAGCCTGGCCAGTGTGGAGTTGAGTGCGAGTGCAGGGCCTCCTACCAGCAACGGGAACCTTCTGTACATCGGCTTCCGAGGCCTGGAGGGCATGCACTGCGCCCCGACCCCTGACTCTGGGGTTGTGTGTGGCCGCATGGCTTGTTCCCCTACACACGATGAGCACCTTCTGCATGGTGGACAGCCCTCAGAGGGGGACCCAGACCTGGCCAAGATCCTGGAGGAGGTCCGCTACATTGCCAACCGCTTCCGCTGCCAGGATGAGAGTGAGGCTGTCTGTAGTGAGTGGAAGTTTGCAGCCTGCGTGGTGGACCGCCTGTGCCTCATGGCCTTCTCAGTCTTCACCATCATCTGTACCATTGGCATCCTCATGTCAGCTCCAAACTTCGTGGAGGCTGTGTCCAAAGACTTTGCATAACACCACCCAGTTCTATACACGTAGGAAATGCACAGATAGGCAAAGTGGTTGTTGGTGAGAATTCTGTGTGGTAAACTCACAGCAGCATTAAATGTAACAACTCTGATGTATCCTTTGTGGCTGTCAATCCTGATGGTTACAGTTTCCTTGTTACCTTCAGTAATAGGATCTTAGTATTTTTCTGTTTGATATCCTATGCATACCATTGGCACATCATTATGTTCAGCAGGGCCACTGTACAGTCATTTTGCCCATTTGTTCTCTTTCTGGAGAGCCATTTAGAGAGATCTCTGTGGCTCCAGACTGCCAGGGCAGGCCTGTACAGTTGGTTTTGCATGCTTGCATGTCACTTGCCATAAGGCCCACATAAAAATTCAACGTGTGCTTTTGCCTGTGTACAAACCTAGATTAAAACTAATGATAATAAACCACTCACTAAATCCATTCTAATAATTGACTTGTGAAAGGAAAAAAAAAACTAAAACCTATCTGCTGGCTTTTCTGTAGTTCAACTATATATTTTTTCTCTACCGATGACAGTCGGTAGAGAGAAACAGTTGTATGCTGTTTATAGAAGAGAGTGAGACAGACACTGTTTGTGTGTGTATGTGTGTGTTTCTTGTAAACTATGTTTATACCAGCTGACTAATTTTTACAAACCTATTCTTTTGAGAAAAATCAGAGGGACTCAAGTTTGTGTCAATTCCAATATAGGACCAGACCCAGTCAAGTGTGCATGAGAGGCTGTGTCCCCTGTAGATCCTAGATGACTCCCAAGATTCATGTGCTACCCCTAGACACTGTTCTGTTCTGCAAAATTCAAAGGACAAATAGGGTTCTGTGAGAAATACCAGCTCGAAGGAATAACTGAAGCTAAGTTACACACTTTAATGTGCTTTTTAAAAATAAGAATGTATTAGATGCTTCAGACTTGTTGGAGATGATTCGTTTTAGAAGAATGTCCATCCAAATGCACACCGTAAAATGAGCATATTATTTGGCTTTTTCTCCATGTGACAGGGCCAGGAGGCAGGGACTGGGACCTCCCTGGCCCCCTGTGTAGTAAGAACTGGGGAGGGGATGGTGGCTTTCCGAGATGCCCATCAGTAGCAGTCAACACGGAGGAGCTGTCAGAACATCAGAGGCTGCACAGCAATAAACCCTGGTTTCTGACTTTTGGGGATCTGCCTCCTTATAGCTTGTTCACCCCAGTTTCAACACAGAAAGTTGGCTCAGGGTTAATGGGTGATTCACTGGAGATGTGTTCTAAAGACAAGAACAATTTCAATTTTTTTAACCTAAGAGGGGACACCGTATCCCACTGAGATTAGCAGGTAGTAATCACTATACCTCTTCTTGGTTGTTATTGTTTTTAATGAGATCAGAAGGTAATTCACCAAGAAAAACCTCTGTGGTTCTATTGTGTCATTCAGTAACTGCTCATAGCTCAAAACTGTGCTTCTGAGCTCCTAGAAATCTTTAATCTGCATCCAACCACTGAGTGGAGCACATCATGAAAGATTAGATTTTCAGATCAAAAGAAATTGCCATCCATTTCACTAATTTCTGAGTAATGCCTATAAATTCACTTGTTTAGAGGAAATGAAGGTTTGTGTGTATTATGTGTGCATGGGTGCGTGCATATGTGCAAGTGCCTGTGTGTGCAACTTAAGAGAACTTGTTTACAACAAGAAGGTTGATAAACCACGAGACTCTAGCAAAATGCTATTTGGAGCAGGGTCATCCACCCATTCCACATGGTGTGGACAAATGACGCACAATGTTGTTTTTGTTTTTCCTATTGAGGTGTCTTTAGAAACAAATAGAAGTGTTTGATTTAAAAAGAGAGAGCTTCGTTTCTTATTGTTACATGAAATTAATCTCTACCATATATTTTTTTGCTTTAAAAAAGAGAACATTTTTCATTTTGTATTTTATACAGAAAAACATAAAAAGCAAATAAAAGTTTATCATTTTGACCACCCAAATAACTATTCTGTCATTGATAATAATAATTAGGAATTAACTCTCCACAAAATTAGAAAAATGTGTATGGTTAGAAACAGAAACCTTCCTTATCCTAGTCACTTGAGAAGTTGAGGCAGGAAATCACAAGTTGGAGGCCAGCCTCAACAACTTGGGAAAACCCTTCCTCAAAATAAAAAAAAAATTAAAAAGGTGTGGAATTGGCACAGAGGTAGAGCATCTGTGTGTTCAGTCCCCTGTACCACAAAACAAAACCAAGCAGCCTCCTGCCACCCCCTTCCCCTTTTTGTCCTCCACAGAGGCCCCTTTTTGTCCTCCACAGAGACTCCTTTTTGTCCTCCACAGAGACTCCTTTTTGTCCTCCACTGATGAGTTTTCAGAGACATTTCTAGAATGGAGGAAAAGAAGGGCGGGGGCTGAAGGAGGAGAGAGTTGGGAATGGAGAAAGACATATTCTAGCCCTCATGCTATGCAAAGCACTCTGCACCTAGTGTTCTGACTTAAAGATCTTTCCACAGTGACATATGAAGATCTACCTCTATTTCTCTAAATGGCTGCTTAGCATTCCTTTGCCTCAGTGGACCATAATTTATTTGATTTTTTTCTTTTATTGGTAAACATGTAGATATTTCCAGTTTTTATTTTTATATGCGAATCTATACTTATCATCTCTGTGTGTATATTTTACCACACTTTTGTGATTATATCTTGGTAGAAATTCCAGTTAGAAATGGAATTGCTGGACGATAAGGCTTTGTGCATTTAACATTTTGATAGATATTGCCAGATTATCTTCCAGACACCAATCAGTGGATACCCCACCAAGTGTACAATGAAAGGACAAGTTTCTTAGCCATTTAGTGCTAAATATTGTTGAATTTATTTTTTTCCCAACATGGTTAAAAAAAAAAAGGTATTGCACTATTATTCTGACTTTAGTTCATTCTATTGTGAGGTTGAACATCTTTTCAAATGATTTTTTGGCAATTTCAATCTTTGTAAATTTATACTTTTATGCAGTTTTTCAATTGGGTTGTTTGGCTTTTTTTTCTTAATTCATTTTCTTATGCATGTCAGGCTCTTCTCTTATGTCTGGAAATATTTTAATTTATCATTTATCTTTTGATGTGTTTATTAGTTTGCTTTTTTATTGGCATATAGAATGTTTATAATATTATGTTGTAAATTTATCTGTATTTTTCTTTGCAGATACTGGGATTTATTTACAGTTTATTTAAATGCCTTCCTGATTTTGAGATTATAAATAAACTTACTTTTTCTTCTAAAATTTTGTGGTTTCATTTGTTTATATCTTCTGACTTCTATGGAATCTTTTATTGCAAGAAATAGAGGTAAAGACCCTATTTCTTCCCTCCAATCTGTGATCAGTGGTGTCAATCCAGTATATAACAATGTGTTTCTGTAATAAAATAATATTCTCCCCACTTGCTCAAAATGCCACCTTATGTTTAAAGTTGGTTTCTTTAAGCATTTGGGTCTATTTTTCTTCTGTTGATCTCTCTCTCTCTCTCTCTCTCTCTCTCTCTCTCTCTCTCTCTCTCTCTCGCCCCTTTTCTAAAGCTTTATTCAATAGTTTCAAGTTAACACACCCATCAACTGCCATTTTCTCTTTATTTCTCTGTCATATGCATCAATTTTTAAAATTGTGCCTCAATTTATAAATTGAGTGTTGCTATTCAGAAACACTACAATCTAGGCAAATTCAAGTCAAATTTTAAGTCACTCATTTGAGTTTTATGGTTTTGTTTAACAGGTTCTATGAATCTCTTGTCTATTTACAGATGTTTTGTTTTGCTTATCATTTTCAATGGAATGATTTTTTTTCCATTTTTTTCAAACTGGATGTTTAGAAAAGTCATTGGGTTTTCTACATTATGAATCTCTTGTCTTTTTACAGATGTTTTGTTTTGCTATAATTTTCAATGGAATGACTTTTTTCCATTTTTTCAAACTGGATGTTTAGAAAAGTCATTGGGTTTTCTACATTAATGTCATAATCAACCACTATAATTGTGATATTTTTTCTCAGATTTTCTTTGGATTTCTTCCCAATATTACGCTTCTTTCTTTCTTTATCCAATTGCGTTTGAGAATAGTGTTAAGTAACAATGATTCACATAGCACACTTGTCTGTTCTTAATGTTAATGGGATATTTTAATGTCTCACATAATTCTGTTTGTATGAAGACATGTATTTTCCTTGTCATAATAAAAAGGTATCCATTTAGTCTCTCAAACTATTACTGCTCCCTTGGAAAAATGTGCATATTAGATTTTTGTCAAAGCCTTCCCAGTATCCATGGAGATCATCAGATACTTTCCCCCTTTGCTCTAGTAGAATGTTTTATTATGTTAATAGAATCCTTAAGAGTAAATCATTATTATATTCCTGAGGTGATTGCTACTTGGTCTTATGATTTTTGCTATCAATAGTCGTAATTATGATTAATCATTCCACAGCTTGCTTTTGTGTGCATCAATGGATTCAACTTACTGTGGATGATAAATATGCAGAAAAAAGTTGCATCTGCTCTCTGAACACATACAGATTTTATTGTCACTATTCCCCAATAATACAATATGGCAGCATTTACATAGCATTTGTATCATATTAGGTATTATAAATAATGTAGGAATGATTTAAAGTAAAGGGGAGAATATGTATAGGTTACATGCAAATATTGTACCATTTAATATGAGGGAATTGAACAACATCATATTTTGATATCTGAGGAGGGTCCTGGAATGAAACCCCTGAGGACAACTCTACTTGGTTTTAGAATCATTTTCTACTTAAGTTTGAGAAAACTATGTGTGAGATCTCTGGGCTAGCACCATTATGTTTCTGGATTTCTCCTACCAAGCAGGTTAGGTCCTCAAGCACTTCTGGAGTTAATTTCAGTTACATATTTTAATATAAAATTAATCATATCCATTTTTCATCTTAGAATAGTTTTACAATATAGGTGTTTAGGATTTTTAATGTATTTTTTTTTCTCCTCTAATTGTGTACGTGTCTCCTGTGTTCATTGATTTGACTTGACACAATTTTTTTTTTTCTTTGACATTTCTACTTAGCAGCTTGGGGACCTAGATGCTGAGTCCCATTGGTCCCTGTGCTGAGGCAGTCCTTCCTGCTGATAGCAGGAATCAGGGTAACCCAAGCCACAGGTACAGAAGTGTAGCCTCCTCCTGCCCAGCTTCAGGGACCCAGGATGGGAACTTTTGCCTTCCGTGGGCACTGAGAGCCAGTGGAACAAACCTGGAAGGACAACCAGACTGTATTAGATGTTGCTGGTCATTCCACTCACACTGGGAACAGTCCTCTAGAGAACAGACCCAAACAAACTTTTACCAGAAGCCCTCTTGCCATGTGTTTCTCAGGAAGTAACGCTTTCTTGCATAATTTACCACTCATTTCTTTTTTTTTTGTATGTAACCCAAATTTTCTTTATTCATTCATCCACTGATGGATACATAGGCTAGTTCCATAGTTCGACTATTATGAATTCTGATGCTATAAACATAGGTATGCATTTATTACTATGGTATGAGGATTTTAATTCTTTAATTAAATTTAGGGTTTTTTTGCTCCTTTTTTTATTTTTTTATTGGATGTTCAAAACATTACAAAGCTCTTGACATATCATATTTCATACATTAGATTCAAGTGGGTTATGAACTCCCATTTTTACCCCAAATACTGATTGCAGAATCACATCGGTTACACATCCACATTTTTATATAATGCCATATTAGTAACTGTTGTATTCTGCTACCTTTCCTATCCTCTACTATCCCCCTTCCCCTCCCCTCCCATCTTCTCTCTCTACCCCATCTACTGCAATTCATTTCCCTCCTTGTTTATTTTCCCATTCCCCTCACAACCTCTTATATGTAATTTTGTATAACAATGAGGGTCTCCCTCCATTTCCATGCAATTTCCCTTTTCTCTCCCTTTCCCTCCCACCTCATGTCTCTGTTTAATGTTAATCTTTTCTTCCTGCTCTTCCTCCCTGCTCTGTTCTTAGTTGCTCTCATTATATTAAAGAAGACATTTGGTATTTGTTTTTTAGGGATTGGCTAGCTTCACTAAGCATAATTTCTTTATTCTTTTCCTACAAAACACCCCTTCCATCCTCCTTAGACTTTGGTCAAATAATTGCTGCCTCACCACTGGTGGATTCTTCTTCTAATTTCATTTAATTCATTTTTATATGGGTTTGACCTTCTCATGTAGTATACCATGAGTTGGGGAAGTGGTTCCAAAGTAATTGCTTTAGGGTGCTGTCTGCAGTTTCCATCTGTATGAAACTTTGTAGGCAGTCTCCTACTATGTCCACAGCAAACCCCACTTTAGGAGTTGCAGGAACAAGGAACAGTTCATAGTTTTAACATCCTTTTTTTTTTAATTTTGTTGCTGGACCTTACACATGTTAGGCAAAAACTCTACCAGTGAGCTACATCCTCAGCTCTTAACCACTTTTAAGAGTGCAGGTCAGTAACATCAAGAATTTTTCAAATTGTTGTGCAGTCATCACCTGCATCCATCTCCCAGGACATTATAATCTTCCCCAGCTGTAATTCTGAACCCATTAAACACTAACTACTCATTTTGCCTATCCTTTGCCCTGGCAACCACCATTATTTTTTCTATCTATGCCAATATGATACTCCAGGAGCCTCATGTAAGTGGAATTGTATGGCATTTGTTCTTTTTGTGACTGGCTTCTTTTTCTTAGCATAATGTCCTTAAAATTCATCCATGTTACAGTTTCTTTTCTACTTTGATGTTGTGATTTTTTTTTCTGTTATTCAGAAGATTCCAAATTCCTATGTTTCTTCGTATTTTTATTTAATCAAGTGAGTACTTTAACTTTCAAATTTTATTATTCTAATCAAAGATTTAACAGTCATCTCCACGTTTTGATACATAGTGTTTTATTATCTTCATTTGGTAAATATGAGTTAACTTTGATATCTTCTTCTACTGAGCTTTAATGAATGTTTTAACATTCTCAGTTTTATTGAGTTAAAAATTTCAAATTTTATTCCACTTTTCTTTGAACACTGTGTGTGTGTGTGTGTGTGTGTGTGTGTGTGTATATAAAAATGAGTTTGTATAAATAAGTCCTATTCTGAATGGGACCCTGACCCCCATCTGGATTTCTGTTCCCACTGCCTTTGACTACTTGTCCTTTCACAGCCTGGCATTGCTTCTCTTTGAATTTTCCTTCCATTTTCTATATGCTGTTTAACAAAATCAGATTTTGATTCTCCTGTAAATCTTCATCTTGAATTCATACTTGATTGCTTTTAAAATCAGGCCCATAGGGGCTGAGGCTGTGGCTCAGTGATAGAGTGCTTACCTAGCATGTGTGAGGCACTGGGTTCAATTCTTAGCACCACATATAAATAAAATAAAGTCCTTTGACAACTAAAAACAATATTTAAAAATTAAGGCCCATAGATTTTCTGAGAAGATGCCTAGTGTATTCTTACCTACTGATGGGGAAAACAGGCTGTATATTCTCTACATTCACACAGCACTTCCAGTCTTCAGATATGCATGGTTTTTCCCCACTAACCAAGACACCTGCTTGGAGTCTTATAGTTTAATTCAATCTGCTACTAACTGCCCAGAATGAGGACAGACTCTACAGGCAAAAGTCTCATCCCACCAAACTGTCCCTTGTCCCACTTCTCTACCAAGTAGTGGTCCCAGGTATCCAAAACTTCTGTTGGATTTGGTTACAAATTGGAGGTTCCCCTTCTAAGTTTCAATCATGTTCCAGAACTGCTCATAGAACTCAGAGTAACATTCTACTTACATTCACTCATTTATTGTAAGGGATACAACTCTGGAACAGCCACATAGAAAAGAAGTATATGGAAAGGATTGGGGTATGGGATGAGGTATGGAGTTTCCATGCCTTTTTGGGTATGCGATGCTCCTGGCACGTCCACCAGTTCACCAACCTGGAAGCTCCCAGACCCATCCTTTAGGAATTCCTATGGAGGTTTCATTCATGGGTCTGATCAATTATTGACTATGTTTCCAATTCTTCTTCCCTCCTGGGGTCAAAGGTTCCAGGTTTCTAATCATGGCTTGGTCTTTCTGACTTCCTGCCCCCATTCAGGAACCCAACAAGAGTGCTACCTCATTAGGACAAAAAAAAAATCTTCCATCACCCAGAATATTCCTAGGACTTAGAAGCTATGTGCCAGGAACTGGGTCAATTAACAAAAAATAGATCAAAAGATACTCTGTGTTCCCCTGTCACTTAGGAAATTACAAGGATTTTCACACTCATAATTTGTATTTCTTTGATGCACTTTTAGATTTATCTGGAATATGAATTTACATTTTAATATAACAGATATATTTGCTTTTAACAATTTTAAACATTTTTTAATTCATATTTCTTTTGCTTCCTGTTTGGGATTTTCTTTCTTTTTCTTCCTTTTTGGTTGCATGGCTTCCTTTTGTTAAAATAAAGAAATATTTTTGTGTATCTAAGTGGTTACCTACATAATATTTCATAATAAAATTAAACGTATATTTCATAATTCATCAACATGACAGTATCTATTCATTTTCTATTTCTCATCTCAAAGACTAGCACATTATTAGTTATCTTTTTTGTTTTTAGTCCTTCTGCAGACAAAGTTTCCTTTTATAGGTTTACATAATGTTCTAAAATTTATCAATTCTTAACAGTATCTTATACTACTATTGAGGGCAAAATTGGAAGATATTAAAAGGGATGTGAAAATTAATTCATTTTGCATGCAATCTTCTCTTTCCCCAATTTTGATAGTGTAATTATCTTTGTTATTTTTACCGCTTCACAAGTTGTAACATTTACTTTATGAAAAATTCATTTCCTGCCATCACATACATGGTATACTTATATATTTAAAATGAATACCCCATATTTTCTTTATTTTGGCTTATAGATGTGTCATTCTTCTCTATTCCTTGTAGAGATCTGAAACTTTTCCTCTATGTTGATAACATTTTTTTCCCTGACATTATCTATTCGGTCCTGCCCTGACCCTTTATTATGTATTCCAAAATCATGGTGGTTTGGGTTCCTCATTTGTTTCTAAAGCTCTGCAGTTCACCTTTCATTTCTTATTAGTTCCATTTGTTATACATGACAATAGGATTCATTTTGATAAAATTACAAAGGCATGGAATACAATTTGCTCTCATTCAGTCCCCAGTACTTCCTTTTCCCCTCCTGTCCTCCCTTCCCTAGTTCCTCTCTCTACTGAACTTTCTGATATTTACTTATATGGTGGTGACATTCACTGTGATGTATTCATATAGGTATATAGGAAAGTTAGATCAGATTCATTCCACTTACTTTCCCTATCCCATTTTTCCTCCCTTCCCTTCAACCTCCTTCATCTATTCCACCAATTCCAGCTTTCTGCTCGTTTTAATGAAAAAAAATTCTCATTAACTTCCTATATAGAAGTTGGAGAATTTTCTTCTCTCTTATATTTCTTTGCAAAATAGAATCTTTCCTCACATGCCACAGTTTATTCTTTCATTTCTGGTCTCCTTTAGTATGTTAGCATGAACACCTGCCCTATTTATTTTCATTTAATTTCTTTTTTTAATTTTTAAAAAATATTTTTTAGTTGTAAATGGACACAATATCTTTATTTATCTATTTTTATGTGGTGTTGAGGATGGAACCCAGTGCCTCACATGTGCAAGGCAGGTGCTCTACCATTGAGCCACAGTCTCAGCCCCATCATTTAATTTCCTTTAAATAGAAGGTCTGTGACCCTCTTCCCAAATTCTCAAATTATTTTCTCGCAAGCTCAAGTTGAAGACTCAGTACTCCCTCTTCATTCTGCTTTTTTTTTTTTTTTTTTTTTTTTTTTGCTGAGCTTCTGAGAGGATGGTCAACCTCCAGGATGGAAGTTCTGAGCTTTTCTGTTTAAAGTTGTTGCTGCTGTCATTGGCCTATTAGTGCCCATAACATCTCAGGTATTGCTCTGGGGGGAGATCTGCACTGTCAGTTATCTTTGTACTTCAGCATGGAATTCTGACCTCTTTGATCAGCAGAACTGGTTCTTCAGCTTTCTCCTTTTACCCTGATCTTCCCAGCAGTGTTTTCCAATACTTGTCCTTAAATCCACCTTTAGTTAGGACAGAGGAAAGACAAGATTTCCATGCATTTTGCTGTTAGGACTGGGAGCTGGTGGGATGGTGTGGGGGCACCCACATTTTCCCTGATTGTGCCTTGCAGGTGGTTACAGTGGCATCCCTTTTCCGTTCTGTTCATGGAAGAAAGACACATGAAGAGCTCTGGTAGCTTTTCTGCATCTGCTGGGATCCTTGGGATTTTGTAGGGGCTTCTGCACTCATGGGATTTCTTGAATTCTTTCCAATTTAGAACTTCTCAATCAAATCTCATTCCAAATTGGCAATGGAGGGTGGGAAAAAGGGAACAGCTTATAAGCAAAGCTCGCTGTAGGATGTCAATTATTTTCCCTTGTGACAGAGGAGATGTCTGGAATGGTGGCTCACAGCATCTGCTGAGCATTCAAAGTATTCAAATGGCATTATCTCTAGCCCCGGGGTGGGGACAAAATTCCCAAGTCACAGTAGGGTATCTATAGAATATGCAATCACCTTTGCACTATTGCAAAATTAGAAAAGCATAAACCAAACCCTCCAAAGTCAGGGACTGTCTACATTTCAGGTGGAGGCATGTCTAGGGTGGGGTGGGAATGCACTGAAGCAGGAGCCATGCTCAATAGATACAGCCGCTCCGTTTTTCTTAGTTGCAGCATTTTGAAAATGTGGCATGAGGCTCTGTCCCTTCACATAACTGCTGCAGTTTAGTATTTTGCTGGTTAGGTTAGGAACATCTCTGACCCTTTCTTCCTCTCACAAAACTTTCATAAAGCCATTGAGCATATAGTAAAAAAAAATGAGGAACAGTGGAGGTGTTAGACATAAATACCAAGGCTAGTGGAAAATTATAGCCTCAATAATTTTAGAGGATCATGGCAGATGTTTTTAACTTCACGCTGGAGTTGTTGATCTTTCTGTTAAAGGACCTTATGTAGTTGCAGAACTTAATATTTTTCCACCTACATTTTCCCATTTTGCTTTCTGTGATAAATGATAATATTAAAGAGCTCGCCATTTCTTATAGTATCCTTTGTATTAACCTCATGCATGCTTTTCAAGATAAATTACTTTAAACTATCACAGAAAATAAGGATAGTCTTGTAGATGTATTTTAAGGTTAAAATAGAAATTTTGTTAAAATTCTTATCATGATAATTATTCAATCATATTAATTGTACAAATTAATGGGTTTCCATGTGCTATTTCCATACATGTATATATCGTGCTTTAATTTAAAAAATTAGTATATAATATAAAAGCAGCTGTTACACTTTTCAAATATAAGAAGTCTCAAAAACTTAAATGGCAAGTGTCCCTACTTACTGGTGCTCCCTGTACTCTGGGCATTCTTGGCTTTCTGTTTCCTCGGGTCAGGATTAACTCCTGTGGGCATCCTCGTTTTCCAAGCTTCATGCTGTCCACAAAGAGAAATGTGGCTGTAGTACTTTAGAATGCAGGGTTTCAAATCCTTGGTGAAAAGAGTTCACTCTACTCAACTCGATTCAGAATTTTCAAAATATATAAAGGTTTAGAGCTCATCTATGCCATCAGGTTCCAAACATACTTAATTTTTAAAAAAAAATTAAGCAAAAGAAATAAGAATCACTGTTCTGGAGTTAAGGATTGGGAGATTTCAGGTTTGGCCCTAAAGAGAAGTAGCAAAAGAGGAATTTTGAAAATGGTTAAAAATTGGCTCAGGAGCACGGGATCTTCTAAGCATCTCTGTTTGAGGAGGTAGGGGCCTCTTGCTGTCGGGAGGGCACCTTGGTGGTAATGGCCAGCAGTAGGCTTTTGAGTTCTCCTGAGACTGTTCCAGACTCTTAGAAATAGACAGAGAGAGAAAATCACAAGCAACTGGCTAAGGCCAACCTACAGCTTGAATTCAGATTTCACATTGATGTGGCATCACGGGAAACATGGCACACACTCCACATGTTCATCTGAAATGCTGGACCCTGTCACACACTGACCTGTGTGCTTTCCAAATTCATGTTGAAGTCCCAGGATCTAAGATGAAACTTATTTGGAGATAAGGCTTTGAAAGAGGTTAACTAGTTAAAACAAGGATGTGTGGGTGAGTCGTAACCCAGGAGAGTAGGACACACAGAGAGAAAAGACCAAGTAAGAACATAGCAAGAAGGCAACCACCTAATCGCCAAGGAGAGAGGCCTCAAAGAAACCATCCTTGATCTGGAGTGTGTATTTAAAACTATGAGAAAATACATTTGTTGCTTAAACTACTCAGTCTTGGTACTTGATGATAGCAGCTATAGAAAACTAATCCATGCTTTTATCTTATGCTGTCACCATTTCCAGATACTGGAGGTAGACAGTCATGAGAAAGTGACCCTTAACTAGAAGGACCTCTTTCTCAGTAAGCCAGTTAGATAAGGAAACAGATCAGGGCCACACAGTGAGGAACCCTAGCCCTGGGCAATGGCAGAAGACCTTCCAGGCATGGTAGCTCCTCAATTAAAATCAAGATGGAAGACGGAGACCAACAGTGACTTGCTCAGTCTCACACAAACAATTGTGCCTTATCCAAACCTCATTTCCCCACCTTTAAAGGGCTAAGGACTAATAGTAACAGCTGATATTTCAGCCCAGCCTGGAACAGAAAAAGCACTGGGACTAGAAACTCAGTGTTGACACTGCTTTTGTTTACACCAAATATACCTGTCTTCACTTGTTTGGAAATGGCAGAGATTGAATTATGTCCTATCTTTGAATATCTGGAATGAAAGGGAAAGATAGGGACACTCTTGCTGATTTGCCTTCATTCAGAATATCATTTTTGTTACTGGTAAGTGCTGCCTTTGGGAGCTGCAAATGAAAATTTTTGGCTGAAAATATTCTGCATTGTCAGTTAACCCTTTAATACCATGATTCTTGGGACACCGGCAATCCCTAAAACTGCTTTTAGTTAAGGCATGAGCAAGGGTGTCAGCTGAGAGTGAATGTCCAAAGGGCCATGGAGTTAGAACTTTCTATAAAATATTTTAGAGTGGTGTTAAGGTACCACAGAAAGCTTGAGTGAGCCATAATTAAGAAAACCTATGTGAGGCATTTTCCAGCTTGAGATATTCTGTCCCCTCCACACCCCTGTAGTACTTCTAATACAGCGGTCATAAGTGGCCATCATGCTCAGCTGGCCTTACCACCAAACAGAGCTCTGCCCCCACTGACTGATCTCCCACGCTCTACTTGCCTTATCCAAACCTTATTTCCTCACCTTTAAAGGGCTAAGGACTAATAGCAGCAGCTGAGATTTCCATGTAGAGCCCAGCCTAGAACAGAAAAAGCACTTAGAAAATGTCAGCGAGGTCAAGTCTGCATACACTGCATGGAACCAGCCTCCTCTACCCGCCACCACCTATGTTCTTGTCCTCCAAGGCTTTCTGACACATGAGGTTTCCTTTGGAGTTCGCAAACAGCTTTTGCCACTGTGACAATAGCAGCAACAAGTTCTCCAGTGAGGAAAAGGAAAGTTTAGAGACGTTTTCAGTTGTCTTTTCCCTAGTGATATTTTTTCAGACTGCAAATGCTGAAAAGCAATGTCAAAAATGCAGTCTTTGGCAGTGTCACTCAGAAGAAGTTGGCAGGGTCATTAGAAAGGAATCATCACACATGAAAAGCATCAGGGACCATTGACAGAATGAATATTTGTCTGTGACATGAGAGAAGAAGGGGGAGAAACATTGCCATGTGGAGTGTGAAGTCTGGTGAACTAGCCAGCAGACCCATGGAGACAAGAGAGTGTGACCCTGTGACAGATGGCCTGGAACTGTGGAATAGAGGGGACAGGATTGGCTGGATGCCCCAAGGCAGCCAACCACGTTGCATACCATGAATCCTGAGTCAGAATTACCCAGTAAGGAGGGACAGCAGGACAGCATAGTAGAGGAACTAGGGAGGGGATTATGCTGGAAGAGCCATTGGAATTTCCTATTGTTTTTCCAAAGAGTGATAGGGAGCCATTGAAGTGTCTAAGCAGAGGAGGGGTATAATCCAATTTATATTATTAAAATAGATCTAAATTATTGAAAAAGAGCTGGGGATTTAGCATCTCTCTTCCCTCCTTCCATCCTAGAAAGAATTTGTTGAGCACCATGCTGGGAGGCAGAACAAATCTAATTGCAGGAGGTGTTATCTCCCTCCTCCATTTTTAAGGTGAGATAGAGGGTAAGATTTATAGGTTATATATGGGATGGAAAAGTGCAGCCAAAAAGACTTGACTGATGAATGAATAACCTCTGGCCAGAGCTCAGGACAGAGGGATCTAGGAGGAAAAATATCAAAAGTGGTTTTGAAGCATTTTCCAGGAGATTGTGATATAAACCCTCTGTGATAAAAACCCTCTTCTCCATCTTCCCAAATGAATACTTTCTAAACCCCAAAGAGCCTCTTTCATCAGTCAGTGCAGATGGGAGGCAGAAACCACACCAACAAGGTAAACATAGACTCTGTCTTAGGAAGAATGGTTGAGAGGGCAGAAAGTAGCCAGCCACGGCGAGGAAAGAAAAAGCTCTCAGGTCTAACCGAGGCAGCGGCTAGAGGAGCCTGCCCCGGAGCTGAGAGGAAAGGTCTGAAATTCTGTAGGGTTTCATTTACTTCAAGAGAATTTGTAATTATTGAGGCATTTATTTTTAATGGAAGCTCCTTTAAAGTCCTTGTTAGATAATGCTCACATCTGATTCATCTTGGCAGCAGTTGATTATCTTTCTCGCTCAAGATGTGATTTTCTTGATTTCTGGCATATTGAGAGAATTTTTAATCATAGTGTGGACATTTTGTCTGCCATGTTAGGAGACCCTGGGTCCTATATAAATCTTTTACTTTAGCAGAAGTCACCTATTTTTTTAGTTTGGTAGATGGGTCCCAGTTTCTTTTGGAGGCTATTGTTCCCCAAATGGTCTAACTTTCAGAGTCTCTTCTGTGTTATTTTCTTCATGTAGATTTGTCCCTGAGGCTCCTGCCACCTTTGCTCATGCCACCTGTGGGGCAGGAGGAGCTTCCCTAGGTTGGTGATGTGTCAGGTGGACCCAGCCCAGCCAAAGGGATGCCATTTCACCAGAGGCAGAAGAAGTTCAACTGGCTACCTGAAAATGCAGGGCTGGGTCACCTGTTGGGTTGGGGCCATAAAGTATTCTGCTGCAGTGTTGTCCTTTTCTTCCTACAGTCCCAAACTAGCCTGCTTTCCTTAGACCACCTTTCAGAACTTTTTAGCTTCTTCTTATGTTATTCCATGCTTTCTGGTGATGCTTAGACCATCAGGGAAGGGTCTTCTCATCCTTTCATGACCAGCAGTGACAGGGGCATTGTGTATCATGGAGGTTGGAGGGTACTCTAAGGGAAATTGGAGCTGTCCATGGGATAGAGGAAGTGCTAAGGTGCTGGGTAGATCTGGATTGTGGCTTGTGGAAAGAAGGGCAGCCCAACTGAGGAACTACCTTTGGGGAAGTTGGTTCTGAGGGAGAGAGGCACCTAGGTACCAGGGAGAACAGATATGGGCAGCCCTCTGTGTTCTTAGGGGATTTGGTCTAACAACTGTAGCACTTTCTTTACACATATGCATATTGTAAGATTTGATTGCCTTTAGCCCAAAATCTTTTTATCATTTTTACTTTATGTTTTCCATGATTTGAAATGCTGTCCCTTCCAAATTAAATATTTTCCAGTGTTCGTAAAGAAAGGTTATGAAGCATTACTCAATAATAATCTCACAATAAACAATAATGCACAATGTGTTAAATGTAATATTCAGTTGCCTCAGATGTTATTGTTTTGTTGTGAGAAGGAGAAAAGCAGTCCTTGACCTACAGGAGCTGGCCAGGGACTCCCAACTGGGCCTCAGTCGTCTCCTTCTGGACATAAACAATTTCATAGACATGAACTTCAGCAAGGCCATTTGGTAACTATGATAGATCCAAGACAAGAAGGAGACCACTATGTCATCAACCCGAACACAGGTAAGACAGAACATTGTCCAAAACTTAAAACTGACCCAACGCCCCCCTCACCCTGCTAATTGGTGTGGATGCTGCTCTGTTATAATTGAAAAGCTGGGGCCGTGCTCTGCTCTGCTCTGCTCTGCTTTCCTCTTAGAGGAGATTGTGATTTGGATCTGAACTGTCTCCCAATACCTTGTTCTAAAGGCTTTGTCAGCAGCCTGTAGTGCTATTAGGAGGTGGTGTGACCTTTAGGAGCTGGGATCTAGTGGGAGGAAGTTAGGTTATTGGAGGTGTGCCCTTTAAGGGGATTTTGGGACCCCAGCCACTTCCTGTCTTTCTGCTTTCTGACCTACAGGTGAGCAACTTGGTTCTACTGTGTGCTTCCTGTCATGACGTTTTATTTCACTACAGGCAAGCAATCATGGACCAAAACCATAAGTCAAAATAAATCTTACCTCCTCGTTTTTTTTTTTCATGGTATTTCATCACAGTGATGCAACATTGACAAACACAGGAATTATTTAAGATGCTCCAGCATAGTATTTCTCTATTCCTGAAATCATCCAATCCTGAGCAAAAGCTTTCTTCCTTGAATCTGCCTGTCTTTACAGACCCTAGTTAAATTGGGGTCCCAGATTCGAGTGACTCGCAACGCTGCCCATGGGAAATAAAGCTCTGGAGGTGGGTGTGTATAGCATGCCTTTCATGGATGCTTTTATTTCCTGATGGATGTCTAATACCCAAGTGCTGACCAATGAGTTGGTGTCCCTCTTATAGGTAGTGTATTTTTACTGGACGATGCTCTTGTGGCTCTTCTCTGACTTTTGTCCAGTTCATGTCTATCTGATCATCACTCTGTTGTTGGGAGCCTGGAGTTGTGTTCTTCTTGGAGTTCCAGGAAAAACCTGGTCTCAGAGATAATTCCCTGTCCTTCAAGTAGAAGGGGAAAATTCAGTATACCACTGCCACGGGAAACACATTCAAGATATTTACTTACAGATCCTGAACAGGTACTTACAGCACCGTGAGTGAGAAGGACAGCCCTCTGCTCATAGGTCATCTGAAGCAGGAATGAAGAGTTCAACAGAAAGGGTGGGGCCGGGGACAGGGAGAGACAGTAAGTTTTATATATGAACACCAAACAACATGAGTCATTTTAGGTCCATGAAGAAATGCCTCCATGAACTCTTTAAAAGAAGCTGTGGATAAACAGAGAGCCCATTGTGTTAAGTAGGAAAGATGCCTCTAAGTTCTTATCTCTGAACACTAACTTGAGCCTTGGGTAGCTTGAGCTATTTGAGTGTAATATTCTACTTCTAATGTCCAGGCAGCAACTTCTGCTATAGTATTCCCATTACACTTCCCCAAATGACCCAATGCAAGCCCAAGTCCTGTGATGAGCCCTTTCTAATCACTCCTACTGATAGACCCACAGGTGCCCTATGCATTGGATGTAGTCTCTTTAGTGCTAGTGAATCATAAACCCAACTTGTTTACCTACCAATGTTCCTGGGGGTCTTTGGCTGGAGGACATTTTCACTTACAGTATATTCACATAGCGTGCATGGGCTAACTTGCATGAGGACTTTGAAAATGTGTAAAATATTTTACATTTTCTACTTCCACCTGCCCACCAACATCCTGATGGTATAAATTTAGGATTAAACCCTGGGATTTGATCTCTAGGATGCTGGAACATGCAGAATTTTAACTTCTGAGTTAAGAACATCCTTGTTGTTTTACTTGGTTTTATTTTTGTAGTGTATGAATGATACCACAAGGGGAGTAACTTCATTAAAGTGGAAAACTTGCTTTTTCTCCCCCCACTCATTGGATGACTCTACTAGTAACAAATTGGAAGCTCCAGGCCTTTAAATCCTTCTTCCCAAAGCTCTCCTAAGACAGGCACTGCCATGACTTTTGATTACTATTTAATTCCATTCAAAGAACATTATTTTTGTTCAGGAAACAACAACACAAAAGACATAATGTTCACCACTACTTTATTAGTAGAATTGCAAAAATATTGTTAACTTCAAACACGTTGCTCAGATAGGGCATTAATATCCAGAGTATATAAATAACTCAAAAACATTAATTCCAAAAAAACCCAAATAACCCAATTCATAAATGGGCAAAAGAACTCAAGAGACACTTCTCAAAAGAAGAAATACAAATATTCATCAAATATATACAAAAAAGTTCAACATCTCTAGCAATTAGGAAAATGCAAATCAAAACTACATTGAGATTTCATCCCACTTCAGTCAGAATGGAAATTATCAAGAATACAATTAATAATAAGTATTGGCAAAGATGTGGGGAAGACTTATACTCGTACATTGTTGGTGGGATTGCAAATTGGTATAATCACTCTGGCAATCAGTATGAAGACTCCTCAAAAAACTAAGAATGGAACAACTATATGACCCTCCTATCCTCCTTCTAGATACATATTCCAAAGATCTAAAATCATATATCCATATGAATGTCTATAGCAGCACAATAGCCAAGCTGTGGAACCAATCTAGGTAACCTTCAAACAAATTATGATATATATCAAGAAAATGTGGGATATATACACAAAGGAGTATTACTCAGCCATAAGGAAAAATGAATTATGTCATTAGCTGGTAAATGAATGAAACCAATGAACATCATGCTAAGTGAAATAAGCCAGATCCAGAAAATCAAAAGGCAAACATTTTCTCTCATTCGCAGAAGCCAGTCCAAAATATGGGGGAAAAGAGAGAAGAAAGAGAGGAAATAAAGCAAAAACAGCGGGGATTCATTGAAATAGAAGAAAGATCCTTGGACTAGATGAAGGGAATTGAGGGGGAGAGCAAAGGGACAGGACAAGGGCAGAACAGAGGAATGAAATAACCTAACTTTCCAATGTACATATTTGATTTTTACACAGTGAATCTACCATCATGTGTATCCACAAGACATTAATAACAGTAAAAATAAAAACATGTATGTAAATATCAGAAAAAAAAACAGCAGGGAAGGGAACAGGGGGAGGGAGTAGAAAAGGGAAAGCCAAAGTCCTAGGGACTGAATCAGAGCAAATTATATTCCATGTTATTATTATTATGTCAAAATGAATCCTAAAGTTATAGATAACTAAAAAGAACCAACAAAAAAGAATGAAACAGACAAACAACAAAGAAAGAAAATTGACTTGAAGTCTCTTGTTACTGAGTCGAAGGAATTCAAGCCAGAGAGCCTTTGCCCCTCTGCTGGAGCCTGGGAGCCCTGTGCTTAAGCAGTCTGCAGTCTGTGTCTAGAATTGATGATGGGGTTTACAAAGCTCAAGGAAGACATCGAAGGTCTGCAAAGGCCTTCTTTCTACCTTTCAAAAGAAATTGACCAAATTATGCTATGTACATGCATGAATGCATCACGTTGAATTCTACTTTTATGTATATTTATAATGCACCAATTTAAAAAGAAAAACAAACATCCAATGCATATAAGGAGGACCAGAAGAGCAGAGGAGGAAGAAGACGGGGGAGGGAAGCAGGAAGGGAAACTCAAGCACTGGGGATTGAACTGGAGCAAATTATATTACATACATGTATGAATGTGCTAAAAAGAACCCCACTATTATGTATAACTATCATGCACTCATAAAAGATTTTTTTTAAAGTCTGTGAGGCATGCAGGAGAGATTATCTGAACCCTGAATGCATGTGCTTTGTACCAGTGGAAGAACTTGCCTTCGTGGACTTGATGGTGTGGGGGTGCCCACTAAATAGTCACCACTTCATTCCAATTTACATGTCAATTAAAAAAACTTATAAGTATTTTGTTTTTACATTAAACAGTTGTAATAGAATTCTGGAAACTCTCTCCTCTAGGTTTGGTGGAAGGGAGTTGGTAAATCTAAGGCTGCTGTATAGAATAAACATTGGATGTGCCATACTGGTACTAAAACAAATGAAGTTGCTCACCTGGAATTCACATTTCAGTGGAGGTATCTGCCCACCTCAGAGGAGTTAGCGTGGGAATACTGGAACTAGAGAGCCTCATATTAAGTGAAATAAGTCAAACTTAGAAGGTCAAAGGCCACCTGTCTTCTCTCTTATGTAGAAGCTACAGAGGAAATAGGTAAAGAACGGCGGCAGGATCTCATGAAAATTGAAGGAAGATCAATAGAATTGAGGAAAGAAACTTGGGGTGGGAGGAGGGAGTAAGTGCTGGGGAGTGATATTGGCCAAGTCCTGTTGTTATATTATGTACCTCTACAAATATGCAACATCAAAGCCCACCATTATATACAACTATAAAGTACCAATAAATATGTGGGAAAAAACTGAGTAGATGGTCATGGTGTTCTAAATTAAGGAAGGCTTTGTCTATAATAGGGTCCAAGGCATGTGATTCATGACTGCTATGAAAACGGCCTGCAGGCTTTGAGCATCCCTCTAGGAAATAGGAACTTCATGGCTGGCTAAAGGAGAACGTGAGGATAGTGTACGTGGTCGGGGATCCCCCATTGATGTGTTCTAGAGAGTTGCAGGTTTCATAGGAAGGTCTAGTGCCAGGCAGTGCCTGGAATGGTAGGTCAGGAGGCTGAGCCACATGCTGGCCATCTGAGAAAAGTGCTCTGCGTGGGAAAAGAGCTGTCCCTAGTCTGGGTGGTATTGTTGGAAAAAGGGGAATAAAGAGGTCTGTGTCCTGTTTCTCCATCCTGGGAGGGAGCATTCTGTTTAACCATTTGAGCTTTGGGGTGGGGTGGGGTGGGGTGAAGGGGTAGTGGGGTGCTGTTCCTGGAGCTCAAGACAGCTATGTGTCTGCAGGGTCTGCTGTGTGTAAGAGAAGACAGGAGTCTGAGGGAGGGACCCACCTACCATTCTTCCCTCCCTCCCTTCCTTCCTTCTTTCCTTCCTCTCTTTATTCTTCTCTCCCTCCCTGCCTTCCTTCCTTCTTTCCTTCCTCTCTTTATCCTTCTCTCCCTCCCTTCCTTCCTTCCTTCCTTCCTTCCTTCCTTCCTTCTTTCCTTCCTGTGCCTGGCTGAGTTCTGTCTCTGGGCTGGCCTTGCTGCTCTCTGGTTAGAGTTGCCCACTCCAGTAAAAGCGTCCAGATATGAATGATACATAATAATGATCATCCCAGTGCGAGCCCAGGAGTCTCTGTGCCTTGAACGACTTGCATCCGCTTTGTTGGTACCACAGAACCATCCTTTATGAGAGGTAAGAAATAGGATTCCAGCTGCCAGGATGAGGACCCATGAGACAGAAAGGAAACAAATATGATTGGGATGGCCAGCAGTTAAAATTGTAGGAATGGAGAGTAAATACCCTCTGGCCCCCTGCTGAAACGTGAATGATCACGTGAACTCACTGTGTGCTCCAGCAGTGTTACCAGGTACCTGGCTGAGGGCATTTCACAGCTCAGCATCAGCCTGACACAACCTGCCACGATAGGTGGCCCCCAACCCTTTACCTTATCGGAAGCATCTTGGGGAGGAATGCTAAATGTGGGAAAGGTCCCAAGGAGACTGGGCCACTGAAACTGCTCTGAGAAACTCACATGCTGGAAGGGTTCCGAGAGATGGATTCTGAAGATACTGAAGCCAGCTCTGGGGGAAAGTAGACCAGCCTGAATCTCTCCTGGGCCATATGTGTGAAGAGAGATTTAGCATTCATCCTCAAGATGCTTCAGTTAGGGTACAGTGTCAGAGGCCACCTATCAGGAAACAAATATGATTGGGATGGGGTTGTTGTGTCAGAGGGCAGGTTGCGTCAGGCTGATGCTCAGCTGTGAAAGCCAGGTGCCTGGTAAATGCTGCTGAAGTAAACAGTGTGAGTTCACATGATCATTCAAGTTTCAGCTAGCTCTCCTCTGTCAATTAGTAAGATGTTTCCAGTAATTTCTTAGGAGTAGTGTTGTTTTTAAATCTACCTGTATTAGTTTCTGGATGGCTATTATAACAGATTGCAGTAAACTTAGTGACTTCAAACAATAGAAATGCATTCTGGCAGGGAGTGGTGTCGTGTGCCTTTAATCCCAGTGGCTCTGGAGGCTGGGGTAGGAGGATTTTGAGTTCAAAGTCAGCCTCAGCAATTTAGCAAGCCCCTGAGAAAATTAGTAAGATTCTATCTCTAACTAAAATATAAAAGTGGGCTGGGGATGTTGCTCAGAGTTTAAGCACTCCTGGGTTCAAATGCCAGTACAAAAACAAAATGCATTCCTATTATTCTGGTCATCAGAAATATGAAAGAAGTCTTGATGGGGCCAAACCAAAGTATCAAAGGTTTGGTTTCTTTTGGTGTCTCTAAAGGAGAATCTGTTTCCTTCTCTTTACCAGCTTCTGGAAGCTATTTGCATTCCTTGGCCCTTTGACAACCCATCACCTTGTTTTCCCCTACTTGTGACACCAAATTGCCTGTTTTACTTACTAAAACATCTCGCCCCCTTAAATCTAGGGAATATGTTGCAAGACCCCCAGTGAATGCCTGAAATCCCAGGTAGTACTGAGCCCTGTATATAAGCACCACAGTTCTATGATCCTCAGTCTCTTAACTGAAATAGTTACTAAGTGGCTGACGGGCAGATGGTGTGTGCAGTGTGATATGCCAGACAGAGAGATGACTCACGTTGCAGGCAGAATGGAGTGAGATTGTGCAAGTTTGTATCATGCTACTCAGAACAGTGTGGAAGTCAGTGTTTATAAATTGTTTACATTGTTTATGTGGCATTTTCCATTTAGTATTTTCAGATCACAGTTGTCTGAAGGTAACTGAATCCTTGGAAAACAAAATCTGTGGCTGAAAGAAGGACTGTTATACAGTCAAATCCACCTCTGCCTCTGTTTTACAAAGGTTAGTACAATTTAATTTAGGCTCTACCTCAGTAATCCAGGTTAAACTCCCCTACCTCAAAGTCCTTACCTTAATTTTATCTGCCAAGTACCCTTTGTCTGTAAGTTAACACTTTCACAGGTTCTGAGAATTACGGTGTTGACACATAGGAGGCTATTATTTATCCGGTCATACTCCATATTCTTCATATTGAGCTGGTGGCCCCACCTGCTCTTCCAAGGCAGAGAAAGGGACTTAAGACCTCTGCTCCTCACAATGTCCTCTACAAGGAATTTTTCTCACATATGTTTAACAAGCTCTCAAAATTACCTACAAATCAGGGTTCACTGTCACCATCATCTTACAAATGGGAAATTAGGAAGGAGACTAACGTTTCTAAATTAGATTATTCAAATGTTAATTGAGCATCACTATACCCAAAGCTCATTTCATTTGACTTTCATTACTTCATTTATTTCTTCTATAGTATGGAAAGTACCTGCTTTTACTTCCATTTTGCTTTTATCTGAAATAAGATAGATTGATAACAAAAATAAGACTGCCAAACCAGAAGTGAAGATGTTGAATTTGAACACAGATTTGTGATTTCCAGCCTCAGATGATTTCCCATCCTATTTCTCCCTGTCGAGAACTCTCAGTGCACAATCCTGCAGTGGTCTGAGGATGAGGGTTGCTGGTAGGTACTGGGAATCCCCGCAGATGTTACCTTGTTATGTGCAATTAGTTTTCCTTGGATGCTTCCAAGACAACTGAACATCAGGACAGAAATAATGAACATCTACCCTGAGTGATTCTCAAACAAAAATGTGCAAAGAACTGTCTGGAAGCTTACAAAGAAAAAAAGTCACTAAGCACCATTATACCAAATTTTAATTCAATAGATCTGGGATGAGGTCTGTATCCATATTTTTAACATGCCTGAAAGCTTATTCTGATACAACTGAAGAGAAAAGTATATCTAGATGAAAGGGGCAATGAATTTTCTCTAGAATATAGCATTGGTTTTTCTTTTTGGGGAACACACTTAAGTGTTATGAAGAACTTAGCATAGAACTACACTCTCTAGAATACAGGATTAACTGACTGGTGAAAGACATCATAAATTGGGGAATAGATGGTCAGTACCCAGAGTATATGCACTCTTCAGAGATATTAGTGCAGGCATGGGGTTGTTGCTGCTTGGAAATTTGAGAAATAAAGCACTGTAACTTTATTTGGGCTGGGGGAGAACATATCAAACAAGATGCCTGGATACATGATTGGCTTCAGCAAATTTGTCCTATGGGAAGTTGCCTTGTTCAGATTTATAAACTTATCAAGTTTCCTTTTACTCTAGGTTGCATTTCCCAAGTTGACTTCCTGACACTGGTGCACAGGAAATCTGATTGAGTGGCATATTTCTCATGGTATGAAAGATATGCATGAACAATGATTCTTGACATATCATGAATAATAATATGATGATTGTCACACTGGGGTTTGATTTAGTTCATTGGGCTTTACAAGAAAAAAGTTTTCTTGAAAGAATTTAGATTCCTGGCTCAAGATGCCTTTGCTAGAAGGGGGTTTTGAATGAAAGAAAAGCAATAGTTCCAATTTCTTTCCATGGACCAGTTCTCAAGTGAAGTCACAGTTTTAACCAGTGTTGGGTGTGTACTGCTAAAAACCCAACTCTCCATTTTCCAAGGCAAGAGGAAGGGCCAGGGTTTCTGGAGACAGTAATTTTTAATGGCAGGGTCAACAAATTATTCTAAGTGTGTGTCCTGTGATCTCCATAAAAGGGAATCATTGAATTTTCTGTCCACTTAGCAGTGTCGTTTGTTAATGATGGGCAAGAGGCTTGTATTATTTATGGAGCACTTTGATAACTCAGCAGTTTAAGGAGTATATATGAAGAAAGAGAACACTTTATCATCTAATAAAATGCTGCATAACAACTCCAACTTTGAACTTATAGAAAAGGAATTGTGGGTTATCCTGCAGTAAAGGAGAAAATGGATACTGTGGTCTCACATTCAAACTCATATCTCAACCTTTATGGCTGTGTGTGTATGTATTTGTGTGTGTGTGTTTGTATACACATGCCTGTATATATCTGCCTGTACACGTGAGGTATTACTTCAAAACTAAGGAGATTTATTTCACCTATTATAAATTCTTCCCAAAGCAAAGAACCATCTCATTAAAATGCTGTAAGTTCATCCATGTGGGATTTGGGTGAAGGTAATTTTGGACAAGCCACTGTGTACTGGTAATGAAAATAGAAATGAATTCAACCCTCTAATGGGAAAGTGACAAGCAAATAAATTAATCTCCAGGTTATCCAATTTTAGAAAATGATCTAAGACAAAAACATTGCTAAAAGTTAAAAGGGAAAGTTAAGAGTCTCAAGGCTTCCACATGGATGATTTACAATGTAAAGAGGTTGGGGAGTACAATCCAGGACAGATCTGAATATTAATATTTGCCCCCAGCCCGATGGCTGCCTCCTGCACTTTTTCTGTGCCCCTCTTTCTACATTTCATATTAAAGTGTGAGTAAAATTCATATTAACTGTTATCAGCATACAGCGTACACACTGTGCTTGTTGCCTGAGACTGCGAGGGAGCCTGTTAGTTTTGCCTTAGTTTTGTCTTTTAATGAAACAAATGATTAACTCTGCCTATTTCCAGAAAAATAGAAATGGTGTATTGTAGTATAGAAAATATGTGAATTACACCTTGATGTTCAGGAAGTGGGGTAGGTCAAGGGACAGTTTCAGGGCTTTTGTCTTTGAACTTTCCACATTTTACTTTCCCATTATATATTGTTCTTCTACCCTAGGATTCCAAGACACCCATGCCATCTGCTCTAGTTTGGATCTTAAATGTCTTCAAAAGGCCCATATGTTGAAAGCTTGGTCTCTCCAGGAAGACCTATTGTGGAAGCTCTAAAAGATGGGGCCAAGTGGGAGGTCATTGGGAACATGCCCTTGAAAAGGATAATGGTATTCTGGACCCCTCTTCTTTCTCTCTTTTGCTCCCTGGTCATGAGGTAAGCAGTTTTACAATATCATACATTCTAGCCATAAAGTATTGCATCACCACAGGTGTAAAAGCAATGGGGCCAGTCAATCATGGACAAAAAAGTGAGCCAAAATAAACTCTCTCTTTTTATAAATTGATTACCTCAGGTCTTTTGTTATAGTCATGGAAATCTGAGTAACACACCATCCTTAAGATGGTGATTTTTTTTTTTTTTGAGATGGGGTCTTACTATATTATCCAATTTGGTCTCAAATGCCTATGTTCAAGTAATCCTTCCACATCAGCTCCCCAAGTGTGAGGAGTATCTGCATGTATCACCTGGCAGGCACCATCCTTCAGTGCTAAAAATTCCTCTTCCAAGTTTTACTTTCCTCAAAATGCGTTCACGCCTCTGAATTACTACTTGATCTTCTCCTTAACTTGGTTCAATCTTCTTCATATGAGCAGTCTCTTCAGCATTTCAGCCCCTCAGATACTGGCCCCCACAAGGAGCACCATCATGCTGACCTTCAAGACAGCTTTGTGACAAGGGCACAAGAAGGAGGAGGAGTTGAAATTCCTTTAGGTTTTCTTTGCTCTAGCCAGACAGCACATATCACTTGAGGTCCTATTTCTTAACCCAAGGATTTTGACCAGAATTCCACCTAAAGCCAGGGAGCTGAGCCTCTAGGAGCCACAATTGACCCTTGTTTTAAAACAATGTTCCTTTTTCTTGCCTCCAGGTAATTTTGAAATAAACCTCACCCAGGACACACAAAAATTTATTATGTTTCTGGCCACAGAGAGAAGCCTTACACATTCCTAAAAGCAAAAATGTTATAAACAATATTTCTTTTGATAAAACAATTAAATTATCAATTAAGAATAAAAGGAACAAAATATGATCTATCCCCTTTAATAAATGCAGATTTCCTTTTCAATTTATTCTTTTTAGTTATATACAACACTAGGGTATGCTCTGACTTTGACCCCCACTTCCCTCCTTCCACTCCAGTGGTGGTGATCCATCTTCAATCTATTTTCATTTTCCTTTTTTAAAAAAAATTAGTGTCCTGTGGATACACCCTATGTGGGGACCCACCATGCCATATTCATGCATGCACATATGAAAGTTTGGTCAGATTCATTCCACTGTTCTCTTTTCCTCTCCTTTTATATTCCTCCTTAATCCTATTTGTCTATTTACTGATAATTCTTCAATTTTGATGAAATTCACTCTTCCTTTTTTCCCATTCTCTCTCTCTCTCTTTTTCAATCCCCCACCCTTATTTTGGATTAGCTTCCTAGGGTATTAATTACCAGAATATACAAATGTAGCTTTCTATGCTAGGTATGGTGGCACACGCCTGTAATCCCAGCAGCTTGGGAGGCAGAGGCAGGAGGATAATGATTTCAAAGCCAACCTCAGCAATAGTGAGGTGCTAAGCAACTCTGTGAGACCCTGTCTTTAAATAAAATACAAAATAGGGCTGGGGATGTGGCTCAGTGGTCGTGTGCCCCTGAGTTCAATCCCTGGTACTCCCTCCCCAAAATATAACTACCTTAATTAATAATTATTAAGTTAAAGAGGAAATCACACCTAATTTTCCAATGATTTAGAAACATACCATGAGAATGCATGTGGATGATGTTATTTTCAGTTCAAACACTGACATTCTAGATAAACTATGATACATTTTGATTTGTCCATTTTAAACCTAATGTAAAACTTAGGCAGGGAATTTCCTCAAATAGTAGAAATTAGTACACATTGTCCAAATGCATTAGTAACAAAATGCAACATTTCAGAGTAAGATTTAAAAAAATGAGAGAAGTTGCAGCATATGAACTAGATTGACTTAGAAAAACTAAACAGACAATCAGAGTTTTCAATACCTCAAAAGTACTCAGACAGAAAGAGAATGATAGGTACTTTAAGGCAAGTGCAGAACACTATAATCAAGAGCAAGCTGTCTAGACAGAAATATCAAAGTTAAAATTGAAAAGATAGTAAAAAGAAAATAATATCCATAAGAATGACACCAAATTAGGAGAGTCTGTTGAGTGAATTTTACTAAAGCATTTCCTTTTATATTAGATTATCTCTTTGTTATGCAAACTCTGCAGCAGCATAGAACGGGGTGGAAAACAGTCTACCTCATTCTATGAGGCTTCTGTAAAACCTAACACCAAAACTAGACAAGGCCAACACAAAAGCAAAAACTACCAGCCAATCTCACTAACATATAGAGGTGCAGAAATTAACCCCCGCCCCGCACACACACACACATACACACACCACACATATTCAGCAAATGACAGGTAGTAATGGTTCTTAAAAATTGTATATTTTATACAAAAGACTAGAGGTGCAACTATGAAGTAACAGCTGAAAATTTCAATGCCTATAAAGGAGATTTAGAGGCATTAAAGAATTAAAGTAGAAAAAAAAACTCTCCATAGATTTCAAGAAAGAATTTGTTAAAAGTCAGCTCTAAGTTCTGATAAAAATGTAAGCAGAAACACAACAATAAAGTTAGAAACAAAAGAAAAGTTTCTTAACTGTATATAAGAGAAATCATATAGAAAACAGAACCAAACATAAGAGGTAATAGTGAAATATCAGAAGTATTCATACTAAAATCATACAAAGAAAAAGGACACCCACATTACCACTACTATTTAAAATTGGATAATGAATCTTAGTGATACATAAAGAATAAAAGTATATACAGTGGAAAGAGACAAAACTGTCATTTTCAAAAAATTTTATATGATTATCTACTCCAAAGTTCCAGACAATTAATTGACAATAAAGCAACCTGATATATAATGAACTTTTTTTAAAAAAACTTACCAACAATAACCAATTAGAAATGCAATAGAAAGAAATAAATGCTATAATCATTCGCTTAAATAAACATAAAATAAAAGAAATATGTCATTATCTTATTAGCTACAGCATTAAATAAACCCAAGTTAAAGAATATCTGGAGGGGAGGGGGGACAGTAGAGAATAGGACAGACAGCAGAATACATCAGGCACTAGAAAGGCAATATGTCAATTAATGGAAGGGAAACTGGTGTGATACAGCAATCTGTATATGGGGTAAAAGCGGGAGTTCATAATCCACTTGAATCAAACCGTGTAATATGATGTATTAAGAACCATGTAGTGTTATGAACGACCAATAAAAAAAAATAAAATTAAAAAAAAAAAAAAAAAAAAAAAAAAAAAAAAAAAAAAAAAAAAAAAAAGAATATCTGTCTTGGGAATGGAGGTAGTTCCAGATAGATGTGGGGGCTGTGCCATACACAGACATCTTGGTCTGCATCTAATAACAGCAACTATTATCTTTACCACATTGCCTGTGAAGTGACTTGGGGGTTATAATCCCAGTTAGCCAGAGAGGAGGAAAGTACAGAAGGTCACCTATGGAAGGTCTTCACAAACCAGGCCATGAAGTGACCTTCACATTCTGTGGGTAAGCACTCAATCACATGACAAGATTTAAATGCAGGTGGAGCTGAGAAAAAATGAAGGGATGATAGATTTTTAAACAGGGGTGTTCATTATAATCTACTTTTCTTGGCATGAAAACCTATCTGCATCCTGTCCCCCAACTTGGGGCTTGTTCAAGCATTTCCCCAGGAGATCAACACCAAGCCCCAACAAACTCAAAGTCTCATATCTTTGGATGATGTTCCCTTTCTTTCTTTGCCAGGATCTAGATCCTCATCATCCAGTAACCTATAAACTACAAACCATAGCACAGAGTAGCCCCAATCAAAATTCCCATTCAGAGCGAGATACACCAGGAAGTACCAGAACACATAGAAATCAACAGCCTCTTTCTATAGTGGATTCAAATGAGCTGGGTCAGGCCTTGGAAAAAGGATCTTGATTACATATTGGATCTGAGCTCAAGAGAATGTCCTTTGACCATATTTCTCAGTGGCTCCTGGCTCTACCATTTGAAGAGAACTTTTCTTTCCTTCCATTTTGGAGGGGAGACTATATGGTTTTTATGGACATTTTCCTGCCAGTATCAATTGGGAGGTTCAAAGTTTATGCTATATTTTTGGATTTTCTTACATTCATGGTTTGTTTGCATGTTTGTTTATTTGGATGCGATTTCCTCAAAAAAAAAAAAAACAGTAAGATTTTGATCCATTGTCTAACAGTAAATTTCACATGACAAATCCCATACCCATATTATAACAAAACTTATAAATTACTTATCTGAAATTTAAACAAGTGCCCACATGTTTTATTTGGTAAATCTGACAATCTGATAGTTACCACCTGGATCCTGACCTGATAAATATTTACCCCTGTATGGCTGGACTTTGCTGAATCTTTGTGTCTACCTAAAGGTTAGCTTTCCTCTGTTGAAACCTAATTCTGTAATGTGATGTTATTAAAAAATGAAAATCTTTGAAAAGTGAGTAATTCATGAGGGTAGAACCCTCATGATGAATTAATACCCTTAGAAAAAAGACCCAAGAGGCTTTTTGTGCCTTCAGCTTTTTCAAATATTTTCAATCTATACTTGGTTGGGTACAGATTAAGAGCCCACCAATATGGAGAGATGACTATATCTATATTTACACATCTATGTCTATATCATCTATGTCAATATCTATCTATATCATCTATATCTAGCTCTCTGTGTGTATGTATGCATGTAAATATATGGATTTTCACAAAAAAATGGTCCATATATAACAACATTTTTTCCTCACTTTTTTAAGTATCAAAAAGTGAGGGTTAGTGGAGAGGAGTCCTACTAAAAGATAAATATTTTCCCATTACATTTAAATGGTGTTGCATTTCAGCTAATTCTTATAATAGCTATTGATGTAGCAGATGGAAAAAAAATCTATTAAATCCTTGAATTCTAATAACCTTGATGCTACGCACCATGTTAAGAATATTAAGATCTCTTCTTCACAATGAACAAGTTAACAAGCTTTGCCCTTTAAGACCTCACCAAGACCACAGGCCACATCCAGCCAACATGATTCAGTAAAGTCACTGGAGTTCTAAATGTAGACAGGTTTCTGATACATAGCCACAAGATACTAGGAGATACAGTTTGCTATTGCCATGGGATACTTCCAGGATAGATGTGTACTGTTGTACAAAACATCTCATGTTATTCAAAGGTACCTAGATCAGCCTGAAGTCAAGAGAGCCCTAATAAATAATTAATAATGCACTTTCATGGTTTTATAATTAATACTTAATATCAGGAAATCTACAATGACTAAAACATTCTCTTACATTTATGAGAAAAGTAGTGATTAGACACCTATCTTTTTGAAGCTTAAAAGGGAGCATGAATTCCAATAGCACTTGGGCTCTTTCCTTGGCTGTGTGCCCCCTTGACTCTTTTAGGAGTAAAAACATATGCATAAAATTCAGACCATACAACTGTTTTAAAACCTCTGATGTGAGACTTTAGGGTTAATTTGGTGTGTTCTTCACACTGAATTCAATGGTAAGTAGAAAATGGAATTCCAACAACCCAAAGCATGTGGTGCCATTATAATTAACTATAACCTGAGGTTGCTGGGGAAGAAATGTAGCATGTGCCTTGGGTGCCACTCTTGACACTGTAGTGGTAGTGCTCTGGGAATGAGGGGAGGGATGTGATAGCCACATATGACTGCACAAAATAGCAGTCACAGGACATGATGTGGTTTCAGAAAACTCTTGGCTTGTGTCATTATCAGACAATCAGACAGCTTCTGCAGTGAGCACTAATACAAAACATCTTTTTTCCTTATAGTAGCAATTTAGAAAGGGCTGTTATAAAACTCCAAGTTTAATTCAATAGGTCGCAGTCAACAGTATAAGTTGAACTCTCAGACTTACCAATACCTTTGTGAATAAGTTAGAATTGGGATATCTATGTGAATTTGTGAAAAGTTGAAAAATGTGAACTTCATCTGCACCATTTCTTTCTGGAAAAAGCAGTCCACTCTGTTAGAACAACTTTTCCTTATTTAAAGACTTTTTAATAACTTCACCTGGGGGGACAACCCTTGCAGTTGATGCCTGAGGCCCTCAAAGCCTACCCCCATCATTCCTTATTGTCTTGAGGTCTCAAATTAGGGTTATAAACATCAAGTTTGCTCCACAGGGACAAATGCAAAATCTGATCCATGGGGAGAGTCTTTGTTCAGCACTGAGAATTGAACTCATGTCTCACACAAGCAAGGTAGGCAGTTGACTAGTGATCTACATCCCTAGCTCCTGGGGAGATTCCTGTATGCGGGAGAGTTGGGGGGCAGCAGAGAAAAAAGATAAAAAGAAAAAAAATTGCTGATTCAAAGCACTGGAAACACAGGTAACTGTATATGTGTGGATTCTAAGAATATTAAACCTTTGAATATTAAGCCACAGAATTCAACACTAGGTAAGCTGAACTTATCCATACTTACAGAGAGTTGGGCTGAATGTGTCAACTTGAGCATTTTGGAGCAGCTCTTCTAGCTTGCTTGGCTAGTGAAGTGAAACACAGAATCGATGATGGTTCACGTCTAGTGAGTTCAAACTCTTCTGCTCTCTGTGATAGTTCCATGCACAGAAATCTATGCAATCCACAGAACTTGCCAAACTACTGATGACATTGTCTTGATTGGACCTGGTGAGCAGGAATAGCAAGGACCTTAAATGTCTTAATGAGACATATGTGAGGCCAATGGTAAGTGATAAAAGCCATGAAAACTCAAGGCCAACGAATTTGGTGAGGTTTCTTGTGACCATGTGGTCTGAATCATGTTGGAACAGTTTCTTCAAAGTGATAGAAAATTTGTTCCATCTTCTGCTGCCTACTTCTAAAAATGTACAGTTTTAGTTTTTTGCCCTTTTGGAGGTAACATATACCATACCTGAGAGTGCTGTTCCAACTATTTACTGAGTAACCCCAAAAGATTCAAGTGTTGAGTGGGTCTTGGAGCAGGACTTTTATCATTATGGACATGCGTAATGGACACTGAATGTCTGTTTCATTCAGTGAAACTTGTGTATTGTTATGGGCTGATTTGAAAGTTAAGTCAGGCTGACCCCATTTTGCTCAGATATTTCACCAGCGCAAATTAGCCCCTCTTCCTGTAAGAGCTCATTTGCATAGAAGCTGACAACCCCACCCACTTGCACCCTGACCACATGTCTTTGAACTATGGAGCTGGTGCTAGATTACTTCCTGTGGATATGGGGCATGTCAATTCTGAGAACTTGGTGACACTTTATGAAATGTGTCTCCTGATTGTACTTGCCTCTCCTGCCCGCCTCCTTTGTAGTTTTTCTGTTTAAATGGCCCCTCCACCTGCATTCAGCGTCTTGGACTGCAGAATTGTCTGCTTTCTGCTCCCTTGGGCTGGCCAGAATAAATCTTTGACTTTTCTTCAAAAAGACCTGGAGTTTTATTCGGAATTTTAGAATCATGCCTTAACAGTATGAACCTTATGTCAAAGCTAAATTATAATCACTATGTAAATATCTAGGAGAAAATCTGTGTTCTAGTCTGTGTATAATTACTAATATTTTTTAAAGAGAGAGAGATTTTTTTAATATTTATTTTTTAGTTTTCAGTGGACACAACATCTTTATTTTATTTTTATGTGGTGCTGAGGATCGAACCCAGCGCCCCACCTATGCCAGGTGAGCATGCTACCACTTGAGCCACATCCCCAGCCCAGTATTTTTTAAATATTTATTTTTTAGTTGTAGTTGGACACAATACGTTTATTTTATTTATTTATTTATATGTGGTGCTGAGGATGGAACCAGGGCCCTGCACATGCCAGGCAAGTGCTCTACTGCTGAGCCACACCTCCAGCCCCTAATTATTAGTATTTTTAAATCAGCCATCATCTTGCTCTGCCACCAAGCTTTGTAGAGACAGAACAGGAACTCTGTGACCTCATGGCCTGAGCCATTCCCTATGTACTTCTGTGCACTGAGACACCAAGCCATGAGATGGAAGTGGTTTTACAGAGACTAGGTTTGAGCAACACCAGAAACACAATTTGTGAGCAGGTGGCTTAGACACTGACTGCATCTTCTCCTGCTCATTTGTCTTTTTCCTCCACAGTTTAAATTGATGACCCCATTGGATTTCCTTATTGGATTCCAAGTGGTTCTACCTAATGTGTTGGCACCAGCCACAAGTGGATACTTACAGCACCATAGCCTTACTCAAGAATGACCTTGAAGATTACTACTAAAGGCATATTTCCCAAGTGGGCAGAACTTTAAGCAGTATATTTAGCTTTTACTTCATCTGCATAAGTGATGGCTAGAAGTCAGATCTACAAAAATGCATGTGCAGTACCTTGACTAGATGGCCAGAGACTTGGAAAGCGCAGAATTGATTAATGGCAGATACACTGGAGAGGCAGTGTGTTAATGGACTTCTAAAGGAACTAGGAAGGAATTTCTGCCATTTCCTTAGAGCTACTTACTTATTCTCTCATTGCAAATGCCAAGTAAGACTAAGGTCCTTACTTGGTCAGTGTTGAATTCAGCCTACTAAATTCTTGCCCCACTCTGAAATAGGGCTATACATCCTAACAGAGGGACAGAATCAACTTTGCTCCTGATCAGCCCTCCAGGGTTTTCATAATGAGGCCCCATAACCCTCTCTCATCATACTTAGCTCAACTGTAAGCTCTCTCTCCTTCATAGCACAAACTCCTCCAGTTCTGGGAAATCTGTGGTCATCCAGATTTTATTTCATTCATGTCTTTTTTCTTCCTCACTACTTCCCTCCACATACCCAGAAACCTACCAATTTCTAAATGCTCTGTTCATGTGTGATACCTTCCCTAACATTTCCACATGCTCTAACCCAGTATTGTCATCTAGTTTATGCTTAATTCCTCCATTTATTTTATGAGATTTTTGTTGAGCTCTTGAGAGTTCTTTTATCTGGCTGGAATTTCTTCCTTTTTTCCTGTTGTCCTCTGAAGTTGATTGGTTACTAAATCGCATTTACTTGTTCCAAAAAATATTTTTATTTTTGCTGTGTATCACCACTCTAATGAGTGCTGATAACAACTAGGTCTGCAAATGCAAACATGGTCTGGTAATTACAAACATATGCCATGTGAAAAGTGCTTACTAAGCTCCAGACACTGCACAAAGCACTTTTCATGGTCATGTCCATCATATAATCCAAACCAAAATCTCATGAGACACATACCATTATTTTTCTCATAAGAAAACAAGTGAAACAATCTGCCCATGGAAACTAGTTTATTGTGACTGAAAGTGCTTTAAATAGAAAAGCCTACACAAGAGAGAAAAGGGTTTGGGGTGTCCCATTTTATATAATGTCCTCCAGACTCATCCATGTTGCTCCAAATGACTGGATTTAATTCTTATTTATGGCTGAATCATATTACATTATGTTTATTACACATTTAAAAAAATCTATTCATCCATTGATGAAAACTTAGGTTGATCCCATATCTTGACTATTATAAATAGTACTGCAATAAATATGGGAGTGTGGATGTTTAGTGCAGGAGATTTTTGAGGGTACTCAGATGTCACATTCAAGCTGGTATGCTGTGGGAAGGGAGGAAAGTGAGGCAGCTTCTTCTATATATGTATATGCATATATGTAGATGATATGGATATGGATATGTATTATATATATGTGTAGGTACATGCAGGTGTGTATACGTATATATATATATATACATATGTATGTATATGTATGTATGTATATATATGGATTTTCATTTCCTAACAGGTTCAGGTGCTTTAGAAACATAGTTTTAAATCCACTGTTGTAGGACCACAATTGAGAGTCAGGAAGATTAAATCTCTTGCCAAAGAAACATGAGTATTTAATGATAATTTTCAAGCTCCAGCTTCCCATTGTGACCAGATGTTTGTTTCCTTTCAAAGACTTGGGGCAGGATATTCTTGAGGAATAGGATGAGCGATTGGCACCTTTCAGGCTGGAGGTCTGTGCCTGAGGCTCTGTGGCTCAAGGACTCCTCAGCATGTGACCACATGGTATGGGCCAGTTGAGCACTGCTGCCAGTGGGTCACGCTGCCCTCATTACTTCTCTGCAGTTACCCTTAAAGTTATAGTATGTTGGGGGCTCTGTTGCTGATGCACATTTTATTTCTTGGATAATTATCATTTTCTTGTTACTTGCAGGCCGAGTTCAGTGGCCCCTGTCTGCACTGTGAAGATCTGCAACTTTACTCTTATTATCATCTTACTAAAGAATGGATTCAATATAACTGGTACAAGGATGCTGGAAGGCCAATATTTCAAATTAACATACGACCACATTTATTTTTTTTTCACTAAAATGTGCCTCTCAAGAACAGAAAAAAAGAATAAAAGTGAAAGTGTACAGCCAGGAATTAAGATGATTGTCTTACTTGAACTATGCCAAGGAAAGCAGGGACTTCTTGTGGGGAATGGAGGAAGACAGAGACTTTCAAGGCCTGCCTGCCATTCCATCTCCCAAAGGCAATAAGACTTTCTCTGCTGTTTTACAAATTAGCACACTGAGCTGGAATCACGTGGGTCTCTCCTTGATTGCAGCAAGCTCAGTGGTGCCCATCAAATACTTTTAACCTTTTTTAATGGGAAGAACAGCAGGTAGGCAAATACGACTTCTCTAGCCTCAAAGAACAAACACATCTTCATTTCTTTTTATTTTTAGCAAATTATTAACAAAGCCCTGGTATACTTTACAAACATCGTAGAAGACAATTTGTTCTAATTCTGATTAGAACAGAACATTTTTGTGTGCTATAATGCATAAACCTCATCTTAGGAAGAAATTAACCTTCTGGAGAAATGCTTTTATTGGTATTTTAATGGATTAAGAATTCTTCTAAACACCAACTGCACACCAGTTCTGTTGACCCCTTACAATACACACTGGGTTTCCAGAACCATTATAGATTTCACTTCCTGTAGCAGCTAGGCCATCTTTTGCACGCATGCCTGCCTGCAACTCTTTAACCATTTTTTTTCCTATAAAATTTCGTACCAAAAGTCAGTCTTTAAATTGACTTCTTAGAGATATTGTCCCTGGCAGCAGACATAATGAAAGTTATAAGAAAGGTATAACAGTGAAGAAGGAAGAGAAGGCATGGTGGAAGCAAATTACATTTTCCATGATGTTTACAGTTACTTGAAATTACCCATTATTTCATTTGTATCCTTAGACAAAAGCCCATGTGTGAAAGGTATTTGTGCCCCATTTCACAAGTGAGGAAATGAAAAAGGCAAGAAGGGAAAGTTATTTGTTCAAAATCTCACAACTAACTCAGAAAATCTCAGGGTCTTAACTTAAATCTCATTTGTTTTTGAAACCAAGTATTATAAGCCCTTAGACCATATACCAAGTACATGCAAAAGAATGCTTATAAATCATCACAGACTGATGGAGTAGAAAAAAAAACAAGTGCACAGGCCAACATACGTATTTGTGTGAAGTCAAGCCTGCCTGCAGTGTATCAAACTTGCCCCGGAATTCTCTCACTGCTACTGAACTGTGAGCAGATGCCAATGTCCTAGGTTACCTATGCCAAAGAGGCACATTCAAAGCATGTGATGCAGGAGTTTGAATGTGAAATGTTGGATGTTTTTCTTAAAGCATCTTCTGTGTTACATCAGTAATTGTTCAGAGGGGACTGTTTGTGTTCTCTTTTGCTCTCCTCACAATCTCTCCAAATACATCTTCCTTCTGTCCTCTGGGCGGAAACGTGAGAAAGGTCATCAAGTTTAAAAAAACAAAAATAACAAACAAACAAAAAAACTTCTTGTTGCTGAAAGACACATTAATAATACATAGCTTGAATGTATTATTACATAGCTTGAATGTATTTGCTTAAGAGACCATTTGAGGAGTTGGTTCTGGAAATTCCAGAATTAGAGCCCTGATGCAATTATGAAATCAATTTTTTTAAACTCATACTTCGGGATTGTTAACAGAAGAAAAAGGGTATGAGTCAGCCTTCTAAAGGTTGTTCTAATTTGTGCCTTTGAACTTTGTGATGGAGGTGGAGAAGGGCAAAAGTTACTAGTCAGACAGAGAGCTTATTAGATTTCTTCCACAGACTTGGCAACTAAGTAGAAATGAACTAGTCTTTAGAGACAAAAGACAATTGCAGTTCTCTGGGAACCAGCCTTAGATCCCCATCGTTTGCGAGTTGAAAAGGATGACCATAGCAAGAGCCTTTAAGGACCTTGGTATTCAGGCTGGCAAACTCCAAGTAAGAATGCTGAATGAGGCAGAACTTCCTTGGAATAGTGTTGAATCAGTGAATTTCAATGAAACAGCCCTCAGAGGCATAAAACTTAGTGATTTCAGTCTGCATTATTTATTGACTAGTGGGGAGTTTGTGGGTTTAACATTTTATTAATATGGCAGCAGGTCATCTGAGAAAATTGTAGCCACTGAGAAAGCTCCCAAGAAGCACATTTTCATATTATCAACAGTGCACTTTTAGGACTTGAGCAGAGTCCCTGGTATATCTCGGGGGACAGACAGAAAATGCTGGGTCTTCTACTCTGAGAGTGAGGAAAATATGGATCTACTTTCTTTCTTAGATGATCTTGTGGTTCTTATTCTGTGTCTTCAGACCCAGGTAGGGCTGGGAAGCAGCAATCCCTATGACCTAAGATAGATTTAGATACCTAAACAAGTCTGTTCTATAACCGTTCATTAAGTGACCCCAAGCTATCTAGCATCAAATAAGCATTTTCGAATCGAGAATATAGAATTAAGGACAATTTATATACAAAAAGATTTGAAAGGGATTAAACCTAATGGTATAAACTTTCAATAAGGTACAACTTAGACACTTTAAAAAAACAGAGAAAAACTCAATATTCATGATTTTTCCTTCCCAGATTACATTAGAAACTTAAAGTGAAAAATAAAGTCAAATAACTACCAGATACTCTCTAAAGAGAGAGAGAGAGAGAGAGAGAGAGACAGAGTGTGTGTGTATATATATATAATATATAATATATTTATATATTTAAACCTATATATATATAGGTTTAAATATATAATTATATATATAAATAATTTATATATATATTTATATAGGTTTAAATATATAAATAATTTATGTATATAGGAATACACACATACACATTTACATATGCAGTAGCTGGACATAATAAGTGCTAAATACATATTATGTATTATTCTGGTGTGATATTTAATTATAAATAGTTTTTAACCTCAGGTAAAAAGAATATTGATTATACATCTCAGATCAAAACCCTTCATTAGCCTGAACATAACCTCTTTTGTTTCATATATATCTATATAATATATATGTATATGTATGTATATGATTATCAATTATTTGAGGAACTCAGGTGAAAAGAGAAGAATATTAATCATACATCTTAGGTCAAGTCTCCTAATTTACATGATTACTACCTCTCTTTTGTTTCATATACGTTATGCCTATTGCCTATTCCATTCTATCCCCTTAGCATGTTAAAATTCCATCCCAATTTATTAGCCAGAATGCATTTTTTCATTTATATTCCATTATAATATAATGGAATATATTATAATTATAATTATACTATAAGGTCTGTTTTCTTTGCATATATTTAAAGTTACATCAATAGGATTTTGCTATATATTACATTATGCTTCCTAATTTTCCACTTGGATGTGTTTTTAAAATATTCTTTTTGCTGTGTTTACATTTTGTCTGTAGCATGTATTCACCATGTTTGACATATCTACTTGCAAATAAAAAATTTTAAATATTGGATTTTATAGTCACATACACAGTTACTTTTTCTAGAGATTTTTTTATTTGTGTTTGTATGGTTTCAAGTTATTATGTAGTTGTATTTCGTTTTAGCCCAAAGGACTCCATTTAGTAATTCTTACAGAGCAGGCCTATTGGTGACAAAAACCTCAGCTTTTGTTCATCTTATAATACAATTTATTTTTTCAGTTTCAAAGGACAGTTTTTCTGGATTAGAATTCTTATATCATGGCTTTATTTTCCTTTTTTGCACTTAAAATATGTCATTCCACCACATTACATCCTCCATAGTTTCTGATACGAAATTGGCTGTTAAAATTATTGGGAAACTTTGTACATCATGAGTAGCTTCTATTTTGCTGCTTCCAAGAATCTCTTTTACTTTGGTTTTGGTGATTTGATTATAATGTGCTTCAGTGTGGATCTCTTTGTGTTTATCCTATAACATTTGTTGCTCTTCTTGGATATTTAGATTCATGTCTTTCCACAGATTTGTAAAGTTTTTGGCCATCATGTCTTTAATTATTCTTTCTCCAATTTTCTCTTTCTCCTTCTGAGATTTCCATAATGTTTGTGTGGCTGTTGTCTCACAGGTCTTCAAGTTTTGTTCATTGTTCTCAACTTTTTCCCCTTCCTTTCCTTAGACTGAATAATTTCTATCATCAAGTTCACTGATTCTCCTTTGTGCTTGATCACATCTGTTGATGAAACCTTTTACTAAATTTTTCATTTCAACTACCATATTTTCAGGTCTGGACTTTCTTCTTGGTTAGTTTTGATAATTTCTATCAATTCATTAATATTCTCTTTTCATACATATATACTTATTCTTTTTTATCAGTGAATTACTTTAGACAGTTTATATAATTTTTTATTCAGTAAGTGCAGTGTTTATGCTTCATGATGGACAGTTTCTGTTCACTTTCTTCTGAATGACCCATATTTTCCTCCTTTGTATGCCTTGTGCTTTTGTTGTTGTGGAAGTGCTGTTGAAAACAGAATATTTTGATAATTATCTAGTGGCAATTTAAATCAGATCCTTTCCCCACCTCAAGGTTTGCTGTTATTGATATTTGAGGGATGCATTTTTTTCATACTGGCAAAATATTTTTGTAAAAAGTGTATTTCTTATCATGTATTCCTGAAATCTTCTCATTTGGCCTGTGCTCTGACAAAGATTTCCTTACATGGCTTGAGCCAAAACAAAACACCTATTTTTTTCACTTCAGATTGACCCTGAGCAGGAATGCTTCTTCATTGCTGAGATAGGCCACTTGCAATTCACCATTAGTCTTCATGGAGGTCCAAAGGCAGCAAGTACAAGTCTAGGGTTACTTATTTCTTTTTCTGATAATGTATTTTCCCCTGAGTATTTACTCGAACTTCAGATCCACACTGTATGCAGTAGCCCTTCAAATCCTTGAGGTACCCATCAAGAGTCTTCCTCCTTAATCACCTCCTTCTCAGGCCTTTAGGTTCATCTGCTACTTTCTTCCTCTCCATCATTTGTCCTAGGTGGCTATGGGTAATGCTTGCATCAGATGCTGCCTGGAAAGCCATTCTATCTGATGAAGATGAAGCAGGGGTCAGCTTCTATTCTAGTAGGCTTTCAGATAAACACCATACATGTCACAATCCACAACCATAATTCGTCTCATCCCAATTATCCAGTGACACTGGCAAGTCACACCATTAATGCATGCTGTAGTACCCTGGGCCACTACTGAGCTGGAAAATAGAAAATGGTATATGGATCAGAAAAAAAAGACCTACAATTCTTTTGTAATAAAGTTTATTTGCACCATCTTTTTATTAATCACTCTCTAGTTCACAGATAAAATATTAGTCTCATCTAAAAATACCCTTTCAAAAATTCCCAGAATAATGTTTGACAAAATATCTGGGCACCCCATGCTGAGTTACATTGACACAAAAATTGACAATCATAAACACCCCCTATCGACTTCACACACACACACACACACACACACACACACACGTACACACACATCCAGAAGATACAATTAAAATGATATATTTCTTTATAACATGATACAATGATCATTCATGTAAGAAAACACTCTAATCCTTTCCTAGAAAAGTTTTTTAAAAAATCATTGGATAATATTTACTCTTTTCCTTTATATCATGGAACTAAAGTGCTATGGTATAAATTTAACAATACTTAAATATTAGGTGTATATAAAGTCAATACATCTTATGCTATATGACAAGGAAATTAAATATTGAAAAATAAATTATGACAATTACAATCCTCATTTCTGTAACTGATTATGTGATAATAGCTAGTATTTATAAGTACTTCCTTCCAGTGTATTCTATATTCATTATAACCTCAGCAAGCACCTCAGCTGGTCATAACTCATTATCTGATGGGGAGACTCAAACCTCTATCCCTAAAGAGTCTAGACAATTAGACTGTGTTTTAATTTTCTCTTGAGTATAGTCACAGGGCATGATTTTACTAAGGGATATCTTGAAGGATCTCTGTATTGCAGACATACTTTTCCTTGTCTCCTTTGTGGAGTACGGGGTTCAATTCAATTTCTTCTCAATATTCAGGATCAATTAATCCAACCAGTACAGTCCTCCTTCTTTGCCAGTTGATTTTCAGGCTTGAGGAACACAAAGTGACTAGACTAGTGTCAATCCTAGCTTTTAGTTCTATGGAATCATTGTTATGTCTCATGGTGGAAGCATTCCTCCTTCTGGAACTACGACTGTTAGAGGAGCAAAACATAATATCATGGGGACAAAAAAAATGTTACTAGTGGGTCAGAAGGGGTTCTAGTAAGTGACACCACTCCCATTTTCACTCCTTGATTCCTGGTCTATGAATCTTGGCTATGGGAGCGAAAGCACCATGCATTGGAGCTGATTTAGAGCATATTCAGTATCTTACAAAACTTTGCCTCGGTTCTGCAAGGTATTGCTACCTAGCTCATATTGTTACTGAGTCTTCAAATAGCCATTCCTCTTCTATCAAGCCTCTGACTTCAGGATGGTGGGAAATATTGCAGAATCAGTGAAGTCTATAATCATAAGCCCTTTACTACCTTTTGTTTGTGGTGAAGTGAGTTCTTTGTTCAGAAACAATGCTGTATAAAATACCATGGTGGTGAATAAGCTTTTCTGTAAGTCCGCAGATTATGGTTTTTGCAGAAATCATTGCACAAAGGGGATAGAAATACATATCTAGATTAAGTGTTACAGTGAGAACAGAATGCTTCCCCTTTCACGATGAAAGCAATTTAGTATAATCAACTTGCACCAGGTAACTGACTGATTATCCTGGGGAATGATGCTATATCAAGAAAATCAGTGTTCATCTCTGCTGCTGGCCACTACTCAGTGGTGGCCATAATCAGGTCAGGATTGGTAAGTGGAAGTCTATGTTGCTGAGCCTACATAACTTCCATCCCTCTCATGGGGTAAATTCATTTGGTAATGACAGACATGGATGGGGAAAGAAACTGACTTTATGTACAGAATATATTTCTATTCACTTGATTATTGAACCCCTCTCATTCTTAGTTCACCCTTTGGTAAGTATTGACAGGGAACACAAATATCCTCACAATTTTTCCCAACAAGGTCTATGCACATACCTCTTCCTTGTCATCTGTCTTCTCATAATGTTGCTTACAGTTCAACCACTGGCCAAAGCTCAAGAATTGCTATATAATTACAGGTCTGTAATTTATCCTTGCAAGTGAAAACACAACCAAATGTGCTGCTTGAATTTCTCCCCACCAGAAGAATTTTCCTTTACCACTTTCCTTCAGGGATGTCCAAAAGAGTGTCCATCTTTGGGTGGTTAATGCATATTATGCAGAACCATCTATAAACCAGGCCTGAGACATCTCTTCCTCTGTCATTGGTTGTGAGAAACACTCCATGAGGCCATAGGTACAGACTGGGAGGAAGAAGAGAAGAAGGAGTAGGGACCAGGTAAATTTTGCCACTTATGTAACTTGATTCTTTTTTCAGGGACTCATCTGTCCTGATCTTGTATATTCCACTTTCATTTAAGAATGGAGTGTGGTGCAAATCCAACTATTAACCAGTTCATGATGGCTAGCTCAGATTGCATAGTAGTAACTTGGTGTCATAGTTAAGTGTTGAATTTCTATAAGAGTCTATTTACTAGCCAAAATCTATTTTTCAGATAGAGACTAGTATCAGTCATATCAAAAGCATCTTGCTCCAAATCCTAGGAAAGTGCTCTGTGATTCACCTGTAAGGAATGTAAAGCACTCCAAACAGCATCCTATCTCTACTGACATCTCAAATACCACCGGACCTGCTAAATCAAAGACCAAGTGTTCAGAGCACCTTGCACAGCAGTCTGGATCACTGTGGAACCACTTCCAGTCTGGACCACACTCAAAATTAGTAGCTCTTTAAAAGAAATTTTGTATCTATGTTCATCAGGAATGTTGGTCTGTAGTTTACCTTTCTTATCTGTCCTTATCTGGTTTTGGTATGAGAGTGATACTGGTTTAATAGAATGAGTTTGAAATGATTGAATAATTCATATAATGAATTATTTTCACGTAATAGTTTGAGGATCATTGGCATTAGTGGTTCTTTTACAGGTCTGGTAGAATTCAACTGAGAGTCCATCTGGTTCAATGCTTTTCTTTGTTGGAAGACTTTCATTACTGCTTTAATCTCATTGCTAATTATTGACTTGCTTAGGTTGTCTACATCCTCTTGGTTCAATTTTAGCAGGTTATATGTGTTTAGAAATATATCTATTTATCCTTTATCTTCCATTTATTGGAGTACAAGTTTTCAAAATAGTTTTTAAAGATCCTCTGTATTTCTGCAATGTTTGTTGTGATATCACCTTTTTCATATTTAACTTTATTAATCTGGATCTTCTCTCATTTTCTTCTGATTAGTTTGGCTGAGGGTTTATCAATCTTGTTTATCTTTCCAGAGAACACCTCTTTGTGTCATTTATCCTTGGTATTGTTTTTTTACTCCCCATTTTATTGATTTTAGCTCTCATATTAATTGTTTCCTTTTTTCGACTTGTTTTGAAGTTGATTTGTTCTAGTTTTTCTAGGTCCTTCAGATATATCAGTAGATCTGTTTTATTTGGGATCTTCATGATTTTCTTACAGTTATTATTTTTTTTTCTCATTAATATAAATTTTCCTTTAGAACTGCCTTCATAGAGTCTCAGATATTCTAGCATGTTGTATCACTATTCTTTGATTATAGTAATTTAAAAAACTTCTCCATAGTTTCTTCTATCACCCATTCATCATTGAAAAGTGTATTGTTGAATCTCTAGGTGTTTATTCATTTCTGTAAGTCAACAACACATTAAGTAGATCGTACATCATGACCAAGTTGGTTTTATTCCAGGAATGTAATTATGGTTCAACATATGCAATAAATATAATTCACCATATAATTAGAATTAAAGGCAAAAATCATTATAATTATCTCAATAGAAGCAGAGAAAGCCTTTAACAAAATTCAGCGTCCATTTATGATAAAACACTGAAGAAACCAGGAATAAAAAAGTCAATATCATAAAGGCTATATATGAAAGACCCAAATTCAACATCATAGTGGATGGGAAATACAGAAAGCATTTCTTCCAAAACCTGGAAGAAATCTGGAAGAAATCCTACTCAATATAGTACTTTAAATTATAGTAAGAACAATTAGGCAAGAGAATCAAATAAAAGAGATACATGTCTATGCCACTAGATATCTAGAAATTACATTGAGATGGGGTTATTTAATGAAGATCCATAAACTTTAGTCAGATTTATTTCTCATCCTCTGAAAACAAACTGTATTACTAAGTTTTGAGTAGTGGCTATTTATGTATCCCTAGGTAAATCAGCATAGTGTCATCGATGCAATGTGCCAGTGTGATATCTTTGTGGAAAGAAAAATTGATAAGTTCCCTATGAACTAAATTATGATCCAAGGTTGGTGAATTGACATGTCCCTGAGGTAGAATATCCAATTTTTTCCATCTAAAAGAAAAGTACTTTGGTGGTTGTTTCTAACAGATATTGAGAAAAAGGCATTTGCCAGGTCATTAGCTGCATTCCAAGTACCAGGATATGTGCTAATTTGCTTAAGCAATGAAACTACATCTGGTACAGCAGCTGCAACTGGAGTCACCACTTGCTTACCCTTATGATAATCTTCTGTCATTCTCCAAGATCCATCTGTCTTATGAAGAGGCCAAATAACATAGTTAAATGGGAACGTGGTAGGAATTGCCACCCCTGCATCTTCAAGTCCCTCATGGTGGCACCTCATTATAATGTCTATAATACTTTCAGGAATGGAATATTTTGGCTTACTATTTTTTTGTTTTCATACAGCAGTTCTAATGGTTTCCACTTTTCCCTTCTCACAACAGTATTGCTGATTAGACAGGTCAGGGAATCAATGTAGGGATTCTGCCATTCACTGAGTATGTCTTCCCCAGTTACATATTTTGGAACTGGGAAACAACAATGGCATGGGTTTAGGAATTCCCAGGACCCTCTGTAAATCAGACCCCAGTTAAAACTCCACTGATAACCTGACATGCATGACCACCTACTTTGATTGGTGGGCCATAGTGACATTATGTGTCTCCTGAATTAGTGTCAGTTCAGAGCCAGTGTCCAGAAATCCTCTAAATTTCTGATTGTTCCTTTTCCCCCAATGTGTAGACACCCTAATAAAAGGCCATAGTTACCCTTGGTAAAGGCTGGGAACCATTAACCCTATATATCTGGCTGTGTCCTGGGGTCTTTCCTCAAGGTGATCTCACTTACCTTTTATTTAAGGGTGTTTTTTTTTTTTTTAAATTGGCTCAAGTCTTGGAATAACTGAGTAGTTATGACTGATTTTTCTCACTTGATTAGAAATTTTCTGCATGTATTGATCAACTATGAACTTAGGAGACTTCCTGTCTATTTCAATTCTAGGTACACTGTGATCAACAATCCAATGCTGCACATCTACACAAGTCAGACAACTCTGATTGCCGCTTTGCTTCAGTTGTCCATTTTAGTAACTATGCCCACCTGGCTTTTAGAGGTTGATTGATGCCACTTGCCCACTGCCATCCTGGGATCCAATTACTCTTATCACATTCAGTTTTACAATTCAGTGGTTATAGTTCCTGTTGTAAGATCAGGTTTATGGAAAACAACAAATGGAAATCTGCAAAAATGGTGGAACTTCCCTCACAGATTTATTTTTCATAATCACGGTAAAAGAAGTATCTCTGGATCATTCTAGTATATGTAAACAAGTCTTAAAATAGCAATCCACTTGAATATTCCAATTTTTTTAAAAGAGAGAGTGAGAAAGAGAGAGAATTTTTTAAATATTTATTTTTTAGTTATTGGCAGACACAACATCTTTGTTTGTATGTGGTGCTGAGGATCGAACCCAGGCCGCACGCACGCTAGGCAAGCGCGCTACCGCTTGAGCCACATCCCCAGCCCTGAATATTCCACTTTTATTATGCCTTCAAATCCTTTTCTTTTACATTAAACCAAGACACATCTGGCATTTCTAACTCACTCACTTTGTGTCACCTTTAGGTCCATGTTTCATTGGGTCAATCAGACAAACTATTAGAGGCCTTTCTAACTCCCAGAGCTACAACAGAACATGAAAAAGCTCTGTTTAGTAGACCCATATGAATAAATTCAGCCATATACAACTTTATGTTCCTTCCTCATTAGCCTACACACTGAATAACTATTCCCACACATTCCCTGGATTTCTGTCTGTATAAATTAGAAACTTAAGTAATTCTTTGGGAGTATAGAACATCTTTTCATGAATCACTTTGTATACTTTATGCCTCAACTTTTGGGGATTACTGTGACTTGAGTAAAGTTATAGATCCATAAGCAAAGAGGGACAGTGGAGGTGGATCCTGAGGAAAATCAGATTTATCTTGCATGGCATCTGCCTCAGGGGGACCATTAGAATTTCCTCAGGCAATTCAGGGTTACTTGCCTGAGACGGGAATCGAGAGGCCCTTTCTGTTGGAGTGAAAGACTTGCTTCAGTTAGCAAAGAATATCTGTTAGAATTTAGGGGCTCAGTAAGCCAAGCTTCCTCAGCATTTCCTCCCGCTGAATTAACTAGATTTCCATTACTATAACAAATACCTTAGATAATAAACTTATACAGAAAAAGGGTTTATTTTGGCTTGTGAGGTTTTGGAGGTTTCATATCTTGATCTACCAGCCTTGTTGAACTGGCTTTGGGTGTTTGATAAAGTAGCTCATTATAGTGGGGAGTACATGATGGAGCAAAACCACTCACTTCATGGTTGAGAAGTAAAAAAAAAGAAATAGAAAGTGACTGGCATTCCATTATCCCCCCTGGGATGCCCCCAGTGATCTACCTCCCTCCCCTCAGCCCTCGCCTCCTAAAGTTTTCACCACCTTCCCATAATGCCAATCTGGGGAACAAATTTTTACACATAGGTCTTTGAGAAACATCCCAGATCCAAACTATAGCACATACATTTGTCAGTTAACTGATCTTTTATTGAAATCAGTTTTATTTGTGTTGTTTCCAGGAGCTTCTAAAAATTATTTGGTTATTAACTGCCTCTTTCTTTTTTTATGCATGTTTCAAATATCCTAATATCCTTCTCCCTCCATCTATTGTTTCCATTAAGAAGTTTCTTTAAACAACTTTAAATCCAATTAAGTCTGCCACAGCACTACTTAGACCACTTCCATGATATTTTAGGCAAATTCTGAACTTCGCTCACAGGGCTGGACACTCTGCTTGAGCTGCCTCACTACCTCCTTCTCATGCGTCCTCATCCCTGTTTCTTACCATGCTGCTCTTGGCCTCCTCTCCTCCTTGATATTGCTGAGCTTTCTAACTTGTGGCCTTCTTGTGGAGATTCTTTTCTCTTTGTGCATTACTGTGGAAGACGGATGGACACCGAGGAATAAGCAGAAGTAGCAGTAGCAATAGAATCAAGCACAAATGGCTATGAATCCCAAGCAGCATGGAGGTTTGTAAAATTTTTCCCATTTTTCTTGATTGAGTTTTCAAAATACTGTCTTATTTATTGGTTTGCATTTGAAAACATAAGTGCATGGTACAAAATTCAAAAGGATTAGAAGTCTGTAGTGAGAGGTCTTCCTTCCTTCTGACCCAGACAGCTCTTGAGTCTTTTCTTTCTGTTTTTTTTTTTTTAGTCTTCAAACTTATATGCATACGTTTTCACACAAGATACATTATTTTGTACCTTATTGGTTTGTGTTTTCCACTTGTCTCATTCCTCTCTAGTATATTTAGAATGTTTTCCAATTAATTTGTTGCATAGTATTAAATTGCATGTATCTAGTAACATTTAAATCCCCAGCTTTCTGTTGACTTATAACGAGTTACATCATGATAAACCTGTCATAAGTGAAATATCTAAAATATGCTGACAACATAGTGCACTGTACAGTATTTGGTTGGTTACTTTTCTAATTAGGGCTAAGTGGAAACTGTGGCTTCCTGGTGCTGCTCAGCTTCATTGCAGAATATCCTCATAAATATCTCTAACCCAGGAAAAAAATATTCTAAATTCCAAAGTGGTTTCTACATCATTTCCACATCATAGTCAAACTCAGAATTGTGGGTCAAATCATCATAAGTTAAACTGTCCATATTACTATTACAAAAAATGCAGTCATCATGTAGTAAATCATCACATGACTTGCTTACTTGATTGTGCGAAAATAAATGTGTTAGAGTATGGAAACTTTCAGTTTTGCCAAGATAGGACTTTATTGTTCTTTACACAGATTGCAACAAATCGTATTGCCACCAGCCAAACCTTCTCCAATTGCTTATCAAATTTGACTAATAAAAATATGTCATTGGTTTTAATCTTCTTTAAATGATGAAAGAGGCTCAACAGTTGTTCTTGTGTTGTTTCCCTATGCTTTGCAATGTTTTTTCTTATCATTTGTTCAATTTTATTGGGTATTTGGTCATATATACATGGAATATAGTATGTATATATACTCATATATATGATATGAAATGTACAGTGCATATAATGTAATCCATATACTATATTACATGTGTATGTGTATATGTATAATATTTTACAGCTATGTGAGAAACAAATGTTTGGTTTTAATTGTACTCTATTTGCAGACAGAATGCATCATTTTCATAGAGAGGATTTAATCAATAATTTTATGGCTTTAGGTTTTGTAGTTTAAAATGTATTTGCCGTCCCACTTCTTAATGAAAAATGCTGTGCTTTCCTAGTATTTTTGTGTTTTCATTTTTAAGAATTGAGATTAAGTATTTATAATTTATATAGTTGGAGCTGGAACTCCAACATATTTATTGTTTAGATGGATGTAAGTTGTCAACACCAAATATTGAATAATCTATATTTTTCCTCATTCATATGAAAGGTTGCCATCATAATTGACTAAGTATGACTAAATAGAATATATTGTGTTTATTTATGGATTTTTTCATTCTGTTTTGTTGTTTTCTTGATTTATGTACTAGAACCACAATCTTTTAATCAGTGAGTACCTATAATAATATATTTTAATATCTGAATATGCTTTCTGCCCACATAATTCATATATGCAGCACTTTCCTCTTTCTTTCATGCTTTATTTTCTTGAAATCTATAATCAACTTCCGTGGTTTCAAAAGAGAACAAAAAGGAAAAACTCTATTTGTGTTCTAACCAATCTGAATTGTAGGTTAATGTGAGGCTAATTGGCATGTAATTATTGTTACTTTTAATCTAAGAACACTGTATATGGCTTTCCTTTTGTTTAAAGCTTCTTTGAAGTCCCTCAGTAGCATTTAAAATTTTTCCTCATAGAGGCTTTTTAATTTTTTTATTTAAAATCCAGGGAGATTTTTTTTTCAATTGTTAGGTGCAGTATGATGACTTTTGTAAACTAATTTTTGTACAGAGACCTTTTATGAGTTCTCTTGTCTTATATCAGTTGGTTCTATTGGGTTTTCCAGGTATGTAATCTCACTGTGTTCAACTCTTCCTTTCCCATTTCAATGTCTTATATTTTAAAAATTTTCAGCTAGTAGTACTCTAGAAGTATTTATCAGTGGTACTTGATATCCTAGTTTGTTCTTGCCTTCAGTAAGAATATTTCTTAATGGTAATACTTTATAGTGAGAATGATTCTGGGTTTTTTCCATCAAGGAAAATCATGGATTAGGAATATACATGTGTATGTATATATACCATGTATATACAATATGTAATATTTAATATATATACACATATATGTATATACACATAATACTTCTATCAAGCATAATAATGGATTAGGAATATATATATATTCCATACATACTCATATTTACATATATATATGTATATATACATATCCCTAATACATTATTATGCTTGTATCATTCCCATTTTGAAGTATTACCATTTAGAAATATTCTTAATTTTATTCATGTATATATATATATGCATATACACACACATACACACACACACACACACATACACACACACACCTCCAGTGACACACATATATATAATTCATCATGGTTTTTAAACTGTTTATTTTTAAAAATTAAGAATAGATATTAAAGGCTATAATTTTTTTTTAGTATTTGTAGAGATGGTCTTATCTGTTTTTTCCATTTTTTTGTACTACAATTCATAACAGGGACATATAATGACTTATATATTAATGAGTTTTTCAATATTAAGCCATGCTGGTTTTACTGGAACAATGCTACATTGACATTTTATGTTTATAATATTTATTTATAACACATATAAATATTCATAATAAAGATGATTCTATGTTTTTTGCACTTAGTTGGGATTGCTATCTTTTTTAATAAAACAAAAAGAATTTGAAACATTATCTCTGTAAATTATTCTCTGAATAGTTTAAATATCACTGAGTTTAAGCACTTTTTATAGATTTGGTAAACTTTTCTGTGTTAAAGTGCAGAGGCTTGATGTTTGAGTAACTTGTTTGGGCTGATCATTTTTTCTGATTCATCTGTGAAATTTCTATTTGAAATTTCTCTTTTTCTCAAGATAATTTTTGGTATATCTCCCTGAGGATTTCCTAAGAAATCATCCAATTTAGTCATGTTTTATTTCACAAAATACAGCAAATCAAAGTCTTTTTATTAAAAAATGTTCTTATCATTTTAGCAATTAAAAATACTTCCCCTTTTTCTTTGTTCCTTGATTATAATAGCTAATCGTTTATGAATCTTATCTTTTAATGACCTGATACTGGGATTATTAACTGAATATCACTCTAATCATTGCTTTAGATGTTTCACATAGGATCTGATATTTAATCAACATTATTTTATTTAATTTATGCAATTTTGTTTCTAATGTCCTTTACAACCCATGATGTTTTGTTTTTTATATATGCTTTTTTTTGTTGTTTGATTTATAGGTGTGGGATCAGACAACTTTCTATTTTTCCTTTACTTTTTGAAATTTATTGAGAATGTATGTATTTATGTGTGTGTATAAATTATCTGACATATAGGTATAATTTATGTGGTAATCACACCCATACATAAATATGTATTCTAAATTTCACACATTTTTGTGTCCATATGTATATGTGTGTGTTTATGTATACTTTTGTATATAAGTGCATGCATATATATGTAGTCCAAATTCCACACCAATCAATAATTAAAATGTATCTGATGAATAACTTGTCTGATTAATTATGTGATTTAAGTATTTTCCATTTGGGGGATAATATCACCTCTCAAGGACCAAATGAAAAGCATTCAAAGCTTCTGCTTACTTTTTTCCCATAGGCTCTATAGTTTTTTTATTTTTAAATGTGCATATTGTCTGTAAGTGCAGGTTTTCATAACCAGTAGGTCTTCCACTATGGATTACACACTTTTTTATAGAGGGAGCCCGCCTCTGAGCTTAATGAAATTGAACATTTTTTCCTCTCTCTACAACAGAGCCATAGAGCACAAAACCATCTAAGTAGAGAATGAAGGGCTCTCCATGTGCCCAGAGGGCAGGGAGGTCAAGCAAGGAGGTCAAGGTAACTGCCAACCACCTCTGGACCATAGGATTCAGAGCTGGAAGGGAATTATTAGGTGATATTGTCATGACTGCACCAGAGGAAAAGAGTCACAATTCATGTGCATAGAAACAGTTCACAGAGAAAAATGCTCAAGAAAATATTTGAAAAAGCAAAGGACATTATCTGGCATAGAGCAGGGAGGCCACTTCTATGAAATGTCTTCATCCAAGGAAAGCACAAAGGAGCAAGCTGTGACAGTATCTTCTCTTGTTTCCCTGGGCTGGAAGTGTGAACAGTTCAGCTGGGGTTCATAATGCCTGGTAAGAGCTGTGGTGCCTTTGTATGTCTTTCCCTTCCCTCTACCATAATTTTTAAACTAATTTTTAAATTATCTGGTTTTTCTTAATACTTATGAGATGTCTTCTAGATCTTTCTGTCAAAACCTGATTATATCATCTGCCTTTATTTTTTTGTTGTTGTTGTTTCATACATATTTTTATTTCTGCAGTATTCTAGCCTCTTTTCATTTCTAATGGACTCTGAGAGCTCTGTTCACATACTCTCCCATCCTCTTGGGACCTTTCATGAGAACATCCAACTCTTTAATGAGCTCTTATTTCAAGTGGGGGACCCACTCTCTGCTCTCAGTGGGCAGCAATGAAGAACCACTTTTCAGAATTCTGTTCCTTGAATACTTCCTCTTGTAATAAACATCCTGATATGTCTCTGTCTTTTTCTTTTCCTTCCATCTAATATTGAATGGATGTAGCCAGTTGATTGCCAATGTCAGTTTTTCTCTGTGTGAATCACCTTTGAAGAAGGGGAGTCAGTAGCTGCTTTGGCTGATACTGGAGATGATGGGGTATTACAGGAAATGGGTTAAGGAAGGCTGTCTACTACCTTAACTTGGATTTGTCCTTGAATGTCCTCCAACAAAATATATTTATTGACTCTGAGGACTCCAACCACCTGAGGCTTATCTTCTCAAGCCCTTCCTCTCCATCTTGCAGCTTATATACCCTTGATCCTTTCCCATTGTGAAAGTTGTTGTGGAGATAATATATGAATGAACCATGAACCTTGACTTTCAGGAGCATCTCTAGATTGGCCTGAGGTCTCAGCTGACAGAGGTTTTAGTTCTATCTTTAGTTCTTTAAAATTGTTGCTGAGCACAGTGTTGTACTCCTGTCCTCCTACCTACTTAGGAAGCTGAACCAAGAGGATTGCTTGAGCCCAGAAATTTGATGCCACCCTGTGCAACATAGTATAGCCCTGTCTCTTAAGAAATGCTTTGAGATTGTGGATATTTTCCTATTTTATCCTAAATAGACATTATTTCCTCTGTTTTTTTTGTACGTGTGTGTTTTCAGATTCTTCTTGCAATGATGTCCTGAATTATGTCCTGACAAAGTCATCTTAACTATAAAGTGCATTTAATACTCCCTAACCCATTAAATATCATGGCTTAGCCTAGTCTACTTTAAACATGCTTAGAATACTTAGCAAAATTATCTAACATGAAATAAAGTGTTGAATAAATCATGTAATTTATTGATTAAGGTTCTGGAAGTAGAAATCAGAATGGTTGTATGAGTATACTTTTGCACCATTATAAAGTTGAAAAAATAATTAAGTAAAACCATCATAAATCAGAGAAATCTCGTGTGTGTGTGTGTGTGTGTGTGTGTATTTTGGTGGGAGGTGGGATGTTTCTGAGGGAGAGTTAAAATAAGGAAAGTCATTGTAAAACACAAGGCAATTTATACTTTTTATTAATATCATGCACTTTTAAAAAGAGGGCTTTAAACTTACTAAAAATCGTCTGCTTTTGGGAGAACATAAGATGTTTGGCAAAGAGCCTTAGTTCAACATTCCCTATCTATTAGAAGTCTGAGTGAACCCACTGGGAGCCCTTTCTGAAAAGTTCTTCTATGTTCCTCTCAGCCTACCTAATTGGGCAGGGAGATAATAATTAGGAAAGGAAGAATTTGACAGATTGAGAAAGAAACGTGAATTAGAGACTAAGAAAGGAGCTTTCATTTAGCAGAGATAAAGAACAATCAAATACGGTATTTTCCCATTACAAATTTAAGAATTGTATTTTGTTGCTTTGTTTTTTCTAGTGAAACACAGCAATGGGGACATAATCTGATTATTATTATTAATAATATCATTATTCTTACTATTGACACTTTCAGGAGGTTGGTTTCCACCAAGCCCTAGATCTGTAGTTTGATTGCAAAGTAAGAAAGTGACATTAGGGGAATGACCAGTTCCACCAGTGTCAATACCACACGGATGATGGATTCAGCAGATGATGTCTTGTTGTTCATTTGTTTCCTATAATGAGCACAAACTCCCTGCCACATTTAAATAAAAGCCCAATTACATCTCCATAGCTACAAATGCTATTACCTGTTTGTCTGGCTATAAAAGTTAACGAGTTTCCTATTGCTTTGCAAAGTTTGAAAATAAAAAGGTTCAGAGAGATGCTATATAATATGAGGTCCACTTTGTGCTCTCTCTCTCTCTCTCTCCTCTCTCTCTCTCCCCCTGAGGACCAAGAATTTCAATTATTTTACCCTTTAATGCTTTTTATTTTAGAATACAGCTTGCTCTGCATTATTTTCTTTGCTTGTTGGACATAAGTATAACAAGGGCATTAAATATATCTAAGCAGCATTGAAGGAAATTACATCAAATCAGCTGAAGAGAACTGAAGAATGTTTTTATAGGCTACATGTTTTTAGAGAAGATACACAAGGCTGACAGCCTAATAAAAAATTTAATAGCATGAACTCACCCATTTGCCACGGGCTTTCAAGGTCTTTTCCAACAAGAATGAGCAAGGGATTTTCCCAGATAGATTCTCAATTGGTAATCACTAACCGACCTCTATATTGTGGGTCCATCATATACATGTGAACCTGAATTTGGTTTTATTTTTCCCTGCAATGCTTGATTTTTTAAGAATTCAGTCATTCTAGAGAAAGAGAAATCTAGCTCATGACTATCTCCAGGAATTTGAATTTTTTAACGTATTTTGAGAATTATTCTAAAAGCAAAGATAAAGTTAATATTTGTTCTCACTGCATTTAGTGCATTCACTCATCTTACCAAAGAGAAATCTGAAGCCCAGAGCCCATTTCACCCAGCCACGTGCAGGTCTGGGTACTACACCATAATTGAATCTCTCAAGAACACCTGAAAGCATGAATTTGAGCTTGTATAAAAGAATCAACAGAGTTTCATGAGGGATAAGTGAGAGGCAAAAATATTTGGCATAAAGCATTTCATATGCAATGTTTACTGGATCCCATGGAAAATCTAGCACCATGCCAGGTGTTAGAAGTTCGAAAACATATTAATCAATCTTCATGGGACCTCCTTCCACAGTTTGAGATTGGGAATCCTAGTGAAATTTAGAAGTCAACTTCCAGAACTAAACTAAGTAGAGAAATATTCTCACTAAGAGTGAGAAAATAGATGGAACCCTTTCAGGAGGAAAATGGCTAAAAGAAAATTTGCAATTGAGCTGGAAGTGGAGGGGTGGGTGTGTTTGGAGAAGCAAAGGTTGCAGGTTGATAGAGCACCGTTTGTCAAGGCTGGAGCCACCCTCCAGTGCAAACTATGAGCCTTGTGCAAAATTGTGTCAGGGCGAGAAATGGACAAATGTGCAGGGAGCAGATATGGGCATGCATTCTTAGGATTCAATCATGCACCCCAGTAAATAGGGAGAGTGGAGGAATTTTAGGTGTAGGGATAGTGTTTTAGATTGACTTTTAATCATAATCACTCTGACTGCAATCTGTAGAAGAGTTGAGAATTTTCAAAACTAAAAATAGGAGATCTGTGTGGAATAAACCAGACAATTTACAAACTTTAGCAGTTATATTGGAGAGGTGGGGAGAAAAATAGATAGTCAATGGAAAGAAAACAGGAGGTGAACAGTGGAGTGCCTAGGTCATCTGTCTGCCCCCATGTTTGATCAAGGTCAGTGAGACTATCAAGGACTGACCACATCCTTTATTCAAGCATTCCTTCATTCTGCAGTCAGGGCTGAGCCAGAGGATGCTTCCCTGGTCATTTCCATATTTACCTTTCCTGTCACCACATGCCCTGCTTCGGTTCCCCTATGAAGAACTGGTAACAAGACATCTTGCCCTTAATGAGGAGTCCCAAATACCACCTTACAGGTGCTGTTCTGGCATGTGAACAATGAGGGCAAGCCCATGTCTATCGATGGGTCTTTGAGATCTTCCTTTAAGTGAAACAATGATTTATTACGTAAGTGTTCACTGATGATAAACAGAGACAGGTTGTAAAACAGGCTTCTATCTCAAGACTATTCTTTTGCAAAAAAATTTCAGGGATTCCTCTGGACCTCTTTTTTGAGTAATTGGGTCAAAAGACTTTTTAATGTCTTTGCAAAGAAATCTTATTTCAAACTGTTGAGTGTGTGAATTGAAGTTATTGCCCTTATTTTTAAGTTGTGGTAAACATGAATAATAAAAATTTATCATATTAACTATTTCTAAGTATACAGTTGGATGCCATTAAATAAGTTCACATTGTTATGCTATTATCATCACCATCCATCTACAAAACTAAACTAAATTGAAACTCCGTTCAATTAAAAACCAATGTTCTATTCCTCCCTATCTCCTCCTATGTCTGTCTCTGACAACTAGAATTCTACTCATCTGTCTCTAAGAATTTGACTACTCTAGGTACCTCATAAAAATGGAATAATAGATTATTTGTCTTTTTATGACTGCCTTCTTTCTCTCTTTCTTTCTTTTTGTGGTGCTGGGGATTGAACCCGGGGCCTGTGCATGCAAGGCAAATGACTGGCTTATTTCATTCAACATAACGTCTTTAGGATTGATCCATGTTGTAGCAGGTGTCTTTTTAAAAAAAATTTATTTTATTTCAAGGCTGAATAATATTCTCTTTTATGTACATACCGCATTGTTTATTCCTTTATCCACTGATGGACATTTGGGTTGTTTCACCTTTTGGGTTTTGTGAATAGTGTGTCTTTTTTAAAAATTTATTTTATTTCAAGGCTGAATAATATTCTCTTGTATGTACATACCACATTGTTTATTCATTTATACATTGATAGACATTTGGGTTGTTTCACCTTTTGGATTTTGTGAATAGTGCTGTTATGAACATAGAGGATGATCTCTTTAATCATAGGTTTGGTCTTTAGCTTAAAGAATAATGGCATTCTTTTTTTTTACTTCTCTGTTCTTTCCACAAGTGGCATTCTGTTTCTGAAAAATGAAAAAGCGTGATGGATAAGGTATCTCATTAAATGAAAGGATGAAGGCAAATCTTCTTAACAATTTAGTCTTTTCATCTTTAAAACAGAAATTCCATTACCTACTTCCTGGGTTTATGAGTAAGATAAAATAAGACAACAACTGTGAAGAGCCTAACATGCAGCCTCTCAAGTAGTACCTGCCCAGCAAGTAGAGGTTGATACTTTACTGCTTGTAGTTAGGGGCAGAGAGGAAGGCAGAAAACATTTATCTGAGACATGGGCAATGTTTAGAAACATGAGCTTAGAGTCAGTGATATTGTGAGGGCAGCTGCACACTTAAGATCTTTATGCAAAAGGTTTCTGGCCTTAGTCACTGAGTACTGGGTGGGGGGGGTCTCTGACAAATTCAACAGGCAGGCAGTGGGGCATACAGGGAGATGGTATTGCAAGGCAGAAACCTCAAGCCTGGAAAATAACAGGCCATGATTTCTCAAGTTCCTTGACCCTGGTACTCTTCCTTGGCTAATATGAGTAGCACAGCCCCAGAAGTGGAATCCATTCTGTTATGAGCTAAATTGTGTCTATTCCATTCATAGGTTAAAGATTAATTTCCAGTACCTCAGAATGTGACCTTATTTGGAGATATGAGTTAGAAGGAGGTCATTAGATTGGGCCCTGATGTAAAAATCACTGATATCTTTATCGAAAGGGGAAATTGGAATAAACTGACACACGACACAGAGGGAAGATGTCTGATGACATGCAGGGAGAAGATGGCCATCTACAGGCTCAACAAAAACCTGGAACAGATCATTCCTTCACCACCTCCTAAGGAACCAGCCCTGCTGACATCTTGATTTTGGACTTCTGAACTCCAGAATTTTAAAACAGTAAATTTCTGTTGTTTAAGCCACTGAAACTATGGTATTTTGTTATGACATCCTGCTATTGTTTGGATCTTAAATGTCTCCAAAGGCTCATGTACTTAAAAGCTTCGTACCCAATGCAGCAATGTGCAGAAGTAGAGCTTTGGGGGAAGTGATTGAATCATGAGGGCTATAACCTCACCATTGGATTAATCCAATTAATGGATTAATAAGTTTAATGGACTACTGGAAGGAGGTAGAAGTGGTAGGCAGGTGGGGAATGTTGGTGGAAATAGGTCACTGGGGGTGTGGTTGCCATGAGTTGAGAAGCTTTTCTCCACCAAGCCGTTCTGCCATGATGTCTTGCCTTACCCCAGGCCCAGAGCAATGGAGTTGACTGACCTTGGACTCAAACTTCTGAAACTGTGAACCAAAATAAAACTTCCATCTTTCAAGTTGGTTATGTCAGGTATTTTGGTCAGTTATGAAAATATGACCAACACGCAGTCTTAGCATGTCTCTACAACCTTTTCACTGCAATAATGGAAGACCCAGGGGAAAGAAATGTCCACATTAGCAGACTCCAAGGAAGCAGAGTGACTCACCATGCAAACTTCTGGGCTTCAAGGACAATTCTAAAGCGTGGCTACACCTACAGTTATGCATCTCCTAACAAAGATTCAATCAAAGACAGAAAACATATATGGATAGTTATATGCTGTATAGCCTGGGTGTGTAGTAGACTATACCAATCTAATTGTTGTAAGTAGTCTCTATGATGTTCATGCAATGACAGAATCACCTAAAAACATACCTTTCAAATGTTTCCCCATTGTTAAGCAACACTGTATATCATCTCTCCATTTGGAGAGTTCCATCTGGCATAGAATTAAATATCCATTCTTTTTTTTTGCTAAAGGGTTTTATTAAATTAAGTATGTAACTTTCAACTAATTTCATAAGAAATTCCAAAAGCAAAATTATAAAGAAGTTTTCAATAGAAAAGCTCAGAGTTGACAGCAAAATTACTTATACTTTATAGTACAAATAAAAACATTTTGTTTCTAATAAACTGACTAGAAAATTTTATAATATATTCTTCCTTGAACAGCAGCAATATTGCATTCTAATGAGTAGTTCTCATTGTTAATACAATCATTTTTTAAAACAGATTCAGCATTTGGACCATGAGAATCAATTGCTCAATTTGAAGGAGAATGATACATACAACATGAAGTCACATACAACATGAAGTCAGATGCAGATGTAGTCTAGCTTCATTTCTCTATTAAACTCTTCACCCTTCTAAGTCAAGAGTGTTTCCTTACTTTAGCATGATTTTCTAGCATCCTGATTTAGTTTTGAAGAGCCTGAAACTGCGGCTATGGAACATGTAATGGTAACTATTTTGATGCCAGTGTCTGTTTCCTGGCTATGCTTTCTTCTCCCTGTAATCACATTAAGAGGCATTTTGCTTAAATTCTTCATTGTTTTGCTCTGATATTGTCATCAGATATTCTCTCTTTGTCTTCTATGGAAATATGGAACATTTTGTTGCAAAAAAGAGTTGTCATTGGTTTCATTTCTCATGAAGAGGATTCATGCCATTCTCTTCTTTTGGTGCAGGAATGCTCTGCAAAACAGCCATCTATTTTAATCAACTTTGCATCACTGTCACCAAAAGACCTGACAAGAAAAATGTAGAGGAGGAAAGCTTATTTTAGTTCACAGTCTGAGAGGTTCAATCTCTGTGCCTGAGATGAGGCAGAACATCATGGCAGAGGGCATGGAGGAAGAAAGCAGCTCAGTTCATGGAAACCAGAAAGCCAGAAAGCGGGGTCTGGGATGGGTGTGTGTGATGGGGAGGGGCAGGAATAATGTAATTCCCAAAGGTATGCCCACCCAGTAACCTACTTCATCTAGCCAAGCCCTACATGCCTATAGTTTCCACCCATTAATCCATTCAGATGACTAAGCCAGCCAATTAATTAATCCATTGATTAGGTTATAACTCCCAGAATGTAATCATATCACCTCTAAACATTTCTGCTTTGTCTCACACAGGAGCTTTCTGAGGACACCTCATATCCAAACCTCAACACTGTTCTTCTCAGTGAAAATTTTCTGCTTGGATGATCTTAAATCTCTTTTCCTTTTCTCTTTAGGCTTTCCATGCAGTAGAAGTGACACCTTCATTTTTGTGAAAAACTCTAGTGCTATATTTGCACATTCTTGTAAGAAATACAGGAGTCCCTCTTCATCTGCAATTTTGCTTTCCATATTTACAGTTACTCACAGTCAAGTCAACCACAGTCCAAAAATATTAAATCTAAAATTCCAGGAATAAATAATTCATAAGTTTTAAATAACTTTTATTACAGTATATTGTTATAATGATTCCATTTTATTATTATTGTTGTTCATTTCTCACTGAGGATTACTTATGAATTAAACTTTTTATAGCTATGTATGCATAGGAGAAATATAGTTTATTTAGAGTTGGGTGCTATCTACAATTTCAAGAATCCATTTGGGCATCTTAGAACATAACCCTGTGGATAAGGAGACCACTATAGCTGTGATCCTTGAAAATGTCCCCACAGGAAGAGAGAAAGAGCATGGGAAGAAGATTACCTCTACATAGGGAAGAGGGGTGGGAGGGAAAGGGAGGGAGAAAAGGAATTGCAAGGATGGTGGAAGGAGATCCTCATTGTTATACAAAATACATGTATGAAGATGTGAGAAAGAAAAAAAGAGAATAGCGTTACCCTAGATTAAGTAGAGAGAAGTGGAGGGAGGGGAGGGGTTGGGGAGATAGGAAGGATAGTAGAATGAAACAGACATTATTATTACTGTGTGTATATATGTGACTGCATTACCAATGTGATTCTGCAACCTGTATACTCAGAAAAATGAGAAATTATATCCCATCTAATTCAAATGTATGATATGTCAAGATCACTGTACTGTCATGTGTAACTAAGTAAAACAAATAAAAAATAAATTATTGTATACCTTTGAAATCTTTCTACATACAAATCTTGGATATATCTTTTCAAATATATAAGTATATAAGTGTTTTTTGGTTATTGCCAATAACATTTTTTATTATGTTTCTAATTTTATTTTTGTTTAATGTTAGTATATAACAATTCCATTTATTTGTTCCTGTGGGAAAACCCATAAAATTTATTCTCTAAAAACCAAAAAAAAAAAAAAAAGAAAATGTCCCCACAGAAAATTTTGGTTAATATCTGGGCATATCTTGGAGAGTAGCTTCTCCTTTAGTTTAGTGACATACTCTTTCACAAATATAAGTGACTTCTTTTTTGAATTGTGTTTTTCCTGTAAAATATTTTCTTCTGATATTATTTCTCTAAACGATACCTTTAAAAATTTGAGTATTTCAATAATCCCTTAAGATTAGCATTTCAGGGGGCTGGGGTCGTGGCTCAGCGGTAGAGTGCCCGCCTTGCATGTGTGAGGCACTGCGTTTGATCCTCAGCACCATATAAAAATAAATAAATAAAATAAAGGTATTGTGTCCAAATACAACTAAAAAAAATATTTTAAAAAGATTAGCATTTCAGGTACTGCTAGAGTATTCAATGGTTTCTTATTCTCTATTTTAATGTGATTTTTGTTTAAGATTACTGAAACCAATGTGCCTAACTAGGAGAGCACTCATATAAGCTGTCTATGTCTATAGAATAATTCTTGTTTGGGGCATTCCTATAAACAAGGGTGGGTGGCAAAGGATAGGTTTACTTCAAATACATATTTACATTTTTTCTATAACTCATTTCCCCTTGTATTACTGTGGAGGAATCATTGTTAGCAAATCAAAGTAAAGCTGGATAAATGAAGTTATAAAATATTGTTATATCAATGTTATGTCTCTACTTATAGAGTTTTTCTGCTGCCTTAAAACCAAACCAAACAACTATAACAAAACCCAGTTTTGAAGCTTAATGAAATTTGTCAATCTAGTATTTAAAAACCTCCAGGAAAACAAAATCAACAGCCTATCTGGTAAAAAGTCCAGTCTCTCTCAAAATAAAAATTAATAGAATTATTTCATACAATGTATAGATTTTATTGCAAAAAAAAAATTCAAAAGACCAAATGGACACAAATGGATTTCTTTATAAAAAAAGAGTCTGTTAACTCTCCTTTTAATTTCCAGGTTCAGATCAACAGGAACCAGACTGTTCTTAATACCAGTAGGATCAAATAAGTCATTGAGCTGAAATGCCAGTTCATCAGGTAATGACCACTTCATACAGTCTGAGGTAAGAGATTTGGCCATCAGTGGCATGAGATTCAACATTGCCATTTTATCCTTCTCAGTCTGCAGCTCAAAAAGTGCTCAGGCCATTAAACTTTCCTCCATTTCCGATTCATCTTCATTCATAAATTCTTCCATGTTTATTTGACATTTCACATAATTCTTTGAAAGATTTCCATTTTATTAATTCCAGAAGGGTCAGTAAAATTAATTTTCTCATTTAATTCAAATTTTAAAGTGCTAAATAGAGAGTTTAAGATACTAAATTGAAAAAATATGTACTAGCTTCAAAGTCTGTAGCCACTAGATTTTTTTTTTAATTTCATACACATCGCTAGAGGTTATAGCCCTTAGATATATAGGAAAGACTGCTTGATGCTATTAATTCTGAAAGTTCTGCCTAATGATTATGAAGTAGTTCATGAATATTTTTTAGATCTATGAGAGCATCAGGAAATATACTTGTAATTAATTCAGATTTTAAAATAATTAATTGCACAATTTTGTAGGATACAGTAACAAAATTCAACACATTATAGAGCTTGTAGTGATCAAATCAGGGGAGATAACACTAAAACCTCCTTAAACTTTAAAAAATTGATTAATACATAATAATTATATACATTTATATCATACAGCGTAAATTTCAATACATGAATATAACATGTATTGATCAAATCAGGGCAATTAACACTTTCATCTCATTATAACTCTGTGCTATATCCCTACAACCCCTCTCTTCTGGTTATTCATAAAATATATGGTAGGTTACTATAAAAATTAGATTTTCCGGAGTTACATCTTTTGTCTCTGCCTGCTGAGTTTTCCTTTTTGTGCATCCATAAGTGCTGCTGACTCACAACTGACTATGGAGTTAAGGAGTTTAATATAACAGAGGCAGAATCTTCTAAATTTTTATTACTTAAATTGATATTCGGTATAGGAAGAATGAGTTATAATATTCATAAGATATCACTGATGCCACTTAAACTATTAACATTGTGCTAAGGCAAAAATGAATGTATTTGGTCCTTAGGAGTTCAATTTCTTAAAAGCATTCTGTAATAAGGACTCCAATTCTTCAATTAGCTGCATGTCCAGTCTTCTGCATTTCCTACTCATGGGGGTGTTGAAGAGATTAAACAAAATAACCCATGCAAAAAGTGCTGTGCACAAGGTCTGCACTTCATATTCTCCTGATTGTGTTCCCTTGGAATTCCTTCAAGAAAACATCATGCACCTGAGGATCTGCAAACCTGGTCAGGAAACACTGCTGAGAAACTGCTGAAGTACTCTACCTAATCAGTGTCTGTCTCTCACAAACCTTTGCTCAGAAGGAAGACCAGTGCAGATATCATGGTCTTTTTCCCACTAAAAGTCTATCTTGTGTCTCCTCAAAATAAGAACAATCTGCTATCAAATCACAATCTCAAAAATCTAAGAAAATTAAAAGTAATTCCATAATATCTTTGAGTAATGTCTATTTATGTTTCTCTGCCCCAACCACCACCATGACTTTATATTGAAACTAGAAAACAATTTGCATCCATGCATTACATTTGGTTAGTATACTCTTCAGACAGATCAGGCACATTCAAGGTGGTGTGGCCATAGTTTGTTTGTTTGTTTGTTTGTTTGTTTTTGTATACTCTTCAGTACAGATAATCCTCTCCTTTAATTTTTTGTGAGAATATTGATTTATCAAAGAAACTGGGCTTATGGAATAGTACATATACTGAAAATTGTATGGTTCCTTCTTCTATTTTCCATGGTTTGTACAAAACTGAGATATTAGATTCAAAAGCATGCTTAAATTTGCACTAAATATTTTTGGCAAGAATACAGCATCTGTGATTCACATCACCAGGAGGCACATAATGTTAGTAAGTCTCTGTTAGTGATGCTAATTTGACTACTTGGCTATGTGTAACCACCAGCCTGCTCTACCATGAAGGTACATTTCCCCCTTTCCAGTCAGCAAGGGCTCTACTGGGTGACATTATGAAACTATAGGAATATGTCATTCCTCATCATCTTGCTTAAGTGCTTTTTGGCATCCCTTGATGATCTTAAAGTCACTTATTTTACTGTAGTTTACAAACTGGTGATTTTTCTAATTTTTCTTTCTGTCTGAATTTATTTATTTTTCCTCTCCAAGCCCCCACCCCCACCCCTGCTTCATTATGACTACTGAAATGCTTATACTAAAATATCAATTATTAAAATCCTTCAACCCCACATTTTCTTCCCAGGCTTGCTCTACTGCACCCCAAGCATGAGTTTGAGTATATTGGTCCCATGAGCAAAGATCCATTCACTCTGAAATGCTGGCTATGCTTCTAAGCCCTGGCTCCAGGGAAAAGTTCAGAGTTATCTCCAGATTTTAGTGGTAGGTTTGGAGCCAGAATATGATGTATTTATATATGTTTGAGCTTTTGATTTTGAGATAATTATAGATTTATATGTAGATCTAAGAAACATCCAGAAGCTCTTCACCAAGGCCCCCCCACTGGTAACATCTTGCAAGACAATAGTACAATATCAGCAAGGGATTAGCTGTGATGCAATCTATAGACCTCATTCAGATTTTACCTATTTTATATGTTCTCATTTGTCTGTATGGGGATATTTATTTATATTCAAGTGTACTTTACTTATTTATAGATCTGTGTGACCACCACGATATCTCTGATATGTGGATGGTAATTCACAATGGGTGGGTGTAGAGGCTAGGGAAAAATAGAGGTACTTTGGATTAGGAAGAGAGAAATAAAAGGAAGGGAGGAGGTATTAAGCAGAATGAACTGGACATTATTATCTTATGTACATAGATGATTATATAACTGGTGTGATTTTACAACGTGTACAATCAGAAGAATGAGACATTATACTCCATTTATGTATGATATGTCAAAATACATTCTACTATCATATATAAATAATTAGTACAAATAAAAAAGACACAAAATAGATCCATCATAAAGCTCTTTTAATAACTTTTAAAGTAACTGAATTCTCCTATCACTAACTCAGGGCAACTGCTAATTTGTTCTCTATCTCTATAATTTTGTCATTTTAACAGTGTTACATTAATGGAATACTTTGGTGTGTACGTTTTTAGAATGAATATTATTAAAAACTAAGCAGTATTTCCTTGAGCTCTATCCAATTGCTCTTTTTTATTGCTGAGAATATTTCATGGTATGACTATACCACAGTTTTGCCATTTACCCACTGAGGGATGTTGGGTAATTTCCAGTTTTCAGTTATTGTGAATAAAGCTGCTATGGACACTTATACATAGGTTTTTATGTGAACCTAGGTTTTTTTTTCCTCTGGGATAAATGCCCAGGTGTGCTATTGCTAGGCTGTATAATAAGTTTATTGTGTTTTGTAAGAAAGTATCAGTTTTTTTCCAGAGTGACTTTACCATTGTACCATTTTACATTTCCACCTACAGTGTATGGTGATCTATTTACCTGTCATTCTTGCCAGGATATGGTGTCCCCACGGTTTTTTATTTTGTCCTCATTATTTATTTGATTCACCTATTCTGATAGGTGTGTAATGATATTTCCTTGTAACTATAATTTGCATTTTCCTAACAGCTAATGATGTTGAACAAGTCTTTGGTGTGCTTATTTGTCATCTGTGAATTCTCTTCAGTAAAACACATCTTGCCTATTTTCACAATTTTTTTAACTGTTGAATTAAAGTTTTCTTTATATATGCTCTAGATACCAGTAATTTGTTGATATGTTGTTCACAAATATTTTCCCTTATTTTTCATTCTTTTCATATGGATTCTGACAAAGCAAATTTTTGATGAGGTCCAATTTACTCATTTTTTTTATAGTTCATGCTTTTGGTACCATGTCTTAAAAAGTTTTGTCTAGTAATATATCCTGAAGACTTTTCTCCTTTATTTTTAAAAAATATTTTCTAATTTTACATTTATATCCATGATTCATTTCAAAATTTTTAGTTAGTTTTGTATAAGCTGTGAAGTTTAAATCAATGCTTTTCTGCCTGCCTTTCTCCCTCCCTTCCTTCTTGTCCCTCTCTGCCTATCTCCCTCCCTTCCTTCCTTCCTTCCTTCTCTCTATTGCTTGCCCAGTTGTTCCACCACTGTTTGCCAAAAATTATCATTCCTCTGTTGGAAACCTTTGTATCTTCGTCAAAAATTCTAATGGACTTATTATATTTATTCTCTATTTTTATGCATATTTTATCTGTCCTTCTGTTAATACTACATTGTCTTAATTAGTATAACTACATAATACCATCAATCCATTTTATCTGAGCTCTTCATCTTTAGATTGAACCAAATAGTAGAATAAAAATATTTGGGAATATATATATATATATATATATATATATATATATACTAAATATATACAAAATTTTCCTTGCATTATTATGTAAACAACATAGTTAAATAATTACATAGCATTTACATTTTACTAGATGTTATAAGTCATCTATAAATGTTCTAAAATATATGGGAGTCTACAAGTAAGTAGATTATATGCACATACTATGCCATTTTAGATAAAAAGCTTGAGCTTCTTCCTATATTCCTAAATATAGGATCCACTTTTGTAGATCAAGGATTGACAGTGACCTGATTATTTAAGTTGATTTTATTGGGACATGTCATGCTTATTTATTATGCAGTTTCTATGGCTCTTCCCTCTGCAGCTGTAACAGAGACCTGATGGCCTGAAACCTAAACATTGAGTATTTGATGCTTTTCCGGAAAAAATGTGCTAAGCCATGTCTTAGACCATTGTACAGTCTGAAAAAAAAAATCTGAAACTTCATATGGCTTCATTTTGGTATATGCCTCTTAGATGCATCAATTTTGGAATCCTAGATCCTTCTCTCTGCATCCAAGTGTGCTCTCCTCGTGTTTGCAGTGGTGGCCATTAATGTCATCCTAGTACTGAGAATTTTGTTTCTTTGTTTTCAGTTAATGGCTAAAGAATAAAAAACTGAAGCACAATAAAATATAAAGAGTTTATGTAAAAAAAAATGATTCATGAAGCAAGCAGCTCCAAATCAGAACTGGATCAGGAGTTCCAAGGGAACACAGTGGAAGTCTTTTATAAGATGAATTTAGAAGTAAAGCAAAGAAAATATTTGATTGGTTATGATTACGTAGTTACCTTATTTGGTTTATTCCATCAGAAAGTCTCTAGTTACCTAAGTTCATTGGCTGTTTTTTTTTTTTTTTTTTTTTTTTTTTTTTTTTTTTTTATTTTATTTTTTTTTATTGGTCGTTCATAACACTACATGGTTCTTAATACATCATATTACACGGTTTGATTCAAGTGGATTATGAACTCCCGCTTTTACCCCATATACAGATTGCTGTATCACATCAGTTACCCTTCCATTGATTGACATATTGCCTTTCTAGTGTCTGATGTATTCTGCTGTCTGTCCTATTCTCTACTGTCCCCCCTCCCCTCCCCTCCCCTCCCCTCCCCTTTTCTCTCTCTACCCCTTCTACTGTACATCCTTTCTTCCATTTGTATTATCTTGTCTTACCCCTCCTTTCCTCTTATATGACATTTTGTATAACCCTGAGGATCGCCTTCCATTTCCATGCAATTTCCCTTCTCACTCCCTTTCCCTCCCACCTCTTATCCCTGTTTAATGTAAATCTTCTTCTCAAGCTCTTCGTCCCTACCCTGTCCTTGTTTACTCCCCTTATATCAAAGGAGTCATTTGGTATTTGTTTTTTAAAGATTGACTAGCTTCACTTAGCATAATCTGCTCTAATGCCATCCATTTCCCTCCAAACTCTATGATTTTGTCATTTTTTAATGCAGAATAATACTCCATAGTATATAAATGCCACATTTTTTTTATCCATTCATCTATTGAAGGGCATCTAGGCTGGTTCCACAGTCTTGCTATCGTGAATTGAGCTGCTATGAACATCGATGTAGCAGTGTCCCTGTAGCATGCTCTTGTTAGGGCTTTAGGGAATAGACCGAGAAGGGGAATAGCTGGGTCGAATGGCGGTTCCATTCCCAGCTTTCCGAGAAATCTCCATACTGCTTTCCAAATTGGCTGCACCAATTTGCAGTCCCACCAGCAATGAACAAGAGTGCCCTTTTCCCCGCATCCTCTCCAGCACTTACTGTTGTTTGACTTCCTAATGGCTGCCAGTCTTACTGGAGTGAGATGGTATCTTAGGGTAGTTTTGATTTGCATTTCTCTGACTGCTAGTGATGGTGAGCATTTTTTCATGTACTTGTTGATTGATTGTATGTCCTCCTCTGAGAAGTGTCTGTTCAGGTCCTTGGCCCATTTATTGATTGGGTTATTTGTTATCTTATTGTCTAATTTTTTGAGTTCTTTGTATATTCTGGTAATTAGGGCTCTATCTGAAGTGTGTGGAGTAAAGATTTGTTCCCAGGATGTAGGCTCCCTGTTTATCTCTCTTATTGTTTCTTTTGCTGAGAAAAAACTTTTTAGTTTGAGTAAGTCCCATTTGTTGATTCTGTTTGTTAACTCTAGCGCTATGGGTGTCCTATTGAGGAATTTGGAGCCCGATCCCACAGCGTGCAGATCATAACCAACTTTTTCTTCTATCAGATGCCATGTCTCTGGTTTAATATCAAGCTCCTTGATCCATTTTGAGTTAACTTTTGTGCATGGCGAGAGATAGGGATTCAGATTCATTTTGGTGCAAATGGATTTCCAGTTTTCCCAGCACCATTTGTTGAAGATGCTATCCTTCCTCCATTGCATGCTTTTAGCCCCTTTATCAAAAATAAGATAGTTGTAGTTTTGTGGATTGGTTACTGTGTCCTCTATTCTGTACCATTGGTCCACCCGCCTGTTTTGGTACCAGTACCATGCTGTTTTAGTTACTATTGCTCTGTAGTATAGTTTGAAGTCTGGTATCGCTATACCGCCTGATTCACACTTCCTGCTTAGTATTGTTTTTGCTATTCTGGGTCTTTTATTATTCCATATGAATTTCCTGATTCTTTTATCGATTTCTACAAGATATGCTGTTGGGATTTTGATTGGCATTGCATTGAACTTATATAGGACTTTTGGTAATATCGCCATTTTGATGATGTTGGTTCTGCCTATCCATGAGCAGGGTATATTTTTCCATCTTCTAAGGTCTTCTTCTATGTCTTTCTTTAGGGTTCTGTAATTTTCATTGTATAAATCTTTTACCTCTTTTGTTAGGCTGATTCCCAAGTATTTTATTTTTTGGGGGGATATTGTGAATGGAGTAGTTGTCCTCATTTCCGTTTCATAGGATTTGTCGCTGATATACAGGAATGCCTTTGATTTATGCGTGTTGATCTTATATCCTGCCACTTTGCTGAATTCATTTATTAGCTCTAATAGCTTCTTTGTAGACCCTTTTGGGTCTGCTAGGTATAGAATCATATCATCTGCAAATAGTGATAATTTAAGTTCTTCTTTTCCTATTTTTATGCCTTTAATTTCTTTCGTCTGCCTAATTGCTCTGGCCAGTGTCTCGAGGACTATGTTGAACAGAAGTGGTGAGAGAGGGCATCCCTGTCTTGTACCAGATCTTAGAGGGAATGCCTTCAATTTTTCTCCATTCAGAATGATGCTGGCCTGTGGCTTATCATAGATTGCTTTTACAATGTTGAGGTATGATCCAGTTATCCCTAATTTTTCCAGAGTTTTGAACATAAAGGGATGTTGTACTTTGTCGAATGCTTTTTCTGCATCTATCGAGATGATCATATGGTTCTTAATTTTAAGTCTATTGATGTGGTGGATAACATTTATTGATTTCCGTATATTGAACCAACCTTGCATACCAGGGATGAATCCTACTTGATCATGGTGTATAATTTTTTTGATATGTATTTGAATCCGATTCGCCAGAATTTTATTGAGGATTTTTGCATCAAGGTTCATTAGAGATATTGGTCTGTAGTTTTCTTTCTTTGAAGTATCTTTGTCTGGTTTCGGAATCAGGGTGATGTTGGCCTCGTAGAATGAATTTGGAAGTTCTCCCTCTTTTTCTATTTCCTGAAATAGCTTGAAAAGTATTGGTGTTAGTTCCTCTTTAAAGGTTTTGTAAAACTCTGCTGTATACCCATCCGGTCCTGGGCTTTTCTTAGTTGGTAGTCTTTTGATGGTTTCTTCTATTTCCTCTATTGTTATTGGTCTGTTTAGGTTGTCTATATCCTCCTGGCTCAGTCTGGGCAGATCATAAGACTCAAGGAATTTATCTATGCCTTCACTATCTTCTATTTTATTGGAGTATAAGGATTCAAAGTAATTTCTGATTATCTTCTGTATTTCTGAAGTGTCTGTTGTGATATTGCCTTTTTCATCCCGTATGCTAGTAATTTGGGTTCTCTCTCTTCTTCTCTTCGTTAGTATGGCTAAGGGTCTGTCAATTTTATTTATTTTTTCAAAGAACCAGCTTTTAGTTTTGTCAATTTTTTCAATAGTTTCTTTTGTTTCAATTTCATTAATTTCAGCTCTGATTTTAATTATTTCTTGCCTTCTACTTCTTTTGCTGTTGTTTTGCTCTTCTTTTTCTAGGATTTTGAGATGAAGTATGAGATCATTTATTTGTTGGTTTTTTCTTTTTTTGAGGAATGAACTCCAAGCAATGAATTTTCCTCTTAGAACTGCTTTCAATGTGTCCCATAGATTCCGATATGTTGTGTCTGTGTTTTCATTTAACTCTAGGAATTTTTTAATTTCCTCCTTGATGTCTTCTAAAACCCATTGATCACTCAGCAACCTGTTGTTCATTCTCCAGGTGATGCTTGATTTTTCCTTTCTTCTTTTATCATTGATTTTCAGTTTCATTCCATTATGATCAGATAAGATGCATAGTATTATCTCTACCCCTTTGTATTGTCTAAGAGTTGCCCTGTGACATAGTATATGGTCTATTTTTGAGAAGGTTCCATGTGCTGCTGAGAAAAAAGTGTAGCTACTTGAAGTTGGGTGGTATAGTCTATATATGTCAATTAAGTCTAGGTTGTTAATTATGTTATTGAGTTCTATAGTTTCCTTATTTAACTTTTGTTTGGAAGATCTGTCCAGTGGTGAGAGAGGTGTGTTGAAGTCTCCCATGATTATTGTATGGTGGTCTATTAGACTCTTGAACTTGAGAAGAGTTTGCTTGATGAACACGGCTGCACCATTATTTGGGGCATATATATTTATGATTGTTATGTCTTGTTGGTGTATGGTTCCCTTGAGCAGTATGAAGTGTCCTTCTTTATCCCTTTTGATTGTCTTTGGCTTGAAATCTATTTTATTAGATATGAGTATGGACACTCCTGCTTGTTTCCGCGGTCCATATGAGTGATATGCTTTTTCCCAACCTTTCACCTTCAGTCTATGTATATCTTTTCCTATCAAATGCGTCTCCTGTAGACAGCATATTGTTGGGTCTTGTTTTGTGATCCATTCTACTAGCCTGTGTCTCTTAATTGGTGAGTTTAAGCCATTAACATTTAGGGTTATTATTGAGATGTGGTTTGTTCTTCTATCCATAATTGTTTATTGATGTTACTAAACCTGATTTGTTATCCTCTTTGACTACTTTCCCCCCTTTACTGTCCTACCTCCCATTGTTGGTTATCAATGTTAGTTTCCATTTCCTCTTCCTGTAATGTTTTGCCAAGGATTTTTTGAAGAGATGGTTTTCTAGCTGCGAATTCTTTTAACTTTTGTTTATCGTGGAAGGTTTTAATTTCATCTTCTAACCTGAAGCTTAATTTCGCCGGATACATGATTCTTGGTTGGAGCCCATTGTCTTTCAGTGTTTGAAATATGTTATTCCAGGATCTTCTAGCTTTCAGAGTCTGTGTTGAGAGATCAGCTGTTATCCTGATTGGTTTACCCCTAAATGTAATCTGCTTTCTTTCTCTTGCAGCTTTTAAAATTCTCTCCTTATTCTGTATGTTGGACATTTTCATTATAATGTGTCTAGGTGTGGATCTCTTATGATTTTGCACATTCGGCGTCCTGTAGGCTTCTAGGATTTGGGATTCTGTCTCAATCTTCAATTCTGGGAAGTTTTCTCGTATTATTTCACTGAATAGACTGTTTATTCCTTTGGCATGGAGCTCTGTGCCTTCCTGTATCCCAATGACTCTTAAATTTGGTCTTTTGATATTGTCCCATAATTCTTGGATGTTCTGCTCATGGTTTCTTAGCAGACTTGCTGAGCTGTCTATGTTCTTTTCCAGCTGAAATACTTTGTCTTCATTGTCTGATGTTCTCTCTTCTAAGTGATCTACTCTGCTGGTAGTATTCTCAATTGAGTTTTTAAGTTGGTTTATTGTTTCCTGCATTTCTAGAATTTCTATTTGTTTGTTTTTTATTACTTCTATCTCCCTGTGAAATTGATCTTTTACTTCCTGGATTTGTTTGTCAATGTGATCTTTCATTGTCTGATTTTGCTGTCTCATGTCTTCCTTGAGACTCCAGATCATCTGAAGCATATATATCCTGAACTCTTTATCTGATATTCCATCTGTTGCAGCTATTACCTCTTCTAAAGTTGAGTTGACCTGCATTGCTTGTGGTCCTTTCTTTCCTTGTCTTTTCATACTGCTCGCGTTTCTTTCTGCTTGGTGCAACTGTTGTGTTTTTGAAATTTACCCCCTATTTATTTATGTTGCTCTTGTATAGTTGGAAAGTCTCCCTTGCAGGGTGGGTAGTGGCTGTGCTCCTCCTCTAATTATGGTGGTCTATCTATCACGCTGATCGGTCACAGGTCTGCCCCCCCTGCGGGCACAGGAGGCGGCTTTGCTCTGCCCCCACTCCAATTGTGGTAACGTAACTACCACGCCCTGGGGTCGTAGGTCCTGATCTGGATGTGGGTGGCGGCTCTGCTGGGTCCCCACTCCAATTGGTGTGACGAGTCTACCACGCTGGCATACTTCTAGGCCGGTGGGTCACAGTTCTGCACAGCCCCCACTCCCAATGGGAGTACCTGACTACCTCTCCAACGGGTCGCTGGGCCCCCTCCGGACCCGGGCGGCGACCCTGCTCCGCCCCCACTCCAACCAGTGTGACGCAACTGCCTCGGTGTTACGTGTCCACCACTCTGGCAAGCTACCTGGCCTGTCTTGCCAGTGGGCCGCAGGTCTGCCTGCACGCTCTGCACAGCCCCTACTCCAAATGAGGTTACTTGGCTACCGCTTCGCGGGGCCGCTGGTCCTATTCTAGGCGTGGGCGGCTACTCTCTTCAGACCCAGCTGCGTTTGGGGTGTCATGCTACCACGCCGGCGGGACACTTGGCCTGCTCTGGGTGCAGGTGGAAGCTCCACTCTGCCCCCACAGCACCCAACAGGACCCTGACTGAGAGGCAGACACCGCTGGTTCCCTAGCCTTGGGTCAAAGCAGCTTCGGTAGCCAGAACCCGCCTCTCCTATCTCGATACACTCTCCGCTGGGAGCTGGCTCCAGCGAGCGACCCCCACGGGTTCCCTAGCCCCGGGCCAAAACTGTTCCGGGAGTCAGAACCCAGTCGCCCCTAGCTCAGCGCACGCTCCACTTGGAGCTGGCCTCCACCGGCAGTCTCCGCAGTTTCCTCAGACCTGGGCCAGGTTAGCCCCAGGAACCAGAATCCAGCTGCTCAGTGCCCGGTACACGCCTTGCCAGGCATGAGCCTCTAGGAGTATTCTCCACAAGATCCCCAGTCCCGAGCCTGAGCTAGAAATCTGTCTGCTAGACGCAGGCAACTACCAGCCTGAAATCACCTGTTCCGTCGCTGGATGAGCTGAGATCAATAGAACATGGGGATGATTACATCATCTCTCCGAAATGGCGGCTGCTGTCCTCCTCTGTGGTCCGACCGGTGTCTGGAACCCAACTGGACCGCTTCTCTCCTCTGTCTGAAAGCTGGAACTCAGCACTAAGCGCTGCCAAAGTCCTAGCGCCAAACCGCTAGAGGCACTTCACAGACTCAGGCCTGCGGAGCCTGGTCTGGCCGCCTCCAAGCCGGCTGGGGGTGGGGTGGGGTGGTAGGAATGTGGATCCTATTGCTGGACCGCCGGAGGCCGTTCACAGACTCAAGCCTGTGGGGCCCAGTCTGGCCTCCGCCCGCGGCCGGCGGGGTTGTGTCCCTGGTCCGCTTGCTCCGAACTGGCTGGGGGTGGGGTGGGGTGTTAGGAGTGTGGATCCTAGCACCAAGCCGCTAGAGTCAGTTCACAGACTCAGGCCTGCGGGGCCCAGTAGGTTCCTATGTTCGCTGCAGTTCAGCGGCGGCCGGCGGGATTGTGTCCCTGATCTGCCTTGCACCGAGCCGGCTGGGGGTGGGGTGGTAGGAATGTGGATCCTATCGCTGGACTGCCAGAGGCCCTTCACAGACTCAAGCCTGCGGGGCCCAGTCTGGCCGCTGCCCCTGGCCAGCCGGCGGGGTTGTGTCCCTGGTCCGCTTTGCTCCGAACTGGCTGGGGGTGGGGTGGGGTGTTAGGAGTGTGGATCCTAACACCAAGCCGCTAGAGTCAGTTCACAGATTCAGGCCTGCGGGGACCAGTAGGTTCCTATGTTCGCTGCAGTTCAGCGGCGGCCGGCGGGATTGTGTCCCTGATCTGCGATGCACCGAGCCGGCTGGGGGTGGGGTGGTAGGAATGTGGATCCTATCGCTGGACCGCCAGAGGCCCTTCACAGACTCAAGCCTGGGGGGCCCAGTCTGGCCGCCGCCCGTGGCCAGCCCGCGGGGTTGTGTCCCTGGTCCGCTTTGCTCCGAACTGGCTGGGGGTGGGGTGGGGTGTTAGGAGTGTGGATCCTAGCACCAAGCCGCTAGAGTCAGTTCACAGACTCAGGCCTGCGGGACCCAGTAGGTTCCTATGTTCGCTGCAGTTCAGCGGCGGCCGGCGGGATTGTGTCCCTGAACTGCGATGCACCGAGCCGGCTGGGGGTGGGGTGGTAGGAATGTGGATCCTATCGCTGGACCGCCAGAGGCCCTTCACAGACTCAAGCCTGCGGGGCCCAGTCTGGCCGCCGCCCGTGGCCAGCCCGCGGGGTTGTGTCCCTGGTCCGCTTTGCTCCGAACTGGCTGGGGGTGGGGTGGGGTGTTAGGAGTGTGGATCCTAGCACCAAGCCGCTAGAGTCAGTTCACAGATTCAGGCCTGCGGGGCCCAGTAGGTTCCTATGTTCGCTGCAGTTCAGGGGCGGCCGGCGGGATTGTGTCCCTGATCTGCCTTGCACCGAGCCGGCTGGGGGGGGGGTGGTAGGAATGTGGATCCTATCGCTGGACCGCCAGAGGCCGTTCACAGACTCAAGCCTGCGGGGCCCAATCTGGCCGCTGCCCCTGGCCAGCCGGCGGGGTTGTGTCCCTGGTCCGCTTTGCTCCGAACTGGCTGGGGGTGGGGTGGGGTGTTAGGAGTGTGGATCCTAGCACCAAGCCGCTAGAGTCAGTTCACAGATTCAGGCCTGCGGGGCCCAGTAGGTTCCTATGTTCGCTGCAGTTCAGCGGCGGCCGGCGGGATTGTGTCCCTGATCTGAGATGCACCGAGCCGGCTGGGGGTGGGGTGGTAGGAATGTGGATCCTATCGCTGGACCGCCAGAGGCCCTTCACAGACTCAAGCCTGGGGGGCCCAGTCTGGCCGGCGGGGTTGTGTCCCTGGTCCGCTTTGCTCCGAACTGGCTGGGGGTGGGGTGGGGTGTTAGGAGTGTGGATCCTAGCACCAAGCCGCTAGAGTCAGTTCACAGACTCAGGCCTGCGGGGCCCAGTAGGTTCCTATGTTCGCTGCAGTTCAGCGGCGGCGGGCGGGATTGTGTCCCTGATCTGCGTTGCACCGGGCCGGCTGGGGGTGGGGTGGTAGGAATGTGGATCCTATCGCTGGACCGCCAGAGGCCCTTCACAGACTCAAGCCTGCGGGGCCCAGTCTGGCCGCCGGGGTTGTGTCCCTGGTCCGCTTTGCTCCGAACTGGCTGGGGGTGGGGTGGGGTGTTAGGAGTGTGGATCCTAGCACCAAGCCGCTAGAGTCAGTTCACAGATTCAGGCCTGCGGGGCCCAGTAGGTTCCTATGTTCGCTGCAGTTCAGCGGCGGCCGGCGGGATTGTGTCCCTGATCTGAGATGCACCGAGCCGGCTGGGGGTGGGGTGGTAGGAATGTGGATCCTATCGCTGGACCGCCAGAGGCCCTTCACAGATTCAAGCCTGCGGGGCCCAGTCTGGCCGCCGCCCGTGGCCGGCCGGCGGGGTTGTGTCCCTGGTCCGCTTTGCTCCGAACTGGCTGGGGGTGGGGTGGGGTGTTAGGAGTGTGGATCCTAGCACCAAGCCACTAGAGTCAGTTCACAGATTCAGGCCTGCGGGGCCCAGTAGGTTCCTATGTTCGCTGCAGTTCAGCGGCGGCCGGGGGGATTGTGTCCCTGATCTGCGATGCACCGAGCCGGCTGGGGGTGGGGTGGTAGGAATGTGGATCCTATCGCTGGACCGCCAGAGGCCCTTCACAGACTCAAGCCTGCGGGGCCCAGTCTGGCCGCCGCCCGTGGCCAGCCCGCGGGGTTGTGTCCCTGGTCCGCTTTGCTCCGAACTGGCTGGGGGTGGGGTGGGGTGTTAGGAGTGTGGATCCTAGCACCAAGCCGCTAGAGTCAGTTCACAGACTCAGGCCTGCGGGGCCCAGTAGGTTCCTATGTTCGCTGCAGTTCAGGGGCGGCCGGCGGGATTGTGTCCCTGATCTGCCTTGCACCGAGCCGGCTGGGGGTGGGGTGGTAGGAATGTGGATCCTATCGTTGGACCGCCAGAGGCCGTTCACAGACTCAAGCCTGCGGGGCCCAGTCTGGCCGCTGCCCCTGGCCAGCCGGCGGGGTTGTGTCCCTGGTCCGCTTTGCTCCGAACTGGCTGGGGGTGGGGTGGGGTGTTAGGAGTGTGGATCCTAGCACCAAGCCGCTAGAGTCAGTTCACAGATTCAGGCCTGCGGGGCCCAGTAGGTTCCTATGTTCGCTGCAGTTCAGCGGCGGCCGGCGGGATTGTGTCCCTGATCTGCCTTGCACCGAGCCGGCTGGGGGTGGGGTGGTAGGAATGTGGATCCTATCGCTGGACCGCCAGAGGCCCTTCACAGACTCAAGCCTGCGGGGCCCAGTCTGGCTGCCGCCCGTGGCCAGCCCGCGGGGTTGTGTCCCTGGTCCGCTTTGCTCCGAACTGGCTGGGGGTGGGGTGGGGTGTTAGGAGTGTGGATCCTAGCACCAAGCCGCTAGAGTCAGTTCATAGATTCAGGCCTGCGGGGCCCAGTAGGTTCCTATGTTCGCTGCAGTTCAGCGGCGGCTGGCGGGATTGTGTCCCTGATCTGCGATGCACCGAGCCGGCTGGGGGTGGGGTGGTAGGAATGTGGATCCTATCGCTGGACCGCCAGAGGCCGTTCACAGACTCAAGCCTGCGGGGCCCAGTCTGGCCGCCGCCCGTGGCCGGCCGGCGGGGTTGTGTCCCTGGTCCGCTTTGCTCCGAACTGGCTGGGGGTGGGGTGGGGTGTTTGGAGTGTGGATCCTAGCACCAAGCCGCTAGAGTCAGTTCAGGGACTCAGGCCTGCGGGGCCCAGTAGGTTCCTATGTTCGCTGCAGTTCAGCGGCGGCAGGCGGGATTGTGACCCTGATCCGCGTTGCGGAGATTCACTCGCCTGGGACCAACTGACCCCTCCCACAGACTTACTAGTTATCGGCAGGTCTCCTTTCAGTGGAAAATTGTTAGAAGTTCCTCAGCATGTCCCATGCAAGTGTATTTATGTGTCTCTCTGATCCCGTTACTGCGGAGGTATAGAAAATGCTGCCTGCTCGCCGGCCGCCATGTTGGATCTCTCATTGGCTGTTTTTGATTGGTTGATCTTACATTCTCTTTTTGATTAATTTAGACATTTACAAGAAATAGCTCAAGTTAATTTTCACTTATGTTTGCAAATTCAGCAAGGTTGAGGGTCCCTATGGAAGCCTAATCGACTTTGTCTGCTCAGGGATTCTTCAGTTCCTGTTTCTAGTTTACTTTTATAAGAGCAAACATGGAAGATTCAGAATTAAGGAACAGGAGTATAAATGCTGAAACATGGTAAATATTAAGTATTGTCCAGATAGTAGATGGATGGGAAGTGCAGGGACAAGTATTTTCTTCACTCATATAAAAAAAAAAGAAAAGAGACTATTCAATCAATGTCATCCAAAAAATAGGCACACATAACTCTTAAAAAGTTGTAAAGGCAGAAGAAGTGAACATCAAAATACATCTATTAAAAATTGAGAGGGAGAAGTGGAAGAGAAGAGGTGAGGAGTAATAGTGTCTAAATCAAGAAGCGAGGAATAAAAGATCCTCTAAAGGTACAATATGAGAAAAAGTTGGTAGCCAGACATGGTGGTGTACACCTGTAACCCCAGTGGTTCAGGAAGTTGAGGCAGAAGGACCTCGAGTTCAAAGCCAGCCTCCCCAACTTAGTAAGACCCTACGCAACTCAGTGAAACCCTTTCTCTAAATAAAATACAAAAAAGGGCTGGGGATGTGGCTGTGGTTAAGTGCCCCTGGGTTTAATCCCCTGGTACCAAAAAAGAAAACAAAAGGTTGGGTCCCAGAGGTCCCATAGACATGGAGCAGACCTTGGTTTCCATTTCATTCCTTTGCCTTGTGCTTCATTCTGTGTGTAAATGTACATTTTACTTCAGTAATAATATATAATTTTAAAAGTTCAAGAAAAACATTTGGAAGACCCTGGTCTATGGAATTACAGAAAACTCAATGCTCACTCTGTGGCCCATCTGCCTTCCTTCCTCCCCAGCCCCCCTGGGTGCTCCCCACACCACATCTGTCCAGTACTCTGGGTTCCTGCAATGCCCTGCCCCTGGGCACTTCTAAATCCCACCGACCCCAGGCCCAGAACAATCCGTGCACTTTCTCTAAGCTGTTCTGCTACTCTAGCTCCCACTCAGCCCATATTTGCACTCTTCATTTTCCCCAAAGTTTACTTTGTATCTTTCTCATCACAGTTATTCTTAATTTCACTGGGAAAAACATAAGAAAAAATCCAAACATCTGTGGCCACTTCAAAGCCTTGTCCATGGCCTGCATACCTACTGGTCATTCCTTATCACCTTTGTTCCTGCTACCATGGCCTTCGTTTTCTGGGGGCACTCCAGGTTTTCCCCCACTGCAGGGCCCTATGTTCAGGGACTGGCTTAAGGTCACCATCACCAGGTGACAACATCACTTCCTGAGACACCCCTTCTTGACTCCTACCCATACCACAGTTCAAACAACAACAAAAGCAACAAATTCTGTTGTATGTTTTATGACAATTATCTTTTCCCCCTTGGTGCTTATCACAAAGATAATTATTAATTATTTGTTCAATTATTTATTGAATGTTCCCCCACACCCAACTGACCTGAAAACAGGATACTTATATCTGGCTTTTAGATTCCTATACCTCTAATGCCTCATCTGATGCTTGCCATAAAGTGAGTGTTCATTCATTGTTGTGTTATATAAAAATTTAAAGACCAAGAGATCTTTGAAATAAGGGTTTTGTTGAATTGTTGCTAATACTAGTTAAAAATACAAGAGGTCCTCCCTGGGATGAATTCCCTAAGCCACGAGCAACATGATTAGAAAAAAAAATGTCTACTAGATCTCCGAAGCCACAGTATTTTATAATAAAACTCAGAGGATAAGGAAACATAAATCACTTACTTTGAGCCTATACCTCCTATTGACAAAAGGGGCAGGACAACACAAAGTGGGTAAAGCCTTGGGATAGGAAGACGACCTATAAGAAAATGACCTATAAGAAGAGCTTGATGCTTTTTGATTGGTCAATTTTGAAAGCAGATGTGATGCTGCTTTGATGGCTAACCTTCACTATACAGTTCAGGAATGTGGAGCTTTTCGTTTCTTTTCTCTTCTTTGGTTCAGCCTGAAGCTGTCAGTTAAATCAACTCTCCTTATTTCTTCCCTTTCTCCACCCTCTTGGCCTGCGACTAAATGTAGGGCATCTCAGAATTCCTTATCAATTCATTATGTTACAGGAAGGAGTGTATCATGTTGGCAGGTTTCAGCAAAGGGCATGGCATTTCTCTGCTACAAGGCTTAGCATCTACATGGAGAGAGGAGAGAGGTATTTAGAGTGTTGGGGGTAAGGCGATCTTTGAACCCCGAGGAGCTCATTAGAATTGCTAATGAATAGGAAGGGGAGATGCAGATTGGCCCACAAGACTAGATTTGTCTGTCTTCCTAGTGGTGTCTACTGATGTCTCTTGTCATACCCTCCATGTGGACAACAGGAGTTATAGTTTTCAGGACATGCCAGAAGATCTATTTCTAATATGAAGGAAAATAACTTGAGATGCAATTCTGAGCTGGGAGTCATTGACAAACAAACTGGTGAACAATGTGCCAGCATCTCATTGTCTAGTTGGATGGATACCTGGGGTCAAAATAGAAAAAAAAGTAGCTAGGAATGGCCATCATCCCCTGTTGTGCTATATAGGTGCTGAGTTGCCAAGGTAAACACCATCCCTTCATTACAGAAGACTACTGGAATAAAATGAATAAGGGAATGGCTGGGAGGCTGAATAGACCTTCACTGTGGATATGCAAGCAGTTTTGCCAATTATATGCGGAATTGGTTACTGCTGTCATGCAGAAAATGCTGCAATCAGGAAATCCAAATAAGACCATTGAAACAGCTTAGGAGAGATTAGCATGAAGAGGAAAAAATTGATTTGAGGGTCATATACGGGCAGAGGTGAAGTTTCAGCTATGAAAGGATAAGTTCTCAGAGAGAGAGGAAAAGTAGAACCTTGAAAAGTAAACTGGTGACCTTGTATGATGGCAGCATAGCAAACTTCCCTGATTGTTGAACATGAAACCATGAGTGAGGAAAGAAATGCTTTTCAAGAAGCACACTGAATGTGAGGTTAAAGGTTTGCATTTTGTTATACAGAAGAGCATGCTCCACCTTTCCCCTTTGTAAAATGTGGTGATTGATGATCTCATGTAGGAACCTCATTGACCCTCTGGTCTTGCAATTTGGATGATTCAGGTTGTGAAGTCAGTGGCAATTTTCTTCAGCCTTTACTACCTCCCAATCTTTCACTCAAGCCAGAAAGGATAAATAGGAACAAAAGGGTGAGGATTTGTGGGCAAGCCTTTACATTTGCTCAGTCAGCCTCACAGCAAGATTACCAAGTTCAACATGGAGGAAGAAGAAAGATCTCATGCACTATTCATAGTTACAGGTTTTACATTTTTCTTTTTAAAGTATGTATAGCATTTCACATGTTTCCTCTCATTTCTGTCAACTACAGGGCTTTCAACACTGACTCACCAAGGACCAACTGATTTTTTATAATTATGACCTCACATTTCAGAAAATCTTGTGCCTTTTGCAGCTTATAGATAAATTTAGTACCCCTGTAGTGACAATAAAAAAGACCAAGAGTCATAGGGGACTTTGAAAGAAAGGCTTTTTTTTAGGGGGTGGGATATTTTGATTATTAAATAGATTAAAAAGGAGAATTTACTGATTGGAAAAAGCAAGCCTGACTCACAGCGACTAGAACTCCTTATTGGCCAAAGGAAGGAGAGTGGAGATGCAGGCATTTGTCTCTAAGTTAGTCCATAAGCATATATAAAAGAAAAAAAAAGAAATTGAAGTATAACATAATGAAATACTTGAGGTTGTTTCTTCAACAGAAGGCAAGGTTCAGGAGAAATAAATCAACAGAGTGAAGCCACAGGAACCCAGACCTCCCTCACAATGAAATTCACTTTCTTTATGATATTTTCCAGTGAAAGACCCCCGTATCCCTGTCCAAGGAGAATCACACGAAACACTGGCTGCAAAAGCAAGAGGTGGTTTATTGAGACACAGGCACCTGCGGGTGCCCAGCAGAACCTCAGCCAGAGCTTTGGTGAACTGGCACACAGGGCTTGGGGATACAGAGATATTTATAGGGTAAAGGGTCAGTTTTCGCGCACGGTAAACAATAGGTTTCTTATTGGTTAATTTTAAATCCAGCATATAGGTTACCTAAAGGGCAAAGTTGTTTTTCACTTTATGTTACTGGAAAAACCACATAAAGGCTACACGTTCGGTCCTCCTTTTCCTGCCTATTCAGGCGTGCCCTGGGACCTGGTTCTCTGTGCTTTCTCAACCGGTTACACCTAACTGATTGTCTGAAAAACACATCTGGTGCCTGCGTAGGTTTGCGACATGCCTCGGTGGTTTTGCAACTAGGCCTGAGGTTGTTGGGCTGGGGTCTTTCACCAGTTATGAGACTCTTTTTCAATCCTACTTTGTTAATGAAAGCAGGGGGTCTTAGGAACAATGTGCTTGGCCAGGGGTAGGCTTTGCTTTCAAAGCTGTAGTGGGAGGGTGCCCTCTGGTGGCAGCCAGAGTTGGTCCTGAGGTTGAGAGGATGGAGATATTGACCAAGGCACCTAGAAACTCCTTCCTGCAATATCTTTGAAAGATGAAAATAGAGAAGTATAATGATAGCACTGAGAAGCATATCTGATGTTCAGTAGCCACTACAGTAGTTATGCCAATTTTTTAAAAAGACCGAGATTTCCCAAGGCCTTCTGGTCACTCTACTTTCCTCCAGATATCCCTGCCCTAGAATAGGTAGGGACTCTGTGGGAATTAATTGGAGGCAATTCTACATGATTCATGTTGAGCTTGATGCTTGTTCTCCATGGTTAAGGGTTTGAACATGAATCCTTGGAGCAGTTGGTATTTGGGATGAATGGGGAAGAAGAAATGAGGAAAGAAAATTTTACACCCCAGAAGTGGTGAAGTAGAGAAGTAAAAAGAGCTGATTACTCTCAGGTTAAATTCTCTGATACTTGGCCTGAGTCTTTGGTGCCAGCCTATGCTCACAGATGCAGAGAATAGAGAGGAATGAAGGAAACGTCGTGGCTTTGATGCTCTCTAAATACTTGTCTCGGGCATATCTTGCTTATCTCTTGTACCCCTTATGGTAGGGGTAACCTAAAGACTGTTGCCTCATGTAGCACTCAGGATGTTCTCGTTACACTATTGTGGAATGGATTTTAAGCATCCTTTCTCCTTCCTGGAGACAGAAGGGTCCTTCCTGAAAAGCAGGGGCAATGCAGATGTGAAGAAGGGGCAGTGGCAGGAGGGGGAAGCAGATAGTAGACCAGAGGACCCAGATGTGCCCTTCCAGATAAAATTAAGGGATACAAAAATAGAATAAAAAGAGGGAGGAAAAAAGGAAATGGGGTGAAGTAGAAAGGACAGATGAGGAGGAGACACCCAAGGAGGAGAGATGTTATAGGAAAAAGTTAAAGCGAGAATAATGTATTCACCAGGTGTTAAATTGTCTGTCTGGTGGACAGTCATCTATGCATCTGTGTCTGGGAGACTGGAAGGGCAGCCTACACTTCAACAAAACGAATTAAGTTAGGGGGCTGACTTGAGCACTGGAGAAGAGTTGGGGCATAGACTTTCATTTCTGCCTCTTTTACTGCCTGGATGCAGGAGCCCTGCTTACTACTATCATGTGACTGTGAGCAGGTCACAGGACAGAGTGAAAGACAACAGTTCTTGAAAACAAAATGCTTAATTGGCATAACTTTGCTTTATTTCCAATGTAGAATTTTCCCCCAAGCAAGTCATATTTCCAAATTCAAAGCAACTTGATCCCTAGAATGCCATTTCTGTGGTTCTACCACTCTTTCTCCAAACATTACTCTTGTCTCTTTGTCAGGATGAGGACCAGCATGTGTCAGCTGTTAGGGGAGCTAGATACCTTCAGGTTGTCCCCTCCATTTCTCAGTGCACTAAGACAAAGGACTCCCCAGGGTCCTTTGCTAACTGATTCTCCTCCTGCACCAGCTACTTCTCCCAGGGTGCTTCCAGGACACAGCATGAGATCTGTCTCAGAAAATACGATTCCTTTCTTCTGGCACTTCCTTCTCCAGAGGTATAATTTCTACATGTGGAAATTACAAAGAGAAAAAGGTTGGCTGCATATAAGTGAATCTTTGGGGATTTCTCAAATCTAGACAAGGGGGTCTCTGGAGCTGGTGAGTCCCATCTCTGGAGAGGGCATCTCTTAGAGTCCACATGATTTGACAGCCTGACCATGGTGTTCACAGCATCAACAGAGGCAATAAATGAATGCATGAATCGCAAGGTGGTGAATGTCTGAGGGTTGAAGAAAATATTTTGCATTTCATCAATAATTAAATAGTACTGTTTTTCTCCCTATAGAAGAAAAGTAATGGAAGTACTTCAGGCCTGGGTGGTAGAACCTCCGGATGAATAAGCTGAGACAGTGTAAGTATGGTTGACTTGGACAAAAAAGATACATTTAACTCCCTGCCTATCATTTACAACCTGTGGGGCATTTGGAGGGTATTTTGTCATACTCACTACTGGTTTCTTGTAAAATATGATACAAATAGATTAATTTACAATGTTATTGTATAGTTAAATTAAGATTCTGCTAGTTAAATTCCTGAGTATACTATGTAAAAACTAACTGTGTGTCATTTACCATACAGCATTATTGAGATGTGAAATATGTACACTGGATGCTTAAACAGATTTCTTGATTAATTATTGTTGTTTCAAGAAAAGTGGGAATAAGTCACTACCTTTCCCTCCCTTTGTAAATATAAATCCACAAGCCTTCCCTGAAGCATGTCAGATATATGATAGATGGTAAATAGATAGATGATAGCCAGATAAATGGAAAGATATGCAATTCTGGTTTTGAAATTGAAAGTATTATTGAGACAACTGTTAATTTATGAGCAGATATAAGCAATAATACAGGGAAATTCTAAATACATTTAACCCATTTTCCCCAAATGATAGATGTTTACAAAATAGCTGCTTACAAAATTATAGTATAATATCACAATCAGGACACTTACATTGATGTAACTCACCAATCTTATTCAGATTTCCCTAGGGCTCCTTATAGTTATTGTGTCTGTGAATCTGCATTTATGGGAATATATTTCTGTACAAATTTACCACCTGTGTAAGTTCATGTCTCTAACACCAAAGTTAAAGATGCTTTAGGGTTCTGTTCAATAAATATGTTAAAAAAGAAGAAAAATCCTAAATAAGCAATTTAACATTATACCTCAATGAGGTAGAAAAGAACAATCTAATTCCAAAGTTTACAGGAGGAAAGAAATAAGAAATACCAGAATAGAAATTAATAAAATAGAAACTAGGGGAAAAAACCCAAATCAATAAAACTTAAAATTGATTTTTTGAAAAATTTGACAAATGCTTAGCTAGAGTGAGGAAAAATAGAGAGAACACAAATAAATAAATTCAGAAACAAAAGTGGAGACATTTCAACAGATGTTTAAGAAGAAGAAAGGAAGAAAAAGAATACTATGAACAACTGTACACTAACAAATGGGATAACCTAGAGGAAACAGATAAACTCGCACAAGTATGTTATCTACAAACATTGAATCAGGAAGAAATAGAGAGCCAAAACAAATTAAGAACAAATTAAAGAGGTCAAAACCGTAATTAGAAACTTCCCAACAAAGAAAAGCCTAGGCCTAGAGGGCTTCATGGCTCAACTCTACCAACATTCAAAGAATTAATGCCAATGTTTTAAAACTCCTCCAAAAATGGGAGCAGAATGGAACACTTCTTAACTCATCTTACAGGTCCAGCATTTCCTTGATACTAAAACCAGACAAAGATATCACAAAAAAACTCTAAGCCAATATGTTTGGCAAACACTGATGCAAAAATCCTCAATTCAACATTAGCAAACAGAATTCAACAACATGTCAAAAATATTATAGTGCACTCTGATCAAGTGAGATTTATTCACATCATACAAGGCTGATTTGACATATGCAAATCAATCATTGTGACATGTCACACTGACAGGCTGAAAGATAAAAACATGATCATCTCAACTGATGAATGAAAAGGAATCAATAAAGTCCAACCTTTTTTTTTTCTTTTTAAATAACACTGCCAATGGTTTAGGTAGGGTTAAAAACTCCTCAACATAGTAAAGGCCATTTATGAAAAGCCACAGTTTCTCATGATGTTAGCACATCAGAATCAATGTGTGAAAAACTGAAAGCTTTTCCTCTAAAATCCAGTACAAAGCAAGAATAACCACTTTCTTGCCACTACTTTTATCAACACTATAGTAGAAGCATTAGCCACAGAAATCAGTGAAGAAAAAGAAATAAGAAGTTATCCAAATTAAAAAGAAAAATGTAAAATTATCTCTTTCTGCAAATAACATGATTTTATATTTATAAATCTCCAAAAACTACACCAAAAATTTGTTAGAACTAATAAACTAGAGATTAGTACAGGTGCAGGATACAAAATCAACATCCAAAAATCAGTTTCATTTCTATAAAAAAAGATAGTGCAGCAAAAAATCTATCAAGTTAACAATCTGATTTATAATAGCATCCAAAACCAAGACCCAAAACAAAGAAACAAAAAAACACAAATTAAAAATCCTTAGAAATAAATTTAACAAAGTAAATGAAAGATATTTACACTGAAAACTATAAAACATTGATGAAAGAAGCTAAAGAAAACACAAATAAGTGGAAAATATCTCATGTTCATGAATCGGAAGACTTAAAATTGTTAAAAATGTCCATACTATCCAAAGCAATATGTTAATCCAGTGCAATCCCTATTAAAATGCCAAAGGCTTTTTTCATATAAATACAAAAACAATTCTAAAGTTTATATGAAATGACAAAAGTCCTTTAATAACCAAAGAAATACTGAAATCAATCAATAAATAAATAAAGTTGGAGGCATCACAATTTCTGACTTTAAATTATATTACAAAGCTATAGTAATCAAAACAGCACATGGATGGCAAAAGAAAAAAAAAGTCATAGATCAGGGGAAAAGAATAGAAAGACCAGAAATAATTCCAAACATGTATGGTCAAATATATATATTTTTTAAAAGGTACCAAGAGAACACATTTAGACTGGATGTGGTAGCACATGCCTGTAATCCCAGCAGCTTGGGAGGCTTAGGCAGGAGGATCACAAGCTTAAAACCAGCCTCAGTAATTTAGTGAGGCCCTAAGCAACTTAGCGAGACCTTGTCTCAAAATAAAAAAATAAAAAGGGGTGGGAATGTGGCTCAGTGGTTAAGTGCCACATGAATTCAATCCTCAGTACAAGATAACAATAATAATAATGATAATAATAATAACAAAATACAAGAACATATTGAGAAAAGAATAGCCTCTTCAATAAACAGTACTGGGTCCAGCAGTTCTGGAGGCTGAGGCAGGATGATCTGGACAAAACTAGCCTAACCAACTCAGTGAGACCCTGTCTCTAAATAAAATACAATATAGGGCTGGGGATGTGCTCAGTGGTCAAGTGCCCCTCAGTTCAATCCCTGGTACCCAAATAAATAAATAAACAAATAGTACACTAGAGAAACTGGATTTTCACATGCAAAAGAATAAAATTGAACCCTTATCTTACACCAGACACAAAAAGTCAATTTTAAATGATTAAAATGCCTAAATGTAATGCCTGAAACTATAAAATTCCTAGAAGAAAACACAGAGGGGAAACTCCTTGATGTTAAAGTTGGCAATGATTTTTTTTTGTATCATAACACAAGCTCAGATAACCAAGGAAAAAATAAATAAATGAGGAATTAACAAACTAACCAGCTTATCACAGCGAAGCAATCAATCAACAAATTGAAAAGGCAACCTGTAGACTGGGAAGAAATGTTTGCTAACCATATTTCTGATAATGGTTGACATCTAAAGTTTATAAAGAACTCATACAAATCAGTAGCTGGAAAACATGTAAGCTAATTTAAAAAATGAGTAGGATATCTAAATAGACATTTATACAAATGAGAAATAAAAATGGTTAACATGTTAACGAAAAGAGATCTTCAACATTACTAATCATCAGGGAAATGTAATCAAACCACCATGAAATATGACATCATACCAGTTGGGATAGCTGTTAACCAGAAAGAGATAAAAAGTTGGGGAAAGGGAACCCTTATACACCTTTACTGGGAATATAATCCATGCAGCTACTAAAGAAAGCATCACAATGGTTCTTGAAGAAATGATAAACAAAATGATCACATGATCCAGGAATCCTTCTTCTAGGTATGTGTCCAAAGGAAGTGAAATCACCACCTCATAAAGGTCTTCTTTCTTTCCGCAGCAAACTGTCTGGAAAGAACAGAATGATCCATTTCTGAATGATCAGGTGACATTGCAGAGAAGCTCTGAAATGAGAACTACAAAATGAGATTTGCATCACAACCTATGACAAACACAAAGTCCCATTTAAGGAAGCAGGTAGGAATTGTGTGTGTGTGTGTGTGTGTGTGTGTGTGTGTGTGTGTGTTTAAGAACTGTTTATGAAGATTTCAAATCCAAACCAATGGCATTTTGGGAAACAACATATGAAATTTTATGCAAGGAATTGAAGAGATCTCTAGTATTGTAGAGAAAAAGGTCAAGTGAGTTTGTATATAATGTCCCATGAACATCAGGTCAAGATCAGTTTTAGAATGGCTTGCGTTCTGATGCTCACCTAAAAGTTATGCATATCAATATGCCACCAAAGTTCACATTCTAGCCCTGTGGCATATTACCTCTGTGCCTCATCCCCTCCAGAGAAGGATATCTGAAATGTTCTGCTTTCCTTCATAATCAAAATTCCCATTTCAGGCCAAACACCATCCACAAAGTGTTTGGCACATGTTGAACATTAGTCAGTACCACTATTCCTCTCCTCAGGCCACAGGAGAATATTCAGGTTGACACTCTTTGTTAAGTGATATGGCTACCTTAGAGCCATCTGGCTCTGTGGAAAATCTTTGTTTTTTTCTGTTGGGCAGGCTGTCTCCTCTTAAATCCCCAAAATAAATCACAAGCAACACAATTTGTTGTTGTTTGAATGCATGTGATTAAAGGAAAGATTTATCTTCAGAGAAATATTCATAGATTTTCCTTCTTCTTCTTCTTCTCCTCCTTCTCCTTCTCCTTCTCCTTCTCCTTCTCCTTCTCCTTCTCCAGAAGGCTGACCCATTAGCCAGGACTACTGCCATCTATAAGTGAAGCCTGGGACAGGTGCTATGTGATTGTGGACAAGCCACAATCTCACCCAGAATGAGACTGGATCAACTGAACAGCTTTTGCTGGGGGACTCCCATGAGGCAGCCATGGCCCCACATGCTGGTGGGAAGGAGAACAGAAGCCCAGTGATGAAGAAATCCAAGGCCTCATTGTCAGGGAGCTCACAGCCAGGAAATGGAGTGCCCTGTTTTCCGTCATAATCAAAATCCCCATTTCAGGCCAATAGTCAAGAGCCACTCTTTAGGGATAATGCTAGAGTAAGTTGTGAACCCCACCCTGAGAACTCACTGGAGCAAAAATTGCCACAATGAGTGAAGGGCCAAATGACACTGAATGTTATTATCTTAACATTATGACAAAGCTGTAAGCAAAGTTAATCCAAAATAGGAAAGCAATGGACACTGGCTTTGCACATTATTTTTAAAAACACAGCTTTTTAATTATACAAATAATCATATTAAGTGTGGAATAATTTTGAAATGTGGGGGACAGGAAAATGAAAATCACTACATTACTGCTATCTGAGAATATGTGCTTCTGACCATGGCTCTATCTCTCCACCTTCATTTTCTCAAAAGTGGAATAATGACATCCAATCTGCTCTGCAACCTGCTCTGAACTTAAATTAATTTTCCACATTTATATGAGTAACTAAATCCCTATGCTGTCATTTTTCTGAATGCAAAAGGATTCAGTTCGTATGAACCATGGTCTGATTATTCTAAATAACCCACAAAAATACCCTATCTGTATCTGTTTCTGGCTAAACGTTTGTGTATATCCTTATTTACTTAGAAATAATTCCTAGAAATTGCATTGCTGAGCAGACACATTTTATGCTTATTGCCAAACTAATAAGCTTTTTTGATAATCTGCTTTGTTGACAATAAAAACCAGCATGATACACAGGAGCTTATTTCTTCACAGCATGTCACAGATCTGCTCCCACAAGTTACCATTCTGACTTCAGATGACTCACTTTAACAAATTCACATGTATCGTAAAGATTTTATCATGTTTTCTTGCTAATAGGCATGAAAAATCTTGTCATTTTACCACATCAAGTTTTCAATAAATGACTTGGGATATAAGATACCTATGACAATCAGCATGAACCTTAGTAATACTTAGAGAGAAATTGGAATGCAGGAGGGGAAGAAAAAAGAATATTAATTAAGATACGTAGTATCACATTCTCTGAATTATTGAAATCCTTAACAAGAAGCACTACAGGCCTTGAAACCTTTAACACAAATTAAGATCTCTTTCCCTTGAAAGGCATATGGTTCAGTGGTGAGGACTCCGCAGGGTGTGGAAACATGGGGCTTTGGGTCTTATTCCATACCTTAAAGCTGTGTGAAGAAATTTGAGCAGATCCATTAAATTTCCCATCTGGAACCAGATGAAAAAGCTTGCCAGTTCTGCCTCATGTGATATTATAATTTCCAGAGAAGAGTTTTGTTAAATTAAGGGGTTATGATTAAGACCAACTGGCATAAGGGCTTGGATTTGGTTATCCTCCAGAAGTGATTAATGCTCAACTTGTTTAATTAGTTTTTCTTTCAGTGATTTGAAAAGCGACTTTCAGGAGGATTCTGGAACATGATTATACTTGGTGTTGGCTGTGAGCAGTGGTGCCGGGGTTATGACCCATTTGCCTTCACATGCCCAGAGCTTTACCCTTCACAACTACCTAGAAAAGTCAAGATAATGGAGAAATGATCACTAGGTAGGGCCAAGTATGAAAATAAAGGCCACCATGCGGTTTCACTAGAAGCTTGAGGCATTGGGTTATTTTAATACCACAAATGATTCTCAGTTTTGCATTTATTTCATAGCTACCTCTGTGGGCTACAAACAACGGAGGTAAGTAAACTCCACAGGTATTTTGGTCACACTCTCCTGATGAGCATGATTTTTCCTTTAACTGCCAACACCAAAAGGATCTCTCCATCTTGTCATGGAGAAACCAGCAGCTAGGAAAAAGAAAGGTCTCAAAACTGACGAGTAATGTAGGATGGGAAGTCAGAGGGAGCTGGGATCAGTGCTAGAAAAGAAGAAAGCTCAGGCAGTAGGAGAGAGAAACAGAAGTTGTCAGCTCCTGGTCCTGTTCCAGTCCACACATTTGTCTACACATTTTCACTCATTATGTGTCATCTTCATTTTAAAGGCAAGAAAATCAGGGTTCAGATATGAGTCACTTTTAGATGCCTACATACTTATTCAACAGGTGTTTGAAGTAGGGTTTTCTGCTTTTCTTATGCCAAATATGAAACTCTATTCTCTCCCAGAGTCAGAATCTAGCGTCCTTAAAATCATGAACTTCATTGATAGTCAAGGCAGAGCTGGGGTTATGTCAAATGTAAATATAAATATCAATGATGACAATAATAAACATTTACTCAGCACTATATGCTAGGCACTGGTTCAAGCACTAAGCTGTTTTTAATAAGATTGGGTAGGAAGTGAACAGAGGGGGGGATAAGAATGTGAAAGACAGTGAAAAGAAGTTGACATAAATTTCCTATGTATGTATATGAATACAAGATTGGGATCCTAAATAGAATAAGATATATTCCATGCATGTATAATTTTATCAAAATGGACTCTTCTGCCATGAATAACTAAAAAAAAATAAGAAAAAATATAGGGTATGACATGGTACCTTAATAAAACTTTATTAGAATTTTCAATGATTCAAGCTTCTTTCTGATTCACATTATATGTCCATTTTTGATTGGCTTTGTTATTTTTTACTGCCTGGCAGATGTAGAGAAGTATTAAATCACACATTGTCTCTTAAAGCACTCACCTGGAGGTGACACAAAACCAGATGCCATGGGCCCACTGGACTCGCAAGTCCCTACTTGATTGCGAGGGGAGAGATGTACCTGGGAAGCAGAGTCAGATACTAGGTGACACGCAATGACTACCTGCATGTGTAATGTCCTTTGCTTCTCCCAAAACTATTTTACAGAATAGGAAATGAGGTGGGGAAAGATTTGGGGACCTGTTGTAAATCACACACAACTCATATAGATAGAGCTTAGCCTTGATTCCAGGCAATTTGACTCCAAAGTCTGCATGCTTTTTATTATTTATTTTTTTAAAATTAATGAATAACAATTATAATATTTATCAAGTAGGTCATGATTTTTTTTTTGTATCAGGGATTGAACTCAGGAACACACAACCACTGAGCCATCCCCCGCTCCAGCCCTAATTTGTATTTTGTTTAGAGACACAGTCTCACTGAGTTGCTTAGTGCCTCACTGTTGCTGAGGTTGGCTTTGAATCCACGATCCTCCTGTCTCAGCCTCCTGAGCTGCTGGGATTACAGGTGTGCACCACCATGCCCAGCTGGCATGATTTTTTTGAAACATGTATACATGATGGAATGGCTAAATCAATATAACTAATGTATGAATCACTTGTTTGTTATGAGAAACTTAAAATCTAGCAATTTTCAAGTAAATAATACATAGTTATTAGCTACAGTGTCTGTTAGCCAATGGATCTCTTGAACTTACTTCTCCTATTTAACTGAATATTTGTATCCTTTTATCAACATGTCCCCAATCTCTCAACCTCACCCCATCAGCCCCTGGTAAGCACCATTCTTCTTTCTGCTTATACGATTCTATCTATAAATGAAATTACATTATTTGTCTTTCTGTGGCTGGCTATTTCACTTAGCATAATGTCCTCTAGTTCCATATGGTTGTATCACAAATTATAGATATATCCTTTGTTTTAATAACTGCATAGTATTCTGTTGTGTTTATACACTATGTTTTCTTTTTAAATGTATTATTATTATATTATGGTGAATGGTAACTATATAACAATTAATTAAAATTACAAATTAATGTTTCATTGTGACATTTCCATATATTCTTATAATGCTTTGATAGTATTCACTCTCCCTATTGTCCTCTATTGTCCACCATCCTTTCCACCCTTGTCTCTTTTCTTTTCATTGACAGGCTCCCTTCTACTTTCTTTTTTTAAAATTAATTTTATTATTTTTTAAAAAATACACGACAACAGTAGAATGCATTACAATCCTTATTACACATATAGAGCACAATTCTTTGTATCTGTTTGTATATAATGTATGTTGACACCCAATTTAAATCTTCATACATGTACTTTATATAATGATGACCATCACATTCCACCATCTTTACTAATTCCCTTCTCCTTCCCTTTCCCTCCCACCCCCCTTCCCTATCTAGAATTAATCTAATCCTCCCATGCTCTCCCTCCCTACCCCACTATGAGTCACCCCCCCCCCTTATATCAGAGAAAACATTGGGCATTTGTTTTTTTGGATTGGCTAACTTCACTTAGCATTATCTTCTCCGATGCCATCCATTTACTTGCAAATGCCATGATTTTGTTCTTTTTAAATACTGAGTAATATTCCCATTGTGTATAAATGCCACATTTTTTATCCATTCATCCACTGAAGAGCATCTAGGTTGGCTCCATAGTTTAGCTCTTGTGAATTGTGCTGCTATAAACATTGATGTGGCCTTCTTTTAAAAATTTAATTATTATATTTTATAGTTTCTTATAGGAGATTAAACTTGCCATACTTTCTGAAACTGCCATATTTTGGTAAACATTATGATCTCCAGTTTCATTCATTTTCCTATAAATTACATGATTTCATTCTTCTTTGTGGCTGAATAACAAACCGTCTATTGTGTTTGTATACCATGTTTTCTTTATCTTATCTATTGATGGACATCTAAGAGGATTTCATTACTTGGCTCTTATAAATAGTGCTGTGATAAACATGGGCGTGCAGGTATCTCTTTTGCATGCTGATTCTGATGCCTTTAGGTCAGTGTACTCAGGAGTATTGTAACTGGATCATACATAGTTCTATTTTTAGTATTTAGTACTCTTCAATAGTGACTGTGCCTTCCCACTGACAGTGTGTAAATGTTTGTTTTCTCCCACATCCTTGACAACATCATTTTTCTGTTGTTGTTTTTTTGTGTGTGTTTTTGATTATAGTCATTCTCACTGCAGTGAGATGGAATCCCAATGTAGTTTTGATGTGCATTTCTCTGATGGCTAATGGGGTGAGCATTTATTCCATATAACCACCAGCCATTAGTTTTTTGAGAAGTGTCTGTTCAGCTCATTTCCTCGTTTATTGACTGGGTTACTTGTTCTTTTTGTGTTAATTTTTTGAGTTGTTTATATATTCTGTATATTAATTGTCTCTCAAATGAATAGCTGGAAAAGATTTTCTCTTAGTCTGTGGGCTGTCTCTTCACTCCGTTGATTGTTTCTTTGGCTGTGCAAAAGCTTTTTAATTTTCTGTAATCCTGTATGCCAGTTCTTGACAGTATTCACTGAGCTATTGGAGGGATTTAGGAAGTCATTGTGCTAATATCTCAAAAGGCTTCCCCTATATTTTCCTCCAGTAGTTTCAAAGTTTCAGCTCTTACATTAAGGTCTTTGGTCAATTTTTTTCTTTATTTTAGTACAAAGTGAGAGACAGTGATCTAGTTTCAGTTTAGTACAGGTAGATTTCCAGTTTCCCCAGCACTATTTGTTGAAGAGCCTATTTTTTCTCCAATTTGTGTTTCGGATCCTTTAACTCAGATGGCTGGCTGGGCACAGTGACACATGCCTGTAATCCCAAAGGCTTGGGAGGCTGAGGCAGGAGGATTCAAGTTCAAAGCCAGCCTCAGCAACTTAGTGAGGCCCTCAGCAACTCATCAAGACACTGTGTCCAAATAAAATATAAAAAGGCTGAGGATGTGGCTCAGTGGTTATGTGCCCCTGGGTTCAATCCCTAGTACCCTAAACAAACAAACAAACAAACAAACAAACAAATTAGATGCATAGTTGTAGATGTTTGAATTTGCTCCTGAGTTCTTTATTCTATTCCTTTAGTCTACAGGATTATTTTTATGCCAATACCAAACTGATTTTTTCTGATGGCTCTATATGGTATATTTTGAAATCAAGTACTGTAATGACTTCAACATTATTCTTTCTGCTAAAGATCGCTTTGCCTATTCAGGATTTGGGGGATTTCCATTTGATTTTTAATTTTTTAAAAACTTATTCTTATTAGTTATACATATAGTAGAATGTATTTTGACATATTATACATACATGGAGTATCACTTCTCATTCTTCTGGTTGTATATGATGTAGACTTACATTGGTTGCGTGATCATATATGCACATAGGATAGTAATGTCCTATTGATTATACTATCTTTCCTATTCCCATTTCCCCTCCCTTTACTTCATTCTCTTTATCTAATCCAAAGTACTTCTATTCTTCACTAACCCTCCAAATCCTTATTGTGATTTTAAGGGTTTTATTTTTTCCTAGTTCTCTGAAGAGTGTCATTGACATTTTAGTGGAGAATTTCATTTAATCTTTAGATTGTATGGCCATTTTAATCCAGTCTATGGATATTTTTATTTTCTTCTTCAATTTCTTTCTTCAATGTTTTTTTAATTTTCATTTTTGAGGTCTTTACTTCCTTGGTCAGGTTTATTCCTAGGTATTTTTTAGGTTATTGTGAATGGAATTGTTTTCCTCATTTCTTTCTCTGTGGCTATATTCTATTTTTTTATACCCATGTATGTGTTGATGGACACTTAGGTTGATTCCATGTCTCGGCTATTGTAAATAATATTGCAATGAACATGAAGGCATATATTACAATTTGCACTGTACCATCACACATTACTGTCTCTCTAGCTACTCTGGACTGAAAACCAACCATGAACTAACCATGAACTCACCATTTACAGAACCTTTACTCCTCTCTATCCTACAAATTTTCTTCATCACATTTTACCAAGAACCATGACACTATTAGGACAGTGGATAATTTATTCCATCCTCCCTAGGCAATAGTCAAAAATTGAATCTTAGCTTGTCTGACTCCAAAGCCTGTATCTATTGTCTTTACCTTATAAAATTCCTGGGAGACCTAGCACATCTCTAGTCTTAATAAATGTTACATGAGTACCTACTTTTCACAAGATACAGGAAACTGAAGGTTTTCTCATCTTAGCTTGCGATGGGCAGTTATTTAAATATATATCTTCATAGCACAAAGAAAGAAGAGGCCAGACATAAGGCAATCGCCAGCCCATATGATACCTCCATGAGGTTTAGAAAAACACCTGTAATCCCAGCATCTCAGGAGGCTGAGGCAGGAGGCTCAAGAGTTCAAATCCAGCCTCAGCAATTTAGCAAGACCCTAAGCCACTTAGCGAGACCCTGTCTATAAACAAAATATAAAGATGCTCTAGGAATGTGGCTCAGTGGTTCAATGCCCTTGGGTTCAATCCCTGGTACAAAAAAAAAAAAAAACAACCTTCAAATCAACAAAAAACAAACAACAATAATTACAAAGTAGCAACAAAAAATAAATAAAAAGAGAAAAACACTTCTTTCTCAGCTCACCTAACTTCTATTTCTTATACAGTGCATGGATAGAATAAGATCCTCTACTGCCACCTGCTAGAGAATTGTTGTAAAACACATACAAGTCTATGATAACTAACATTGTACATGGTGTCCCTGAAGGATATGCACAAACATTTGCATGGGTAGTTTGACCATGCTCACCAAAGGGCTCCTGGTTCTTCCTTTTTATTTTCCCATGCTGGATTTCATTTGCATTTTACTATTCTAAGAAGCACAGAAGCAGCTTTGCTGTCCTGATAAAATAGAACTGGACAGAAATAATTTGTCAATCTCTCCCATGAGAAAAGCTATGAAAATCTAAGAACATGCAGTCTTCCTATCCCTTTTCCATAGTAAGAGAGAAGCAATTTGCAATCTACACATGACTAATAGTCTTCACCTTTGTCATTTCTGCCTGGTGGACTTCACAAGTGACACCATCAACTCTGAGCATTTGGATAATTTTCTGTGTAGTACTTGCCTCCACATCCTGTGTGCCTTATTCTGAGGGCACAATTCTTCTCTAAGAGCAAGAGCTGAAAGCAATTGGAGAATTGGGATGCATAACACACATGCTGTTTGCCACATCAGTGAGCTCTCTTCTAATTGCTACTTATCCATTCATTAATCTTAGCTGAGTTGCTGTTACCAAACTAGTCTCTATACCAGATGTTGATATACAGCAATGAAGAAAACTTTACCTGCATAGTTAACTTGTGTTTATTTGCTAGATCAATAGTTTTTGCAAGTAGAAACACTATCTTAAGTTTTTCCTCTGCAACCCCACACTTGTGCCTAGAATAGCTCCAATATAGTCAGATATGCAAAATGAGATTATATTTTTAGCATAGCATGATTCTAAAAATAAATCTTGCAAGTGACCCAGTGTCTTGTAGGTGCTACCTTATATGTGTTACTGAATGGCCAAACTGAAGTCAATCTTCACCGGTGTGTTAGTCAACTTCCATAACTGTGACAAATTCCTCAACTTATGAGGAGTCAAGATTTATTTTGGCTCACAGTTTCAAAGCTTGCAGTTCACAGTCACTTAGTTACATTGTTTTTGGGGCCTGTGGAAAGGCAACACATCATGTTGGGGAGTGTGTAGTGGAGCAAAACTGTTCATTTCATGGTGGCGGAGAAGCAAAGAGAAGAGAGAAGGAGCTAAGGTTCTAATAACCCCTTTGAAAACACACCTCCAATGACCTAACTTCCTCCAAGATTCGGTTACCTACCAATATTGTCATTGGCTGGCTGCCAAGCCCTTAGCAAATGGGCCTTTGGGGGATCTTTAAACCATAACATCTAGTCTCCTGGTTTCAAAATACAAAGACATTATTTTAACCCAACCATTTATCAAATATTCAAACTTTGTGGGAGAATTTAAATGACGGTATGTTGCTATAAACTTACAACATTAATACTAGTACTTAGAATTTATTGAGAAACTCCTATATATAACAGCTTCATTGATCCAGACTTACTAGAAGTAAGTTAGAACCAAAAAAAAATATTGTTATTGCCCTTTAGACCAGAATGTGTTGTACATCTTGATATTAACTAAGTATTTGACAATAGTATCCATATCTTGATGGATAAGCTAATTTCTTAGGTAGGATAGTAGACCCTTAACTAAATCACTAAAGTGTATCGACTACCAGATCTGTGTCAAATTGATAAGTTATCTTTAGCTGTGGGTTATTGGTGTACATTGTTTAATACTTTCATCAGAAGCTCAAGTGAAGATCAGTTTGCAGCTGCCATAGCCACAGAAGATAGAGTCAAGTTTAAAAAAAGATGTCATTGACAGATGAGAATGAGGAGCTACAGAAAAATAAAATCAAATGTATTAGGAAAAAATGGAATAGCCTGTATTACAGGAAGTCACTTCTGAGTTACATAGGATTTCTGGCTTGGTGATGACTCATGTGAGGAATGAATGAGATTTTAGAGAAATGAAACCTCAGATGAACAAATCCTGTGACGAGGCATGCCAAAATAGAACAATTGAAATCTAGCTACCAAATTAAATGTGGCAATAGTTCCACTGCTTTGTCTGTGGGTATTAGTACAGCTAGAATTGTATTACCTCTCTTAATGCATTTTTACATTCTAAGTACATTTACAGCTATTGAAAATTTTACCATGAGTGCCATAGTCATACATAGTAATATTCTCAGTGGCTTTAGAAAATTGAAAGTCTCTCTTTAAAAAAAATCATCTAATTTTATTTTTTTATTTTTAATAAATATATGTAAAAGCACAAAATTGTACAAATTAATGGGGCACTCTAATGTTCGCGCGCACACACACACACACACAATGTATATATTGTGTAATGTTTAAATCAGGCTAATCATGTTTATGTCCTCAAACATTTATCATTTGTTTACAGTAAAAACTTTCAAAGTCTTTTCTTTTAGCTTTTGAAATATACAGTACATTACTGTTAGATAGTCACCATACTGTGCAATGGTATATGAGAAATCCTTGCTCCTATCTAGCTGTAACTTAGTACAAAATGAATAAACTTCCCTTATCTTTGCCCTACCTCCACTTTACTTGGCCTCAGATAACACCATCTGTTCTCAATATCTATGTGATCAACTTTTTAGATTCCAGATATAAATGAGATCATGCTGTCCTTGTCTTTCTGTGCCTGGCTTATTTCACTTAGTACTTCCATCAATGTTGTCAGAAATGATAGGATTTCATTATTTTTATGGCTGAAGAGTATTCTATCATATATGTACCACCTTTTCATTAATAACTTATCAGCTGATGGATAGAACTATCCAAATAATTCAAAATAAATATTCAATTTCTGAAAATATTAGAAGAGTTTTCTCCCCTTCACATTCATCATTTTAAGATGACTTTTGTTAGTTCTGTTAACTGACAAAATGGTGAAGGATGGAAAATTCCCTTCATAAAAGTAAAAATGAAATTAGTTTATGGTGAGTTCCTTGGAACTCATTCAGGAAACTCAGACAAACATCCTTGGATAAATCATTTTGCTGCAAGCAGGACATTTTACTTCAAGGATGATATTAACAGAGAGAGTGTGACACAGATAGATGATAGGGAATTTGAAAAAACACCTCATGTAGAAACCTAGACTATCCAAGGAGTAATAAATACTAATGAAAGATATAAACATGGGGCTGGATTATTAAACTAAACTGACTTGATCTTTATAAATTGTTCATTTTCCAGAAGAGGAAACTAAGTTCTGAGTAGCTTGTTCAATTTCCCCCAAAACAGAACTAGCTAGGGACAGATCTGGATCTAATGTGATCCTAAGCCACAAGCCTCTGCTTTCTCACTTTATTAATATTATGTCTTTTACTCAATGCAAGCCCACTCTCATAGCCAGAAAGAAAATGAGTTTCTTCCCTCCATAAGCTCATGTAAATGCACATCCAGCATCTATCATTTTCACTGGTTTTCTTTACTCTAAAGAAGAATCTTGTACATATGTAATCCATGTATTCTGTCTATCTCCAAATAGCAGAATTAGGATCAAGGAGAGGAAATTCCGAGACAACTGAGATCTGTAATACAAATAAATACATAATAACAAGACCTTTTCTGAAATGAGGTAGATTGCCTCTTAGAGGAGATTTCGATACTGTGTATACTCTGAAGAGAATCTTTGGATTTTAGGAGACTCTGTGGGGTAATTCACAAGGTCCTTTCCAACTCTAAATTTGTGTGCTCTCATGGTTATGACTTCCAGTGCCAGCTTACTGTTGGAATATCCATCCATACATGTGGCTTCACCTTTCCCGTGAAAGTTCCTCTTCTTCCAATTCCAAAAGTTTTTGTTTTCAAACTCTATGTGAATCAATGTTGAAATGATGGGGCAAACTTCTTGTTCCTTGAAATGAAGCTACTTATGGAATATATAAACTAGTCAAGGCCTCCAAGAATGTTTAAGTTCAGGGTTTTTTTTTCAATGTATATAGATGCTTTCCTATTCTGGTAATAATGTATGATCTTTGTGAGAAATGTGAGGTAGAGTTTCAACAAAGAGCAATGTGTTTCTAATGATCCATATACTTTCTTCTTCCCAGGAGATGTTATCCTTCTTGTGCATTTGGGAGCAAGCCAATTCACCACATTTTTTTTTCTTTTTTTTCTCCCCTTGTTTTCGGGGTTGAACTACTGAAATTTTGCCACTCTTTTTATTTTGGGCAAAAATAACAAGAGGAAAATGCTCCAATTATTTTTATTCAGTTTTGTATTATAGGATTGTAGAGTAATAGTTTCTTGTAGTTAAAAGAATTTGGGATCAAGGTTGAGAGAATATTCCCTCAAAAATGATATTTCATAGTTTATACAATATAAACAAATAGTTCTAGAATAAATTCAACAGAATATACATTATGATACCAGTTGGTATAGAAGAAACTGTATCTACCCCTCAATGTTCATAGCATAAATCTCTATTACACGAGACCCCCACTCACAGAGGAGATGGTGCCCCCAACCTCACAGAGGGGGATCTTCCTCTTCCAAATTGGGGAATCAAAAAAGACTATATAGAATATATGATATAGGTTCTGGTCAAAACAGGGAAATGTTGGTCAAAGGGTGAAAACTTAAAACTGAATGATGAACGAGTTCTAGAGATCTAATATACAGTATGGCTGGGGTGGATTTATTTAATCTGATTGTGGTAATCATTACAAAATGAAAACATATGTCAAAGCATCATTCTATACACATGGAATATATTTATTTTTGTCAATTGAATAGTTAAAATTTATAAATTAAATATTTTAAAAAATAAAATGATGGTATAAACCATCATTATTGTTAAATAATCTGCTCTAATACAAAAGAGATATGAAACTAAAATATTCCCAAAAGTGTACAGAAAGAGCCACCAAAGGAAAACATAAACAACAAAAGTCAACTGTAATATAACAAATTGCATTTAACAACTGATTAATATAAGAATTGAGTAGTAATAATTGACAATGTTTGTTTCACACTCTGTACATGAGAGACAATTAGGGGACAGAGAATAGTCTGGACTTGCCTATAAACCTTTATGAATCTGAGATAATTTTCCAGATTTGCATGACTCATATTCTTTGAGAGCATTCTATTCTTTCTGGCCCAGACCTTGCTGAATCCAGACTTGTGTGTGCCTTCTCTCCTTCACTTTGGGCACATTTTTCCTTCCCCTGCTTTCCTGTGGGAACACACAACCTCAAAATCTCAGTGGTTTACAGTAATGAACAGATATTTCCTATCTGGATTATATATCTGTGGCTCTGACTCATGTCCTCCGTTGCTCCAGGGTCTAGGTAGAAGGAGCTACCCAACTCTTGGGAAATGCCATATTCACGTTGCAGTGAAAGGTCTGCTTGTGTCGTGGGAAGGATGGGAATGTTGAAAGAAAAAGTAGGTCCCTCAGTTCCTGTGTCCCAATCAGGCAGGATTATTGGTGGCGCGCGCATGTGCGTGCGTGTGCCCGTACACACACACACACACACACACACACGAACCACAAGTGGGTGTGCACATTAAAGATTTACTGAAAGCAAAATTTCACTCGGCATAGACATCAAATGGTACAATCTCCAGCATGAGAACGACACTGGTTTTCCCCAGGGGATCTATCTATGCACCCCTTTAGTTTCCGGTTTTGTCAGGCCTCAGAACCCTGTTAATACCAACCAAGCTGGTGTGTTGATAGGTTCCTTTTCAGTGCTCAATTTTGGTGGTGATATTGACTAATTGGTTATGTTTCAAGGCTTGTTTTGCATGTGGGGAGGTAGTGGGGGTCTTTGTTCTGCCCTTGCAGTTTGTAGGTCCCCTGTGATCAGGGCTGAGACATCATCTTGTTCTCTTGAGAGAGGTGGTTGCACATCCAATCTTTTTATTATTATTATTATTATTATTATTATTATTATTATTTAGTTGTAGATGGACACAATATCTTGATTTTATTTTTATGTGGTGCTGAGGACTGAACACAGTGCCCCATGTGTGCTGGATGAGCACTCTACTACTGAGCATACCCCCAGCACCTGCACATTCTCTCTTATTGAGAAATCTGATTTTATTTCCTCTATGACTGTGTCCCTGTCACTTCCCATCATTCCTTCTAATTCCTATCTATCCCAACTATCCAGTGGACCTTGCACACTGCCACTTCTGGTCCTATTTCATCTGCCCCAGCCAGCCACCGTGGGGCCTCTGAGATCTCATTTGTAGGGTTTATTGCATATCACACATCAATGGGAGGAGAGTGAGCAGCTGGGAGTGATTAGACTAGCTACCACAGCTGTATGCCTTTCTCCTTGCCAAATGGGTTCTTACCACAAGTGTTCTCACCCCCCAAAAGTGTAAGAATGTGAATTAATGCATATGTTAATTAGCTCAATTTAATCATTCCACGATGAACACATTTCAAGTCATCATGTTGTTTACTATAAATATATGATATTTTGTCAATTAAAAATAAAATATAATTAATAAAAATTTAAAAAAACTTATTTAATCCTGGAAAGTTGATTTTCCATGTCAGTTTTAAGATAAAAGTTTTGTTACTTCTTTTCAACTCTTATATAGCAAACTTTTAAACTTTTGGAATGATTTTGAATTTATAGAAAAGTTCCAAATAGTGTTGGGGTTATGGCTCAGTGGCAGAGCACTTGCCGGGCATGGGTGAGGTACTGGGTTCGATTCTTAGCACCACATAAAAAACTAAACAAATAAAGGCATGCTGTTCCTCTACAACTATGATTTTTTTAAAATTTATTGAGACATGATTTGTATTCCCAGCTATTTTTGTTTATTTTTGGTATCTAAAGTGACTTGGTTTCGCTTGTGATTAGATTTTCCTGTCGTGTAATATCTCCCTCTGCTGATTTTCATCATTTTTTTTCCATTTCCTCTTCTTGGAATATTTTGCTGAGGATGTTCTCTAGTGCAGGCTTTCTAGTTGTAAATTCTTTTAACTTTTGGTTATCATGAAAGGTTTTTATTTCATCATCAAATCTAAAGATTAGTTTTGCTGGATATAAGATTCTTGCTTGGCATCATTTTCTTTCAGAGCTCGTTATTCCACATTTTCTTTCAGAGCTTGTTGTTCCAGTCTCCTGGGTTGAAAAAGCTGTTGAGATACAAATTGGTCTCCCCCTATATGTGATCTGACTCCTTTCTCTTGTGGCTTTTAAGACTCTATCCTTATTCTGTATGCTAGGCACTTTCATTATAATGTGCCTTGGTGTAGATCTGTTGTAATTTTGTACATTTGGTGTCCTGTAAGCCTCTTGAATTTGGTTTTCTAATTTGTTCTTCACACTTGGGGAATTTTCTGATATTATCTCATTGAAGAGATTGTGCATTCCTTTGGTTTGAAACTCTGTGCCTTCCTCTATCCCAATAACTCTTAGATTTGGTCTTTTGATGCTGTCCATAATTCTTGGATGTTCTGTTCAGAGTTTCTTACAATCTCTATAGTGTGATCAACTTTATTTTCCAAATTGTATACTTTGTCTTCATTATCTGATGTTCTTTCTTCCAAGTGATCTAGTCTGTTAGTTATGCTTTCTATTGAGTTTTTATTTGATTTATTGTATCCTTCATTTCAAGGATTTCTTTTTTTTTTTTTTAGAGTCTGTATCTCTCTCTTGAAGTAATCTTTTGCTACCTGTATTTGCTCTCTTATCTCGTTGTTGGAGTGATCAATTTTTGCCTGTTTTTTTTTCTCATTTAGGTCATTCTTTAATTCACAGATTATTTTAATTATGAACCTTCTGAACTCCTTCTCTGACATTTCATCATCTTTGCTGTCCATGGGTTCTGTTATTATACTGTCCTGGTTTGTTTGAGGCACTTTCCTCCCTTGTTTTTTTATGTTGTCTATGTGTCTTCCTTTCTTGCAGTGTGGATCTGAGATATTACAGTTTCTTCTTCATTTTCTTGTAGTACCCATGCAGATTATCTATACCTCACCTTGATGTTGGGCTTCCAGAACCTGCTGGTGTTAGAGTCTGTAAATAAGTCAAAATAACACCTGGTATTTTGCCAGGGGAATGTTAGAGTTCATAAACAAGTCTGGATGGTGCCTGGCAAAATGCCAGAGGGAGTGGTTTGAAAAGTAACAAAAGTGAGCCATTAAGTGTGGAGATTCCTTATTGGTTGACTGATGTATCTAGTTTATGCTAATTAAGATAAGCTGTGCAAAATGTATAAATAACTCTGTTGTCCTACAATAAACGGCTCCCATTCCTGCTGTATCGATGTACACAAGTTATTCGTCACCCCCAGCTATTTTGCTGCAGCAGGACTGCGGCATGCTGGTGTCCCTCAATGAACGTTACTGCATCCTGGATCTGGGTCCTGTGCAAGTTGGTGTGAGTGGATCTGGGCCACTGGGCTTGACCTCCTGTGGTAATAAGGTTGGAAGTTGCGGTCCTGCACTCTGGTGGGGGTCTACCCTGCCGGGGAAGGGCAAAAATTGCAAATATAATATAGAGAGTTCCCATCCAGCTTCCCCAAAAGCCAAAACTTAGAAACCAATATTTTATTACATTACATTACTGTTAAATAAAAGCCAGTTTTATTCAGATTCCACTAGTTTTTGCACCAATGTTCTTTTTCTGTACCTGGTAGCCAACCTAGGATTCCATATTGCATTTAATCATTATGTTTCTTTGGCTTCTCCTATTCTGTGGCATTTTCTCAAGTCTTTCTTTGTTATTATGATCATTTTAGTTCTGAGGAATAGTGATCAGATACTTCGTAGTAGAATGCACCTCAATTTGGGTTTGTATTTTTTTTTAATGCTCAGACTGGAGTGATAAGTGCTGGCAAAGATTCTATCAAGGTAAAATTCCCCCTTTAGCAAAACATATCAAAGATATGTGATATCAGTATGATATCACTAGAGATGTGACACTTAGTCATTTGTTTAAAGCGGTGTTTGCTAAATTTCTTCACTGAGAAGTTACTTTTCTGCTTTCAATACTCTCTTATGGGGAGGTGAATCACTGTCTAGCTTACATACAGGGTAGAGGGCGATGATGGCATTAAAGTCCACTTCCTAGAGGAGGCAGCATACACATAAGTAATTTGGAGTTATTCTCTAAAGGTTTGTTCTTTCCATTTAACCTACTTATTTATTCAATCATTTATTCATATCAGTGCAGACTCATGTATATTTATTTTATACTTTAGGTTGTAGAACAATACTGTGCAGTTTATCTTGTTTCAGATTGGCATTTATTTCTCTTTGGCATGCCCTACTTTTTTTTTAGCATTTGTTTGCTTTCTAGAACTTCAAGATGATCCAATCAATCTTGTGCCTTTCATGAATGTCTCACCTCAGAGTACAGACTAGGGTGTTCAATATAAGGTTGAATAGCTATGGTAACAATAGAACACTATTTTAAAATTTCTTATCTCAGAGGAGGCTCTTAGAACATTTTGCCATTCAATATGAAAATGCATTGTATTTAGCTATTAAATGTAATAGAATTCTGATGAAAAAACCATTTATTTTTACTTTCTGTCTTTGAAATATGATGATACTTATAGGTAGCCACAAAAGTTTTGCTTACTTATGCTATATTTATATTTAGGCAAATTGCTTTATTGGTAGGTATTAAAATTCTATTCTTTAATTTTTAAAATGTGGAATATTTGCATTCCTCTCTATAAGTGAGTCTGGACTATAATGTTTTGTTCTTATACTATCTTGTATTTTTTCTATTTTATTCTCTCTATGTTTTTTATCCTCTAAAAAGATGGTATAAGACTAAAAGTATCTGTTCCTCAAATAGAATTTGTTAGCAAAAACAATTTTGGCACTTCCATTGAAATTGATTTCTTAGTGCTGATTTAATTGATTTAATTCTCATGCACATAATGCTTGTTATATTTTGTAATTATTTTAAGTAAGATATATTTTTCCAGGAACCAGGCAAATAAAGTTTTAAATATATTCTCCAACCTGTATTTCTTTACCATTTAAATAATTTGCTATTGCATCTATAAGCATTAAGTATTTTTTAACCCAAATATTGTTCCATTTGTGCCCTTTTCTATTTATTATAAGAGATCTTGCCTAAGAATTGTCTGTTATATTAGTTCTTTAAAATATTCAGTTTTGGTCTTTGTGTTGTATTTTATTAATATCAGCTATCTTGTATATTTTATTCACTCTAATTTCTGTCTAATCTTTTTACTTCTACCTCTTCTGAACACTATTTTATCTGCTTCACATCCTTGTGATGCTTTTATTTCTGTTTGGTTCAAAAATTCTAAGGTAGTATTAAATATATATTCACAACATATTTGTCATTCATTCTGTCAAAAATTGGAATTTAACCACCTTCCCATTGAATGTGGGGTGAACTTAGTGAAAACCTTCTCACAAATAGGATGGGGCAGAAATGATGCTAAATTATAAAATGTATGGCTTCTGCCTGGTGCTGGCTTGTCGAAGCCAAGTGCCAATGACTCGGCTTGGCACAGAATCACGAGCCACCACACAGCTCTGTAGGTTCAAACAGCAATTCTTTATTCCGGATCTCACACCAGCCTCCACACACGTTCAGGGGCAGTCTCGTTCTGCCGCACACTTCACCTACTCCACGAGGCTTTTTCCAAAATCCCATTTGAATCTCACGAGAACTCAACGGGAACAAGCAACAGGAACACCCTAATCCCAGCAGCAATAATCTTCAACCTCAACTTCCCTAAAACCCATATTCTTAAACCGGGAAACGCCTTAAACCGGGAACACCCTAAGCCCAAGGACCGGGATACTTCCTCAAACCTGCAGGATACTTCCTCAAACCTGGATCCACCCTCGATCACCTTGAGCAGGGTCATCTTTCTCAAACACACAAGCAAGGTCGCAGCAAATTTCCCAGGCAAGTCCATTTAACATGGGGTACACTGGCAAGGATTACGATGCGTCAATACCTACTTGGTAATGGCCCTCAGCACTGGCTGTCTCTCTCTCTCTCTCTCTCTCTCTCTCTCTCTCTCTCTCTCTCTCTCTTTCTCTCTGTTTCTGTGTGAATCCAGTCACCATCCCAAGAGGACACACTAACCACTGTTATGATTTATATATTAGGTGCCCCTCAAAGCACATGTGTGAGACAATGCAAGAGTTTTCATAGGTGAAAAGATTGGGTTAATGAAAGCCTTAACCCAATGGGTGAATTAATTCCCTGATGGGATTAACTGAGTGGAAACTATGAACTGTAAACCTGCTGGAGGAGGTGGGTCCCTGGGGGGCACACCTTTGGGGTCTAAATTTGGTGAGCTTAGCTTAGTCTCTCTCTGCTTCCTTAGCATCATAAGAGACTTCCCTCCATCACACTCTTCTGCCATGATGTTCTGCCTCTCTTGGAGCCTGGAGGAATGAAGTTGACTGTCTAGGAACTGAGACTTCTGAAACTGTGAACTCAAAATAAACTTTCCTCCTCTATAATTGTTCTTCTCAAGTCTTTTAGTCACAGCAGTGAAAAAGCTGACTAAAATAGCAGCCCCGTGGAAGACAAAGGAATCAGCTTGTCAGAACCTAGCTCTTATAAACCCAAATTAAGCATTGGTGCTAAAATGATAATGACCATCGTTTTACATCTTCATCCTACTAGAATGGATCCCTTGGAATCCTCGATGGAAGGTCTTCCCCTTCCCAGCATTTTTGTGTTTGATTCTGCTAGACTTAGGTATTGGACAGAGTGATATCTATCCTGATGTCCCTTCAGAAATAAAAGGCTTATTGCTCCTGAGACTGGCAGTGCCACCAGTAGACAGCCCTCTGTTGCCAGTCTCCTTCTGATTTCTCTCACAATCCAAGGTCATGACATCCTCCCAGATCATACACAGATGTAAATTGGGAGCACTGAAGGCCCTAACTCTTGCCTTACCCAGAATAATTTTTAAAGACCCTTGGTTCTTTTGTACTCCCTACAGGATTGGCTGAGTGTTGATATCTCTGCTCAGTCCTGCCTTCTTCCTTATTTCTGGTTGTAAATTCCAGTCACATTCTCATACAGATCTCCTGCATATTTGTCTCTGTCTCAAAGCCTGTTTTCCATGACAATATCCCAGCAGTATTACCAGCCAGGAAACAATTTCTGTCCATGTCTTAACTTGTACACTTTCAAGCCATAAGTAGAATTTAAATTCAGACACAAATACACTGGAGGCACCAGTCTTTGCCTCTAAGTCCAGAGGAGAGACTTTATTTTACCACCTGGAACCTGAGACAGGCTTCCTATTAATTCTGAGCCTATGGGAAGGTGCAAGTTTTCCACCTTCTTGCTTAACATGGAGGGGTGTTGTTACATCAGCCTTCAGGTAACACTATGGATTTAAGTCTAATTTCTGCCCAATGCAGCCAATGTACCACTTCCTGCCTTGAGGCAATGATAAAGTTTCACTCACATTTACAATTTTGGTTTGTAGTTTCCTCTTAATATTTGCATTGAGAATTTACCTTACTTTTTCAGGTATCCAATTAAAAGCAATTTTTGGTATACTTTCTGGCATTTTAAAATGTTCTCCTCTAAAGAGGTATAAAATGATATGGTCTATTCTAGTGCTGGTAATGAAAATCTTCTCATTATAAATGACATAAACACTTATTTATTCAATGGTTTCCTGTAAGTTTGATTTGTGAGAGTCATCCTTTCAGAGGTCTATCCTTGTATGAACTGATGTAAAGAAGTTTCCAAGCTTGAAAGCACAGAATCTCAAGTTTATAGCTATGGAAACTTCAAAAACATAGACATACATAGTAAATGCCTAAGCAGCTAATATGCTCAACTCAAAAGATTTCTGTTTAGCTGAACACATTGTTTACTAAATAAATCAGGTCTGTGGGTTCATTTGATTAAGAAAGTCTGATTGGATTATACATTTCTTTCTCCTTTTAAACCCTTATAACTCTAAAACCTGGCTCAGAGCCCAGAAACTATGAAGGCTCAATATCTATATTTTGATGGATATATTTAGCAAGTGTTCTTCCTCATTCTTTGCTTTTTTCCAAAGATTAAGAGGAAAATAGATGTTCGTGAGTTTGTTGGAATGAAACTGAATAAGTTAGATATGGTTTTTCCACCTTAATAGAAAAGTAAGGCCAGCATGTCAGCTGGGTTATTAATAGGGGAAATTTAACCCTGGCAAACAGGAAACCACCATAATAAAGATCTGTTTCTCTCTGTCCTTTGTAGTATCACAGAACTGGCCCTTCTCAACTTAGTCAAGAAAAAAAAAAGAAAAAATTTCACCTCCTACTAATGAAATGTTTCCAAATGAGTCCTAGAACATTTTTCTTTAGTTTTAATAAGCTTTGAAAGAATATTCCCTTTAAATACTGCCCCCACACAATGAATATCTTTCTCTGCCATCTGAAAAATATCTTCAATAAAGACTTTTGTTTGGCTCTAAAAATTTATATTCCATTAAGGTATTATGTTGCAGGACATGTAAATGTTTGTCCCCAAATGAAATGGACTTGCATTAAGGTAAAAGACTCATCTAAAAATTAAATTTCCACTTTCTTTCAAGGAGTAATGTAGAGTCCTTTCCACCCATTCTTTGAAGAAGAATATTAATGTGGCAGTGGACACAAATCTTCATGCCAGAAGAGTGTTACAGATTTTTAAAAGGAAACTGCTGCTTAATATGTTGATATTATAATAGGTGGGAAAGAATGAGCTTGGGAGTCAGTTTGGGGTCATCCTTCCCCATCTTTCTTTGTGCTTAGCCCACCATTGCCATCAATAATCCTCTTTTCTTTCTTCTCAACAAGACAATCTTGACTGTCCTGTGTTGCATTTTCTGTTTTTAATAGATGAAAATGTACTTCGTGTTAATTGTTAATAGACTGATACTGTCTTGATCTGATACCACTTTACTACACAATGTTCAAGTGAAACATTGATTTTATTTCTAGTTTGAAATAGAGATGTTTAAGAGAATTGCATAGGATATTACTTAGGCTGGAGCAGATGATTCGGTTTAATACTCCTTTCAAAGTCTCCTAAAGTCAGAAAGCCTATAATCTACCTCTGAGGTAAACTCCAATATGGGTCATAGAGAGGCCACTCCATAACTGATGCTGTGCAAAGATTTTTCTTCCATATCATTCTGCAGTTATTTGAAACATCCTGTCCTGGGATGAAGATTGAGGTTGCTAATGAGCACATGGCCAATTTGCATTAAACACTAATGTCCTCAGTGAGTGTTAAAAAAGCTGATCCTAGCAACTTTGGTAGTGATGGGGATAGTAGCAATTATTTAAAAATTATAAAGTTACCCTTAATATCTCAAATTGACTTTTCACTGTAGCATTGTAGAGAACTGACTGAATCAAGGGCTTTTCCCTTGTGAATCTACCAAATTTCAGAAGGGAGGGGCATGAACTCCAGAAACTTGCTGACAAATTTGGTGACAGCCTCTTGGTGGCCCCTGTTGATCCCTGCCTCCTAATACTCACACCTGGTGTTTCCTCTCCAGTGAGTATGGGCTGGACCTGGTGACTCTTAACAAACAGAATACAGCAAAAGTGATGGGATGTCACTTCTGAGATCAAATTACAGACAGACTATAGCTTCTGTTTAGGGCATTTTCCTGAGGAAAACCAACTTCTGTGTCATAAAATTCCTTATGGAGAGGCCATATAGAAAGGAAACAAGGGTGACCTTGACCAATAAACAGCAAGGAAAGGAGACCCTCAGCACAACAACATGGAAGGAACTGGATCTTTCCAACAGCCATGTGACTCAGTTTAGAAGTGGATACTTGCTCAGTCAAGTCTTTAGGTGAGACTGCTGTCCCAGGTGACACCTTCATGGTGGCCTTGTGAGAGACTCTGGGCTGGAGAATGCATTTAAGTCATATACAGATCCTAACACAGAGAAACTGTGAAAAATAATGACTATTTTTAAGAAACTATCTTTAGGGATGACTTGTCACACAGCAACAAATACCTAATGTAAACATAAATTAGGTAGAACTATTCTAATCTAATTTCTGGTTTTGGAACTAAGGGTTGGAGAAATCTAGTTTGGGTTGATAATAAAGTTAAGAACTAGTGTGCAGTTATCAATGTTTTTTATTTATTTTTTTGAAACCGAATATTTTATGCTTAATAGATGTGTTCTATGAGCTAAATCTCCATGAGACAAAATATATTTACAATAGTGTCTTAGACTTTGAAATTCATTGCCAGAACTCAAGAACAATGGTCAATGATTATGGTGGGTTATAAATAGAAAAATATTAAAGTTGAGCTTTAAATTGTAATGTTATAAAATATGAAAGTGGTGGCATATATCGCTATTCTCCCGTATCTCTGTAACTTATCAATTGGAGTTCAGTATAGACCATCTCCCGTCATTCCTTTCAAATACTTTATCAGATAAGATCATCAAAATTTTTCTACTCAGTTTCACAATTTCATTTAGTTTTTATTTTGCAGTGCTGGGGATCAAAGCCAGTGCCTTATTCATATTAGGCAAATGCTCTATGCCTGAGATGTATGGTCAGCCCTAAAGGCATTTGAATTTGCAATACCTGTTAAGAGGAACCTCACCACGTGAACCCAAGTAAAAAAAAAAATCTTATGCACACACATCATCAAGTACAAGGTCCTACACCTGATGTTTAGAGGCAAAGATGGAGTGGTCTATTCTCCATGCTCAGGTAAGCAGCAACAAATTAAGGATGAAAGAATACCACACCATGCATATAATATTAATAGAAGATGCCCAATGCCACAGAGAGATACCAATGAAGTGACATGAGATTTCAAACATTGTGTGAGGACCAGAGAGTATCACAGAGGACATATAAAGGATATCACCTATAATAACTCAGTTCCTTGTTAGCTTCACCCCAGCAATGAATGACTCTGTAGCACAGAAGAAATAGCGCCGGACCCTTAAGGAATGACTTTCCTGAGGCTGTCTTCCTTCCTGCTGACACACACTCCAGTTGGCCCCAGGTATTCCTTTCACCTGACTAGCCAAAATCATTCTTTCAGTATGACTGGATCCCCAGTCCTTAGGGGCCTGATCACGTTGCACTCCTCACATATGATGTTAGGTTTGTAATATGAGGTGTCCCTTAAAAGCTCCTCTGTCAATACAGGAGTATTCATAGGTGAAAGAAAAGATTAGATTATGAGAGCTATAACCTAATCAATCCTCCTGATTTGAAAGGATTACTGTTCTGGGTTGGTGGTGATTGGTTAGATGAGGTGGGTCATTGGAAGTATACCCTGGATGATTTCACCTTCTCTGCAGTCCCTTCCCCTCTCTTTCTTTCTGCTTCCTGTGGCCACGTGTGGAGCTGCTTTCTACTGCTGTGCTCTTCTGCCTTGATGTTCTACCTCACCCCTGGGTGCAGACCTAAGGAGTGAGCTTACCATGGGCTGAAATCTCTGATACCATGAGACATAATGATCTTTTCCTCCTCTAAGTTGTTCTTGTCAGATCTTTTGGTTACAACAATGTAGAGTTGAGTTGATCACGGGCAGACTGGCAGGTTTAGGATTGGCTGACTGCAAGCCACATTTCTCAAGCCATCCCTTTGGTTCCCCAGTCTTGAGTTCTATGCTTACTCTGGAAGGCAGTTCACACAAAGGGGATATTTGGGATATGCCTTGAAACACAGTGGTTAAGGTGGATGGCAGTGTAATGGGAAATGCACAACAAGATGGGTGAAATATACTAGATCCACAGCCTAAAGATAATGGTATAAAAATCTTCCTTGTCCTCAAACCAGGAGTCTTCTGAGGCCAAACAGCTTAGTTTATAGAATTGTCTTCACAATCGGAGCATTTTATAATGCCTAATGTTTGTCTCTAGAAGATGGTCTAAAGAAATTTGACACTATGGCTGGTTTTATTGACACAACAAGGATGCTTAGAGAATTCGTATTTTCAGTAGCTTTTTAAATAAAAGATATATCACTTAGGGATTTGGTGTAGGTCATAATGAAAAGAGGGGTCTAACAGTGACCTGTAAAGTATGGGATGGCAAAAGATATGAAAATACTGAAGTTTCCCTCTTGACCTCTAAATAAATTTACTTCTTTGAAATGTAGGTTGTCATAGTAACAGAACTGTGGAATTTTGAGACAGGAGGAGATTTGTAATTTCAGGACCATTAAATCCATTACTAATGCTGTTTTCTCTCAATCAAACTTGGAGAGGGGTATACTGACTCTCAAGAGAAATTCCTTATAACTTGAGGTTAATAAATTCTATGAAGACCTTTTTCCCCCTGTGTTATCATGGAGTTTTAGGACAGAAGGGTAGTGTGGGAAATTACAGAGGATGGAATAGATTTTGGGAGCAGTATGAATAATGGCACTGTGCTGGGAAAGAGTAGATTAGAATGAGTATGGGGATTTAAGACATATTAAAGGACAATAAGACATTACAATGTTTTGATCAGAGTTGTGAGATGAGTGGAACTGAGCTCAACATCAGAAAAAGAGTCAATCATGCTGCACAACATAGAATGGGTGAAAGGAAAATGAAGAATTAAGTCCTTGGGAAGCCATTCTAATAGCTCAAGCTGAGGAAATAGAGCATATATTACCATGACTTCCTTAAACATAATGATCTCAAAGAGCATTCCATCTATTAAATTGAGAAGCCAACAGGAGAGAATTCAGAACCATCACTAAGTTATTTGAACTTTCAATGAGAAAAACATGCAATTCCATTACTCAGGTTACATTGGGATTTGAAACATAGACTGAAGTATTTCTAGGTTCCCCACAATCAATTCCAATTTTGCAAAGCTTTGAGGAGATAGAAATTCAATGAGTGGTGTTAATCCTGCTGAGAATGAAGTGGAAACACTCTTCAGAATTTGAGACTGATTTCTGAGTATATCAGAGATGTGGCCTAATCAGCTTCACAGAAATTCCATGGAGGCCCAAAGGCACAGTAAGGAACAAGGGATTAAAGAAACTGGAATAGTACCTTTGGTACTGCCCCTGAGGATAAAACCTAGTCCTCAGCTCCATGTGGCACATGTGCCTGTGTGCTGCAGGCCTCTGCTCCAGGGACCCTGATTGCTTTGAGCTCTCATACTCTGTGAGCTTCAGAGACCACTGGGTGGCATCTTGTGAAGACCTATGTTCATGTCACTGTTATTTATCCATGTCTTTTGTGATTGTTTTTTATTTTCTCACTAGACAAAATAATTAGTAAAGGCGAGTATATTGTCAGCCAAGCCTAAGACAAGACTTGCTCATATTATGCCCTTTTTTGGGGGTGGGAGTGGATACCAAGGATTGAACTCAGGGGCACTCAACCACTGAGCCACACCCCTAACCCTATTTTGTATTTTATTTAGAGTCACTGAATTTCTTAGCACCTTGATGTTTCTGAGGCTGGCTTTGAACTCATGATCCTACTGTGTGAGCCTCCAGAGCCACTAGGATTACAGGCATGTACCACCATGCCTGGCAGCATATCATACCCTTTTTTTTTTTTTTTTGGAACTATCAGAGAATTATCAGATCTCAGAATTAGGAATCTGTGCACCTTTGATTCTTAAGAAGTATTTAAATCATATGAATAATGATTTTTCCCTCTGACACTGCTAGATTCTCTGATCAGTTTTTTTTGTTTTTCAGCTTTAGCAAAGTGTTCAGGATTGAAGTGGGCTATTTGGGTACTAGTTTACGTCTTTCTGGTTTCAGTTAATTTTTACCATCATTTTCTTTTCCCTGTGATTTGCCTGACTTAGCTTTTTATTTATTTTTCTTTTGAATTTCAAATTCTTGTTAAAGTAAACTGGCGATACAAAATAATGTTCACAGAAAAAAAAAAATCACCCTCTCAATTTATTGGCTAAGTCATCTTTTCATTTTGAAGGGAACAAACATCTCTTTTTCATTAAATCAACATATATGAGGCTTTTTAAATCTAATGATCTATTTTCCAATTTGGGACATCATTTTTCATATAAAACCATCTTTTCTGAGTTAAATAACTTCCATTTATTTATCAACTTTGAGAAATAACCTCAATAAAACAGTATTTCTGTGATGAAGTGTACATCTTTCATAAATGTGCTGTCGTCTGCAGTTATCAAATGGCAACCCCCAGTTCTCTCTTTGCTGCTCTGACTGGTCTGCACCAACATCTGCCCTTATCATCTGTTGTCCAATTGTAAGCACTGTGCAAGCCAGTTTGTTCATTGGCATCTTTTCAACCCAGTCTTTGGTTTCCTCTCCTTCTGTCTAGCCATGTTTGTCTAATGATTTTTAATGCCAAGATAACTGTAGAACTGCAGTTTGAGGGCTGGGCATGGTGGCACATGCCTGAAATCCTAGTCCCTCAGGAGGATCACAACATCAAATCCAGCCCCAGCAATTTAGCAAGGGCCTAAGCAACTTAGTGAGACCCTGACTCAAAATAAAAATTAAAAAAAATTTAAAAAGGGTTGGAAGGTGGCACAATGATTATATGCCCCTGGATTCAATCCCTGGTACAAAAATAAAAAGAACCAAGTTTATCTCCAGGCCCTGGAATGTTGTGGGAAGCCAGAGACAATGCTGATTTTTACACTTATTTCTTTTCAAAATAAAGGAATCCTAATTTGCCACACTGGAATTTTGTATTTGTAGACCTCAGGGAATGCAAATGAATCCTTTTGTGAAAAGAAAAGCAAATCTCAGACACCTGAGAAAGAAGCCACCTTCCTTGAAGGAAAGTCAAGTCCTTCACTAGACTCTGACATTTCCCTTCTTTAAAAATATATATTCATTTTACTTATAAATTGGACTCAATGTGATATTTTTATATATGTCTATACCATACATTGATCATATTCATCCACCCTCCTTCCCCTTTACCTCCAACCCTTAGCACTCTTCCTAGTAATAGTTCTTAATAATTTCTTTTATGTTTTTGGGTGACTTTATTTTTTAGATTTCTTATATGAGAAAGAACATATAATGCTTGTATTTCTATATCTGGCTTATTTCACTTAACATATTTCCACCAAGATCAAGATCAATGTTGTTATATTGATCTTGTTGAAAATGTGAGGATTTTATTTTTCTTTGTAACTGAATAATATACTCCACTGAGTATACATATACTATATTTTCTTTATTCATTAATATGTTGGTGGCCACCTGGGCTGATTTCATATGTATTGTGAATAGTACTGTAAAAAACATAAGCATGGGCTGGCATCTCATTTGTATACTGATTACATTTCCTCTGGGCATATACTCAGGGATGGGGTAGTTGGATCATATGATATTTCTTTATAGGTACATTTGGAAAAGGCATTTTTGGATCACTTTTTTTTTTTCATATGAGCATAGGACTTGTTTCCAAAGAACCACACCTGTTTACTTTTAATAAAGTAAAAAAAGGAGCCACGTACAAAGAAGAGAAAATGTGGCATAGTAAAAAGGCCAGGAACTTAATGGCCCTGGATGCCCTAATAAGGCAGAATTTGAGCTGGGGGTTCTTAGTTTCACCGAGTGAAAAATAGGACTAATAAGAAATTTGTATAATTACTGTTAAAATTGAAGGAGATAGTGTGTATGAAAAAAAATCAGAATGTTACAGGGTTTCACAAACTGACTACCAGACCACTCACGTGTCCCTTAGACACAAAAGGATGGAAAAAAAACTGAGGCCTAATGATGTGCAAGATTGACATCAAACCTACTAAAACCAGTGGGGAATGTGGTAGTAGGAGCAAATGTGACTCCATTTTGTTTTATGACTTCATCCTGTAAAACAAACATGCCAAGTAGAAGAGTCATGACTGGGGCAAAATGTTCTTTTCCTTTTGGTATAGAAACCTTTAAGAACAAGGGCATTGTTTCCGTAACTAGGATAACGGGGCTCTGTTTCTGTAACTGGGGTGACTGGGCTAACTGTGATTGGTTAGGCTTCCCTCCGCTTGACTGCACTCTCCCGCTTCTGTAACCTGGCTTGCTTGCATTGGCTAGACTCCCACCCCCAACATCCCTTTTACGGTTTTCAGGCTTATAAGGAGTGCCCTTACAATTGTTCAGGGCTGATCAGAGGAACAGCTTTATGTTCTGGTCAGCCTCCACCGGTGTGCTTTAATAAAGGCTTGATTCGATTATACGTGAGTGGTCTGGTAGTCAGTTTATGAAACCCTGGGACAAAGCTTTAACAATAACATATGTATATAAATATCATATTTGTTCTGCTTTCCTGTAAAACCTACTAATACAATTTCCTTTTTTTCCCCCTCCTTCCAAATCCAGGCAGGGACAGCCAGGGAAATAAAAACTGCTCTTTCTTCCCTCCTCTCTGCTCAGCTTCTTCCTAGTGGTAGCATATTTGTCACTCATATGTGCTATTTCTCTCTCTCTCTCTCTTTCTTACATTTTTTTTCTTTCCTACCCTCACCTATCTATTGGCAGAGAGACTGACCCATTTGGGGTGGCAGACCAGGTGAATGTTCTGTGGCAATCACCTTAGAGACAAGTGTACATGCTTCATGGATGGGGTCTTGTGCTGATGCTTCATGCAGCTCTGGGAGGAAGAGTGGTTCTGTCAGGAATGAGCAAGACCAGAATCCATTTTAAAGTTGGTCATGACCTCTGGCTATACTTGACATTTAGATGATATTCAGACTTTATTTAGATGAAAATAAAGTTTTCAATTGATTTTCTTGATTTGGAGCTTGGCAGACTATTATTTCACTCACAAATTCTATCATCATTAGTTGAGGCAATACTAATACATCAACCAAGTTGTTGGCCAGATCTTACCCCTTCCCACAACAATGAGTTACATTTGATGTAAAAATCATATTCCTAGGGCTGGCTCAGTGGTAGAACACTTGCCTGGCATGTGTGAGGCACTGGGTTTGATCCTCAGCACCACATAAAAATGAATAAATAAAAATTAAGGTATTGTGTTCAAAAAGTCATATTCCTAGATGTAATTATTCAATTATCAAAAGTCATCTATCATGGGGTTTAAATATAACTGTAATGCAGGAATAAATTTAAAATTAGTCTAAAATTCATATGTAATTGAAAAGGTACAAGTGTAAGAAAAATACTTTTGAAAGCAACTAATTAATTAAAAGGAAATTTTCCTTTCATACCAGATGAAATAATAAACTGTTGAAAGGTAACACCAAATTTAGTAATTTTTAACAGATGAAAAAGTCACATAGTACACAGAAATTATATTCCTTCCTTTGAAAAAATAAGTTAAACATTTGATGGTATTATTTTAAAGATCACTAGACTTAAATGTGTGACTATGTGGCTGATTATTGAAGATCTCCTCAGAAGCAATCATGGACCATGAATTTGTTTGGAGTGTAACAAGAAAACATTGGAAAGTTTGAAGTATAACATGAATAAAACCTGGCTGATATATTTAGGAAGATTGTCATATGAAGAATGGATTTTAGGATGTTGGCAGTGAAAGTTAAGAGGGTGGTAAAAATACAGTAATTTTGGCAACGATGCTGCTGGCCTCAGTTGAATTGATGATAGAATTGATGGATATGTTGGAAATCAAGATGATAGTGTTTACTACTGGATAAAAACTGAAAAAGAAAGGGGATTTCAAAGATGTCACAGTATGCTCCATTAACATGCTTTTACTTTCTCTGCTTTGAGTTACCTGCAATCAACTGAGATACAAAAATATTAAATAAAAATTCCAGAAATAAAAAAAAATCCATTAGTTGAATATTCATGCTGCTCTGAGAAGTGTGATGAAATCTTGACATTCCACTCCATGCTGCCCAGGAAGCGTCCAGCATATCCTGACTTCATATACTACCTGTTAGTCACACAGTAACCACCTCAGTTATCAGATCCACTCTCAAAGGTATCACATTACTGTGTTTAAGTAAACATTGTTTAATGGCCCCAAAGCACAAGAGTACTGATGGTATCAATTCTGATATACTAAAAAGAATCTGTAAATGCTTCTTTTAAGTGAAAATCTGAAAGTTCTTAATTTAATAAGGAAAGAAACAATCATATGCTGATGTGTTGATATTTGCTAAGATATATCATGAATTGTCATTAATCTGCTCATCTGCCTATGTTATACATTAAACTTCATTATAGGTATGTATGCAAAGGGGTAAAAATAGCCTCTATAGTACTATCAGAAGTTCCAGGCTTCCAGATGCCTTATTTTTAAGGAAAAAAAAAAGGTTTATTGCTTTGCTAGCAAAAGAGAAACACAGGGAACTCCTGTCCCAGAGGCTGTGATTCTGCCCATCAGCAGGAACTGGAGGCTTTAAAGAGGTGATTCAAAAGCTACTTTCCATGTGTTCTCTATAGGAGATGTGATTCACTTGTTAATTTGGGAGTTAGTTCTTTCTGAGATTTTCTGGTGCCATCCCTAAAGTCTGGATTACTTCATACCTATGATGGGTGAGTGCCCAAGGACAGATAACTCTGTCTAGGATAAGGAAGAAAGGTAATCCTATTTCCCCTGAGATTAGGGAAGAAAGATTAGGGAGGTTAGGGAGAGAGGAAGAGAAACATGTCCACTTTAAAAATAAGTTGCAGTAGCAAAGCAGCTAGGGCTATATTCAAAGCATAAAGTAGACCACTGTTACATTTTCCCACTACATTTCATTTCCATTGGAAAATGGGCAACATCTCCAAGTTGCTTCTTGCTAAAATAGGGTGAGGTTGGGGGAAGTAACCCCAAATCCTTGTTTATTATGGGGTGGCAGAAGGCATGAACAGTTAAAGGTCTTCATCATCAGAGCAATCCAGAGATCCACAGTGGCAGATAGCAGGTAACTGGACAAGGCATACATACATAGGGCAGGGATCATTCTGAGACAACAATAAACAAGACAGCAAAGCATTACTTTTTTCATAAACTATTAGCACAAAACAATTAGTATTTAGCCCAGTCTTTGAAAACCATGAAGACAGTAACTCATAATCATATCAGTGAAAAACAGATGGAATCGATCAATGTAGGATGTTAGGAAGCTTTGTAAATCTATGAGGTCAGGCTCAAATTAATTCAGGACAAACTTGCAACACTTGAGTCTTTTATGACCATTATTATTAGGTACTCCCACATAAGAGCCCTTCCTTTATAGTCTCCAGCTTTACTTACTTTTGGTAGGGCTGACACAAGTGTACATCTCAAGTGTCATTAAAAAAAAACATTATTTTTCCTTCTAAAAGCCCATGTAGTATTGTGCTTAGGCTATACTCTCCTGCCAGGTGTTTAAGACCAAGTTGGTCAAAACCAACCTTTTTCCTATCTAAAGAGTCAGCTGAGATTTCTAAGAGATTATTTGGGGATGTGTGTTAACCCTCTTGGCTCCTTTAGCTTTCCTCTACCAGTGGTGCCATCTGCCAGGATGAATCAGAGTCTTGTTGACCATTTATGGCTTCTCTTGAAAGAATCAGGGACATTTTCCTCTCCAGTGACCCTCATCTTTGCAGAATATGCACTGGTTAGCTTTTTGTTCTCTAGGGTTCTCTCAATCTCCCTGATTAGCTGATTGGGTGACTCATCAGAGTTGAAGGGTCCAGAGAGGGGTCCTGCCATTCTCTGGGTCCTAGCTTACCATAGATGGCAAGGGCCAAATTGTTGGCTTTTTCCTTGACCCTTTTACTTCCTTGACTTTGGGTTCAGTATTAGTACTGTAAATCAGCATTATATCCTGTCTGCCTGTAGGTGATGGCTTATTATCTCAAATTAAATCAGGTTGTTCTATTAGAAGCAGCACCTCTACAAAACACTAATAGGCAACAGTTACAAAGTTTGCAATGAAAAGACAAAATGAAATTAATTAACAGAGCAAAAACCTATTCAGTTTGTGTAACAGCTATGAACCAAGTAAAATAAATTTTATAATCTTAAACCTTTACTTAGTTATGTATTATATCTCCTGTTTATTTTGAGATCACAGTAATCTTTACAACAAAATTTGATCTTTTGAACACGACTCTAAATGATCTCAGTTCTAGCCTATTTTGGAGCCATTCTAATATGGAGTAAGGTGGGAGGCAGAGCCTTATCTCAGGTCAGGTGGGGTTCCTGAAAAATAACACAATACAACATTACATCTAAAACACGAATCAAACAAAGGCCAAGAGAGGTTTTAAATTTCTTTTTGTGGAAAAAGTGGCAAAATATTTCCATGTTTTACAATGTCACCTTTAAACAGATGAGGCTCTCCTTATTACTTTTCAAAAAATACATTTAAATTCCTACTTCAGTGTGAAGAGCCACACAAAGTTGTACATATAACTTATTGACAACAGGTTATTTCATCCAGATGTTGATTATCCAACATCAAATGACATGAACAAATACCAAATTGTTACTTCTATACAAATACAAGAATATTACTACAGATAATTTTAGTTTGAAGAACACCAGCTTGGTAAAGTGCTCTCCCTTAAGCTTTACCTTTAACTAAGTTTAACTTTTAAAGTACAATTTAGAATACATCGTGAATGGTAACAATAATCACAGGTCTCCATGGGTTAGCAATACTAGCAAAAATTCAGGAATAGCTTTAAAGCTCTTATACATTTAGGATATGATGTTAATAATCAGAAATTGAATTAGTCAAAACAAACAGATATGACAGTGTGACACTTCTATGTCTGATATAATGTACAAAAGAGAACTTATTGGTTATCTTACTGGTAAACTTACACAAATTTTCATTTTATAAACTTTTATGTAACACTTAGACAAGGCTTAGACAGATATAGTTCTCAAATGCATATGTATACCTAGTCACATATATTTATAGAGTCAACTATATTTTTATAACCTATTTTATATTTTGTTTAACCAGTTACAAAGTAATCATTTAAGACTTTAAAACAGGTACAAGCCCTAATCAAATTAAGTGAAATAGGAAAAGTGAAACAAGATGTTTTATAGAGAAATATAAATCACAAAACAAAGAACTGAACAGAAATTCTGGAGTTATATAATATGGTGAATGGAATGGAAAAATGCAATCAATAGTATTTGCCACTGAAGCAGAAGAAAGCAACTATGGGCTTGAAGACAGCCCATTTGAAAATATCCAGTCAAAAGTAGTGAGGAGTGAATGAAAAGGAAAAAAAGAAAAAACTTACAAGATTTATGGAACTCCATCAAGAGATGTTCCACAAGAAAAAGAAAATAAATTATTTTTTGAAAAGATTTTTAAAAATTGACGAATCTTTTACTAGACTATAAGAAGTCAGTTTGTGTAATAGTTATGAACATGAACAGGATCATAAGAATCTATAATGCCAGACACAAAGACAAATATTTTATGATCTTACTTACATGTGAAATCTAAAAACATCAGATTTATTGTAATAGAGTAATACATAAGAGATGGCAAGAAAAACAGCTTCTGGTTTTACATGCCATGGTGGCACAGCTCAATGCCAAGAAAAACCTCCCCAGTCCATGATTTCTCCCATTGAGGAAAGTGAGAGCATAGTGAATGAATGTCCAGCTTCTATAGATTTGCAGAATACTGACCAAGAGAATGCTGGGGTTGGTGGAAAGTGGAAAAATAACATGCTGGTCAAAAGGTGCAAACTTTTAGTCATAAAATCACTAATTTCTGGAGAACTAATATGCAGCATGGTGATTATAGTTCATAATAATATATTACACATTTACAATTTGATCTAAGATTAGATCTTAGGATTCTCACCCAAAATATAAAATAACATAATTGGGGAGGTAATGAATGAATAAATTAGCTTGATTTTGGCCATCAATTCAATTTTACAAGTATGCCCAAGGATCACAATATACACCTTAAATATGTACATCAAACCTTGAGAAATCTGGAAAAGGTAAGAGCAATGGCTATGAAGAGATAATGAGCAAATATCATTTAATTTTTCTGTATCTGTATTTATTTCCATGTGGAGTCATCTCTACTGTTAACTTGCTTGCTTAGGAGAGAAGTCTCATCTTTTGGAAAAAAAAACCCACAAAGAAAAGAATCCTAGTTAATATACCTTGAATCTAAGAGGGTTTGTTGGTTTGGTTTTTACATCATGAGACTTTATTTCTTTGGAAATAAAACACATGCAAGCACACATGAGACGTATACTAATAACAATAAAATTGTCAGGAAAATTCACTTGACAGGGGCTAAAAATTCATGCCAAACATATTTTGGTAACTAATTTACAATTCATCTTCAGCTATCCTTTGAAACTCCAATATTATGAAACAAGGCACCTAAGAACAAATTATACTTTATCCAAGAGTACCTTTTTAAAATGACCATTCATTATGTGATTAGTATGGTCCAAGAAATATGTTAAGTGATTTTCACTCAATCCTGACCCTTTGAATAAATGCTATAGTATTTCAGATTACAGAGAAGAAAACCACAACATAGAGAAATTGGATAACTTGCTCACAGCCATTCAAACAGTAAATGCCAAATGTCAATATAAGCTCTAGATTATTAAGATAATTAAACTCAGTATAATCATTGCAGGAAACTTGGATACTTCACTCATCCATTTACCAACTGTCAACCCTTGCCAACATGGGAAAAACATTGTAGTATGTTCTAGTTTATCCATATAATCATGTGGACATATTCATTGATACATGTATGTGCATTTATATACATGTATGACCATATTTTAATTTTTGATGTAGCAAGGTCTTTCTGTGTTATACTATACTCTGCTATTTTGTTTCTAATGTGTTTGAGCATTTAGGTTCAAGAAGATGAAGCAAATGACAAGATATATAGAATTCTGAGTGGACAAATATGGCTATCAAACTTCTTGAAAGGAAAGAGATATTTTTATGCTATTAATAAATTCCTAATGTGTATTCCAGTCTAGAAGGATTGAATGCTTTAGATAAACATTATTTATATATTCTGTTTCAAGAAAGGTCATGTTCCTGCTTGATGTCACAACCACTAATTTGAATATCTATCTTGCTTGTGGAACATTTCAGATTCTCTTATTCTCTGCAGAGATTTCCATAATCATAGCCTCAAGTGCTGATATGACTTCTCCTTCTGGGTTGAGGAAAGATGGTAAATGTATTATCCCTTCTGGTTATACAACCACTGCTGACAACGCCTTCCTCAAAGAATGACAATTTATCCCAGAAGAGATATATTCCACTTGTCTTTATGATACCCATCTGCAAAAACTAGGATTCAAAATAGCAGATGGCAATACTTTATAAGATCAGTATATGACACAGACCTTGCTCCTCAGAGCAAGAATGGTCATATTTTAGCATGGTCATATTTCTTTTAATAGCAGCATAGCAGAGCCAGAATGATACAACTTCCACTAAAGGTAGTTATGGATAAGAAACTCAGAATATAATAACATTTTATTCTCTTACTTATTTGGAAATACCTAGCTGGCATCTACTGAGGGAGACATCAGAGGTGAAAAAACAAAAATAACACTGCCAAGTGACAAATGCTTTCTTAAAGTCCACCCACCACACATGTTTACTGTCACAGTGAAGTCAAATGTGCCTCAAGGATCCCAAGGAGAGAGAACTGAAGAGACCACAGGTCTTCAAGGAGTTAAGTGAAGGACATTCCAGGAATATAGCAGATAGTGATGGGAAGTCCTGACATAATTTCATAAACATTAAAGGTATGAAATGTCAGGGAGATGAGAGGTTCAGACATATTGAAAGCATCCGGTAAGAAATGATGTCAACTTGAACCAATAAGTGGCAATGAAAGATATAAATGGGTCGTACTTGTCTGCCAGCTGGGAATAGGTTTATTTCATTAAAAAGCCCTAAAATACTACTGAGATAAATGTCCTAGAGCAACTCAATTTCATCACTAGAGATATTACCAGTTGTTCTGGGCTGACATAGTAGTAGCATCTTGGACACGGGAAGATATTGCTGTAGAATGGATAATAGCTGGGGAATGAGCAGGTAGAATATTAACAATAAACATCAATTTGAGCTCCAGATAACTTATAGGTATGGCCATGTCATTGATGGAAGCAAAATTAGAATACTATCTTTGATATCCTACATCCCTTCCCAAAGTTCATGAGCAATCTGTTAGTGGCACTTGCTCTGATCTAGCCATGCTGACATGTCAGGAAAATAGCTTGTGTGTGTGTGTGTGTGTGTGTGTGTGTGTGTGCGCGCGTGCGCGCACGCGCGCGTTGTGTAAGTATATAGAAAGCTATAAATTTACATCTCTAAAATGCACTAACACTGAAATCCAAGGAACAAGGGATATGGTGCCTGGCTAGTCATTGAGAAAAATTAAAAATAGGAATTAGCTCAGAACCTCTGTCCATTCTATGAATCCAGAAGTTAGGAAATCCATCAAGCTCACATTCTCCATGAGAACTACAGAAGTTACAGGAACAATTGCAGAAAACAAGGTTCTTAGCCATACTGATAAAGGTTGCCAGTTTTCCCTTCCAGAGTTCTATAGGTAGCAATAAACAACAATAGTCCCTCACTTTGGGTAAGTACTTCAAGGTTTCTCAGGGGATATTATTGGTCATGAAATCTGTGAAGAAATAAAAGCATTTTCAGCATAGATTAATTTTATTATTAAAAGAAATATATTATTTCTGTACCCCCATGTTAGGACCATTCAAAGACATTCATCACAGCGGCAAATCAGGACAGAGGTTAGGGAAAGGCAAAAATACCCTCACTCCCATATATCCATATAATGACTTCTAGGAATTTCGGGATGTGAGGAACAAACAGGGAGCGCTTATAAATGAAAGCCTTGAATTTCATTGTCGAGTCAGGAACACAATGTGTTACTATAGTGAAGATGGAAATTTCATGACAGAGTGAAACTCATAAGAACCTGTCTCTTTTACATTGGCCTGGGACATACTTTCATTTATTCAACAAACATTTGTTAAACGCCTCTTGTTACCAGCCACTGTTCTAACTGATGTAGTGAACAATATACAGTGAATAATTAATTCATATATTGAATAATACATGTTATGAATAATGGAAGTAAGTTAACAAAGTTTCTTTTCTTATAAAACTTCCAAACTATGTAATCAAAGAATTTGGGAGAATAGTTGGAGGGTATTTGTAAGTCTATGTGGAATATGATATGAATTTGAATTAAGTACATAGAATAGAAAATAATTTGGAGAGGTACTCCGAAAAGAGGTAATAAGAGGTTACCTCAATAGAGGGAACCTGGGATATTGGAGGTCAAGAGTGGGAAAAGAATTTTCACTAGACATGAGATGATAAGGAGAAAAAAAGAGAAAGACAGGGCCCCTTTCAGACCATGACTTAAGAAAGCATCTATAGAAATCTACATAATCTTTTAATGACTTAAAAGTAAGAGCCATGAATAGGGAGGAGAACAATGATACCAACAAGGGCACAGTACTATTTGTTCTAGATTTATAGGTGCAATGATTCCAGGGACAATGTTTATGTGTAAGGAGAAGATAATGTGTTGAGGGGGATCATCATAAGATGTCATAAGATTACCCCATATTTTAGGATGAAGTAACTGTTAGAATCCATGTCAAAAGAACCCAGAAGATCTTTCTCATAGGAGCCCATGCTGGATGAGGCTACTACAAGGACCTCGTTTTCCACAGGGAAGTAACACATCCCTCTGGGGTTAATGCTATGGTTTCGATGTGTCTCACAATATTCATGTATTGGAAGCTTAAAATCCCAGTGCAACAGCGTTGAGAAGTGGGACCTTTAACAGTTAATAAGGTAATGAGGACAATGCCCTCATGAAGGGATTAATACCAGTGTCTTAGAAATTATTATAGGCAGTGGCCCCTTTCCATCTTTTCCTCTCACTCATGTGATGGATTCTGCCATATTATGATGAATCAAGAAGGTCTCCACCTGATGGAATCCCTTGATCTTAGACTTTCAAACTTCCAGAACCAATAGTCAACTAATTTTTTATTCATTATATACTACCCAGTATCTGGTATTCTGTTAGAGCAACATAATATAGACTAAAACTCTCAACTAAAACCTTTCAGACAGATATATTCAAATAGCTCCAATGTTTCAGGGCAGATAAAATACAGTCAGTATATATCTACCATTTAGTGATATGGTAGGATGCAGCCATTACTAGTACGATTATAAAAACAATATTGAGGATCAAATGTATTGGAAAAGTGAGTTAAAATCATCTGTCACTGTCTCAAATTGGGTCCCTTAAATGTTAGGCATAAGAAAGAATTATAGCCGAAGAACAGGTGGTATCTTATTGTATAGTAAATACTTTGGCTGATCTTTGTTTCTGATTCCAGGGAGGGTGCCTCTCTATACCATTGGAACTTCCAAAGTATTAAGAATATTATTGTTATTCATGGTCTACCCCTCAGACAATATCTCAGTTTATGCCAATGAAATGACCCAGTATAGGGCAGGTGTTATCAGAATGATCAACCATATTATTAGAATCTTGGTTCTTCCAAACATGTACTTTTAGTTCAACTTCTTAGGAGAACATGGAGGTTGGAGGTTCAGTCATGAGTACATAATGAAATATTAATAAAAATCTGGACTCTGTAGTTCTGCTGAGATTTCCTGGTTAACCCACATTGATGTGATGGGAGGGTGATTTGTCCAGAAGAGCAGGAAGCTTTGCATCAAAGCTTCCCCCAGCCTCACTTGATGGTTTCTTCCTTTAGCTGCTCTTGATTTATATGCTCTTATAAGAAAGTTTAATAAGTAGAGCAATTTTCTGATTTCTATGAGTCATTCTAAAAAAACTATCACATATGAGGGATTGGGAGTCCTAAACTTTGTAGCTAGTAAAAATTATCAAATCTGGAGAGATGGGTGTGACTAGAGACACAGCAACTGAGCAATATGCTTCACAAATCAGAAGGTTCTGGAGCCAAATACTGGTAGAAATGCTGGAATGAAAATTTAACAAATTGCTGAGAGTTGAGTGACTTTGGAGACTCTCAAGAACCCCACCATGTTTCTATGGTAAGAATTCCAAGAGATCATGACTTTTGTACAGGGAGAATACAAATTATAATTGTGAAAACAACCAGAGTCTTATCCATAAGACCTACTCTTGAGGGAAAGGATGAACCAGAGCCTAATTCTGAAAACTTGTCCAAACATGCCGGGGGGAGGAATTCCTTCTCATTTCATCCCTACTGATCCTTAAAATTTCACCTAGGAGAGAAAAATCACAAACAACAAGGGAAAGGACTCCATGGAAATATATTGAGTTCTGAAACCAGGGAAAGGAGTGTGTCAGGGGAAGAGGGAGAAAGTACACTGCTGGAGAAGGAACAGATATTCCTGGGGTAATCACAACCATAAGACGCCTGCCAAGGAGAAGACTGATATTAATCAGAAGAAAGGAGAATGTTCCCTCTTCCTAACATCCTATCACCTCACCAACAAGGCTCTAGGGTAAAGCCAGCAGAGAGACACAGACTCTCAGGGTATAGAAAAGCCTGTAAGGGTAGGGGCAAGGTATAGAAAAAGCCTATAAACCAAAAGACTTACCAAAAGCAAAATACTAAAGGAAGCTGAAACCAGCTCCTGATACTTCCAGCTACAACAAACACTAGCCACCCTTCCTAAACAAATTAACATAAGTTCTCACAGGAAAATCCTATTGAGCTCAGTTCCTATCACCTTATGTGGCTTCCAACAAAATATTACAAGATATTTCAAAGGCAGAAAAAATAACTGTAAGAGAAGAATAATTACCAGAATAGTTTGGTTCTCATATATTCTACAAAGATCCATGTGTTAAAGGTTGGTCTTCACCCCATGATGCTCTCTGGAGGTGCTAGAATCTTTAAGAGGTGTTAGTCTAGTGAAAGGAAATGAGGTCATTGATGACATGCTCTTTAAGGGAATAACAGGCCCTTGACCCTTTCTGTTTCTTTTTTGTTCCTTGTCCACCGTAAGGTCAGCTTTGCTCCACCTTATGTTCTTGTCATGGTGTTCTGTGTCACCACAGACCCCAAAAGCAATTGGACAACTTAGCATGGATTGAAACTCTGAAACCAAGCCCAAATAAGCCTTTCCTCCTCATGAGTTTATTCTCTCAGGTATCTCGTCACAGTGATAGAATGCTAAGCAGCATAGACATTTAGTACTGAGAATTGGCTATGACTGTAACGGATGATAGAGTTCAGAAAGCTTTTGAATTGGTTTGTGGGAGGATTGGGGGAGAAGTTTCGAGAAGCAGGCTAGAGAAAGTCCAGTGTGTTGTAAGTAGAGCTTAATGGGTGATTATGGTGAATTCTCAGAAGGCCAAAGAGCTGATAAAAGCACAGACAGAAAGATAAGGCTCATGAAATTTCAGGCAGAAATGAGAAATCTATTGGGAATTGTATTAAAGGCCATCCATTTTGTACTGTGGCAAGGAATTTTACTGCATTGCTCTAAATCTTTTGGGAAGGATGGAATTAAAGGTAATGGACTTGACTATTTGGTGGAGGACATTTCAAGGCAGTATTATATTCAGGAAGTGCCATGGATGTTATTGGTTGCTTTTATTCAAGCTTACAATTGCAATCAGGAGCACAAAACAAAAGAAGATTTTGAAAAAAACGAACTTTTGGCTAGAGAAGCTGAACATTTCAAAGTACTGCCAATGAGGGTACAGTTGCTAAAGAGATTAGCAACATTTTTTTAAAGCTAAGTACTTTGCAGCAGAACAATAGGAAAGATGCCTTGAGGAAATCTCAGCAGTTGGCAACTCATCACAGACTCAAATGTAAAAATGTACTCATTTCAAAGACTTTTGTTTGAAAAGAGAACCCTGGGTACTCTGCTCATACAGGGAAATTTAGGGAATTATTTCCCCATATTCGTCAGTAATCAGTGCAGTGGTGTTTCAAGTGGGTCTCAGTACTCCCCACACTAGTAGCAGACCTTTTTGCAAGCATGCAGAATGAAAGTCATTGAGGCTTGCATCAAGGTTTAAAAAAAAAGACTGGAATATCAGGCAACATGTGGCAGGGTCAGAGCCCCTGCAAGGAGCCTCTAACAGGGTGAAGTTTGATGAACCTTTGAAAGGAAAGCCAAATCTGCAATGGAGACCCCCATTAAGTTTTAAATACCAGGAACATGGAAAGTATTTTGAGGGAAACTCTAGGTAGTGAGAAGAGCCATCCATCTCAACCAAGTAGCCATGTGGAATGCAGCCAGAAAGGTCAGAGAGGCAGAGCTGCTCAAGCTCTCTTAGCTCATATCATGCCACCAGGTGCCCTGGGGGCCAGACAAGCACCTATATGATTTAGTATTTGTCTTATTGAACTTTGGTTTTGCTTTGGTATGATTCCACCTTATTATTTATTATGTCAGCAGGTGGACAAGTTTAACATGGATAGTGTGAAGTCATGTTGGTAGTATACACCCTTGATAGATGAGACTATAATGGCACTTCAGCTCTTCGTTCTTCATCCCAAAACATATATATGCATTTTACTAGCATAAAAAAAATCAGAAAAATCTAAGGCAAAGGAAATTTTACAAATTTTCCAAGCAGTGATACTTAACACTTTCAAAACCATCAAGAATAATTAAATCAGAGACATTCAAGGCCCCAAAGAGCCTAAGAAGACATAGCAACTGTATTAGGATATGGCATGGAAACTATGTATGACACTGCAACCAAGTTTACCATCCTGCATGGGATTCTGGAAAAGTATAAAAACTCATTAGATAAAAACCAGAAAAATTTGAATATAGGCATTATTTAATAAGAATGCATCAATTTTGGATCATTAGTTACAACAAATGCACCATACAAGTGTAAAATGTTAATTAAAAAACTTACTGTGAGGTAATGGAAACTGTCTTTTTTATCTTTTATAAAAAATTCTTAGTTGGAGTGTAATTATACAGTATAGTGGGTTTCATTATGGCATATTCATACATGCACATGACTTAATTTGAAATATTTCATGCCCCAATAACTGATAGACCCAACCTGATCTTTTCTTAAAATTGGGAGCCATCTCGCCACAAAGCCATGAAAAGATAATTTCGGCTTTACTATAAATTACTACAAATTCTGAACCTGCTTGGAATGTCTGCCCGTGCCTTAAACTCACCCATGCCTGGCTCTCTGACCAGATAGCAGCCCTCTCTGAAACTTTAATGACGCCTCACAAATCTTGGCCTTCCCTGGCCAGACAACGACCCTCTCTGAGGCTCTAATGATCCTCATAAATTCTGATGTTGGGGCCAGCAAAAAAATGTAAACTACCATTTGTGTTATGCTCCTCAGAGTTCTGTTATCTGTAACCCCCCTTTGTGTAACTTTCTGGGCTATAAAGCTGGGCTGCAAGAAAGCCGCGGCTGCTGTCTTGTTCCTGCGGTTTGGGGTGGGAGAGCAGCCCGGCCGGTAGAAATAATAAGCTTGCTTTAATTTGATTTTAATTGGAGTCAGTGGTCTTTTCTTGCGTCCTGGTCTAACATAACTTCCCTTGTCTGTTATACTCTCATTACCTTCTTGTACCCTAATGTTCTTCATTCCTTTTTTTTTTTATATATAAGATCCTTTTTTCATTTTCCTCACTAGTTTCTACATATGAGGGAAAGCATATGACCCTTGCTTTTCTGAGCCTGGCTTGATTCTCTTAACATGATGCTCTCCAGTTCCATCCATTTTCCTGAAATGACATAAATTCTTTTCTTTCTTTTTTTTTTTTTTTTTGAGGGAGGGTGTTGGGTATCAAACTTAGGGCCCCATCTACACTAGGCCAGTGCTCTATCACTGAGCTCCACCTCCAGTCCTCATCGTTTATTATGGTTGTATAAAACTCCATTGTTGATACATGTCACTTTACTTTTCATTCATTAGTAGATAGAAATCTAGACAGGGTTCACAACTTGACTATTGTAAACTGCCCTGCTTCAAACATTGGTATGCATTAATTCTTTCAAGTAAATACTAAGTTGGAGTATATATGGATCATATATACTGGTTTCATTCCTATTTTTTGAGAAACCTCTGTATTGATTTCCATAATGGCTATAATAATTTCAATTCTCACCAAAATTTTGACAGTTTCCTTTCCCCTGAATCCTCATGGGCATATATTATTATTTGTTGGATTGATGATTTCCATTCTGACTGGAGTGAGATGAAATTTCAGTGTAGTTTTGATTTGCATTTCCTTGATGGCTAGAGATGTTGAAGAATTTTACATATAATTGCTGATCCTATTTATTTCTTTTTTTGAAAACAGACAGTTGAGTTTGCGCACTTATTGATTAGATTATTTGGGGTTTTGCCTGTTAAGTTTTTTGAGTTCTTTATATATTCTAGATATTAATCCTCTATTGGAAGAGCAGCTGGCAATTTTCCTCTTTTTCTGTAGCCTCTGTCTTCATGCTATGCTTTGTTTCCTTTGCTGTAAAGAAGCTATTAAATTTGATGCCATCCTGTTTATTGATTTTTGTTTTTCTTGAGCTATAAGGAGTCCTACTGAGGAAGTCTTTGCCTGTGTCTATAGGATGGAGTGTTTCCCCTATATTTTCTTTTGGCAAAAGTTTCTGGTTTTATACCTAGGTTTAATCCATTTTGAGTTAACTTTTTGTTAACTTTTTGAGTTAACTTCTACATGTGGATATTCAGGTTTCCCAGCTCCATTTGTTTAAAAAAAAAAGGCTAACTTTTCTCCAATGTATGATTTTAGCACCGTTGTTGAGGATCACATGATTATTTGTGTGGGTTTATCTCTGTGTCTTCTTTTCCATTGGTCTGTGTGTCTATTTTTATGCCATGCTGTTTTTGTTACTATGGTGATGAAGTATAATTTGGAATTGAGTATTGTAATAACTCTTCAGAATTTATCTTTCTGCTCAGAATTGTTTTAACTCTTTTGGGTGTTTTGTTCTTCTATATGAATTTTAGAACCATTTTTTCTAGTTCTGTGAAAAATGTCTTGGAATTTTGATGGAGATTGCATTGAACCAATAAATTGCTTTGACTAGTATGGTCATTTTTAACAATATTAATTCTGCCTATTGAAGAACATAGGAGGGCTTTCTATATTCTATTGCTTTCTAGTTCTTTTTTTATTTGGTAAATTTTTCTGTAGAAATCTTTCATATTTCTGGTTAGAATTATTTCTAAGATTTTTAAAACTTTTTAGGCTATTTTGAATGGCATCACCTTACTGATTTCTCAGTGTGTCCCTTGTGTATAGAATACATTGATTTTTAGACATTAAATGTGTATCTTGCTACTTTGTTGAATCTGTTTATCGTATGTAGAAATCTTCTGCTAGATTATTTAGAGTCCTGTAATCATATAATCTGTGAATAGGGATAATTTAGCTCTCTCCTTTCCTATTCGTATCCCTTTTATTTTTTTCTCTTGTCTAATTGCTCTGGCTTAAATATCTAGTACTATATTGAATAAGAGTGGTGAAAGTAGACATCTTTGCTTTGTTCCTGATTTTAAAGGAAATGTGTCCATTTCTCACCTACTCAGAATGATGTTGGCTATGGATTTGTCATTTATAGTTTTTATTATGATGAAGTAATTTGCTTCCATTATTAGCATTTTCGGGATTTTTATTATGAGGGTGTATTAAATTTTGTTGGAGGGGTTTTCTTCCATCTATTGTGATGATCATGTGGCTTTCATCCTTGATTCTACTTATGTGATATGTTTATTGATCTGCAAATATTGAGCCATTCTTGTATCTCTGGAATGAAGTCAACTTGAACATGAAGTATGATCTTTTTATGTGCTGCTGAATTTGATTTGCAAGTATTTTATGAAGGATTTTTCATCTCTGCTCATCAAGGATATCAGACTGTAATCTTTCCTTCTTAATGTGTCCTTATCCACTTTGGGTATGAGTGTGATACTGGCTTTGGGGGAATACATTTGGAAGATTTCCCTCCATTTATATTACATGGGTAAATTTGAAAAAGATTGTGTTAGTTCTTTAAAGATTTGGTAAATTTTAGTTTATGCTAAAATTTAGTGAATGCTTTTTTAGTGAATTTTAGTTTATGCTAAAATTTTAGTGAATGCTTCTGGTCCTGGGCTTTTTCTGTGGTGAGGGTTTTTATTATTGGTTCAATTTCGTTGCTTGTTATTGATCTTTTTAGGTTTTCTCTATCCTATTGGTTCACTTTTGGTTAGATTATATGTGTCTAGAAATTTATCCATTTCTTGACAGGTGTGGTAAGTGCATGTTTGTAATCCCAGAGGCTCAGGAGGCTAAGGTAGGAGGATCACAATTTCAAAGTCAGCCTCAGCAATGGCAAAGTGCTAAGCAACTCAGTGAGATATGGTCTCTAAATAAATACAAAATAGGGCTGGGGATGTGGCTCAGTAGGTGAATGCCCTGAGTTCAAATCCCCATACCTCCCCCCAAAATAAATTTATTCATTTCTTTTAAATTTTCTAATTTATTGGAATATAAATTTTTAAAATAGTCTCCAATGATCTCTGGATTTCAGTGGTATCCGTTTTAATATCCTCCTTTTTTTCTATTTATGTTTTTTTTTATTTGTGTCATCCATTTCTTTCTTTCTTTCTTTCTTTTCACGAGTTTATTGATGTTGGTTTACTTTTCAAAGAACAAACTACTTTTCTCATTGATTCTTTGTACATTTGTTCTCCATTTCATTAATTTTGGCTCTGATATTTATGATTTGTTTGTTCTACTGGTTTTGAGACTGGTTTGCTCTAATTTTTCTAAGAACAAGAAAAGGACCATAAGCTTACTTATTATTATCTTATGTAGGCACCCATATAAACTTTTCTCTTAAAAGTGCCTTCATTTTATCCCATAGATTCTTATAGGTTGTATTTCTATTCTCACTTGGTTCTAGGAATATTAACTTATCTCCTGATTTTTTTCAGTGACTCACTCATTATTCAGGGTTGTGCCTCAGTGGTAGAGCACTTGCCTAGCATGTGTGAGGCACTGGGTTTGATTCTCAGCACTGCATATAATTAATAAATAAAGGTTATTAATAATTAATAAATAATAAATAAAGGTTCATCAGTGTCTAAAACATATTTTTTTAAAGTGTATTATTCAATCTCCACGTTTTTGTGGTTTGTGTATTTTTGCTTGCTGTTGATTCCTAGTATCATTTCATTATGATGAGAAAAGATGCAAAAACATTGTTTTCATCTTTTGTATTAGTTAAGACATATTTTGTGCCCTAAAACATTATCTGTTTTGAAAAAAATTCCATAAACAGGGGAAAAGAAAGTGCATTCATTTGTTGTTGGATGAACTATTCTGTGGATGTCTGTTAAGTTCATTTGATCTATTGTGTGTTTTAGCTTTGTAATATCCTTGTTGTTTTATGTCTGGATGACCTATTAGTTAGAAAGGTATTTATTGAATTGAGGGTCCATCTATTCCTTTATTGAATAATGTTTGTTTTCTGAAATTATGTGTGTTGCTGTTCAGGGCATAAATATTTACACTCATTATATAGTCTTATTGAATTTTTCCCTTTATCAATATTTAATGACCTTCTTTGTCGCTTCTGATTAACTTTAGTTTGGACCCACTTTGTCAAACATAGTAATAGCTACCTCTGCTTGCTTTGGAGTTCCACTATACATGTAATATCATTTACCATCCTTTCACATTCGACCTATGAATGTCTTTATCCATGAGGTATTTTCTTGCAGACAATGTAGTCTTGGTTCTTGGTTTTTAAACCAATCTTTCAGTCTATATCATTCAACTGGAGAATTGAGACCACTTACATTCAGTGTTATTTTAGAAAAGAATATATTCCTTCCTGTTTTATTTTTAATGTTTGATTTGATTCCAATTCTCATTTTCTATCTATTCTTCTAATGATATTTATTTTTTCCTAAACACTCATTTTTGTTTTATTATTTCTTGTCTGTGTCAGATTCCTTTAAATATCTTCTGCAATTCTGATTTTGTCCAGTTTCCACAAAATTTCCTTGATTTATACTTATCTTGAAAAGTTTTTATTTCTCCTTCAATTCTGATGGACAGGTTCGCTGGGTACAGCAAGCTAGGGTGACTGCTACTTTCTTCCAGGGCTTGAAATACGGTGTTCCAAATCCCCCTGGCTTTTAGGTTTTCTGCTGAGTAATCTACTAAATTTCTCATTGTTTTGTTTTTGTAAGTGCTCTGTCATTTCTTTCTTTTATCTCCTTTAAAAAATGTTTTCTTTGTTCTAAATTTTTTGGTATTTTTAATTAATGTGTCATGAGGAAATTCTTTTCTGGTTTTCTTCATTGGGTTCTAAATACCTCCAATATGTGAATGTCAATCTTACTTTTAAAATTTGGGAATTTTCTGCTATCGTTTCACTCAATATATTATCAATGCCATTTGCTTATATCTCTTTTCCTTTGTCAATACCAATGCCATTTGCTTATATCTCTTTTCCTTTGTCAATACCATTATCAATGCCATTTGCTTATATCTCTTTTCCTTTGTCAATACCAATGAGCCTTGTTCAGTTTCTTAATGTTGTTCCAGTGATCTTAAATATTTTGATCATATATTCTTATTTATTTTGCTTATCATTGTCTGAATATTTTATTCTATACACCTCATCTTGGAGGCCTTAACTTTTCTCTTCTACACGAATCTAACCTATTAGTGATAATTTCAAATGGGTTTTAAAACTTGTTTAAATAAGTTTTTATTTACAGGATTTCTAGATCTTTTAGAATAGCTACCTTTTTATTTAAATACTCTTTCATATTTTTCATTTTATTCCTTAGTTTATTCTTTAGATCTTCTTTTATCATTTTAATAATCAGTTTTTAAATACTTAAACTGGAATTTTCTCCACTTCTATGTCTACAAAATCAGTTATTGAATTATTATGAATGGGGGGTACAGATTATTACCATTTTCTTATCTTTCATGTAGTTCTATGTTGATATTTGCACTTCTCCTAAAATGGATTTCATCCACTATTATATAAGGAACTCTTTGTATGAGTGTACATTTTTCCCCACATCCTTGCCAACACTTATTGTTGTTTGTCTTCATAATAGCTGCCAATTTGACAGGAGTGAGATGAAATCTTAGAGTAGTTTTGATTTGCATTTCTCCAATTGCTAGAGATGATGAACATTTTTTTATATATTTGTTGATTGATTATATATCCTCTTCTGTTCAGGTCCTTGGCCCATTTATTGATTGGGTTATTTGGCTTTTTTTTTGGTGCTTAGCTTTTTGAGTTTTTATATACCCTAGAGATTAGTGCTCTATCTGATGTGTGAGGGGTGAAAATTTGCTCCCAAAATGTAGGCTCTCTACTCACCTCACAGATTATTTCTTTTGCTAAGAAGAAAATTTTTAGTTTGAGTCCATCCTACTTATTGATTGCTGGTGGGACTGCAAAATAGTTCAGCCAATATGGAAAGCAGTATGGAGATTCCTTGGAAAACTGGGGATGAAACTACCATTTGACCCAACCATTCCTCTCCTTGGTCTATACCCAAAGGACTTAAAAATAGCATACTACAGGGACACAAAAAATTGGGATGGGAGATAAAGGCAGATAATGCAAGAAGAGAAACACAGAAAAAAGAAGAAAGTGTATAAATGACCAAGGATAAACATACAGAAATGATAATTATAATAAATACATTAACTATTAAAATAAATACATAATATTTGATAAAGGAATACAATATTAAATAATAGGGGGCATCTATCAAATTAACACAAAGCAAAATATCAGTGAAATAAAAAAATGGCATTAGAGAATCTTAAAATCATTTCTTGCTAAGCTAATTGAGGTGGAAGGATTCCCATCAGGTTTTGGGAGGCTCAGGAATTAATTGGCTATCCCTCCTTAGCTAATCTCTAAATGTCTCTGAGTGTAGAGGTAACAAAAACACCACCATCTATTTGTAAAGTTAGGTAACTATATGTTATGTTTCACCCCCCCACCATTTCCACCTTTTTCTTGAAAAAACTGTGAAAAACTTTTGACATAAAATCATCCCTGCAGACATCATTCTGCTCACTTTTAATGTGACTCTAAGAGGTTCTTGAAGGTTTTTTTTAATGTATCCAGGCACCTAATAGCTTTCAGAGGAAATGTATACTAATTGTCTGGCCTGGTGTTCAGGCCTCTCCCTGATTGGGGCTTCAGTCTTATATGCCAGCCTGTAGAAATTCTTCATGTGCCCAGAGCTGTTAAAACACCTGTGAGCTCACTGGTGTAGATCTTAGTGTGCATAAAGTGTGGTGGCACACAGCAGAGGTACTGTGTGGTCCATGGCAGAGGTATGGGGCATCTTACATATGCATAGGTGGGCTTAAATCTGGGGCATACATGTCAGCAGGTTGATCCTAGTGTGTGCCAGCTGGTAGCTCAGGTCAGGAGCATTGTGCATATGGGAAGATGCTAGAGCATGCATTACTTAGGTCTGTGGCCAAGGTACATACATTAGTGGGCTGCTGCAGGAGCTCTCTCAGTGGTGGAGGGCATCTGGATCAGATGCATTAGCAGGCTGTTGATGGGGAGTATGCAGCTTTGGCCTGTGGCTGAGGTGTATGCATTGGTAGGCCACTGTGGGAGGGTTCTTGAGGTAGTCCAAATCTAGGGCATGTGTGTTGGCTGGTGGCTTCTGGGGCATGCATGGTGCTTCTGTCCTCTGCTGGGACCCATGCAGGTACAACCAGTATCTGGGGCTCAAGCACCTGTGGCCTGAGGCTGGGGCATTTGCTTTTCCCTCATACTGTACTCTCTGAGAATGAATAACTCTCTGTTCTGATCTGTCCCATTTCCTTTGTCAGTGGTGAAGAAAGGGAGGTTCAGCAACCTTCAGCCAGCAAAGATCCTACCTCACAGGTTACTCAGACAGCTTATTTCAAAGGCATTCCCTATGATTGTATTTGCTATTATCTCTCCACGTGAAGCATCTGTGAGATTTAATTCCTCCCAGCAAGGCAGTCTTAGGCATGGTCTCTACAGAATGGCTGCCTGCCAGTTTTCTGTTAGCAGTTTGAAATAAGCTGTGCAGGTTTCCCTAATCAAGTGATTTTGCAGCTCCTGCCACAGCTTAACTGAGTCTGCCTTCCTTTTCTACCATTGTTTCTAAAGTAAGCTTGTCAGCTTTGCCTCTCCCTCTTCTTCCTTTTGTTACCACTCTCCCTTGACATACCCTAATCAAGGTTCAGGATTAACAAATTCTGTCCTAGTTTCAGTTTCTATAATCAGAATGTCCAAGTTCCTCCAGCTCATTAACTATCCAATACTATGTGTTAGTGCATTCCCTCTCCCTAACCTCTCTAATCAGCTGTTTTTTCGATTCCAAACCATGGAGGAGTCATGATTTGCTGCCCAGTTCCACTTCACCATCTTGCCAACTGTATATGTTCTACCTTTACAATTTTATATCACATTAAAATTGCTTTAAAATAAAGTAGAAAAATTTAAAGGTGAAAATATATGTTCATTCATTCAAATTTCACTGAGAACAGAGATGACTGTCTTAGACCATGCAATCTTCATTCTTTAGCAAACATTATTTCTTTTGCTTCTCTCCTAAGGTTCTTTTTTTCTCTCCAAAGTTATGGGGAATTCCTTTTTGGCCAATAGATTGCATATAGTTTTGTGTTTTGCTCTAGTCGTTGTTCTTATGTATATGTCTTATGCACTAATCTGATCTTAAATTCCCCAAAGGCAAGAGATCATTCTATCTTCACTGAATTTCATTTAATATAATGTCTATGGTTTCTAGAAAGGTCAACATAAAATAAGCTTAGCTGTATAAAATTCATCATTTCATTTGTGGTTAAAATGTCACAGGGGACAGGAGCACTTCTTCGAAGAATGTTAAAAAAAACTCTGAAAAGCTACTCCTCCAAATAAGCACTCCAAAAATTTAGAACTCCAAAAATTAACCTAAGCATTGGAACAATCTAAGGAGTGTTTATTTAAAAAGCAAGGATGAACCACATCTTAAGAACAATGAATTTTATGATATTTTAATTCACCCTTATTTCATTTCATTCTTTCCACTGCAGAAGCCTTGAAAACAAATAAAAACAAATAGCCTTAAAATGATAGTGGCCCCATTGAATGTTTTTGGCACCTTTGTCTAGCATGACATAACAATATTTATGTAGGTTTGTCTTTGTGTCCTCTATTCAGTACCATTGGTATACAAGTCTATTTTGGTGACAATACCATGCTGTTTTTATTACAATAGCTCAGCAGTATAGTTTAAGGTCCGGTATCGTGATGCTTCCTGCTTCACTTTTCTTTCTTTCTTTCTTTCTTTCTTTCTTTCTTTCTTTCTTTCTTTCTTTCTTTCTTTCTTTCTTTCTTTCTGGCTTATGAGATATTTATTTATTTATCTATTTTAATTTTTTAGTTGCAGCACAATTTTTCATATCTCTGGTTGTATATAAAGTATGGTCACACCAATTCATGTCTTCATACGTGTACTTTGGATAATTATGTCCATCACATCCCAACATCCTTACTAATCCCCTGCCCCCTCCCTTACCCTCCCACCCCTCTGCCCTATCCAGAGCTCATCTATTCCTCCCATGCTCCCCTTCCCTACCCCACTATAAGTCAGTCACTTTATATCAGAGAAAACATTTGGCATTTGTTTTGGGGGGATTGGCTAACTTCACTTAGCATTATCTTCCCCAACTCCTTCCATTTACCTGAAAATGCCATGATTTTATTCTCTTTTATTGCTGAGTAATATTTCATTGTGTATATATGCCACATTTTTTTATCCATTCATCTACTTAGGGGCATCTATGTTGGCTCCACAGTTTAGTTATTGTGAATTGTGCTGCTATAAACATTGATGTGGCTGTGTCCCTGTAGTATGCTGTTTTTAAGTGCTTTGAGTATAGACCAAGGAGAAGGATAGCTGGGTCAAAAGGTGATTCCATTCCCAGTGTTCCAAGGAATCTTTATACTGCTTTCCAAATTGGCTGCACCAATTTGCAGTCCCACCAGCAACGTATGAGTGTACATTTTCCCAACATCCTCGCCAACACTTATTGTTGTTTGTCTTCATAATAGCTGCCATTCTGATTGGAGTGAGATGATACCTTAGAGTAGTTTTGATTTGAATTTCTCTAATTGCTAGAGATGATGAACATTTTTCCATATATTTGTTGATTGATTGTGTATCCTCTTCTGAGAAGTGTCTGTTCAGGTCCTTGGCCCATTTATTGTTTGGGTTATTTGGTTTTTGGTGCTTAGCTTTTTGAGTTCTTTATATACCCTAGAGATTAGTGCTCTATCTGATTGTGAGGGGTGAGAATTTGCTCCCAAGATGTAGGCTCTCTATTCTTGCTAAGGATTGCTTTAGCTATTCTGGGTCTCTTACCTTTCCAAATAAATTCCATGATTGCTTTTTACTTCTATGAAGAATGTCATTGGGATTTTAATAGGAATTACATTAAATCTATATAACACTTTGGTAGTGTGGCCGTTTTGACAATATTAATTCTGCCTATCCAGGACCATAGGAGATCTTCTGCAGTTTTCTTCAATTTCTTTCTTTATTGTGCTGTAATTTTCATTGTAGAGGTCTTTCACCTGTTTTGTTAGATTGATTTCCAGTTGTTGTGTTTTTTTGAGGCTATTTTTAATGGAGTGGTTTTCCTAATTTCTCTTTCAGTGGATTCATCGCTGATGTATAGGAATGCATTTGATTTATGAGTGTTGATTTTATATCCTGCTAATTTGCTGAATTCATTTATTAGTTCTAGAAGTTTTCTGGTGGAATTTTTTTTTTTAAAGAGAGAGTGAGAGAGGGGAGAGAGAGAGAGAGAGAGAGAGAGAGAGAGAGAGAGAGAATTTTTTAATATTTATTTTTTAGTTCTCGGCGGACACAACATCTTTGTTGGTATGTGGTGCTGGGGATCGAACCCGGGCCGCACGCATGCCAGGCGAGCGCGCTACCACTGAGCCACATCTCCAGCCCCCTGGTGGAATTTTTTTAACTTCTAGATATATAATCATGTCATCAGGAAATAGTAATAGTTTGAGTTCTTCTTAACTTATTTATATCCCTTTAATTTCTTTCTTTTTTCTAGTTACTCTGGCTAGTATTTTAAGGATGATGTTGAACAGAAGTGGTGAAAGAGGACATCCTTGGCTTGTTCCAGTTTTTAGTGGAAATGCTTTCAATTTTTCTCCATTTAGAATGATATGTATGATATATCAAAGTTCATAAATGCATTCTGCTGTCATGTGTAACTAATTAAAGCAAATAAAAATATTTTAAAAACTGATAGTGGCTCTGAAAATCAGTATCTGGACTGTCTCTAGAAGGGGAAGAAGCAATTGGAGTCCTCGGAATATACCTTTTCTGAGATAATCTTTATTATTTAACCAATCTGGCAGCATTCCATGAACCCCTACTCACAGGGTTTGACTTTACTTGACCCGACTCAGAGGTCACTCACTGCGAACAGCCTTTTTCTTCTGGCATTTGTTTAAAATAATCAGCATCAATTAATTTCAGCTGCTTGAGGTGCTGTTAAAGCAAGTATAAGGAAAAAGAGATTGTCCAAAACATTTAAAGGAAGACCTTGAAATTATGATGTTTGTAGAATTCTTTAAAAATCTCTGTAAAATCTAGAAACCATGTGGATGAACAGGGTCAGGCATATATCATAGAAAGGTCAAACTCTTTCACCTATGATTGAGCTTGAGGTTCTGAAAAGCAATAAGTAAAGGCTATTCAGCTGTAAACTTCATGAAGTAGCATGGAAGGAATGCATGAAACACCTTGGCAAAAGATAGGACACTTATAAACTCAAGACATTTAAGGAAATCTCTGTACAATCATTAGCTAAGTATGAAACAAATTGAGCAGACTTCAGGGGCCTCGAGGACAAAATAAAACAAACCTCTCCAAAACAATTTTTATAGAATTAGTTGAAGAAAATCACTAAATAAGCAAACAGTATTAATTAACATCAACAACAATAACAAAAACCCAATAGCAATGACAGCAAACCCTAGAGGAGTCTAATTTCCAATACTGCTAAATTATATTAAATTTTCTAGTTTGCAACAAAAATTATGACACATGCTAAGAAACTTTTAGGAAAGTATGGCCTATCATGGGGAGAAAAGTAGTAAATAGAAACTGTATCTAAAAATGAGCAGCATGAGAGAAGTGATCCATCATATATAAAGGATCCTCAATAAGATTGATGATTTATTTCTAGTTAGAAACCATGTAGGCCAGCAGGCAATGGGATGGGATATTAAAAGTACTGAAAGAATGAGACTTCCAATCAATAAATTTATATACAGCAAGCTTGCCTATAAAAATAAAAGAAATTTAAGACATCACTAGATAAATAAAAACTGAGATACCCTCCCTGGCAGAATTGCGCTACAATAAATGCCAAAGGGAATTGGGTAGACTGAAGTAAAGTAATATTATATAGTAACTCAAATCCACATTTAAAAAAATAAAGAGCACTGACAAAGATAAAATTGTGGTAAATAAATTTAAAAGACAGTATTAATGTATTTTTGTTAATTTATCTTTCCTATCTCATTTGAAAGACAACCATGTGTATGTGTATATTTATATATACATATATATGCATATGTATAAATTTACATATATTTAAATACATGGCTTTATATATATATTTTCATATAACTGTACTGATGGTATTTAGTATATAAAGATGTATTTTGTATGGCAGTAGTAGCAAAAAGAAAAGTCCAAGAAAAAGAACAAAACTTTGTAGATGGTTGAAGGTAAACTAGTGTAAATTTAATCTAGGTTATTATAAAGTAAAAACATAATTTTAATCTCCAAAGCAACTATTAAGAAAAAAATAAAATTTTTGAGAGAAGTAGCAAAATAATTACTATGGAACGTTAGAAAATATCTATTTAACACAAATAAGATAATAATGTATAAATCATGGAATAATAAAGGCATAAAATATACAGGAAACAAATAGCATGAAGTTAGGTTCATGATCATTTTCTTGGAGACCAATGCATTTAGTGCAATTTATTGGAAAGGCCATTTTTCCTCATTGCACTGTAATGATGAAGACAGAGAGAGAGAGAGAGACTTGAGTGTGTCACTTTAAAATACTTTGTTACTTTAATCTTTTTGTTTCTCCCTGTGCCAATATTGTACTTTCTTAATTATAGTAGCTTTAAAATAAGACTTGATATCCAGTGGGATGAGTCCTTTAGTTTTGTCAAATATGTTCTTGGTTTTTCTTATGTCTTTACAAGACTTATCTTATAAATTTCTACAAAATGCTGCTAGAATTTTGACAATTTAATTGAATCTATACATCAACTTAGAGAGAGCTGACATCTTTACTATATTGTGTGCTCCAATTCCAGATCATGATATATTCCTCTAACGATTAGATCTTCTTTAATTTTTTCAGTAATATTTTTGAGCTTTCTGTGAAGTTTTTACTTATCTTTATATTTTTTCTTTTATTAAAATATAACTAAAATAGAACAGAGTTCATAAATTTGAACTGTATAACTCAATTAATTTTGGATATCCATTTACCTAAATAATGATCATCTGAAAGAAGTTGGACAGTATTTTCAGCATGCCTTTGTGATTTCTTCTAGATGATACCCTCACAAATATAATCATTATTTTGATCCCTGTCAACAGAGATGACATCTACTATTTTGAATTTAATATTAATGGAAGCATACAGGATATACACTTTTGAGTATGGCCCCTTTAAAAACGATCGACTTTATATGTGATATTCATCATATCACTGTGTGTTGCAAAGGTTAATACTTTCTATTACAGTGTTGTATTTAATATTATTAACATACCTATTTTTCTATTTTATTAATGGACATTTGGGTTGCTTCCAGTTTGGGGCTACTCTGAATAATGCCAATGTAAATATTTTTGTATATGCCTTTTGGTAAGTGTGTGCACTTTTGCCTTTAGGTATGTGGCATATCCCCCAAATCACTAGACCATATTATGTATCTATACATATAGATAAAGGTATGGTACTGCCTGTTTTGAAGTGTATAGTAGAGACTGTAAATATTACCAAAGTGGTGCACTTATTATACTCTGCCATCAATATATGAATTTTACCAAGTAAACTGAGTGGTAAGTGAAGTAGATTTTAAAATCTTTTTTAAAAAAACACTCATTTTATATTTTGCTTATTTTATGTTGGTGTATTAGTATTTTATAATTATTTATAAAAATTATTGATATGAGGGCTGGGGTTGCGGCTCAGTGGCAGGACACTTGCCTCACACATGTGAGGCACTGGGTTCAATCCTCAGAACCACATAAAAATAAACAAACCAAATAAAGATATTGTGTCCATGCATAACTAAAAGGTATTAAAAATTTCTTGATATGAGTGCCTTGTTCAATTTATTTTATTGTAAATACCTCCTCCCTGTATGAAGCATGCATTATTTTTATTCTTGTAATTTTGTACTTTATTAAATAGAAGTTCTTAATTTTGATAGTCAAATTTATCAGTCTTTTTTTTTATTGTTGATGGGTTTTTTAAGCCCGTTTAAGAAATCTTCTTATGCTAAAGTCATAAACATATTTTGTAGTGTTTTCTACTATAAATCTTACTGCTGTTACCTTTCACATTTTGGTTTCCAATCATTTAAATGGATTATTCATGTATAGTCTTAGGCATTAAGATTTATCTTTTTACTACATGTGGCTATTCAGTTGATGGAGCATCGTCTATTGAATTGACTATCATCATTTTCCTACTGAATGCTACCCTTTCCTTAGTTGTTGTAAATCTGGTGGCTGCAAGCTTACAGGCACTTTTCTTGTTTGCTGCAGTATTTCAATATCCTATTGCTTCTCCTATGCCATTCTTACACCTATTCATTATTGATAGTTTACCATATGCCTTGAGCTTTGCTCTTTTATTTGTTTATCTTACCAGGATTGCTCTAGCTGCTTGTATTCTATTTCATATAAATTTTAGAATCCCAATTTAATAGATTGCTTGTATTACATTAAATATATAGATGAATTTGGGGGACAAAGGAAACTGATATCATTGTATTACCCACTATAATAGTGCATAGCTCTGTTTAATTATGACTTTAAAAATGCCTCTGTAACATTTTAAAGATTTTAATATGGTGGTATTGAACATCTTTATTAGGTTTGTTCATAGGTAGTTTTATATTTATGGTACTTCTTAAATGCTATTTTAAAACTGCTTTTTAATATTTTCCTTCTCATTGTCTGTTCATAGTGTGCAGAAATTCAATAGAAATTAAATTGACTTGCTGTTTTGACCTTGATGTCAACAAGACCACTAAAACCAAATCATTTGTATATTCTTTCAGCTTTTCTGTTTAAGTAGTTTATAAAGAGCACATATCTGCTTTCTTAGTTTTGACTGTTCATACTTTTAATTTCATTTTCTTACTTTTTAACACACTATAAAACATCCAGTACAATACTCAATATAAGTTATATTATGGGTATCTGTGTGTTTTCCCTCACCTCAAGGAAAATATTCAATATGTAATCATTATTTAAAGTGTGAATTATTGGTTTTATCATAGACAGTCTTTGTTTTTGTTCCAAAGCATCCATTTTCTTTTCTTATTTATTTATCTATTTATTTAATTTTATTTTTGGTACCAGAGATTGGACCCAGGAGCTCTTAGCCATTGAGCCCCATCCCAGCGCTCCCTTTTTTATTTTTTATTTTGAGACAGGGTCTTGCTAAGATGCTTAGGGCCTTGCTAAGTTGCTGAGGCTGGCGTTAAACTTGAAATCCTCTTGCCTCAGCTTCCTGAGCACCCAGGATTACAGGAATGTGCCACCATGCCCTGCTTTATTTTCATTTTTGAAAGGATAAGAAAATTCTTCATATAGCTAGGATATTTCACAATACAATGTGTTTGTTATTAAAATATGTGATTTAATAAAAATTGCTTTCAGTATAATTTATCAGAACTTTTTAATAAAATGCCCAAAGATGTTGTTCTTGTTTTTAGAGATCAAATTTATGCTTTATTTTTTAAAAAATTATTAACATGAATTTATTATACAAATTAATGGGATTCACTGCTATATCCATATAAGCATACAGTGTGCATTGGTCATGTCCACATCTCCTTCTTTTACTCTTCTCTTTCATTCTCCCACCCTCTTCCCAATCATAGTAATCACTGTTCTACTGTCAGGTTAACCTATTTTTTCCCCTTTTGGCTTCCATATATAAGAGAGAACTTATTAAACTAAACTTTCTTTGTCCAGCTTATTATTAACACAATATTCTCCAGTTTCCTCCATTTTGTTACAAATGACTGGATTTCATTCTTCTTTATGTATGAATAATACTGTTGGATATATACACCACATTTATTTTATCCATTCATCTGTTGACCGGCACCTAGGCTGATTCCATTTCTTGACTATTGATAGTACTGCAACAAACATGGGTGTATAGGCATCTCTCTGAATGCTGACATCATTCCTTTTGGACATATACCCAGGAATAAATGGATCATTTGGTAGTCCTATTTTAGTTTTTTGAGGATCTCCGAACTGTTTTCCATAGTGGCTATCCTAATTTACATAATCCTGACAGTATATTAGGGTTCCTTTATCTTCACACCCTTGCCAGTATTTATAATACAAATAATTGCCATTCTAAATGGGATGAGATGGAATCTCAATGTAGTCTTTATTTACAATGCTCTAATAAGAGTGTGTGAGGATATATATGTGTGTGTGTATATGTGTGTGGGGGGGTTCATTATATCTATCTATCTCTGTCTACCTATCTATATATATTTGTTGGCTGTCTATATTTCTTATTTTGAGACTCTGTAGATCCTTCTCAAAAGAATCTATTCCGATCATAGGCATTATTTATTATTTATTTGAACCCTGGAGTGCTTTACCACTGAACTAACTGCCCAGCACATTTTATTTCTTGTTTTGATACCAAGCTGGCCACAAACTTGCTATCCTCCAACTTTCCTCCCTGAGTTGCTGGAATTAAAGGTGAATGTCACTATTTTTGGCTTGATCATAGCCACTCCTACTATATTAGAAGGTTCCATTTTGCTTAATATTGTTTTTATTATAAATAATTATTCAATTTAATTTTTTATTTATCAGATAATCACATTTCTTTTTCTTCTTTATTCTGTAAATATAGTGAACAATACAAAATGACTAAAAAATATGCTCTTGGTTATGGTTGTATTTTAATATTATTGTTTCTCCTTTAAAAGTGATGTCTTTATTTCTTATATATTTTATAGATTCATTTTTGTCTTTGATTTTTAGTAGTTTTTCTGTGATGTAATAGAGTAGTTTTGTTATTGTTTTACTGAATTCATAGAGCTTCTTGATTATATGACTTGACCTATTTTAACTATTTTAGAAAATTTGTGGACAGTTGTTATTTCATTATTGCTGTCTCTTTCATTATCTTCTTATCTCCTTTCAAAATACCTGAAATATATGATTTTCACCATACTTCATTTACCACTGAGATTTTTTCTGCATTTTTCATGCTTTGTTCTTTTTTACTTCAATGTGGATATTCTCTATTTTAACTATTTATTTGTTTGTTTGCTTATTTATCTATCTAGCTATTTATTTATTTATTTATTTATTTATTTTTACATTCATTCTTTGTCCTTCTTTGTTCAATCTATTCCTATACTCATTTAAGTTTTTAGTTTTAGTAATTTTTTCCTTTTGAAGATTCTTCAATTTAGTTTCTTATATGCTTCTCTGCTATATATCAGCTGAATGCTACAAATCAACAAATGCCCTTGAGGGAATGTATGGAGGGGAACACCAAGCTAAATTCAATAAAATAAAAAAAAATAAATTCAGTGTTTTCCTTCTCCTCAGGTTAACTACTGAACTCTAGGATACTTTGATTACTTTCCAATGCCTGGTGTATTTTTTTCTTTATTTTTAAAACAAGCTTTGGGGGTTTGTGTTAGCAGCAAGCTTCATGTTATAAAAACTATTTCATTATTGCCAAAATTGAAAATCTAATTCTACTAAATGTTATTCCTTCATGCTTTTTGTGTGAGAGATATTACAAAGAAGTGTTGATAAGGTTAAAAGAGAAATGACTATCAGATACATGAATTCATTGTCTAATGTAGTTGCTGATAAGATTTTCTGATGTTTCTCTTCAGGGAGAGTGTAGGTACATGGTTTCCATTCTATAAAGATATTTTCCATTTAAGTCTGATATTTTTAGGGAAAAAGAGATGTGTATGAATGATGAGTAATCAAAGAGGTAGACTATTTGGGCACATCTTTTTTTAACATAAGAATCTGGAAATTCTTCAAGTTGTACAAAAGTTCCTTGTGCAATCTTTAGGGTTGTTATTACAACTGGCAAAAACGTCAAGATACAATATACAATTTCTCTGTAACTCATGGCAACTGCTGTATATGCCTCCACTATAACCCAGGCAATTTAATGATTTTGTTCAATATTTTGAATTTGAAACAAGTCATGTAAAGCAACAAAGGACACTGGAATATTCAAACTAATAGAATTTTTGAGTCTATTACATAAGAGAGATCACAGTATCCAATAACAGTAAACTTCCTGTAGCATGATTTTGACTATATTTCTGGCTGGTGTACTGCCTTTTCCATCTGCCTGCTTTTGGAGTTTCACTGGAAACTAATATCAATTCTGTAAGCTATCCAAAATTCTGATTAAAAATTCCCTTCCAGTATAAGTAAATTTGGATTTTTGTTGCTTTTGTTATTTGTTCTCAGAAGTCCTGGCTGTTATAGAGTTAGAAGACAAATAGCATGTTAAAGTGCAAATGACATGTTCAATAGGGTATACAGTGAGAGTTCTCAAGGCCAGGACAGATATCATCTATCTACCCAATCATCTATCATCATGCATATGTGTCTATAACTTGTGCCATCAATGTAGAAAGTTATATAACAATGTAGAATGCATACATTAGTTTCATTACCATTACCTCTATCCATAGCTCATTTTCCTCTTTTGGCATCCAAAGTCTTTTAATCAGACCATTAAAATGGTCAAGTTTAACAATACTTGCATATTCTCTAATCCTAATTAAGCTCCTGTATTGTAAATACCTGTTCATCCTAACAATTTAAAACAAATAAAAACTATATATATATATATATATATATATATATATATTCCTGAAAACATAGTTTACTATAAATCAAAGGTTATTGTGATATTACACACTCTTTTATATGAGTCAATGTCATGGTCCTCAGGAATATTACAAACATCAACTGTATTACAAATGGACTTGCATCACATTTTATTTTTATTAGTGCATTAATACATAATTGGGTCTATTTTAATATATTCATAAATGTAGGTAACACATTCCTCCATTTCAATCCCCAGTAGTTCCTCTTTCTCTTCCCTCCTCCCTCTCCCTGGTCCTCTTGCTGTATTCCACTCTTCCTCCTTCTATTTATTTATTTCTATTTGGTATATAGTTATACATAAAAGTAGAATTCTTTGTGATATATTCATACATGCACATAAATTAATTTGTTCAATTTCATTCTGCCGTTCTTCCCATTTCCTGTCCCTTTTCCCTCTCTCTAAATTCCATTCTTCTACTCCACTGTCCTCCCTCCTATTTTCAGAAGCTCCCCCATTTTCAATCCTCATTTTTCTCTAGTTTTCACATATGAGAGAAAACATTCAGTCCTTGGCTTTCTGAGTCTGGCTTATTTCACTTAGCATAATGTTCTCCATTTCCATCCATTTGCCAGCAAATGATATAGTTTCATTCTTCTTTATCGCTGAGTAAAACTCCATTGTGTATATGTGCCACACTTTCTTTTTATCTATAATATCTGTTGATGGTCACTGAGTCTGGTTCCATAATTTGGCTATTGTGAATTGCACTGCTATAAAAATCAGTGTGTATGTATCTCTATAATATGTTGAATTTAGTTCTTTGGGATATATTCCAAGTAGTAGGATAGTCGGGTCATATGGTGGCTCCATTTCTAGTCTTTTGAGGAATCTCCAACCTGCTTTACAAAGTAGTTATATTAATTTGCAGCCCAACCAAAAGTGCATACCTTTTGTCTCACATCCTTACCAGTAATTGTTATTTGTATTCTTGATAGCTGCCATTTAAGCTGAAGTAAGACGAAATCTCAGCATAGTTTTGATTTGCATTTCCCTGACTGCTAAGGAGTTAGCTTTATAATTCCCATTGGTTTTCTAGGGTGCTTTATTTTAAACATAGTTTCTTAATTGATCTTTATTTCCCTTTATTTCTCAACTTCTAGGAGCTGTCTATGTTCATTGTGTTCTAACTCCTTCCACACTTCATTCCCACCTTCAATTTACAGAGTCAGGTATTTTACTATTCACCCTGATCTCTTTCTTCTCTATTATACTGTCTTTATGTTCATTTTGAGCCTACTTGGATAATCCAGGAAAAATCTCCTATCTCAAGTTTCTGAACTTAATCACATCAGCAAAATTATCTTTAGCCTATAGGCAACATTTAGAGGTATGAGAGATCAGAACAAGGACTGATGGGAGGGCTTTTATTCAGCCAGCCATACTTAACTCAGTTTTATTGGTTTTTATTCCTCTCTCAAGTAGCTTTATTTTAGATACAGATAAGGTAAATGTTCTTATTCCTAGCTTTATTAAAAATGTTCTCTATTGGTTGATTTATTGCCTAGATCTAAAAAACTCTAAAATAGCAAAGGTTTTGGTAAATTGACCATGATAATTTCTAAAATCAAGTGCTTCTTTTGAACTTCTCATCCACTCTGTTTCTTTTCCTGTTGTTGGTAGTCTTGTTTGTTTTCTAGAATTCTATTCAATTTCCTGCTTATTTTTGGACACTAAAAAATGTTTAATGATGTAGTGGGGCAATGGTCTTTGCTGCATTCACCCTGATAGTCAATGGTGGGAAATATGTTCTTCATCTCTGGAAAATTTTCATTTTTATGTCTTCAATGACTTCTTTATCTCCACTGTTTTTTGTTGTGTATTTTGGAAATAGATGATGACCAAAGTCTGATTTTATGAATCATGTGGCTTATTACCTTACAAAAAGAATGTTTCTTTGGTTCATAATGCTTAAAGCAAGGGAGAAAAATCTGAAAAATATAAAGAATATACCTTATAGCTGAAGCATATTCAATATATAATGAGGAAGTTTCAGAGTTACAAAACTCCAGTTTCTCTGTCAGGATGGAAGCAGGCTCTTGTGGAAGTCTAATTGAAATTTACGTACTCCTTCATAGGAACAGTTCTCAGAAGCTGGCTTGCCTCAGTGCAGTTCTGTGATGACATATGAAGTCCCTCAATGCTTTAGGGAGGTGCCAGTATTATTAGTTGAGGCTCTGAAGATTAGCTTCCAAGCCAACAGGTGTCACTTTCCATAATCAAGGCTCTAAGGATTTGGAAAAGTAGCTGAAGGCAGGCTTCCTGTCATGGCATAAGCACTCCATTTTCTGAGAAGTGACTCACAGAGTGGAGCCTGCCAAACTCTAAACTGACAATGTATTGGTCAAATCCTTGAGTTTATATGATTTGAAGTCCAGTAGTTGAGGTCAATAACTAGGAGAGTAACCAATATATGAAGGGTCTACTCAAGTTTGATATAACATCCCCAAAGGGCAGAGAAAGTTCACTTCAGATTCCCACATATGGAGTTTTGTAACTCTGAAAGGAAAAGACATGCCAAAATAAAGACATCACAGAGCAAACTATGTATTTGGAACCATTTCAAAGCTGCATAGCAGTCTTTCTCAGAATCTACTATTAGTCACATGTCAGAACTTATACATTGATCTTTATATTTCCTATTATCTTTCTGATTTTTCTCTGAGTTTGACAATATCACCTCAACTTTTTCTTCCAATTCTCCTATTGAATTTTTGCTTTTGAAATTATATTTCTAGTCTCCAGTGAGTTTTTAATTCTTTACTGACAATCTCTTTTATCATAACATCATACTTAGATTTTATATATTCTTTGAATTTCTCTGAAAAAAAAAGATATTTGCTTGCTTTTTAATTTTTGTTAGGTAGTAGCTAACTATGAACAGTCAAATGTATGGCAAGCTCACAAGCATTCTTTAAATTACATTAGGGTATTCTTTATACTATTTTCAATGTGGATAAGAAAGCAAAGGGTAGTAGTTAATTTGTAGAAAATAAACAGAAGCGAAGGAGCTAATTGGAAAATACAACAAAAGAAAAGGAATAATGGGACTAACTTGACAGGGTCCATTGAGGTTGATGTGAAGCTAGGAATTATGGCTATAGGTGTTGCCACTTGTTGGGGAAGGAAGATCTTTAGGTGCACTAAGGTGACTCTGACAGATTACACATTAACATAGGATTGACTTGCAGATGAAGCTCCCCTAAATAGGATGGCCACCATGACAGTTCTTGAGAGGACCACTTAGGGGCAAAAACTGAGGAGGAGGAGTTGAACACCTGATTGGCAATGAGTACAGAAGGTGGTCCCCAGTTCTCCTGGTAAACATCAAACAATAATAAATTTGGAGACAGCATTGTCTCCTTTGTTCTCTGCTCAGAGAAGACACACACTCTCTTGAGAGTGTTCCCTGCTTGAGCCTTACTTTGCTTTTACTTTACTTTCACCTCAATAAAGTTCTCTTGCATGGCTTTTGGTGTCTGACTTTAAATTTTCTTTCATCAGAACATAAGTACTGAGGTTTGGAGTTTTATCTCCCCACTTTCCTGTGACACTTTTAATTCTCCTCCTAAATTCTGATGCTTATTAGCACATTTAGTTCTATTAACCTATTAGTCTATTGTTTGTCACCTTCTATGTTGTTCTGGTCAGCTTTTTCATCGTTGTGATCAAAACAGGTAACAAGAACAACAAAGAGGAGGAAAGTTTATTTGGGATTCATAGTTTCAGGGGTCTCGGTCCATAGATGACCAACTCCATAGCTCTGGGCCCTGAGATGAGGCAGAACATCATGGAAGAAAAGTGTGATTGAAGAAAGCAGCTCAGGATATGGCAATCAGGAAGCAGAGAGAAAGCTTTACTAACCAGGGACAAAACATAAACTCCAAAGGATTGCTCCCAGTGACTTACCTCCTCCAACCACATCCTATCTGCCTATAGTTACAGCCCAATTAATCTGTATTAAGGGATTAATGCACAATTAGGTTTTGAATCTCTAATAACTGTCATTTCACCTCTAAATTTTCTTGCATTGTCTCACACATGAGATCCTCAGGGACACTTCGTATCTAAACCACAATATATACATTTAGGGTACTGATTTTCTTGGCTCCCATTCACATTTAAAAACAAGGGAGGGAACCGGGGTGTATTTTAGGATAGAGCACTTGCTTAACATTCATAAAACCCTGGGTTCGCTACCCAGTACTACAAATAAATAAATAAATATAAAAGTAAACATAAAGGAAGGAGCTGGGATGTATTTTAGGGTTAGAGAATGAGCTTAGCATGCAAAAACCTGAGGCCAGATTGATTTTACCCAAAATATCTTTCCATGATTTTCCCACAATTAATACTTCATTCCTGATGTACTGAAGCACCACAAAAAATAAATAAATAAACAACTAAATAAATAAATAAATAGTTTGGTTGATTCTTAAACATCTAGAAGGATCACATGCAACCCTGCAAAAGTGAGCATTGAGCCTCAGGGTACTGGATGGAAGTAGAGTGGACTTCCTCCCTCTTGACTTACATGCATTAAGATTTTGAGTTATTCTTATAGGGGTTTAAACTACCAATGACTCCCCATATAGCTTTTTAACTAGAGAACAATTGCCCATATTTTTGTTTATGTATTGTTTCTGAGTTTGTTCTTCGTTTTAGCAGAAGGAAAACTCCAGACTATGACTGATCATGCAAATGAAATACAGGAAAGGCAAAGGTTTTGAGTGCAGACCTTCAGTTAGTTTCTATTTTCTTCCCCAGTTCCTTTCATTCCCTCAGTCACATCTGTCTGCTATCCTTTGGTACTAGCACTTCCTTTGCTCTGTATGAACATTTTTCTTTCCTCCTTTTCACCTTTTTCTTTCCTCCAAAAATGTCTTGAAAATTGTGGTATCCTGAAAACACCAATACCTTCTCCAAACCTGGCCCACTTCTAATCTTTTCATGGTTAATTTTTCAACATTTATACTTTCTTAAGTTCATATATGTGGAAAGATTGATGAAAGGGAAATGAAACTATTTTCTGGAATTAATTGTCTTTATGCCTGAACTGGTAAAATGCATGTATTCAAGAATAACATCAAATCATATTTTCATGCACATAAAAGATTGCTAATAGAAAAATAATAGAACTAGAAGAAACTTTAAGGAAAGCAGAAGAGGTCTCAAAATGCAAGAAGTTTAAAATTATCTTTTCATTTGTGAATTTAAACAACCACCTCTAGTTTTATCAAGAACATTGTCCTGTAAATAAGTGGACAATGATAGCTTTGGAAGAATGAGATAAAGATAATTTCCTACAATAAGGATGACAACAGCAACTTTGTTATTATATATGAAATATTTTGTGCTACAAATTGTTTTGAATTGTTTTGTGTCTTTTACAGCACGATTGAGCTAGGTGACTTTTGGATGCATACAATTGCAGAGCTATGAGGAAACTATGAACAGCAAAGTCTGTATAAAGAGGAGTTATAAAACCAGAATGATCTCCCAAAGAGAGAATTATAGCTTTCAGACATTGAAAGAAACACTACTCAGCAATAAAAATGAGCAAAGTACTTACAACAAGTGAATGGATCTCAAAACCAAAGTGATAAAAGCAAAACAGAGTATTACATGACTCCATTTATGTGTTCTTGAAAAGTTAAAACAAGGGATGAAGAGGAAGAAGGTCAATCGTTACCTGGGGCTGGATGTAGAAACAACAGCATGTGAAAACTTTGGGGATGATGAATGTTTTAAAACTGGATTGCATTGATGGTTGCCCAGCTCTGTAAATATACTAAAGCTCATTGAACTGTATGCTTATAAAAAATTCATTTCATGTATTTAGTCTCTCAACAAAGCTGTTAGGAAAAAAAATTTACTATAATGTAAAAAAATAGAGAAAGAGAGGAAAAAATGAAGAGAGGTTTTAACCATTACTTATCCCAATCTCCTCACTCCCCAGATGAGAAATCCAAAGCTGAGAATGATAAAATGACTTGTCAAGGTATCACATGCACAGAACCAAGGCTGAATGCTACATCTTCTAAGATTATGGCTTGTCCTTATCTTACATCCCATGCTATTATATAAAGACCTAACAAATCTTTCTTCAAATAAATTTAGTTCTGCATGAGTGAAGGCATTCATCATTTTTTCCTAGTATACGATAATACATATTTTGTATCTTTCTTGGTAGGACTTCCAGATTTTTTTAAGCCTCAGGGATCTAACAACTTTATGACATTGTCTTTCTGGGGTCAGTACATCAGGAATGAAGTATTAATTGTGGAAAAATCATGGAAAGATATTTTGGGTAAATCAACCTGCCTCAGGTTTTTACAAGCCAAATGTTATAATAAGGGATTTGATTTCAATATGGATCAAACATAAAAAACAAAAGCTAAATTAAACGAGATGGCAAAGTATTGCCAATTGCTTCTATTTGGTCATTTTTAAGGAAAATCCAGCAGTGGGGAAAATTTAGAAAATAGAGAACAAAAGTGCTTTTGCAGAGTTTTTAAAAGAATGGATCCCATTATACTTTAATAGCAAGCAGGAGGTTTTACACTAAGAGTCATTGCATTTTCAAGGACTCAGGGAGAACAAAGACCCAAATCTTGTACTCCGCATGCAAAATGATTGCACTTTGGATTGAGAGGCTTCAATAGAAGAGCTCAAGCTGGTTGAGCCAGTTCTAACAATTCTGAAGCTCCACATTCCCTCATGCATGAAATGTGGACAATAATGACTGGGTGCTCTTTGGAGAATCCAGCATAAGCATCTATTTTAAGACGAAAAGAAAAGAAGGGAAGGGAGGGAGAGGGGAATAGGAAGGACAGTAGAATTAATCGGACATAACTTTCTTTTCCTTGTATTTGAATACATGACCAGGGTAATTCTGTATCATATACAACCACAAGAATAGGATCCTAATTAGAATAAGTCATACTCCATGTACGTAAAGTATGCCAAAGTACATTCTACTGTCATGTATATCTAAAAAGAACCAATAAAATTTAAAAAGTAAAAAATAAAATATAATATATAGCATGCATACCAAAAAAAAAAAGACACCTTTGTTTAGATCTTTCTCTATAAGAGATGCTGCAGCAACTGGGCAGCAAAACATCAATGGAAACAAGGAAGGTGGACTTGCCCAGGAAGTGCAGGTTCCAGTGAGTCAGATAAAGCTGGGATTGAACCCATTAGCTGTGATGAGACACTGCACATATTATGTAATGTGTTAGTCATCTTCCTACCTGTATAATGAAAAATCTGAGATAATTATGAAGAGAACAGGGTTATTTTAGCCCATGGTTTTGGAGACCTCAGTCCATGTTCAATTGGCCCCATTGCTTTCAGGCCTAAGATAAGGCAGCACTTCATAGCAGGACTGCATGGTGGAGCAAAACTGCTCACACATGAGGCAGAGAGACAGAAAGAAAAAAAAAGGGAGCTAGAATCCCACTATCCCCTTCAAGGACACCCTCCAAAGACCTAAGGACCCTCTACTGGGTCCCACCTTTTATTGGTTCTACCACTTTCTAATAATACCATCCTAGAGACCAAGCCTTTCCCACATGTGCCTCCCGGGAAACATTCAAGATCCAAACTGTTGCAGGCAATCTGTCAATCTATCTAAGTCTGAATTTTTCCTGTTTCAAAATTACATTCCTTCAACGTAAATTTTGGAAAATGAAGTAAAGTCTCTGACATATGACATGGATCCTGTTTAGAACTAAGTAACTATTAGTTAGTAATTGATTAATTTGAAACATTATAATATCAAAAATTTGTTTGTAATGACTCAGCCCACAATAGGAATGAAATGAATTTCTAAGCAAGCACACATACAACCTATACAGGTAATAAGTCTAATGTATGTGAGTATGTATATATTTTAAAATCCACCAGTAATAAGGTTTTGTGGTTCATTTTGTGTCAGGATTCCATCAAATCAGACTTTAGTTCTTGATTTAATAGAAAGTCAGATAACATAAAAAGGTGTTATCATTATGGTTTATTACAAGAAAAGAACACAAATTAAAATCAGCAAAGGTGAAATGCACGTGAGGAAAAGTCTAGAAGAGACAAGGTATGAGTTTTCTGTCTCTCTCTCCCAGTGGGGTTTCCCGTCTCCCTCTCCCAAGCAGCATTGAATTTCTCCCAGCAATGGCATGTGACAGTACACACAGAGTATTACAGATCAGGAACACTTTCCCAAGCTTTGAGCTCCAGGTTTTAATTGAGAGTTGAACATGGAAACAAGGAGCACCTACATGAATGTAGGTGTCTCTAACACCATTGGAAGTCAAAAAAGATGCAATGTGACCCAAGGTCCCTATCATAAATCATATTGTCAATACAAAATTGGAATATAAAAAATTGTAAGTTTTGAAAAATGAATGATATTCCAACAGCTTTAAATTTACTTCCCAAGAACTAGACAAAGACCAGTTTCTTTAGAATGAGCAGGGCCTGACCAGCCCAAATTTGCTAATTGACCTTTGTTGCACAGTATATCTCCTTGCCTTTGGCCCTTTATATTACAGAAAAATAATCATTTTGTCTAAGAATATATATCTAGAATAGTATTTGTATAATACACACACACACACACACACACCAATAGTTGTCAGTGTAAATAGGTCTAACACTTCAGAAATCAGGTTAAGGGATAGATTTAAAGAAATGGCTCATCAATCTCTATTAGTTAAAGTTCTCCAGAGAAGCAGAATCAATAGATATGTGTGCATGTGTGTTGTGTGTTTGTGTAAGTGTGTGTGACAGAGAGAGAGAGAGAGAGAGAGAGAGAGCATTAAGAATTAGTTGTGCATGCAATTATAGAGGCCGATAAGTCCCAAAATCTGCAGTATGAATTGTAAGCTGGAGACCCAAGAAAATTAATGGTTTGGTTTAAGTCCAAAGGCAGAAAAAAAAAGTTGATATAAGTTTACAGGCCATCAAGCAGGAAGAATTCTCTCTTATTAGGGTGTATTATTGACATTTTTATTCTGTTTAGGTTTATTAACTGGTTGGATGAGGCCCACCAGATTGTGGAGGGCAACTTGTTTTACCTAGTACACCCATGGAAATGGTAATCTCATCAAACAAAACTTTCACAGAAACACCTAGAATAATGTTTGACCAAATATCTGAGCCCCAAGTTCCATTCAAGTTTACATGAAACAAGTACAAACATTTTCATATTTTATACTAATTTGATTATACAACCTTCCTTGATGCAGCACTAAGTATACCTTAGGAGAAACATGTACTGAACTATTTAGCATTGAAATTAAATAATGTAAATCCAAATACAGTTCTTCCTCATTCCATTTTCCATTGATACTTCACCCTGAAGAGATTTTAATTTAATCTCCCAATACATTTGAGCATCAATCTCAATATCATATGATTCATATACATAAAGTAATTGAATCTTTTCAATAATGCAAGTCTTATAGTATATCACAGAATGGTAGCAGACCTAACCTGAAGAATAAAAGTCAAAAGACACCTGTATATTATTAGAGGCCCATCAAGTGATTAAAAATTGGTCTAGAATATAATCATATCATGTTCTCAGAACAATGCCACCTGAATATATTTGATTCCATTTGACATTGTCAGATTCCTAAAATAGAAACTTGACAGACATATGGCTTCACTTTCAGGCATCTGAAAGTGCCCAAATCAAGACAATATTTTCTCTTGCTGTGTGCCTTTCTTGAGGCCCCTGAATAAACCTGAATCTCTCTCACTGTGTAACTTATTTGTTCATTCTTTAGTCTTCACTTGATATTTATCCTCCTCTTCATTTGTCACTGAGTTGTTAGGTTCAGCCAACTTGCTGGTACAGATTTCTGACTACAATATCAGTTTAGCAAGTGCCTCTCTCTCAATTAGTTTCTGTTCATATGATGTGGAGTTGCATAAAAAAGGAACTAGGGTCTTCTCAAACAATAGGTAATGTAGTTGAATTCATTGTCAACTCCAGTTTTTCTAAGTAAAATAAATGCACAGTATCCCCTCATCGAGCTCTTAGAAATTCTACACTATTTAAAATATATAGTTACAGATTTTTGTTTATGAATAATCCCTACTTCTAACACCCACAGATGTAAACCTGTCTCAAGATCACTGAATTAGGTTAGGAAATAGGGAAATTGATTTGATGTGGAAATGGACTGCATACATACATGAATATCAGCAGTGACCCTGTCTTTCCAAACATTCCCAAGAAAAGTCAGAATCTAACTAGGACCCTAGTTACATTCCTCTGAGGGTGGCTGAGGCAGGAGAATTACAAGTTCAAGGTCAGCCTGAACTACACCAACAAGGAAAGAAGGAAGGAAGGGAGGGAGGGAAAAAAGAAGAAAGGAAGGAAGGAAGAAAGAAAGATAGAGAAGGAGGGAGGGAGGGAGGAAAGAAGGAAGGAAGAAAAGTATCTAGTACCTCATCATATTGAATATGAGCACCCATTCATAAATCCACATAAGCAAGGATTTTCACACCCATATCTTTCCATTTTAAACAACAAATATTTAAATTGCTCATTATTATTATCTCTCAAGTCACTACTCTGAGGATGATAAGCAATACATATATATATAATTCATTGCCCATTGCTGGATGCGATAGGTTACAAAGTGTTTTCTTTTGCTTATAAAACAGCAAATTCACAGTGCAAATTGAGATGGTAATTTTTATAGTATTTTGAGTATTTGCATTTACAATAAGGTAAGCAAATCCCATTCCAAAGTAAATTTCTACTTCTATCAGGACCCAGTTGTAGCCTTTAAGGCTACTGGCACCAGTTCCATCTACTCTACTTACTAGATGTGTGTGGAATTTTCCCCCTGATGAATCTGATCATGGCTATCTACATCCTCTTTTGCTTGCAGACAAGACAATATTTGTTAGCATTTGGGGTCTCAAAGACTGAGAGGAATGAGTTGACCATCAGTCCATTTCTGCGTTGTTTCAGCCTCCTTTCCCCCATCCACTCTCATGGGCTAGGTTGGCTACCTCTAGTGAGTGCACAAAGATATCCACTTGCTAGTTCTGGCCATTTTCTAAGCCTGTAATGGAGTCTTTCTGAGCATTGTCCTATTTTAATGTGTCCTTTAAACTCCCAAGGTGATTTCCACATGTTGTGCCCTCATGTAGGCATCTCGATAATGGTCAACTTTTTCAGTGCTTTTCCAATCACCATTTGACTATACCATTGGCCACAAAATATGGGTCTGTAAGAATCCAACCATAAGAGCTCTTACCCTTGCTCAGTTTTTCCATCAGATGAGGAAAAGAGTATGCAATCAGTCTCAGGCCAATTTTTTCCCTTCTTCAGTAACAGTTTTTCTGTCAGTTATTTTGTGATGATGCTATCCATGCACATGAAGCTGCCTTTCATAAAGCAAACAATTTTTTGTTGGTCAATAGAGAGATGTCTATAAGGTACCACACATGTGACATCACAGTCTGGAAGCTCTTCAGGTGGTTTTAAAGTCAACCCTAGAAGAACCAAATTTCCCTGCGTAAGAGTATAAAGAGTATGTCCTTGCATCCCCGTCATCACATTTTAATTTTTAAACTATTTCCATTGTGCTATGGAGAGGATGTTTCCTCCTCCTCCTCCTCCTCCTCCTCCTCCTCCTCCTCTTCCTCCTCCTCCTCCTCTTCCTTCCTTTATTTTTTCTTTCTTATAGAGTGTTTCTCTGGCATCACCCAGGACATTACAAGCGGTTTAAGTCTTAAGGTTATATTATGTGATTCAGTAATAGTTGTGACCTCTACGGAACCTAGAAACACCATCATTAAGTCAAACAAAAGTCCATGGATGTGTTTGTCACTCCAAGAGCACTGGGAAATATCACAATGATAAAGAAATAGCAAAGTGATACATAATCTAGTATAGTTTCTCAGTTTTATTTTCTACCTCCTCCCAGAAGATGTGTTTTATCTCAGGAATAGGATTCAGGTTGTAGAACATTTCCTCATCTAAAAGGGAAGACAAACACTCTGTGGACTTCTGCCACAACTTAATGGGCTAGCGTGGACCATGTTATGATTAATCACAAGCCTCATCTGAGAATTGAGGATCAGACTTCAAAGACAGGGTTATTAGCTTTGGGGAACTGAACGTGAGAGTCATGTAGAGTTGGGGCTAGGGTAATACCACAAGAAGCCAAAGTCTTAAATAAGCTTAAAATGATAGAAGAGAAGAAACTATAAGACATTGGGGGTGGGGGGGTGAATTACCCAGAAAGATAAGGAATCATGTATTTCAGAGCAGAATGGATGATACCCAGGCAATTAATAAATATGCTTTTGAATCCAGATAACTTGTTCTTCCATGAGGCTCAAAGGGAGCTTGTCTATTGTCCATGTGTAATATGAACTTCTTACTTTGATTTGACTTAATCTGAATCTGTTGTTATTATCATGGTAAGTAGGGAAAAAATCTGTTCTTAGTGGTAATAATTGCAAAAGAAAAATGCTTCTGTGAGAAAACATTTGATAATATTTAAAATCACAGACTAATTGAGGGAAATGAGCCTGCCTATTCTCAAAAGACTGGTATACTGTGGGTTAAAATCATTTAAAAAATTCATAACATCTCATTTCTTAGACAATGTTCCCACTGAAAATCAGGTTTTGAAACAGCAAGAGTTAACTACCACAAAGTGACCTCTTGACCTTGAATAAAGTACATTGAGAAAAAGAAAATTCTAGTCCTGGCTTAGAAGTCTGGAAACAGACAAGAAAAAGTATGATGATTATATCTATTTATTGAAAAATCACATCTATTTACCTAATATCACTTGCCTGACTTGTGAGTTTGTGAAAAGCAAAACCTATGTTAAGAAACTGGATGTAGCTAATATATTTTGGAGATGATCTTGGATGCACAATTGAGAGCATCAAAAGTAGATATTTGGGTGAAGCTAATGAAGAAAGTGTTAATGAGCTGGTTATTGTAATATATAACTAAGTTTATTTCCACTAAGGACCAATTTGAGTATTTATAAAATCCTACTAAAGAAGTGGGCATATTTATCCATTGAGTTACATCCCATTAGCAGCATCCCATGCATATTAAACCCACAGCACATCTAGGCTGCACAGTGGTGAGGCTGATCAATGGAGAGTGAGAATGAAAGTCCTCAGGCTGAAATGGAGGAAGTCAGGTTCTTGGAGTAAGAACTGGTAAGATGCCAGAATTTTCCATTGCAACTATAATACAACTCAGGTGGACAAAGCACATACAGGGTAGGGTATCTGATACAGTCCAGATCTTGCTCAGATATATCCTATAGGAAATCCATTCTGATACTATGACGCTTCATAGCATTAAGAGAAATATGGGTCCTCTTTGTCTATATTCTTTCCACTCTCAGTTTTTCTGACTGGTTTGTCTAACCCATATTCTTATTGCTGAGAAATATGTGGCTATTATATTTGTCAAAGAGGATGGTTGAATAAGTTAGTCACTTATTGTTATCACAAAGCATGTGAATTGAGAAAATCCAGGAGGAATTGTCTGAGCTCTGTACTCTTAGTTTCCCCCTTTATGAAGCAACATTCCCAACATATTATGATAAGGGCAATTGTTGTCATCAGGATACTGTGTTTATATTTACTTATTTACTGTCATGAAGACCCTCCAATGAGCACAGGGCAAATATAGATATAATTAAACCCTTCCTGGTCTGCTGCACATCTGCTTGACATATAACTTTAAGAATCCTATAATACTTATCTCATGGCCAGTTCTGATTGCATAATTACATGGTCAGGGTTGGTCTCTTCCGTATCCAGGAGTTGTTTATGAAGTGGGGTTGAAAGCTTGGTATTTGACCAGAACCTTGAGGGATTATATTCTTGTGGTCCTTTTGGAGTTTCCTAGAGGAACCACAAAGAGATTTTAGTACTTTGAGTACCTCTAGTATTACTGAATTTGCCAAGCCACATGGCCTGTGGATTAGGACAACTTGTAATACAGCCTGGAGCTGCTGTAAAACCTCTGCATTGTTTTTGAGTTCCATTTAGAATTCTTTACCTTCCAAGTTACTCAATACAGGAGCTGCAGCAATACTTCCAAGTGAAAAGATATTCACCAAGTTCTATACCTGTTTGTTAATGGTATAATTACCATTGTGCCATTAATAGGTGCCATACTTTGTCCATTAACACAGGGATATCCTAGGAAATTCTAGAGCAACAGAGTGTTAGTACATTTGGGTTGCTATAACAAAATACCTGTGATTTCCAGAGTCCCAGTTTTATAAATAATATAATTTCTTTTTCTCATACTTGTGGAAGCTGAGAAGTCCAATATCAGGGCATGATATGTTGTCTGGTACAGAGCTGCTCTCTGCTTCCAAGATGATGCCTTCTTACTGCATCTTCACATGGCAAGAGGGAAAAAAGGATGAATGCTATGTTCTCAAGAGACAGAAGAGAAAGAAGGGCAAAAAGAAAACTAGAACATTTCCTTCAACCTCCTTTGTAAGAGCACTAATATATTCATGAAGGTGAAGACCACATTTCTTAATTTTTCCCCCAAAGGCCCCACATCTTAATACTATCACATTGGCAATTATGTTGAACATATGAATTTTGCAGGGACACAAACGTTTAAACTATAGTAAACAGTTCTCAAAAAATCACCCATGAGTACTGAGAAGTCCTTAAAATCATGTTAGGGGATCCTGAGGTCCAATTAATTTCATAATGTTTGTAAGGCCATATGTTCTTAACTATTTGACACTATTCTGACAAGGAAAAGGCAACAGTGGGCAAAACTGCTGATGTATTAGCATGAAATCAATTCTATGGTACCAAATTGTACCATTACAATGAATTTCACCACCAGGCATTTGTAAGGGGATAAAAGTCAGAGTCACTTTAGAATACCATTGATAAAGGAGCAAAAATCATCAATTTCATTAAATTTTAACTCTCTGTGCATAAGTACTTTGGGTGAATAAATCAGAAATCTACATTATGTACTTCTGCTGCAATTTGAAGATGAGCGGTTGACTAATGAACAAGCACTGTGTATTGTGTGAATTGAGAACATATCTAATGGCTCTACTTTCACAGAACACCATTTCTAACCAAATGATAGATAACCACAGTTATTCAGGCCTATTTGTATATGTGAAATATTTTTCCTCAAATGATTAAGACTACATGCTATAGTTTGGTTCAGTAATTTTCCACAAAGGAGCATGTGTTGGAGGCTTGATCCCCTTCTGTGGGGCTGTTGGGAATAGTAGAATCTTTAGATAGTAGGGCCTAGTAGAAGGAAGTTATATCATTGGGAGATACCTTTGAAAAGGAAACTGGGACTCTGGAAATCACATCCTCTTTCCCTTCCTCTCCTCCTGCTTCTCTTCCTCCTCCTCCTCCTCCTCCCTCCTCCTCCTCTCTCTCTTTTCTTTCCCCCACTCTGCTCCTCCTCTTCTTCCTCTTTCTCCTTCTTCTTCCCCTCCTTCCCTTCCTCCCCCTCCTTCTTTTCCTTCTCTCTCTCTCTCTCTCTCTCTCTCTCTCTCTCTCTCTCTCTCTCCATGCCCCCTCTCAGCTTGCTGGCTTCTGTGAGGTGAACATCTTTCTCTACCACTCACTGCTTCTGTCACTTGCCTCCTGCAATAGCAATGGAGCCATCTGACTATGGACTGGGAAACTCTGGAATCATGAGCCAAATTAAATTTTTATCCTCAAAATTGTATTATCTTAGATGTTTTGTTGTAGTAATTGAAAGCTGACTAAAGCATAGCAAGTAACTTCAAACAAAATGACTGGAGCATTTGTTTTTAAAGGTAAAATGTAAGCCTTCAAGCAAAAATTCACATTTTGGAAAATGTGTTCATCATCATGGGTTTGATAGCTTCTTAATACTTTCTGATGAGATTAGTAATGATATGAACAAAAGCGATGTTTTGATATTTCATAATAAAGTTTGTCAACATTTGGAAGGGCTTCCTAACTCGGGAAATGAATATTTTTTTCAAATGATCAATGCATGATGTGCTGCCCAATATGATAACCAAAAGTCACTGTGGCTATTTAAACTTAACTTTCAATTAAGTTGAAATAAAATTAAACATTTAGTTCTCCAATCTCATTTTCACATTTCAACTGCTTAATAGATACATTTGACTAATGGATGACATATTGACTAATGGATGACATTTTCAACATGCCCCACTAGGTTGCTTTGGTTGAAGTATACAAAGAAATTCTGAAAAGATTACTATCTATATGAAGATAGATTTCTTCACAACCTCATCAAAACAGTGTAACATATTGAATATAATAGCAGATACGTAAATACAGATGTGTACTCTAACAATACCAATCTAAAATATATTTAATTTTGAAAATATAGTTATTTTCATTAATTGTTTATGCTAGCATATAGTGGGCTTACTATTTTTATTTTAAATGAATAGCTATTTTCTGTTTTGATTTGCATGTGGTACATACTAACAGATATAACTCACACAAACAAAATTTCTTTTAAATCTTCCACAATTTTAGTGTGCATAAAAGGTTCCTGACCCCAAGGAATTTAACAACTGCTGTTCCAGACTACTAGACCCAATAAGCTTTTCTATAGTGGTTTCCTACTTCTCTTTCACTTGCATATTTTACCAACAAGGAATAACTTTGAGGTGATTTTTCATGGAAATAGTTCCAGAGTATCAACAAAGATTACAGAATTTGGGCAACACTTGGCTATCAGAGTCAAAGTTGCTGTAATTACCATAATGGGTACTATTCCTTCCCTTGTTTTTATAATTAATAATTCATCTTAGAAATTAAAGTGTATAAAAAGATGTAAACTCTTTGATAAGGCTGCAAGATACTCTTTAGTGTAGATATGCCATATCTCTTTTATTGGCTCATTATAAAGGAACTGAAAAAAAAATAAAATATAAGAAAGGCTACCTTTACGATTATAACTATAACAGAGTATCTCATACTGCACTAACCTTCCTTCCAAAAACACCTATGAAAGCTAGGTGCAATATATATAAAACAACATCTAAAACACTGAGAAGAAACTAACACGTCAATAACTGAAGATGTATAACCTCTGGGAGAAAGGAAGCATCCCAGGTTAACTACATTCTCACTCTTCTTTTTCCCCTGTGGGAATTTCCTGTTATCAGAGTGCAAGGGAGTCAAGTAGAAATCAGAGTCACATTAAGACGTAGGAGAGAGAGGTCAGAGTTCCTGGCTGACCAAACAATTTGGAGTTGAGAGAAAACATATAAAGAGGGAAAAAAAAACCCTTATAGAAATGAGCTGAAAACTAAAGGAGAATGAATAGGGGGCTAAATATTGCTCCAAGACTGCTTTTCCATCAAAGTCATGAAAACACTAGCAAAAATTGTCAAAATTGGAATTTTTAGAACTCTGGAAATTAACTCAAGGCCTGCAAAACTTCAAGAAGAATTGGGAAAAACAATTGAATACCAGTATGTAGAGTAAGTTCTGTGACGTTCTAGCTTAGCCTATTTCCATCCATCTCTCTTTAGCTCCACAGCAGCCTTGAAAGCCAAGAAGTATCTGCATCTGAAAAAAAGAATGACAGTATCTGAAAAAAAGAAAACCCACCGGAAGATTCAGAATATGACTGGGAAGACCCAAAAGCCCACCCCCAAAGAATTGTTGACAATTTGCCTTGTGTGAAAGCTTACTTGAGAGCTTCATTCTCAGGACTTGACTTTACTTGACCTGACTTGGGAGCACTCCCAGGGCAAACATTTTTTTTCCTCTGTGGCTACATTTCTCTCTCTCTCTCTCTCTCTCTCTCTCTCTCTCTCTCTCTCTCTCTCTCTCTCTCACACACACACACACACACACACACACACACACACCTTCATTAAGGCTTGGAGACTTACTGGATTCAGACATTGAAAGAAATTTCCATTTTTATCTGGAGACTTTAGAGTCTGCAAATAAGAAAAAGACAAAGAAAAAGGACACACTTTGAGGAAAAGTCATTTTTAAAACAGCAAATATGATAATTAATTTTAAATTCTTGGAGTACAATCTGATTTCCATAGTCACTGTGTTTCAACAAAAAATTGCATAAAAACCTCAAAAGCCACAGAGAATTATGGCATATACACAGGAAAGTATGCAGTTAATAGAAATGTCTATGAGAAAGCCTGAACTTTAGACATTATAAACAAAGACTTTAAATCAGCTATGTTCATAAAAGAAAATCAATGCCCAAAGAGTCAAAAAATAACATTAAGACATCTCAACAAGTAGAGGATATAAATAGTTAGACAAATATTTTAAAAGAGCAGAAATTCTGGATATAATCACTTAAGTGATTTGAGGTGACAGAAGAAAACATCTATTAACTGAAAGATAGGCTAATAGAAAGTATTGTGAGGAAGAAAGACAAAACTTTATTAAAAACAAAACAACTAGACATAGATCAACAAGAAAACAGAAGATTCTAAAGAAAAAGTATATAAACCAAGCAGAGCTAACATACATTTGTGGAGCACTTCACCCTAACACAAGAATATACATTCTTCTCAAGTGCATAGAAATGTGGATAGACTGCAAATTAGGAAACAAAACAAGTGAATTGTGAAGTGTTTAGATTGCACATAATACGTTATTCCATTAAAAGGGATTAAAATTAGAAATCAATAATGGGGTGAAATTTTGAAAATTCACACATATGTGAAAATGAGACAACATTTTTCATAAATGCCCAATGACTGAGAGACTTCTTTAAAGAATAAATTCATTAAATATCTAATCAATAAATAAAACCTCAATTTATGAAACTAGAAAAAGAGAAACAAAATGAAATTGAACAGAGGAAAATAGTGACAGATTAGGAAGAAAAAAATTATATAGAAAAAGAAGAAAAATAGTTTGTTTTTGTTTTTTGATGCCACTGGAAATTGAATCCAGGGCCCCAGGCATACACACACACACACACACACACACACACACACACTATATATACTATATATACAGATACACACATATATATAGCTATCAGTGCAGATATTAATACACATATATGAACAATAGATAAAATCAATGTAACTAAAAGCTGATTCAAACAAAATAAATAAATAAACAAAATCAATGAACATGTATCTAGAGTGAACACAAGGAAAAAAATACTTGAATTATTCAAATCATGAGCTGAGGATATAGCTCAGTTGGTAGAGTGCACAAGGCCCTGGGTTCAATTCCGAGCCCCTACCCCAACAAAAAAATTATTCAAATCATGAATTAGGAATTAAGAGAGAACAGCATAACTGACCATACAGAAATGCAAAGAACTCCGAGGCAATCCTTTCATACAGTCCACTCATATCATATTACCTACATTAAACAGGGTCTAAAGGTGACAGAAACCATCCAGATGGGACCAAGAGACAAAATCTGAAATGAAATTGGTATCTTGAAGAGATATCTGTACTCTATGTTCACTGCAACATTGGTCACAATAGCCAGTTTATGGTATTAACCTAAGTATCCATCAAAGGAAAATAGATAAAGAAAATGAGATGTATGTGTATAAGATGGAATAATATTTAACATTCAATAAGAAAGAAACTTGTCATTTATAAAAATATGGATGAACCTGGAAGGCACTATGGTAGCCTTTTGCTGCAACTTTTTCCTTGATAATCCTTCCTCTTCTGAACTTTTTTCCTCTTTCTGACTAGAGTTCCTGGACTTTTATCAACATGTGCCCTAACTGTTCTTGGTTCCACTGGGGCGCCCCCTTTCTTCAGCAATTTACTTAACTCCCCTTCCATATTTTCGTAACAAAGACAATACAATACACCAAGACAAAACAAGATAAAAACACACTGCATCAACCTCCATTTTCTCGAAATGGCCATTTTTCCTCTTGCCCTATCTGCTTAGGGTGAGCAGATTTGCGCCCATCCTATATAGGGACGGGCAGCTTTTCCTCGTCACTCACCCCCAAGTGTCCCAGGGCTCCCCAGACGGGCCACCATCTGCCGCAGTCCAGCTGGGCTGGGCAACTGGGGGGTGAAAAGGAACTTGTGAAGGTTGATACAACAGGAGCGGCTTTATTGTCAGACAGTAGAGGTATATATATACTTTTTTTTCTATTTTTTTATTCATTTTTTTTATTGGTTGTTCACAACATTACAAAGCTCTTGACATATCATATTTCATACATTAGATTGAAGTGGGTTATGAACTCCCAATTTTTATCCCAAATGCAGATTGCAGAATCACGTCGGTTACACATCCACAATTTTACATAATGCCCTATTAGTAACTGTTGTATTCTGCTACCTTTCCTATCCCCTACTATCCCCCCTCCCCTTCCCTCACATCTTCTCTCTCTACCCCATCTACTGTAATTCATTTCTCTCCTTGTTTATTTTCCCATTCCCCTCACAACCTCTTATATGTAATTTTGTATAGCAATGAGGGTCTCCCTTCATTTCCATGCAATTTCCCTTTTCTCTCCCTTTCCCTCCCATCTCATGTCTCTGTTTAATGTTAATCTTTTCTTCCTGCTCTTCCTCCCTGCTCTGTTCATAGTTGCTCTCATTATATCAAAGAAGACATTTGGTATTTGTGTTTTAGGGATTGGCTAGCTTCCCTAAGCATAATCTGCTCTAGTGCCATCCATTTCACTGCAAATTCCATGATTTTGTCATTTTTTAGTGCTGCGTAATATTCCATGGTGTATAAATGCCACATTTTTTAATCCATTCATCTATTGAAGGGCATCTGGGTTGGTTCCACAGTCTAGCTATTGTGAATTGTGCTGCTATGAACATCGATGTGGCAGTATCCCTGTAGCATGCTCTTTTAAGGTCTTCAGGGAATAGTCCGAGAAGGGCAATAGCAGGGTCAAATGGTGGTTCCATTCCCAGCTTTCCCAGGAATCTCCAAACTGCTTTCCAAATTGGCCGCACCAATTTGCAGTCCCACCAGCAATGTACAAGTGTACCCTTTTCTCCACATCCTCGCCAACACATTGAGAATGAATTACATAAACAGATAAAAGAAGTTAAGCATCTTTATCAGAAGATAGAGATTATAAAAAATAATCAAATAATAATTCTAGAAATGAAGGAAACGATAAACCAAATTAAAAACTCAATTGAGAGTATCACTAACAGAGTGGAGCAAGTAGAAGCCAGAATGTCAGATAATGAAGACAAAATATATCATCTTGAAAAGAGTCTAGCCAACTCAGAAAGGCTGGTAAAAAATCACTAGAAAAACATCCAAGAGTTATGGGATAACATAAAAAAACCAAACTTACGAGTCACCGGGATAGAAGAAGGTACAGAGATTCAAACCAAGGGAATGAGTAACCTGCTGAATGAAATAATTACATAAAACTTTCCAGAAATAAAAAAGGAAACAGATATACAAATTGAAGATGCATACAGGACACCGAGCACACAAAATCACAATAGACCAACGCCAAGACATATTGTTATGAAGATATCCAATATACAGAACAAAGAAAAAATATTAAAAGCTACAAGAGAAAAGAGGCAGATTACATTCAGGGGTAAACCAATAAGGTCAACAACGGATTTTTCATCACAGACACTGAAAGCAAGAAGGTCATGGAACAATGTATTTCAAACACTGAAAGACAATGGATGCCAACCAAGAATTCTGTATCCAGCAAAATTAAGCTTCAGGTATGACAATGAAATAAAAATCTTTCATGATAAACAAAAGTTAAAAGAATTTGCAGCCAGAAAACCAGCATTGCAAAGCATTTTGAGCAAAACACTACACGAGGAAGAAATGAAAAACAATAACCAAAACCATCAGTATATATACACTTAACTGATTATACACAACTTTTTTCAATTTACATCAATTGGTCATTAAGGAATCCTCATCATCTTAATAATTACACACAGTTTAACTTAATTGACATAATCTAGACACAGCAGTCAGTCATTAAGGAATCTCTATCATCTGAATGGCCCACTGGCGTTACTTCTCAAACCACTCCTCTTGGCAAAGTGCCAGGTGCCATCTTGACTTGTCTGTAGCTCTCAACACTAAGTGGAATAAGGCAGCCACCAGATAAGGCAAATATTATGTAATCTCAATTGTAGGAGAAATCTAAACAAGTCAAATTCACAGAAGCTGAAGGTGGATGGTAGTTGCCAGGACTTATAGAATGAGGAAAATGGGGAAATGCTGGTCAAAGGGAACAAAGTTTCATTTATAAGATGAATAGGCTCTTGGGGTCTTAATGTAAAGCATGGTGATTATAGTTATTAATACTATTTCATATACCTGACATTTATTAAGAGAAGACCTGAAGTGTTCTCATCACATCTGTTACCTATGTGCAATGATGGGTGTGTTAATGGCCTGATTGTGTTAATCAATTCACAATGTGTGTGTGTGTGTGTGTGTGTGTGTGTGTGTGAAATCATCATGTTGTACACCTTAGATATATGCAATTTTAATTTTCTGGTTGTGCCTCAATAAAGGAACCCAAACACACCAGAGTATATTCTGTATGGTTTGTGTTAAGGGAAATTTCTGGGTTTTGTTAAAAAAAATAGCCATTTCTCAATTTAAATTTCTGTAATCATTTCAATGGAACTTAAACAAGTAATAAATAATTCTATGAAAAAAAAAATCTTCAGAGAAAAGAAAGTAAATTTTCCCTCTAAAAGTCTTAGATAAACCAAGAAGCACACAGAGAGCTTCAATCAAGAGATCTTGTTTAGCATAAATTTAACTAGATGTAAAAGAGTGAAAAATAAGGCTGATTTATGTTGAGATTTGAATGTTCAAGCAGATGATTTAATTTTGCTGTAAACAAAAATAAACCTCTAAATTTTATTTTCCGCAAAGCCATGCTCTTTAGCATTAAAGTAGTAGTTAATATATGAGTTTGCCATTGGGAAAGGTGAAAGAGTTCCTGCCCAACAAGCAGCTTTAAACAGAAGTGACCTCAGAAAACAATTTACTCCAAGCAATTTCTCCAAGAGAACTGCTTACAGTTTTGCTGTGATTGACTCACGTTTTTGCAAAATTCAAGAGACATTAATTCTATTTTTAGGCCTTTTTACATATGCTATGTAAATTATCATGCAAGATTTCTTCAAATAGTAAATAGCTCTGAATTGTTTCTGAAAGCTGAAGGCACATAATGAAGTGGGTGCTCCACCTAGTGATAACATTGGTAAAATGCAAGTATAGATAGGAGAGTGGTCCTGATGCTCTTGTAAGAAAGCTATGCGTACACCATTCCATAATCAAGATAACCACTTCATCTTTGAAATATACATGTCTTCACTTGGATTTTCTTTTTCCCTGATCTTGAAGGCATTTGTTTTGTGCTTGGAATGGATATGCAGAAAATTCCCAAATACAAATGTATATTCTCCCTTTGACCCTTGGCTCAGGTGTACATCAAGTTTAGGATTTATCACTTTGATGTCAAACTCCAAACATCTGAAGTCGTGGCTCATCTTCACCACCAACCTGTTTCCTCAGTCCCAATATTCTCCCATTTGGGAATCATAGTTCACAATAAACTACTACATATGTTATGAATAGCTAAAGGAGAAAAACATGAAGTCTCCAAACCCCAAATAATGAGAAGTAGATGAAAATGTTAATTATATTGATTTGATCATTACACTTTGTAAACATGTCACAAAATATCACACTGTACCCCATAAATAAACACAATTATTAGGAATTAATAAATTTTTAAAGTTTCAAGAATATAGAAATATTAACTACATTTAACTACCTTGATTTGATGATTATACACTTGTGCATGTAATGAATAATAGCATTGTACCCATAAATTTGGACAATTAAATGATAACTTTTAAGCTGGGCACAGTGGCGCATGCCTGTAATCCTAGTGGCTAGGGAGTCTAAAGCAGGAGAGTCAAGAGTTCAAAGTCAGCCTCAGCAATGGCGAGGAGCTGAGCAACTCAGTGAGATCCTGCCTCTAAATAAAATACAAAATAGGGCTGGGGATGTGGCTTGGTGGTTGAGTGCCTCTGAGTTCAATCTCTGGTACCACCCCCAAATATATAATAATAATAACCACTTTTAAAATAAAATTTTAATATTTAAAACAAAAATAACATATTAGTATATATTCATCTTAAAAGGAGGCAAAGACCAGAATTTTATTAAAATAAAACAATCCCAATTACTATTATTTTAATGCATTTATTTCAATTCTTTTTTTTTGTGTGTGTGGTGAGCCGCTTCTGCTGCTTCTGCAGACTATGGTCGCCATTACAAGATGGCGCTGGCTCCGCTGTGGTTTGTGACAAACAACTCCTTATTTGGGAGAGTTGGCACATGGTTTTTCAACACCCTATGAGAAAGTGCCACGTGGCAGCTTCGCATTGGGGCTTGAGATGCTTTATTAAGGCTGGGAGGGGCATCCGGGATTCAGAAGAAGAAATATCAAGGGCCTGAATAAACTGCTGAAAGAAGATTCCTGAGTTGTGTCTTCCTTGCGGGCAAGGGGTCGCGACATGTGTGTGTATGTGTGTGGTGCTGGGGATTGAACCCAGGGCCTTCTGCATGCAATGCAAGCACTCTACCAACTGAGCTATATCCCCAGCCCAATCAAGTATTTTCTAAATCTAAAATTTAATTTCTTTTCTTATAGAGTGCCAGGGATCCCAACAGCCTGCAGCAGGGCCCGGGAGATCCAGGCCAACTGATTCTCGCGGCCTGCCCTGCGGCTACAGAAGGCGTGGCGCCTCAGTGAAGCCATTAATTAGCAAGCAGGGAGGTTAGGGACTGCCATTAGGTGGAATTCCGCCAGCCAAGCCCACACGGACCCTGGGGTCGAGCACGGGATCTCAGAAGGGGAAGGAAGCGGTACAGTCCCATCCCCCACAGCGGACACTCCACGGAGGCAGTCAGCAGCCACCATCCGGGAAAGCTGAAGGATACACCGCCACTCTCCTTCAGAGTGCAACATCAAAACAGCGGACACTCCACGGAGGCAGTCAGCGGCCACCATCCGGGAAAGCTGAAGGATACACCGCCACTCTCCTCCAGAGTGCAACATCAAAACAGGTCGGTGTCATTCAGCTCACCCCCCAGACAGCGGGAATTCGCATAAAATCTCTCCTAGGCTTGCCGGGAGAGGGAGTATCAAGCTGAGCCTCCATAAAGACTAGGGTGAAACTAGAGACACCTGACCTCCAACCCCTCCTCCCAGTAGCAGCCAAAACGAAACCTGGCTAGCCAGCGCTGGGGGAGGGGCAAGCAGGAAAAATCAAAGTGATAGAGTGCCAGGGATCCCAGCAGCCTGCAGCAGGGCCCCGGAGATCCAGGCCAACTGATTTGCGCGGCCTGCCCTGCGGCTACAGAAGGCGTGGCGCCTCAGTGAAGCCATTAATTAGCAAGCAGGGAGGTTAGGGACTGCCATTAGGTGGAATTCCGCCAGCCAAGCCCACACGGACCCTTGGGTCGAGCACGGGATCTCAGAAGGGGAAGGAAGCGGTACAGTCCCATCCCCCACAGCAGACACTCCACCGAGGCAGTCAGCGGCCACCATCCGGGAAAGCTGAAGGATACACCACCACTCTCCTTCAGAGTGCAACATCAAAACAGCGGACACTCCATCCAGGCAGTCAGCGGCCACCATCCAGGAAAGCTGAAGGATACACCACCACTCTCCAACAGCTTGCAACATCAAAACAGCCAGCAGCAGGAACTGGGAGATCCAGGCCAACTGATTCGCGCGGCCTGTCCTGCAGCTACAGAAGGCGTGGCGCCTCAGAGAGGCCATTAATTAGCAAGCAGGGAGGTTAGGGACTGCCATTAAGTGGAATCCCGCCAGCCAAGCCCACCGCCCATGCCCGGAACAGGCCCAGCGACCTGCCAGCATGGTAGTCACAACACCCCAATTGGAATAGGGACAGAGCAGAGCCGCCTTCCACTCCCTGAACAGGCCCAGAGAGCTGCCAGCGTGGTAGACACGTCACCCCAATTGGAGTAGGGGCACAGCCGCCGCCCACACCTGCAAGGGAGACTTTTCAAGTATACAAGAGCAACATAAATAAATAGGGGGTAAATTTCAAAAACACAACAGTTGCACCAAGCAGAAAGAAACGCGAGCAGTATGAAAAGACAAGGAAAGAAAGGACCACAAGCAATGCAGGTCAACTCAACTTTAGAAGAGGTAATAGCTGCAACAGATGGAATATCAGATAAAGAGTTCAGGATATATATGCTTCAGATGATCTGGAGTCTCAAGGAAGACATGAGACAGCAAAATCAGACAATGAAAGATCACATTGACAAACAAATCCAGGAAGTAAAAGATCAATTACACAGGGAGATAGAGGTAATAAAAAACAAACAATTAGAAATTCTAGAAATGCAGGAACAATAAACCAACTTAAAAACTCAATTGAGAACACTACCAGCAGAGTAGATCACTTAGAAGAGAGAACATCAGACAATGAAGACAAAGTATTTCAACTGGAAAAGAACATAGACAGCTCAGCAAGTCTGCTAAGAAACCATGAGCAGAACATCCAAGAATTATGGGACAATATCAAAAGACCAAATTTAAGAGTCATTGGGATACAGGAAGGCACAGAGCTCCATTCCAAAGGAATAAACTGTCTATTCAGTGAAATAATACGAGAAAACTTCCCAGAATTGAAGAATGAGACAGAATCCCAAATCCTAGAAGCCTACAGGACGCCGAATGTGCAAAATCATAAGAGATCCACACCTACACACATTATAATGAAGATGTCCAACATACAGAATAAGGAGAGAATTTTAAAAGCTGCAAGAGAAAGAAAGCAGATTACATTCAGGGGTAAACCAATCAGGATAACAGCTGATCTCTCAACACAGACTCTGAAAGCTAGAAGATCCTGGAATAACATATTTCAAACACTGAAAGACAATGGGCTCCAAAGAATCGTGTATCCGGTGAAATTAAGCTTCAGGTTAGAAGATGAAATTAAAACCTTCCACAATAAACAAAAGTTAAAAGAATTCGCAGCTAGAAAACCATCTCTTCAAAAAATCCTTGGCAAAACATTACAGGAAGAGGAAATGGAAAATAACATTGAAAACCAACAATGGGAGGTAGGACAGTAAAGGGGGGAAAGTAGTCAAAGAGGATAACAAATCAGGTTTAGTAACATCAATAAACAAATATGGATAGAAGAACAAACCATATCTCACTAATAACCCTAAATGTTAATGGCTTAAACTCACCAATTAAGAGACACAGGCTAGTAGAATGGATCAAAAAACAAGACCCAACAATATGCTGTCTACAGGAGACGCATTTGATAGGAAAAGATATACATAGACTGAAGGTGAAAGGTTGGGAAAAATCATATCACTCATATGGACCTCGGAAACAAGCAGGAGTGTCCATACTCATATCTAATAAAATAGATTTCAAGCCAAAGCTAATCAAAAGGGATATAGAAGGACACTTCATACTGCTCAAGGGAACCATACACCAACAAGACATAACAATCATAAATATATATGCCCCAAATAATGGTGCAGCTGTGTTCATCAAGCAAACTCTTCTCAAGTTCAAGAGTCTAATAGACCACCATACAATAATCATGGGAGACTTCAACACACCTCTCTCACCACTGGACAGATCTTCCAAACAAAAGTTAAATAAGGAAACTATAGAACTCAATAACACAATTAACAACCTAGACTTAATTGACATATATAGACTATACCACCCAACATCAAGTAGCTACACTTTTTTCTCAGCAGCACATGGAACCTTCTCAAAAATAGACCATATACTATGTCACAGGGCAACTCTTAGACAATACAAAGGGGTAGAGATAATACCATGCATCTTATCTGATCATAATGGAATGAAACTGAAAATCAATGATAAAAGAAGAAAGGAAAAATCAAGCATCACCTGGAGAATGAACAATAGGTTGCTGAGTGATCAATGGGTTTTAGAAGTCATCAAGGAGGAAATTAAAAAATTCCTAGAGTTAAATGAAAACACAGACACAACATATCGGAATCTATGGGACACATTGAAAGCAGTTCTAAGAGGAAAATTCATTGCTTGGAGTTCATTCCTCAAAAAAAGAAAAAACCAACAAATAAATGATCTCATACTTCATCTCAAAATCCTAGAAAAAGAAGAGCAAAACAACAGCAAAAGAAGTAGAAGGCAAGAAATAATTAAAATCAGAGCTGAAATTAATGAAATTGAAACAAAAGAAACAATTGAAAAAATTGACAAAACTAAAAGCTGGTTCTTTGAAAAAATAAATAAAATTGACAGACCCTTAGCCATGCTAACGAAGAGAAGAAGAGAGAGAACCCAAATTACTAGCATACGGGATGAAAAAGGCAATATCACAACAGACACTTCAGAAATGCAGAAGATAATAAGAAATTACTTTGAATCCTTATACTCCAATAAAATAGAAGATAGTGAAGGCATAGATAAATTCCTTGAGTCCTATGATCTGCCCAGATTGAGCCAGGAGGATATAGACAACCTAAACAGACCAATAACAATAGAGGAAATAGAAGAAACCATCAAAAGACTACCAACTAAGAAAAGCCCAGGACCGGATGGGTATACAGCAGAGTTTTACAAAACCTTTAAAGAGGAACTAACACCAATACTTTTCAAGCTATTTCAGGAAATAGAAAAAGAGGGAGAACTTCCAAATTCATTCTACGAGGCCAACATCACCCTGATTCCGAAACCAGACAAAGACACTTCAAAGAAAGAAAACTACAGACCAATATCTCTAATGAACCTTGACGCAAAAATCCTCAATAAAATTCTGGCGAATCGGATTCAAATACATATCAAAATAATTATACATCATGATCAAGTAGGATTCATCCCTGGGATGCAAGGCTGGTTTAATGTACGGAAATCAATAAATGTTATTCACCACATCAATAGACTTAAAAATAAGAACCATATGATCATCTCAATAGATGCAGAAAAAGCATTCGACAAAGTACAGCATCCCTTTATGTTCAAAACGCTAGAAAAATTAGGGATAACAGGATCATACCTCAACATTGTGAAAGCAATCTATGATAAGCCACAGGCCAGCATCATTCTGAATGGAGAAAAATTGAAGGCATTCCCTCTAAGATCTGGTACAAGACAGGGATGCCCTCTCTCACCACTTCTGTTCAACATAGTCCTGGAAACACTGGCCAGAGCAATTAGACAGACAAAGAAATTAAAGGCATAAAAATAGGAAAAGAAGAACTTAAATTATCACTATTTGCAGATGATATGATTCTATACCTAGTAGACCCAAAAGGGTCTACAAAGAAGCTTTTAGAGCTAATAAATGAATTCAGCAAAGTGGCAGGATATAAGATCAACACGCATAAATCAAAGGCATTCCTGTATATCAGCGACAAATCCTCTGAAACGGAAATGAGGACAACTACTCCATTCACAATATCCCCCCAAAAAATAAAATACTTGGGAATCAACCTAACAAAAGAGGTGAAAGATTTATACAATGAAAATTACAGAACCCTAAAGAAAGACATAGAATAAGACCTTAGAAGATGGAAAAATATACCCTGCTCATGGATAGGCAGAACTAACATCATCAAAATGGCGATATTACCAAAAGTTCTCTATAAGTTCAATGCAATGCCAATCAAAATCCCAACAGCATATCTTGTAGAAATAGATAAAAGAATCATGAAATTCATATGGAATAATAAAAGACCCAGAATAGCAAAAACAATACTAAGCAGGAAGTGTGAATCAGGCAGTATAGTGATACCAGACTTCAAACTATACTACAGAGCAATAGTAACAAAAACAGCATGGTACTGGTATCAAAACAGGCGGGTGGACCAATGGTTCAGAATAGAGGACACAATAACCAATCCACAAAACTACAACTATCTTATATTTGATAAAGGGGCTAAAAGCATGCAATGGAGGAAAGATAGCATCTTCAACAAATGGTGCTGGGAAAACTGGAAATCCATTTGCACCAAAATGAATCTGAATCCCTATCTCTCGCCGTGCACAAAAGTTAACTCAAAGTGGATCAAGGAGCTTGATATTAAATCAGAGACACGGCATCTGATAGAAGAAAAAGTTGGTTATGATCTACACGCTGTGGGATCGGGCTCCAAATTCCTCAATAGGACACCCATAGCGCTAGAGTTAACAAATAGAATCAACAAATGGGACTTACTCAAACTAAAAAGTTTTTTCTCAGCAAAAGAAACAATAAGAGAGATAAACAGGGAGCCTACATCCTGGGAACAAATCTTTACTCCACACACTTCAGATAGAGCCCTAATAACCAGAATATACAAAGAACTCAAAAAATTAGACAATAAGATAACAAATAACCCAATCAATAAATGGGCCAAGGACCTGAACAGACACTTCTCAGAGGAGGACATACAATCAATCAACAAGTACATGAAAAAATGCTCACCATCGCTAGCAGTCAGAGAAATGCAAATCAAAACTACCCTAAGATACCATCTCACTCCAGTAAGACTGGCAGCCATTAGGAAGTCAAACAACAATAAGTGCTGGAGAGGATGCGGGGAAAAGGGCACTCTTGTTCATTGCTGGTGGGACTGCAAATTGGTGCAGCCAATTTGGAAAGCAGTATGGAGATTTCTCGGAAAGCTGGGAATGGAACCACCATTTGACCCAGCTATTCCCCTTCTCGGTCTATTCCCTAAAGCCCTAACAAGAGCATGCTACAGGGACACTGCTACATCGATGTTCATAGCAGCTCAATTCACAATAGCAAGACTGTGGAACCAGCCTAGATGCCCTTCAATAGATGAATGGATAAAAAAAATGTGGCATTTATACACTATGGAGTATTACTCTGCATTAAAAAATGACAAAATCATAGAATTTGGAGGGAAATGGATGGCATTAGAGCAGATTATGCTAAGTGAAGCTAGTCAATCTTTAAAAAACAAATACCAAATGACTCCTTTGATATAAGGGGAGTAAACAAGGACAGGGTAGGGACGAAGAGCTTGAGAAGAATATTTACATTAAACAGGGATGAGAGGTGGGAGGGAAAGGGAGTGAGAAGGGAAATTGCATGGAAATGGAAGGCGATCCTCAGGGTTATACAAAATGTCATATAAGAGGAAAGGAGGGGTAAGACAAGATAATACAAATGGAAGACATGATTTACAGTAGAAGGGGTAGAGAGAGAAAAGGGGAGGGGAGGGGAGGGGAGGGGAGGGGGGATAGTAGAGAATAGGACAGACAGCAGAATACATCAGACACTAGAAAGGCAATATGTCAATCAATGGAAGGGTAACTGATGTGATACAGCAATTTGTATACGGGGTAAAAGCGGGAGTTCATAATCCACTTGAATCAAACCGTGTAATATGATGTATTAAGAACTATGTAATGTTATGAACGACCAATAAAAAAAAATAAAAAAATAAAATAAAATAAAATTTAATTTCTTCATACAAAAAGTATTCTCCTTGTATAAGCTTAACACATACCCAAAGCACTGCTTTTTTCCCTTACTTTTTCTTTCAACAGTCCCACCTTAGTGAAGAAATTATTCTTTACTATTAAACTCATTTATTAATCATTCTCCTTGCCCTTACTATATGTTCCAGCTCTGATCAGGTGCACAAAAATGTTAAGTTATTTTTCCTTAAAAGTTATTTAACATATCTTCGTAATTCTCAAAGATAGGTTAGCCAAGACATTGTGTTTATGGTTTGGGATGTATTGATTCTGATTTTCACTAAAGTTCAATCAAGAAGAATGTGCTCAGTTCACAGGGGAAAATTAGGTTCAGAAAGACAGAGTCATTTGTACTGTCACATAGGAAATAAGCAACAGAACCCAGATTAAGACTCAAGTGGGGCTTACCAGCAATATTAGGTCTAGTTAACTGAACCACAGTAACTTCTTTATTCGGTAAATTCAACTTTCTTAGCTTGGCATCCGAGAATGTCAGGACATAGCTTCTACCTCCTTCAATTCTGATCTTGTACCATCTTCAGTGGAAACCATTGGCTTCACTCTCCAGTCTATTTCTTCTTTATCTTCTTTACACATTCTTACTTCTAAACCCTCTTACATTTTGTGCTGTACCTGAAGTCATACTACCTGTATTTCAGATGTATTCCCTTGGGTTCATGATAGGACCTCAATTCTAGACAGGTGAGGAAGTGGACATTAATACTCAAAGGGGCTGGAGCCACAGAGAACAAGGTGAGTGTAGATGGATTAGAATCAGGTTCTGGTTTTCATGCCATCTTACCTATTCTGTCTTGTGCATTCTAGGGCTAGTCCTGCAGTGGGTCATTGTATATACAGGGATGTACAGGGATAATGGCTACAGGGAGGTAGCCATTATCGTCTAGGAAAAAGAAGGGAAGAAATTATCTGCACACAGTAATAATATCCAGAGTCAGATCAGTGGCAATAAAATAAATTGCATCCTTTCTCCTTCTTACCCAGCTCTATACCCTTTCTTCCTCAGATGCACTAGATAAAGAACAACAAGAGTAATTCTTGACCCCATCGCTAATTGACTGACTCTGTAAATATATAATAATCACTGTCAGATCACCAACCAGCATGGGAAAGTAAATGAAGAGATATAGGGAAAATGTAGCTTCCTTCTTTCAAGTCCATATCTTTAATGAATCTTTCATGCCAAGTTGAAGACAAATTTTAGCATGAAGTGTTTTCTAACATGACATCTCAGAGACTTTTCTTCCAGCTTTCTTATTGAAGGCATGGCAACAACAGCCTAGCCTTTTGTAACTTATAAAATTTTCCTACTATAGGCATTTATATTCCAACTTACTTTGTTGGTTATCTGTATACATCTTCATAGTTTGAGATTCAAAAATAAATATGATCTTGGATAGGCCTTACAGATCTCACAGACTAATGTGGAGGTCAGACACAGAATGATAAAATAATGTGATATGAACTAGGGCAGATCAGTGCACAGTTCCTTATGGGAGAGGAAAGGTGCTATCTTTTGGGTAGAGGGAGAATTATTTATTCACAATACTTCTCCAAGTCTCCAAGTATAGAATTAGTAGGTCAAAGAATACCCTTATTGCTTTTCAGAAGGATTGCAGAAAAACTTTGACGACATTTGATATCACGGTAGACACTTCCAGTGTCTGACTTTGCTCATTTTCTTGGGCACACAGATTCTCACACTTCCCAACCTCTTTACACTTACAAAGGGACATCCAGTGATTTCTCACCAATAGGCAGTGATCTGAAGGCTCATGTCAGGGCTTACACAGTGAAAAGCCCTCACTGGAATTTTAATCTATTTCCTCCCTGTTGAACTATATCCTGAAATGATGGAGTTCCAAGAACAAAGATGCCTACCTAGTTGAATTTCCAAGAGGAAAACAGTAGATTTAGAGATTAGTTTGAGCTACACTAAGATTACATGAACACAATTAATTCTTGTGTTAAGCCTCTGATACTTAGTGTAGTATATAAATTAGTGGCATAACTTTTGTCTATCCCTATTAATCCAGGTGTTATCCTTACCATTTCTTTTTCTCTCAGATTATGATGTAACTCATTATTAGTAGTTATGTGATATGAAATAACTTATCCATAATTTTTACTAAACGAGCATCCAAGAAACAAAATCAATGTATTCACTTGCTTGCCTCTTTCTATTTACAACTAACTACAAAGAATGGTGGTATTTCTTGAAGACTGAGAACCTAATACAATAGACAATGGCAACCATGTAAACTTTTGTTGTTAATGTGCTAAGTCCATTGGACACTGACAGCTATAGAAATATGTCTGGAAGTAGGATCAGGAGAAAGAAACAATATTTGATATTTGAAAGGCTAAGTGGTCACATAAGCTCCATATAATTACAATTCATTTCCCTGAAATTCTTTCTCAAATTTTCCCTTCAAATTCTCAGAAAGTGACAAAGACAAAAACAAAAATTCTGTCAGGAACTGAATCAATATAAATCATGCTAACTTATACATTTACAATCTGACCTACTTCCATATAGCTTACCAACTGTTAAAGTAACAAAATGTCTTCCTTCCAGTGAAACATTTCATGGAAACAAAGTTTAGTCTTTATATATAACAAAGTAAAAGTGAAGATGCTCTGAATAAACAGGGGAACCAGACCTCCTCTTGTTGTCTCTGTCTTGTTCCTCTTCTCTGTCACCCCTATCCCTTGGGTGATCTTTCCAGGCTCCAAAAGAATCAGTATCTACATAACCAAGGCTTGATTTATAAAATGATCATCATGTAGCTCTCCTTCTTTAGACATACCTGATGTGCTACCAGAGGATCTACATCCTCTTTCAAAGTTTTCCTAACTTATTTTTCAGAATTCATTGTGTATGTAGGGATCATGTCTGCTTATGGACAAGGGTGATATTTTTGTTGGTCATTCTTTGTGGCAGAATAAATTTTGCAAAGATTGCTACCACAGTATAATTTAATCCCACATCCTATTTTAATATGGCATTAACAATTCTCCTACAAAGTGATGAGGACAATGACCTCTTCCCTTCAATACTAGCGAGTTTCATACCAGAAGTGATGCTATGTGATTTTCAAGGGTAAGTCATAACAAGGCATTCCTTGTTCCCTTGAGAAGCTTGGTTTGGGGATCTAACCTTCATGCTGAGCAAAATCTAGGCCACATAGATGGATGTTGTGGGGGAGTTCTGTCTGACAAAACCATAGCTCTGCCATCAACCAGTATCCCCTTCCAAGCACAGCAATGAGAAAGCTATCAGGATGCTTCCAACTGCAAGCCACTGACTTACTGTAAAAACATGAGAGACCTTGCACAAGAACCATCTAACTCAGCCCAAGAAACTTTCTATTTTTGTGCAGCCATGGGTAACCTCATAACTTTCAAAAAGATATACTGCGAGTCTAATATCAGCAAGGCACAATTTTAGGTTTTAGTTTTAGGTATCTGTCTTTAAAGTCGTCTCTTTGTTCCCTAACCTAAGGTTATAATTTCCTCATATGGCAATATTATTTACAATCTGCTAATTTATCAAAAATCCTGAAAACAATGTCCTATTTATTAATTATAGTTTGCATATTGTATGTTAGTCCTTTAGATTGATTCATTCTACGAATCTCTACTTTGTGGAGTCATCTATATTTAGACTGGAATCTTCCTAGAATTTGCAAATTGTCAAGTGCCTGTAGCTAAGAAAAAGAACATCAATTTATTCTGAGGACAATGACACAACAGTGCTTTAGTTTTTATAAATTACTTTATGGAGGTATGATTGGCATGTAACTTAATAACTTTAGGGATAAGTGTATATATATATATAAATATATATATATATATATATAAATATATATATATATATATATATATATATATATATATGAAACCATCACCACCATAAACATATCCATCATCTCCCAAAGATTCCTCTTATCTCTTTTATTATTATTTTTGCATGTGTGTGTAGTAAGAGAGTAGATCTCTTGGAAAATTTTAAGTATGCGAAACAAACAACATTGGTAGCTATATACACTGATATATTATAGATCTCCAGAACTTATTTACTTTGCATAATTAGAACACTTTGCTTTTCCTCTTCTTAATTTGCCCCTCCACCCTGCCCCTAAACAAGCACCATTCCAATTTTCCATGAGTTTGACATTTTTAGATTCTACATCACACAATATTTGTCTTTCTATGCAATATTTGTCTTATTCCTCTTGGCCTCTAAATTCATTCGTGTTGTAATAATTAAAAGAATTTATTATTTTTAAAGGTGGAATAATATCCCTATTCAGTAATACTATGTATACCTTATATATAACACATTTCTTTACTTATTCATATGTTGATTGACATTCAGGTAGTTTCTATGTTTTTACTATGATTAGTAATACTGTAGCAAACATAGAAATGCAAAACTTTTTGATATATAGATTTCATATTCCTTATTATTATCATTATCTTTTAATACTAGGAGTTGAATTCAAGGGCACTCAACCACTGAACCACATCCCAAGTCCCCCATTTTTTATTTTGAGGCTGGGTCTCATTAATTTCTGAGGCTGGCCTTGAACTTGCAATCATCCTGCTTCAGCCTCCTGTTACTAGGATCACAAGTGTATACCACTACATCCAGCTAAATATGGGTTTTTGTTGCATCATTTGGAAGCATGATGAATATGTTTTTTTACAAAGTACTGCCTCACACATGCTAGGCAAGCATGCTACCACTGAGCTACGGTTTGATATACATTACTTTGATATACATCCAGAAATGGGTTTTCTGGACATATAGTAATTTTTCAATTTTAATTTTCTATTTTCTAAATGGCCATACCAGTTTATCCCAAAGTATCTTAAGAAGCATTGATTTTATTTTTTATTTTTTAAAAGAAATGTCATTGTGTATGTTTAAGTTATAAAACATGATGTTAAAGATAAATAAATGTATATATACACACACACACACACATATATATATGCAGATTAGAGAGAGAGTGTGTGTAAAATGGTTACTATAGGAACACAAATTATGCCATCCATCATGTCTTATAATTAGCCTTTTATTTCCCCATATGGCAAGATTATTTAAATCTGCTAATTTATCCAAAATCCTGAAAGCAATGTGCTATTTATTAATTATAGTTTACATATTATATGTTAGTACTTTTGATTTATTCATTCTATGTATCTGCTCCTTTGTATCCTTTAATCTATATCTCACTATTTCATTTCCCATGTTTTCTTCAGTACAGTATTTTTCTTTTGGTGTCTGACTTATTTAATTTTGCATAAAGTCTTTCAGGTCCATCTGTATTATGGAAAATGGAAGGACTTGTTTTTATTTTTAAAGGTCAAATTTTATATATATATATATATATATATATATATATATATATATATATATCATCTTTTCTTTGTCCTTTGATGGATACCAAAGTTATTTTTATATCTTAGTTATTATGAGTAGTGCTGTAATGAACATGGAAGTGCAGATATCTTCATGAGGGGGTGATTTTATTTACTTTGTGTATATATGCATAAGAAGGATTTTTATTTTGCTATTATTTAGAAATCTTTATACTGTTTTCCATAATGGCTTCACCAATCTCCATTCCCATCAATAATGGGTAATTTTAATCTTCAGGAAAATCTGTCTTTATAATATAAGAAATTTTATTAGATTAAATAGAAACATAATATAGGAAGTACATAGCATTATATCTGGTAAGGATCAAATGTGTTTGAATATGCTTTGTTAAATACATTGTGTCAATAGAAATAGTTGTGCTAAGTCATAGGGAAGTAAATAAGACTTGGTCAGCAAAACAGATCGATATTAACAAGATAGCTGGAAATGTAGGCAGGGAAAGACAAAGTGATTGCTGAGTTTTTATATTCTTGAAAGGGAGTTGAGATGGAATTTGTGCAGTTGACAGGATGAGGATAGCATGAGGAAACTAGTTCATAAAATTTTAAGAATTGTGGCCTATCATTTCGTGCCCTTTTATTATTTCAATTGTCTTTGAAATCCACTTTTCCTTCTGTGTCACAGCCCTGTAATATAAGAAAGTCTGGCTTGGGAAAAGGCAGAGCTGGAACTTTTCAGAACTGCACTGAACTTGTCCACAGTGCTGACAGTCTGCTATGAAATGAAAACCCATGAGGATAGCTGTACAGAAGGCCTAGAAAAATCTCAGTTCAAATCAGACCATTGAACAAACAGAGGGATTAAGTTATGCAAATTTAAAATAAAAGGTCAACAGCTCTTATTTCACCAAAATAAAAGAAAGACAATTAGAAACTATCAGGGAAAATGAATGGAAAGCTATATAAAGCAAACACTAAGTAACTTTGTGAAAGTTAAAAGAGAACATATTTGACCCACACTTGGATCTTTCTCCTTCAACTAGCACAGGATTCATCAAATAGGATTAGATTTTCTTCCTTCCTGGTCTAATTGGGCTACAGTCAAGCATTGATATTTATAGATTCTGTACTTAAATTTTTGTGTAGTTACTAAAGTTTATTTGTAAACCTAAAATCAGTACTTAAAGAACTTTCAAAAATCTTTCACAGACATACATAGAGCTAAAAAAAGTCATTTGATGTGCACTTTTTAAGCTGAGGCAGAACCAAATGATGCCAACTGCTTGTTACAGCTCTCCTACTCCAAACAAGTTCCCCTTTCATGGTCTGTTTAGTATCATGCATTTTTATGCTTTTTGTTGATGATATTTCTGCTTTACATGACTCCCAATGTAAGGCTGAAGTGTTTCTTAAGTGCAAGAAAGCAGAAATGTAACTTACAGGGAAAATCCACGTGTCACGTGGGTTTCATCTGAACCTGAGCTATAGCCTTGAGTTCAATACTGATGGATCAACCATATATATTTGGTTGATGAAAATATAAGAATGTTGTGACCAGATGGAAATTTGACCCTGTATTTTCCCTAGGGGCAATGACTTGGTGCTTACTAATACAGTGGTCATAGAGACTTTATAGAATATAACTACTGTAAACACTGAGAAATATCTAATACTTTCTATCTATTGTTTATAGGGTATGGGGTAAACTTCTAATAAGATTAGTTCTCTCTCAGAGTAAAGAGTGAAACATTCTTTTTTTATTTTTCCTTTTTAGATGTACATAACAGTAAGTCAAGAGAATACAAATGGAAGACATGATTTACAGTAGAAGGGGTAGAGAGAGAAAAGGGGAGGGGAGGGGAGGGGAGGGGAGGGGGGATAGTAGACAATAGGACAGACAGCAGAATACATCAGACACTAGAAAGGCAATATGTCAATCAATGGAAGGGTAACTGATGTGATACAGCAATTTGTATACGGGGTAAAAGCGGGAGTTCATAATCCACTTGAATCAAACCGTGTAATATGATGTATTAAGAACTATGTAATGTTATGAACGACCAATAAAAAAAAATAGATGTACATAACAGTAAAGGCTATTCTGACATATTATACTTACATGGAATATAAGCAAACATTCTTTAAAGAAATAAAAGTATCTATTCTCATGACATGTTGGTTCCACTTTGCCACTTGGGAAAGTAATATGCATTCAGTAGTAACCATACTTCAATTTTTGAAGTCTGATTTTTCACTTGGCTAGTGACATGTTGTTCAATATTCTTTTGCAGTGCTGGTGAGGGGCAGCAGGATCTTGAGTCTGAGATCATTAGGAGAAATAAGCTTTGGTGTTCCCAAGCTTTGGTGTTCATTAGTTTTGGTGTACTAACTGCATTTTGTTTATGATATTTTCAATATATGATAGTTTAATTGGAACATAACACCATCATAAGATAAAGAACATCTGCATGTACACTATAATGTATTTTAAATTGTTATTAAATATAAATATCTGTAGCGTTTGCCTAACTTTTGTCCATCTCCGCTTGTGTCAACAGCACTTTACTGTCCCTTCACAGAACACACATTATTCATTTCATTCTAAGTCTATGCCATAATATAGTCATATAACTTAGACCAGGCCAAGCAGTTGTACTTTGTCCCATAGGAGAAATAGATGATAAAAGATAATAAAAAAAACACGATGTTTTAGTCAGCTTCTTTGTTGCTGTGACCAAAACACCTGACAAGAACAACATGGGAAAGGAAAAGTTTATTTTGGGTTTCAGAAGTCTCAGTCCATAGATGGCTGACTCCATATGCCTGGACTTCAGGAGAAGCAGAACAACATAGCAGAAGAGTGTGGCAGAGGAAAGGAGCTGGGGACATTCAACCAGCAGAGAGGGAGTGAGCTCCACTCACCAAGAACAAAATATAAACCCCAAGAGCACATCCCCATCTGCAAGCTCTTCTGGCCACACCCTTCCTGTTAATCCCTGAGAGGATTAATTCACTGATTAGGTTAAGGCTCTCATAACCCAATCATTTCACCTTTAAACTTTCTTGCATTGTCTCATACATCAGCTTTTGGCGGACAACTAAGAAACCATAGCACCTTATAACTTAATTTAATGTTGGATCCAAACAATCATAAAGATTTTAATTTATCATCAGTAATACATTCCCATTATTTATAAAAAGACATACAATCCTATTATTTTACAAGTCAATTTGTACTGTTTTTGGTAACTTACAACAGAAAAATAACTACAATTTAAAGAGTTGTGATAGAGGGTAGCTTAAGAAGGAAAGAAAGGGGGATGAGACACTTCTTATTTAATATTTTGCATTTAAAATTTTTCACTGTTTATGTATTTATTTTACAATAAAATAATGTAAAATAAGTTCAACTATATAATTCATTACTACACTACATGGGGCACAAAATTAAAATAGCTGCTGACAAGGGTAAGCTAACTCTTATTTTCAGTGGTTAGACCCTGTGAAATCCTAGTGACCTAGGCTTGAGAGATGGAAAAATAAAAGCTAAGCTTAGTGCATTTTTTACTTCTAATTTTAAATTAAGACAATGGAAAAAGTTAAGAAGTCTGCTGTAGACAATTGTGTTTCCCCTAAAATTTATATCTTGAAACGCTAGCCCCCAGTATGATCATGTCTGAATAAAAGAACCTGTAGGTCCTTTGGTTAAATACAACAATAAGGTTTGGCCCTAAGGCAAAGGAACTGGCATCCTTATAGGAAGAGAGAAAGACACCATTGGTGAATATGCACAGAGAAAAGGCTATCAAAGGACACAATGAGGAGGTGGCCATCTGCAATCCAAACAGAGAAGCATTAGGAGAAATCAACACTGTTGAAACCTTGAGTTTGGACATCTAGCACTCAGGAACTGTGAAAAATAAATGCATGTTGTTTACGCTATCTAGTCTGTGGTATTTTCTTAAGGAAGGCCTAGCAGACTGATTCAATGCCTATCAGTATGAAATTAAATAAGCAAATTATGATTAACCATGAGTAATTTCTAAAATGATTTATAGATTCAATAAAACTCCGTCAAAATCCTCATGAAAAACTTATTTGCTGATGATTCCAAAATTATAAGGAATTAGTAAGGGGCAAAAAATATCAAAAACTTTTGAAGGCAGGTAAAGTATGGGGGCCTATCCTAAGAGTTTCCATCATTCACTATAAAATCATAATTAAGACAGTTTTATATTGGAATGAACAGAGGAAGCATTGGAATGGAATGTAAAGCCACATAATGGAGCTAAACATTAGTGGACATTTTTATATGTGACAAGTTATCACAGCAAAGTTCTGTAGAAGGAAGAACAATAAGAATGCTGTGACAACAGGTTATCCATATGACAACAAAATTGTTTCTTACTACATAATATCTATAAAACATTCCAGAAGGATTAGATTATGATAGCAAAGATATTTTAAACATTTTAAAAAGAATAAACAGGACTTCAGGGTAGAGAAAATGTCTTGAAATCAATACAACAAATATCTCAATCAATAAAAAGGCAAAAGAACTAAACAGACTTTTTCAAAAAGAAGAAATACAAATGGTCAACAAATATACAAAAATATGTTCAACATCCCTAGCAATTAGGTAAATGCAAATCAATTTACTTTGAGATTTCACCTCACTCTAGTTAGAATGGTAATCATCAAGAATACAAATAACAATAAATGCTGGTGAGGTATGCAGGAGAAAAAGTACACTCATACATTGTTGGTGAGACTGCAAATGACTGCAACCACTTTAGAAAGCAGTATGGAGATTATTCCAAAGACTAGGAATGGAACCACCATATGACCCAGCTATTCCACTCTTTGGTGTTTATCTAAAAGACTAAAACTAGCATACTATAATGATACAGGCACTCCAAAGTTTAAAGGCAAGTTATGGAACCAGCCCAGGTGCCTGTCAACAGTTGAATGAATCAAGAATGTGATATATATATATATATATATATATATATATATATATAGAGAGAGAGAGAGAGAGAGAGAGAGAGAGAGTTTAACTCATTGGAAAGAAGAATAAAATTATGACATTTACTGGTAAATTGCTAGGAATGGAGATCATTATGATGAGTAAAATAAACCAGATGCAGAAAGTCAAAGGCTGAGTATTTCCTATCATATGTGGAAACTATAGCAAAATAAGGAGAAAAAAGTGGAGGAGCAGATTCTATGAAAATAGAGGGGGAAAACAGTGGAGTAGAGAAAGGGAAGGAAGGAAGGATGGGAATAAAATTGACCAAATTATGCTATGTGAATATGTGAATGTACCATAGGGAATTGCATCTTTATGTATATGTATAAAGCACAATTTAAAAAAAAATAAGTAAAGAGAAGGAAGACCAGTAAAGTATAGGAAAGGGAACAGGAAAAGGGGAGGAGGGGAGGAAAAGGGGGAAATACTGAGGATTCACATGGATCATATTATATTCCATGCTTGTGTGATTATGTCAAAAATGAATCTCATTATTATGTATAATTATAATATACTGATAAAAAAAATTTAAAAAATCAATGTTGAACAGAATTAATGAAAAGATGATAAATATTTATTAACTAAAAGAATTTCATTTAATAGAAGACAAAATAAAGAAATAAAAAATGTAACCCATGATATGGATTCTTATTTCACTTTATGTTGTTTTTGCTTTTCAATGTGTGAGTCAGGGAAGATGGCAGCGGGTAGGGAGGGAGCACCCTCCTGACCTACACTGCGCCAGCAGTGAGAGAGTTCAGAACGGCCGGATGATGTCTTGTCAGGAATATTCAGCGAAGTTAGGCTACCTGGAACCTAAGGCAAGAGTTTGAGCATCTGAGGGGCAGGGAAGAGGCTCAGACACAGAGAACTGGAGCAGCCCCTGCAAGGAGGTACTGGCCAGCTGAACAGCAACCCACCACAGGTGGAGGTGATTGAGCGCGGCAGACACCTGCCAGCAAAAAGAAACTGAACTTCATATCCTGTGAAGATCTGCCAAACACGCCTCCACAGGGCACCAGACTGAGATCTGAAGTTGGGACGTAATAGAGAAATGGCCCAGGTCCACCCTCCTCACCAGACACCCAGCGCAGCAACCTGGAGCCACCATATTGGAGAACTGAGTCATCAGCGGTGGATCAGATCGCACTACACTGAGTTTGGTGACAGATTAGGTGTGTGACCCCCAGCCCTCCCCTCCACACAGCAGGGATAACTCAAACACTCTCTCCCCAGCTCTCCCTGGGCATTAATATCAGAGCCCAGGGAAACTGAAAAGGCACCTGACCTCCAACTTCCCCTCCCACTAGCATCAAAAAACAAAATCTTTCTGGACAGCTCTCGGGGAATCAGACAGAATAGGTCACTGGTTTCCAACTCCCTCTCTCGCTCTCCACAGCCATGAGGACTGGGTGAATAACAAACAAAGAGAGTGCCCAGTCATTCAAGAGAGCAAGGCATCCAGGAAACTGCATGCCCAGAGTGTAGCTAGAACTGTGGAGAAGTGCCCCAGTAAGTGGGGCCTGGCGGGCAGGAGAAGTGAGGAGGCTAGAGACCAGGAGCAACCATAAGCGACTGGGTTAGAGAGACACCCAGCTGGGGAGGGAGAGCTGACTCACACAGATTGCTTCCTACATCCTGAGGGCAGACATTTAGCCTGGAAAGCACAGCTCCACCTACTGGAAGAGAAGAAAATGGAACTCTAAGAGTAAATTTTTTTTTTCTTTCTTTTTCTTGTTTTTTTTTCCTTTCCTTTCCCCTACCTTTCCTCCCAAGCATTACTACTTCTACTACTTGTAATTTACTAAGTGCAAATAGGTGAATGTTTAGAGGCTCTCTATAATGCTACTAACTACTTTCCCACACACAAATACTCCTGTCTATTCTCCTGTTAATATCCTCCTTCATTACAGCTATCCTCAACAGTAGCTAAGATATACTAACCCCCATATCATCACATCTTTTGACCTAAACATAAAGTCCTAAGACCAAACCTCAGGTCTCTATATGCCATCAGAATCTGTATGTCTTTTATGAAACTAATGAACTTACTTTAAATTACAATTAAAACCAATATCTCTAGACATTGTCTCCCATCACAACGGAGAAATGTCGGAGTTATACAAAACCAAAACAAATCTATAGGAGAAAATAACAACACAGCAGTCACACAGAGCTGAAAAGAAACAGAGCATCATGAAAAAACAAGGAAGAAAAGGAACACAAACAATGCAGGAGAGTTTAACTTTACAGGAGATGCTAGACACAGCAGAGAGATGGTCAGATAAAGATTTCAAGATATGGGCTGGTGATGTGGCTCAAGCGTTAGCACGCTCGCCTGGCATGCGTGCGGCCCAGGTTCAATCCTCAGCACCACATATAAACAAAGATGTTGTGTCCACCGAAAACTAAAATAAATAAATAAATATTTTAAAAATTCTCTCTCTCTCTCTCTCTCTCTCTCTCTCTCTCCCTTTAAAAAAATAATTTCAAGATATAATTTCTTCAGTTGGTATAGAGTCTTAAAGAGGACATTAGACAGCAAATGCAAACAATGAAAGGTCACTTTAACAATGACTTACATAAACAAATCCAAGAAGCAAAAGAACAACTCTACAGGGAAATAGAGGTTATTCAAAAAAAATCAAACAGAAATCCTGGAAATGAAGGAAATTATAAACCAATTAAAAGTTTAAATGAGAGTATCACCAGTAGAGTAGACCAAATAGAAGTCAGAACATCAGACAACGAAGACAAAATATATCATCTTGAAAAGAGTCCAGTCAACTCAGAAAGGCTGGTAAGAAACCATGAGCAAAACATCCAAGAGATATGGGATAACATAAAAAAAACAAACTTAAGAGTCATAGGAAAAGAAAAAAAAGAAAAAAGAAAAAAAAGGAGTCATAGGTATAGAGGAAGATATAGAGGTACAAAACAAAGGAATGAGCAATCTGTTAAATGAAAGAATTTTAGAAAACTTTTCAGATATGAAGAATGAAATGGAAGTCCAAATCCAAGAAGCCTACAGGATGCAAAACCACAAGAGACCCACACCAAGACACATTATTATGAAGATATCCAACATACAGAACAAGGAGAGAATATTAAAACCTACAAGAGAAAGGGGTAAACCAATTAGGTTAACAGCTGATTATTCATCACAGACTCTGAAAACTAGAAGATCCAGGAACAACATATTTCAAATGATGAAAGATAATGGGTGCCAACCAAGAATACTGTATCCAGCAAAATTAAGCTTCAGGTTTGACAACGAAATAAAAAATCTTGCATGCTAAACAAAAGTTAAAAGAATTCGCAGCCAGAAAACCAGCACTGCAAAGCATTTTGAGAAAAACACTACATGAAGAGGAAATGAAAAACAACAATGAAAATCAACAGTGGAAGTAGATCAGTAAAGGGAAAAAACTAATCAAAGAGAAAAAAAATCATATTAAATAACAAAATAAATAAACATGAGTGGAAGTACAAACCATATATCAATAGTAACACTAAATGTTAATGGCTTAAACTACCAATTAATCGACAGAGGCTAGTAACCTGGATTAAAAAAACTGATCCAACAATATGCTGCCTACAGGAGACTCATAATAGGAAAAGACATACACAGGCTGAAGGTGAAAGGTTGGGAAAAATCATACCACTCACATGGACCTCGGAAGCAAGCAGGGGTGGCCATACTCATATCAAATAAAATAGACTTCATGCCAAAGTTAATCAAAAGGGATAAAGAAGGACACTACATACTGCTCAAGGGAACCATACATCAACAAGACATAACAATTATCAATATATATGCCCCAAACAATGGTGCAGCTATGTTCATCAAACAAACTCTTCTCAAGTTCAAGAGTCAAATAGACCACAACACAATAATCATGGGTGATTTTAATACACCTCTCACCACTGGACAGATCTACCAAACAAAAGTTGAATAAAGAAACCATATAACTCAATAACACAATTAATAACTTAGACTTAATTGACATATATAGAATATATCAACCAACATCAAGTGAATGTTTTCTCAGCAGCACACAGATCCTTCTCAAAAATAGACCACATATTATGTTGCAGGGCAACCCTTAGCAAATACAAAGGAGTAGAGATACTACCATGCATTTTATCCAATCATAATGGAATGAAATTGGAAATTGACTATAAAATAAGGAAGAAAAATTCCTACATCACATGGAGAATGAACAATATGCTACTGAATGAACAATGGGTTATTGAAGACATCAAAGAGGATATTAAAAAATTCTTAGAGGTTAATGAAAACTCAGACACAACATATTAAAATCTCTGGGACACTATGAAAGCAGTACTAAGAGGAAAATTTAATGCATTTTATTCCTTAAAAGAAGAAAAAGCCAAAAAATGCATGACCTCACACTACATCTTAAAGCCCTAGAAAAAGAAGAACAAATCAACAGAAAATGCAGTAGAAGGCAAGAAATAATTAAAATCAGAGCTTAAATCAATGAAATCGAAACAAAAGAAATAATTGAAAAAATTAACAAAACTAGAGGTTGGTTCTTTGAAAACATAAATAAGATTGACAGACCCTTAGCCATGCTAATGAAGATAAGAAGTGAGAGAACCCAAATTACTAGCATATGGGATGAAAAAGGCAATATCACAACAGACACTACAAAAATACAGATTATAATTAGAAATTATTTTGAAACCTTATACTCCAATAAAATAGAAGATAGTGAAGGCATTGATAATTCCTTAAGTCATATGATCTGCCCAAATTGAATCAGGAGGATATACACAACTTAAACAGACCAATATCAATTGAGGAAATAGAAGAAGCCATCAAAAGATTACCAACCAAGAAAAGCCCAGACAGGATGGGTATACAGCAGAGTTCTACAAGACCTTTAAAGAAGAACTAATTCCAATACTCTACAATCTGTTTCAGGAAATAGAAAAAGAGGGAGTACTTCCAAATTCATTCTATGAGGCCAATATCACCCTGATTCCAAAACCAGACTAAGATATCTCAAATAAAGAAGACTTCAGACCAATATCTCTAATTAATATAGATGCAAAAATCTTCAATAAAATACTGGCAAATCAGATACAAAAACATATCAAAAAGATCATGCACCATTATCAAGTGGGATTCATCCCTGGGATGCAAGTTTGGTTCAACATATGGAAATCAATAAATGTAACTCATCACATCAATAGACTTAAGGATAAGAACCATATGATCTCTTGATAGATGCAGAAAAAGTATTTAACAAAATATAGCACCCCTTTATGTTCAAAACACTAGGAAAAACTAGAGATAACAGGAACTTACCTCAACATTTTAAAAGCTGTCTACACTAATCCTCAGGCCAGCATCATTCTAAATGAAGAAAAACTGAAGGCATTCCCTCTAAAATCTGCCTACAGGAGACTCATCTGATAGGAAAAGACATACACAGACTGAAGGTGAAAGGTTGGGATGCCGTCTCTCACCACTTCTATTCAACATAGTTCTTGAAACACTGGACAAAGCAATTAGATGAAATAAATTAAAGGAATAACTATAGGAAAAGAAGAACTTAAACTAGCATTACTTGCTGACAATATGATTCTATACCTAGAAGACCCAAAAATTCTACCAAGAAACTTCTAGAACTAGTAAATGAATTCAGCAAAGTGGCAGGATATAAAATCAACACCCATAAATCAAAGACATTTCTGTATATCAGTGACAAATCCTCTGAAAAGGAAATGAGGAAAACTACCCATTCACAATATCCTCAAAAAATAAAATAAAATACTTGGGAATTAACTTAACAAAAGAGGTGAAAGATCTATACAATGAAAACAATAGAACCCTAAAGAGAGAAATAGAAGAAGACCTTAGAAGATGGAAAGATCTACCTTGCTCTTGGATAGGCAGAATTAATATTATTAAAATGACCATACTACCAAAAGCACTATACAGGTTCAATGCAATTCTGATCAAAATCCCAATGGCATTCCTCATAGAAATAGAAAAAGCAATCATGAAATTCATCTGGAAAAATAAGAGACCCAGAATAGCTAAAGCAATTCTAAGCAGGAAGAGTGAAACAGGTGGTATTGCTATAACAGACTTTAAACTATACTACAGAGCAATAGTAACAAAAACAGTATGGTACTGCCACCAAAACAGGCAGGTAGACCAATGGTACAGAATAGAGGACACAGAGACTAACCAAAAAAAGTTACAACTTAGATCAGGTGCCAAAACCATGCCCTGGAGAAAGGATAGTATCTCCAACAAATGGTGCTGGGTAAACTGGAAATCCATATGCAACAAAATGAAATTGAATCTCTGTCTCTCACCATGCACAAAAGTTAACTCAAAATGGATCAAGGAGCTAGGAATCAAACCAGAGACTCTGAATCTAATAGAAGAAAAAGTTGGCCCTAATCTCCATCTCGTGGGGCTAAGCCCCAAATTCCTTAATAAGATGCCTATAGCACAAGAATTAAAACCAAGAATTAACAAATAGGATGGATTCAAACTAAAACTTTTTTTTTCAGCAAGAGAAATAATATGTGAAGTTAATAGGAAGCCTACATCCTGGGAACAAATTTTTGCCCCTCACATATCAGATAGAGCTCTAATCTCTAGGGTGTACAAAGAACTCAAAAAGCTAAACACCAAAAACCAAATAACCCAATCAACAAATGGGCCAAGGACCTGAAGAGACACTTCTCAGAAGAGGATATACAATCAATCAACAAATATATGAAAAAAATGTTCATCATCTCTAGCAATCAGAGAAATGCAAATTAAAACTATTCCAAGTTACCATCTTACCCCAGAAAGAATGGCAGCCATGATGAAGACAAACAACAACAAGTGTTGACGAGGATTCGAGGAAAAAGGTACACTCACATACTGCTGGTGGGACTGCAAATTGATGCAGCCAATTTGGAAAGCAGTATGGAGAGTCCTTGGAAAGCTGAGAATGAAACCAGCATTTGACCCAGCTATTCCTCTTCTCAGACTATACCCAAAGGAACTAAAAACAGCATACTACAGGGACACAGCCACATTAATGTTTATAGCAGCACAGTTCACAATAGCTAGACTGTGGAGCCAACCTAGATACCTTCAATGGATGAGTGGATAAAAAAAAATGTGGCATATATATACACAATGGAATATTACTCAGCACTAAAATAAAATAAGATCATGGAATTTGCAGGGAAATGGATGGCATTAGAGCAGATTATACTATGTGAAGTTAGTCAATCCCCCCCCCAAAAAAAAACAAATTCCAAATGTCTTCTCTGATATAAAGGCGGTGACTCAAAATGGGGTAGGGAGGAAGAGCAGGGGAAGATTACCTCTACATAGGGAAGAGGGATGGAAAAGAAAGGGAGGGAGAAGGGGAATTGCATGGATGGTGGAAGGGGACCCTCATCATTATACAAAACACATGTATGAAGATGTGAGAAAAAAAAGAATAGTGTTACCTTAGTTTAGGTAGAGAGAAGTGATGGGAGGGGAGAGGAGGGGTTGGGGGATTAGGAATGATAGTAGAATGAAACAGACATTATTATTACTGTGGGTACATATGTGACTGCATGACCAATAAGATTCTGCAAACTGTACACTCAGAAAAATGAGAAATTATATCCCATCTGATTCAAATGTATGATATGTCAAGGTCATTGTACTGTCATGTGTAACTAATTAAAACAAAATAAATAAATAAATAAAGTACATAAAAATAGGTAAACTACTCAGCACAAAAAGGACAAAGGAAAGACAGGGGAATACATAATTCACAGAAGAATAAATACAAGTGGCAAATAACACTGAATACTTTGAAACCAATTAAGCAAAAAGTAAGAAAACACCAAGATACCTCATTGTATCTACTTAAATTGACACACACACACACACACACAAAATGACTTTATTTGAAAAATCTCATTGCAAGTGTTACTATAAATTTCACATCCTGAAACTATTGCAAAGACTGTCTTGTCTTGGGCCATATTCAAAGAGCTTTTCAGGTCACCTGGTCAATGCACTGTAGTAGCACATCTAAATGAGGTCTATATTGCTTCCATAAGCCAAAGAGAGCCAGGTGCAGTGGCACAAGCCTGTAGCCTCAGTTACTCAAGAAGATGAGGCAAGAGGATTATTTGAGCCTAGGAATTTGGGGCCAACCTGGGCAACACAGCAAGAAGGCCTTCTCTTCAAAAGAAAATCCAAAGAGACCCAGGAGATATTGTACCTCTTTTGTGGTATTAGGACCAGATTAAATAACATTTTCTTCACTCGGGAAAGGATAGCTCAATATGCATTATACCATTGGACTTCTGGAAATTTCTGTGAGATAGAGACCCATGAATACTTTAGAGATTTACTTACCACCCTCTGGAGTATCAATGTCTTACCAGTGCTAGCACTTAAAATGTGGAGTAATTACTACTATTTGCTCAGCTTGTCCAATTACCATAATATTATCTAAGTAACAGATGAGAACAATGTAAGGTAAAAGGGAAGGGTAATTAGATATATGTTGGATGTTGATAAATCCCTAGAATTCGATAGAAAAAATATATTGCTAGCTCAATCTGTTAAATTCTCAAACTGCTCCTACTGGTCGTTATAAATAAATACAAAGACAATAAAAAGGCAAGCTCCAGGGCATTGTTAATTTGCTCAAGTTTCAAAAGCACATCTGGTTACAGCAGATGCAAGGGGAGTCACCATCTCAAAAATTTAAGATAATCCACTATCACTCTTCAATATCTATCTTAATCACAGGCCAAATTGAATGGGATTGTGGTGGAGATCATACCACATATTTATCTTGATAATAGCATGGGAATCCTGCAATCCCTTCAGGAATGCTGTGTTGCTTTTGGTTAATGAATTTTAGGAGGAAAGGGTTCAAGGGGCTTCTATTTGCACTTAACTATGGTGATAATCTCACTCTATATGTCAGAAACCTGTGGATTTGGGGACTCTGACAAAGTTGCTGAGACTGTATATTTGAATTATGCATTTTAAAATTGGGCAAATAAGTATAAATTGGATTCAGGCAGCCACTAGGTTAAACACTGAGACAGATTTGAGCTAAAATTCCATTGATCATCTTACATGCATAGACCCTTACTCTGATTGTTATATATCATATAGGATTTGTTCCATATTAAATGCCTTTTTGATTAATAGGCTTTTCAGGAATTAGCATTAATTTAGAACCAATAACCTCACAGGAATCTGATTATTTCCTGAGTCACTCTGGAAAGAACTCTAGGTCCCTTTGGGGAAGGTTAGAAGAAAGATTAGAATTACAGTTTATTTTTTGACCTGGTATTGTGGTCTTTCTTCAAGGGGACTTGTCCCATTCATTCAAGGGGATCTGGGTCTACAAACTGATTCAAGTCTGAGAATTGCTTATGAGGCCATCACTGTTGGAATGGTTCAGTTCATACTTTTTTGTTCACTAGACATAAGTCTTTCTGATTGTACAAATCAAATAAAAACTTAGCAAGATTGGGAGTGTAGCTCAGTGGTAGAGTACTTGCCTATCATATGTCTAGAGGCTCTGTGTTCAATTCTTCAGTACTGTGAAAATTTAAAAAATAAATAAAAAGACCTGGGGATATAGCTCAGTGGTAAAAGTGCCCCGGGGTTCAATTGTCAGTGCAATAAATAAATAAATGTGTGTGTGTGTGTGTGTGTGTGTGTGTGTGTGTGTGTGTGAAAGTTTAGTAGACTGGTCCATCTAATTCTTTTCTAGGTATATAGTGACAACCAGGCTACTCCATAGATCTTTGTGAATCAGTCTATTCAGATCACTGCCCATTATGGTAACCACAACTGTCCATTATGGTAACCACAACCACCTTGTTTCTGGCAATTGAGTAATTCCCCTTGATGCTTCATTGCATCTACAAATGTTAGTTTGATGGTAGCATTCTCCCCTGTAACTTATGACCTATAGAGTAACCACAGAACTCTTAAGTGCAGGGACAAGTGCATGAAGTACCGAGTACATGGCATATATTAAGGGCATCTGAGTGGCAGGCCTCTCCCCTTGTGCTAGGAGGGTTAGCTGCAGGCAGCTAACCCATTAAGCACAACCCTGGGCATGAGGTCAGGTGTTGCAGTCCCTGCACTTGCTCCATGTCCCACTCCTTGAATGGTCGCTGCAAGGACAGTTAGCAGGAATTGCATTGGTGGCTGCCTGTAATCTGCTTAGCTAGTGCCTGAGTATATATACATAGTAAATGCGCAATAAAATCAGACCTCCTTCCTGCTTGGTCTCTGGAGGTCTTGATTAGCATCTCCGCAGCCACACTCTCCTCTACCCTGTTCCATGGACCTCCTAGCTGGACCAGAGAGAGCTCACACACCTAAGGATATGGGGAGATTGCTCAAAATTAATTTCTCCCAGCAAGGGATAAAGGTGTATCCTCTGCAGCCTTACATGATGAAAGAACAGTTCTTGTATAATAAATCCACTTTATCAATCCAATATCCCTAAACCTTTGAATACCTTCCTCTACAGTATACCAAGACAGTTTAGCATTTCAACTTACATAATACAGGCCATCTTTGAATTCTTATTTCTGTCAAAGAAAGCCTTTCCTAACTCCTTCAGCTAGGAATTCTGAATCCAGAATTTCTATTTAGTTGGCTCATATCAACAAATCCATCCTTATCTGATTATACACTGCTTCTACCTTGATCCCACTTAGTATCTATTAAATTGGAAATATCCCATTGGGATAGGTCCTGGGAAAATCAATACTATCTTTTAAGCTGACTACCCCAAGGAAAATGGAGTTCTTCAGGCAAGTAGCATTTTCCTCCTCATGCAAAGGCGGAAGGGCTGCTTCAACTAGAAAAAATAATTACAATTTTAGGGGTTGAGGTCCACAGCTACACTGAGAGGTGCTCTTATTTCCCTATCTAAATCTTAAGGTTCCAGTTTCTTCTAAATCAATGTCGTAGTATTAACAGGGAAAACTTTGTCAGTAGCATTACCTTTTCAAAATGTTAGTGCATTTGATGTATTATGTAAAATTCTGGTATTGGGGAATGAACCCAGGAAAACTCTATCACTGAGCTACATGTCCAGTCCTTTCTATTTTTTTATTTTGAGACATGGTCTGCTAAGTTGCTCAGGCTGGCATGGAATTTGTGATCCTAGTGCCTCAGACTCCTGAATTCCTAGGATTATAGGAATGTGTCTGGCATGATTTTCAAATATTTTGTTAAGAAATTTTGCATCTATGTTCACAAAAATTACTGTGTATGCTTTCAGTGTTGCGATTTTTTCACTGCTTTGTTGTACCTGACGTAGTGTCTTCTCTTTCATTCTAGCTATGGTAATTTTTATCCTTTCAGTTGTCCTTAATTGGAGTTTTATCATTTTTGTGAATTTTTAAAATTTAACTTTTGCTTTCATTGTTTTTCTGTGTATCTCATTGTTTTTCATTTTCATTAACTCCTCTGTCCCCTTCCACCTACTTACTTTCATCTCAATTTGTTCTTCTTTTGCTGGTTTGCTAAAGTATAAAATATCATTGTTAAAGATTTTACTTTCTGTACTAACACAAGACTTGAAACCTATAAACTTGTACTGTACTTTTAGTCTCAGAAATGTTGATATGATGTATTTAAATTTCCATCCGCTTAAAAATATTTGCCATTTTTAGTTGTAATATGTTCTTTGACCTGTATGCTGTTTAAAAGTGAGTTGTTTTAAGGACAAGATATTCTAGACTTTTCTTGATGTTTTATTTGTGTTAATTTCTGAATTAATATTATCTTGGTTTGAGAACTATTCTGTAAAACTTTAAAAAATTTGAGACTTGTTTGATAGTCCACTTTACATAGCATCTTGGTAAGAATATTCTATTTGCACTTAAAATGATATTTTTTTCTCAATTTTAGGTGTATTTTAACCAAGATAATTAATAGTATTTGTCAGATCATTTCTTTTAAGGTTGAATTTATTTTTAGTCATTTTATAAAATGTTTCAAGATCAGTGATAAAATTTCCAACCATGATTTTGGACTTTTCTCCCTTCAACTCTTGAATATTTTGTTATATGAATATTTCAAAATTAAGCACATGTGAAAGAAATAATTTTTAACTATTGCTAGTACATTGTCACTTTTATCATTGAGTGGTATTCTTTGTCTCTAGTAATACTTTTTGTCTTGATGTTTGATATGTGCATACACACATAGACACACATACACCTCATAATTTGCATGGTATTTCATTTCCCATCTATATAAGTTCTTCTATGTGGGTCACTATGTATAAATCTTGTGCGAAATAGACAAAAATATAGTTGTTTCTTGTTTTTATCTCATCCAATAATCTCTGCTTTTATACTGAAGTCCTTTGACATTTAATAAAATTTTGGTACAGATTTATCTAGGTCACCGTTTCGTGCTTGTCTTTCTGTTCTCTACCTCATTAATTTCTTCTCTCCTCTAGTTTCCTTCTTGAGATTGTGTATTTTGTATTACTTTGTTATTACTTTCTATATTGTTCAGCTTTGAAACTAAGTTTTATATAGTACTTTCATTTTTCGTTATTGTTTTTGTGCCAGGGATTGAATCCAGGTTAACACCGAGCCACATTCCCAGTCCTTTTTAATATTTTATTTATAGACAGAGTCTCACTCAGTTGTTTAGGGTCTTACTAAGTTGCTGAGGCTGGATTTGAACCAGCAATCCTCCTGCCTCAGTATTACCTGCATGGCAAACCACAACAGGCTCATACTTTCATTTTTAATTATAACTGTGCTTAGTGGTAAGAAATTTTCTCTAATTTCTATATTGACCTGTAAGGTTCTGATCTATATTGTAATTATTATTTTAAAATGTTTACATTTCTCTCTTCACTCTTATTAATAGAAATCTTTTTAAATTTCCATGTGAGTCTTTGTCTTATGAATTTGTTTATAATTACTAGTTTCATTGCATTGAAACCAGCAAGTGCTCTTTGTAATATTTCTTCTTTATAAAACTTACTGCTATTTTTTGTGACTTATCCTATGACAATCATTTGTGAATGTTCTACCTCTCCTTGACAAGATATACTCTCTGAAGGAATTACATTTTGCATTTATTCTTAATATTTATTAATTTTATGACATTTAGGTTTCTAAATTTTGACTTATTTTTTTGTTGCCTTGATCTGTCTTGTACTGAGAGCAGGATTTTAAAGTATCTTGTAATGAGTATCTTCTGTATTAATGCATTTGTGTCTTCTATTCACTGTGATTTTTATACATTTATCTTTGTGTTGTTATCTGCACTATGAGCTTTGTTGTAGCATTGAAAATTTCCCTCTGTTAAGGTTAGTGATTTTTTGACTTAAATACTATTTTATGTAACATAAGCTTTTATCTATATAGGATATTTTGAATTGAAAATTATTGTATGTAACATAGGTTTACTCCCCTTGCATATTTATTGTTTTCCTTTCCCCAGTACACCCTTGTTCATATACATTTTATCATTCTCAGTTTTAGGCATGTCTTTTGCACCCAATGAGCATTTGGGCTTTGTTTGATGATCTAAGGTCTTTTTGCAGGTAGGCTAAAACATCCATGATAATGAATCTGAATGATGATTTTGATGTCCTCTGTCACATTTTATAATTATCTACATTATGTTACAATTGCTGTTTCTCTCTCTGAAATCCTCTATTTATTGTTTTTATGTTTTAAGAATTATGTCCTACTTTCTTCTTTCCCTTTTCATTATTTCCAAGTAATAGAACATGTAACATTTGTGCATATTCCTTTCTAAATTTAGAGCAACAATATTTATAAATGCTCATATTCATTTCATTGAGGTTTTCCCAGTAATTTGTTTTCTGAATTTGTTTTTGTACCAGGGATTGAATCCAGGGGTGTAAACTACCAAGCCACAGAAGTTTCTTCAAGAAAAACGCGTGATTACATGAATGTATAAATCCATGTTTCCTTAAAACTATTTATCCATGGTCATAATACTTGGAGATTATTTGGTTGAATATAAAATCTTCAATTTATACTCTCTATTATAGAATATATTGAAAATGCTGCCCCAAGGTTGCTTTACTTTGGATGTAGTTTTTGAAGATCTGATAATATTTTAATGCTTTTGTCCTCATTGTTTGTTTGACTTCTTTCCTGGAAACCATGAAATGATTTTATCTTCAAAGTCTATAACTTTACTCATCTATGGCTTAGCTTTTATTGTTCCAAATGAATGTTCCAAGGTACCAGTAGATTCAGGTCTATTTCTGAATACAATTATTGTAACATATTTTTAAATATTAATTACTGTTGCTTTATTTCTTTTAATCTTCTGTTTTCCAGTGACTCCAGTAATGAATGGTATCTCTGCTACACTTCCATTTATGTCACACTTGTCTGATCTTATTTTAAAGCTTTATCTCATTTTCATTCTCAAAGCTATTTTCCTTCTTATATTAATTGCCTATCATTATATTTTCATTTGAGTCCATTCCCTTTTGTGAAATCGTAACTTACTTTTCATTTAGGAGACAACTTTATATTTTTTTTTATTTTATTCAGCTTCTGAGCTTAATTATCTGTATTTTCATTTCTATATGTAATTATCCATTTTTGGTTTTTTTTCATTTTTAAATTAAAAAATTATTTTTAATGAATGATAATGGCAAATAATAGTGGGATTCATTTTGACATATGTATAAGTGCATATTTTGTTATGTAGATACCTGGAAAACTGTTTATTTACAAGTGTTTGAATATATTTTATTCCATTTGTAATGTTTCCTTATTTTATTTTATTCTGAACCATAATTATTTTACTGTGAGGAGAATTAATTGACATTATTTGATCTGATTTTTAATAAGAACTCTAATATTTATTGAGTTCTTTCCTTCCCCCCTCCCTTTTGGTGGGGGATGGAAATTTTTACTAGCATACAGGATTCCTAGTACAATGGCTCCCTCTTCTGTAAGTATAGCAAATTACAGGTTCGTAGTGGATGTGTTTTAATAGTTTATGGGAGGTGCTGTGGTATTTCCAGAGCTTACTTTTCTTTGCCTCTTAGGATATCAAAATGTTCCCTTTTACTTCACGTGCCCTTTAATAGATAAACAACAACGGATGTTTTTATTTTTCTTTTAAGCTTTGTCTTTCCTAAAAATGATGCCTTTTAAAGACTGACTTTTAAGTTGCTTTTTTCTATTCTGAGTTTGTGCCCCCAATTGTGGTAGAAATACTATTTCTGGAAGTTATCTTAAATGGGCTTTAAGTACATTATTTTTGTTTATATTGCTTCAAGAAATGTTGGTATTTGCCAGATATCTGATATGACTTTTGCTTATGTCCTACTCTTCAGTCTTTTTTCTGATATGCATAGTTGTTGATATATTTTCTTTTAACTATAACAGGTTTTGAGGTGTGACAGGTCACTTTTTCATATGTCTTCCTGGTTTCATCTTTGACCCATGATGACACAGAACAATTGCTTTATATTAATGCTTATGATTGTTTCTTTGTTATTGATTTCCATCTTAGTTACTCTGTTGTTAAAAAACATGTTCTCTGTGGTTAAATATGTGTACTTGTTGAGATGTTCTTTATGGGCAAAGATGTGGTCACCCTTTCTAAATATTTGATATGTGCTTGATGAATATGAATCTTAAAGTTCATAGTTGTGGTGTTGCCTGCCTAAATTTTGGAAATAAGAATTTTAATTTCTGATATATTTTACTGACATTTTGGCTACAACTTTTTGTTTGTTTTAACAATAATTGAAATGGAATTATCCAAAATTTTTATTATTTTCTGAGTTTTCTAAAATTTTTCATTATGATTATGTTGTACAATTAGCAGCACACAGACTTACATATTATTAGTAAATTTAATATTTTATCAAGTGAAATAACTTTTAATAGACTCTCCAGCTTAAAGTCTATTTTTTTTGTAATCTACTTTTGCCTTCAAGCATTTGTTGTAATTTTTTTTTTTGGCTATCATCATTTTGATAGCATATTTCTTATTATTCCTTTATTATTTAATTGTCTAAGATTTTTTTAGATGAGCCAATTATGAAAGGCTTTAGTTGTTTTAAATAAAACATGACAACGATTTTGGTCTTAAACTTGGGCATTAGTTGATTTCATTTAATTACTAATCTTCTACTTTTGAATCTATCATCTTGACTTTTTTCTTTCCCTTATAATGTTTTTGATTGATCATTGTTTAGTAACTTAAATTTCAGTCTTTGTTTTTAATATTATGCAATGTTAACTTTTAATGGTTAGTCAAGAAATAATGACATTTTCAAAATTTAAAACTAATCAAATTATGTTTAAACTTTTCCCCAGATACTTAGAACAATTTGATCTGTTATATTCTCCTTTTACATCTTATCATTATCTGGATTTTAAAGGTTTTTTTGCCACATCAGACATGTTTATTGCTTATGTTTATTACATTTCTCCTTAATCTAAGACCTTTATTTTTGCCTGTAATATACATCGTGTAGAATTCTTTTTGATCAAAATTTGCTGGTAAATACTATAATGAACAATCTAACTCCAATTTTTCTTTTGTTTGCCTGGTGACAGTTTCTTTTACTCCTGCTTGCTGATAATAAAACCCAGGTTCTGCCTTCATTGAAAGTGGTATATGCTCAAACAATACATGGTAACATTTCCCCAGGCCCTAAACCCTCACATTAATAGAACCTCACGCCAGTCTTCTTTCCTTGGTTTCTTAAGATATCTTCAGACTAGTTTTGTATACCTGCCCTCCTCTCCCCCAGAAAAAAATCTCATTATGTAAATAATAAACCTCTTCAGGCTCTATTGGTATGTGGCACATCAGTCTTTGCATGTAAACCAAATTTTATATAGGGGTTCATTTGTGTGGAGATGTGGACACAATGTGAATGTGGTTATCCCTTCCTTCCTCCGTCTCCTTCTTCCTTCTTATTTTCTGGTCTGAAAATGTCTTTATTTTGCTCTAATCCTTTTATGATAGGTTTGGATATAGAATGTTTGTAGTTCTTCTTCTTTCAGGATATAATTCTGCTATTCCCTTTTCCCATTTGTTTGGTTGTTATATAACTTTCTGCCACTCGACCAGCACTGGCTTCATGAAAGAAGGTTCGATTCATGACTAAATGATAATGAGTTTTAAATTAAAGAGACAAGACCCTAATTATCTTTAATACCAGCTCCTGGACAGTTTCCCCTAGCTCCCACCTCCAGCCACCTAATGTGGTAGCGAGATTTACTGAAGAGGCTAGCAAGAGAGAGAGAACATGCCAGGGAGTGGACTTTTATTGGGGAACAAAATATTCAGGAGAAAATCCCATCCAATGAAGGTTAAGGGGGCAGTATCCCAAGGTCAGGGGCGAGGATTAGGCATCTTTTTGAATACCACCCTCACTGTAAGTCAAAATATTACTAACAAATCCTGCAGGTGTCATAGCAGAATTTTTTCCTAATTGTCTTTTATCAATTTTTGGAGACCAGTCTAAAATATACCCACTACCTTTAGACACCTTATGGTGTACTGGAAAAGTATTTACACAATCTATCCATCTAGGAAAGGTGCGAATCTCAATTGTAGAACTATTTGAACAATGAGGTATTTGTGGAGGTTTTGCAGAAATGACTGGTTTGTTATGGGAAAGTCCCATTTTGATCACTGATCTAGTATAAGGTTTTAAGTCTCCATAAATAGTATAATTAATCAGTCTAGGTCTCCCAACCGCTGTCTTTTCCTCAAATGATACTTTCAGACAACCAGCATGTTTATCGTGGGACCAACACAAAGGTAATTGGGCACTGTAGCCAGAATAATTAAATCTAGTCATATGATTGGGAGTAATATGAGTATCTGTAAATCCTCCCACCATGAATGGTCATCAGTGAACACTGGAATAGATTCTCCAGTCCACACAGCTGGATGTACCAGGGGTGGATCTGGGAAATACATCCAGTAAGTGTCTGCTTGACTTCCTTTTACCTGACAGCCCAGCAGGGCAATCACTGTAGCTACCATCATCAGTGGAGTCTTATTTCTTCCTAGGAGTCGAATTATTCGTGAAATGTGTGTTGTCAGCTTCTTCACGTCTTCCCATGAGATCAGCTTTCCACCTGGGTCATGTGGGTTCCTCTTCATTCTTCTTCAATATCTCTTCCTTTTGAGTGGAGGCTTCGCCGGGTCTATTTTCAGTCGCTTGAATCTCAGTTCTATCTCTTTCATGTCTGATTGCACATTCCGGCACCCAGATAGGATTGAGAGCACCTTCTGAAAAAACACAAGCATGACCTCTGCTCCACATAATCACTGGATCTGGGATTTTTTCATTGACCAGTCTGTAAGTCTTTCCACAAAACTCTTCCTAAAGGGTCTGTTGTTGCGGAAGACATATGTCTCTCAGCTGCAGTGTGACCTTCTGCGTCACAATTTTAAAAAATTTAAAACAAACAAGGCATGGTTGAGGTTATTTTGGGGAGTCATATCTATTCCCCCCTTTTAATTTTTGTAATTGCAGCTTAATAGATAAATGAGTTTGTTCCACAATGGCTTGACCTTGGGAATTATGAGTAATTTCTGTTTTATAGTCAATTTGAAACTCTTGGCAAAATTGTTGAAAAGAAGAGCTTACATAAGCTGGTGCATTATCTGTTTTAATCTGTAAAGGGAATCCTAACACAGAAAAGGCTGCTAGGCAATGAGAAATTTCATGTTGAGTATTTTCCTTTGTACATGCTGTGGCAAAAATAAATCTGGAATGTGTATCAACTATTATGTGTACATAACATTGTTTACCAAATTGAGGAATATGAATTACATCCATTTGTCATATTTGATTTTGTTTTAATCCATGGGGATTTACTCCTGATGGCAGAGATGGAGTGTGAATAACACACTTAGGGCAGTGACTTACAATTTGATAAGCTTGTTGTTTGGTGATATTAAATTTTTTATGTAAGCTAGAAGCATTTGATTATTCAAGGAATGTGAAGCTTGTGCACAATCATATGGCGACATCTGTTGACAAATAACTACTAATTTATCAATCTTGTTGTTACCTGAAGTTAAAGGTCCTGGAAGATTAGTGTGAGCTTGTATGTGTCCTATGAAACATAGGTATTTTTGCATTTGCACTGCCTTTTGTAGATTATAAAATAATTTAAATAGCTCTTGTGATGAGGTATATCCAATAACTGAAGTTTCAATATTTTTGGTAACTCCAACTGCATATAAGCTGTCAGAATAAATATTAATAGGCTTATTTGTAAAATAATTTAAGGCACAAATGAGAGCTTGTAGCTCTGCTCTTTGGGCAGAAGTTTATGAGGTTTGTATTACCTCTGTGTGAACATGGCTATAAAAACCTGCTTTACCTGAGCTTGAGCCATCAGTGAACACTGATAGGGCTCCATCTATGGGCTGGGCATGTACAATCTTTGGAAAAATAGTGGTGTTATTGATGCAAATTGAATAATTTTATCATGAGGGTAATGACTTTCTATCTGACCAGGAAAATCAGAGAAAGCTATTTGCCATAAACTAGAAGCTTGAAAAAACCAATTATTTTGTTGAACAGAAAATGGAATAATTATAATATCAGGTTTAGATCTAATTAATTGTAAAACTGTCTTTCTACCTTTAATTACTAATTGAGCAATAGAGTCATGAAAAGGAATTAATGTCTTTCGGGGAGAGTGGGATAAGTGAATCCACTCAATAACTTCTAATCTTTGCCATATAGCTCCCATTGGGGTATGTACAGTTGGAAATATCAATAAATATATTAGTTTTTTAGGATTAATTTTAGTAAGCTGTGTATTTTTAATTGCACTTTCAACCTTTTTTAAAGCTGTTCTAGCCTCTATTATGAGCTGATGTGGAGAGGTTGGAGAAGGATCTCCTTGCAATATCTGAAATAAAGGACTTAAATCAGAAGTAGTCAGTTTTAAGGATGACCTCAGCCAATTAGTATCTTCTAATAATTTTTGAAAGTCATTAAGGGTATGTAATTCCTTAACTTTTATCTGTAGATTTTGAGGAGGGATTGTACATCCTTGAATTATCTGACCTAAATATTGAAAGGGAGGCATCTTTTGTATCTTTTGAGGGGCAATGCACAAACCCATTGCTGTAAGTGAAGCCTCTGAGTAAACATTTCTGAAAGTACTTGTGGATTAACATGAGCCAATAATATATCATCCATAAAATGAATAATATATGCATCGGGAAAGTTATCTCTTATAGGAGCTATCACTTGACCCATAAATTTTTGACATAAAGTAGGACCATTACACATACCTTGAGGCAAAACCTTCTAGCAATATCTTTTAACAGGTTCTTTAAAATTAATTGCTGGGACAGTGAAAGCAAATTTTTCACAATTCTCAGGATGTAACCTTATTGAGAAAAAAACAGTCTTTTAGATCTATTATCATTAAGTTATAGTTTAAAGGAATTGCTGTGGGGGAAGGAAGTCTGGGCTGCAATGATCCCATAGGCTGAATTGCATGGTTTATTGCCCTTAAATCCTGTAGTAACCTCCAATTACCTGACTTTTTCTTAATAACAAAAATGGGGGTGTTTCAAGGACTAAGTGTTGATTCTATATGACCAGCCTGAAGTTGTTCCTCAACCAACATATGAATTATCTTAAGTTTTTCCCCTGAGATGGGCCACTGAGAAATCCATATAGGCTCTTCTGTGAGCCAGGTGATCTTTTCTGCTGTCTTTTGGATCAGGGACACTCAGGGCCCCTAGTAAAAATTTTGTTTTGGAGTATTTACTAATCTCTGTCGAGGAGACTGGTTTGTAAGCAGATACTCTCTCTGATAAATTCCCTCATTATCTCCAGGAAGAAGCCCTTGATTAACTTCCTCAAATGATCTCATAGAATTTGGAGTTACTAATAATAATGCTATTTTGTTTAATATATCTTTTCCCCATAGGTTTACTGGTAAGGATTCTAACACATAAGGTTTAAAAACTCCACTGTTCCCATCAGGATACTCCCAATGGAGATAATTTGCATTTTGAGCAGGCTGTGAGATTTGTCTAATTCCCTTTAAGTTAGCTGGTGCTCTATATAAGGGCCAATTTTTAGGCCAGAAGTGACTGAACAGGACTGAAATATCGACTCTGGTGTCCACTACACCATTGAACTTTTTATTATTAATTTTAAGTTCCAGTAGGGGGCGCTCCTGCTGCACTAATTGAGACCAGTACACTCTGGCGGTTTGGAAACTGAATTTACTTGTGAGTTACATCCGAATTACAGAGTAATAAAATTAATTAAGCAAATGTATTTTTCGGAGTAAGCCGAAGGGCATAATTTGATTTTACAGTAACATTTAATTTTCCTTCAAAATAAGAATCTATTACTCCAAGTATTACCTTGATGGCCCTTTTAAATTGTTACATCCCAAAATGAACCCTATACTTTATCTAGGGAGTGGCCTGAAAATCCCAGTAGGGATTTGTTGTGGTCCTAATTCAGGATTTAATCCAATTGTCATTGAGGGTTGTAAAGAAACTGTCTGTGATTTTCACTCCAGTAAAAATGGCAGCTCCCCATTTGGTCTGCGGTGGTGATGTTAAATTGCACAACCTTCCTTTTAGTTCCCCTGGTTTTATGGCCCCAGAGAGAGGGCGACCAGAAATTTTTTGTCTTCCTACCAGGCGGAAGTGAGGGCAAGAAGGCGGGCTGATCAGCGCCATCTTGGTCCACCACGTGGCCTTCAACCCTGTAAAACCTACTACCAACAGCAGAGGGAACCCTGGGCTTAAAATTATGAGCATTACAATTTCCTGAGTAATAGTTGCTCCTCCCACAATGAAAGCATCTCCCAGCGGGTCTGCCTACTAATTCTTGGGGCTGCAGAGTTTTTTTTAAAGAAGCAGCGAGTGTAATTGTTTATAAATGGGATGGATCGATATCAGAACACAAGCGAATAAATTCTGAAACTGTGCCCTTTTTTCTATGGGGTCTAAGAACATCCTGACAATATTTATTTGCATTTTCAAATGCCAATTGCTTAACAATAAACTTACAAGCACCCGGATCACCAATGGAATGGTTTGCAGTTTGATCATACACTGCAAATTTATAATTTAGCTGCCTTTCCAAATCAATAAATTCCACCCATTCCTAAAAACATCTCCACGGGTGTTTGGAGATCTTGCCCCTGATTCCTTTATGCTTGCTCAGAACAAAAATCTGTCCAGTATGATCTGCAAAGTAGAAAATCCCCCCCACTCAAGCAAGCCCTAGCGGTGGAAATCCAGTCACTCAGTGGGAAGGGTTGAGAGCAAATAGTCTCAAGCAAGCTCTGCACAAATGGTGAATTGGGGCCATAGACCTCGCAGGCGTTTTTTAAAACTCTTTAATAGTTTTAAGAGGAATTACCGAGTGGACATGAACACGGTGGTCTTGATCGTTAACCTGTTCAAAACCTGGAAAGAGCTGAAATCACTAGTCACCTCTCCAGCTTCCTGGGCCTTTCTAATTCCTCACTGGGACGGAGTATGGAAAGACATTGCCAGTTCAGAGTATCTGTTAAAATTTGTCTTTTTAACAGACAATGGTATAATTTGAATGGCCGGGGCAGGTGCTATTAAGCACAGCCTGTTGAAATTTCCTGGTAAATCCTGGATTTCATTGTCTGATTCCTCTCCCTCAGACTGCGATTCCTCCGTAGATTCTTCCTTGTTGCCATGTTGAATCTGAGCTTGTAAGTTACATGGAGGAGGACTTTCTATCTCTCTATGAATCTCTTTCCAGATTTTCCTCTCCAGGAGAAGGACCTTCTATCCCCCGGAGGCCTCCTCTCTATGATCTTCCTCTGGATTACTCTGGTTTGGTTCAGGCAAGGCTAAGTTTTTTACTTTCGGTTTTGCCCCAAGGTTTTTTTGTTTGAATATAATTTGTTATTGTTTTTAGCCGGCTTAGAGGAAAAGAGATTTCCTTAGCCTTAGGCAATTTTTCCATTTGAATAGACTTAATGGCTCTCTGAATACCTTTCAATAGATTTTCCTGGGGCCACGGACTATGGCCCATGTAATCAAAAAGACAGATCTCTAATGCAGTCCAAACCTTTTGTATATTTTCAAAGTTTCCAGGTAATTCATTAGAAAGGCAAATTTTATGTAATTTCCTTCCTAATTTGTCCCATGTATGTAAATTTGGTGAATCTTGGTCACAAAACCAAGGACAAAATTTACCTACAAACTTTAAGAATTGTAGCAACTGAGTCTTTCTAACTTGCTTTCCCTTCTGATTAATTATTGTCCCTAAAATAGTCAAATACATGTCTTCAACAGTAGAAGTTGAATTCCCCATTATTAAAATTTTTCAACGTCCCTTGGCTCCAAAAACTGCCTGGTACTTCCGTGACCTGAAAAATGTCACAAATTCTGTATTTCTATAGCACACTTCCTAACTCAACCTAGTCAATTTAACTCAAGAGCCTCACTTCAGGGCACCATTTCTGCCATGCAACCAGCACTGGCTTCATGAAAAAAGGTTCGATTCATGAGTAAACGCTAATGAGTTCTAAATTAAAGAGACAAGACTGTAATTACCTTTAATACCAGCTCCAGGACGGCTTCTCCTAGCTCCCACCTCCAGCCACCTAATGCAGTAGCGAGGTTTACTGAAGAGGCTAGCGAAAGAGAGAGAACACGCCAGGGAGTGGACTTTTATTGGGGAACAAAAAATTCAAGGAAAAATCCCATCCGATGAAGGTTAAGGGGAGCAGCATCCCAAGGTCAGGGGCAACTATTGGGTCTTCGGGGCAGTGGCCAGACATGCCTCTGCACGGACAAGCCCTCAGACCTGGGAAAGGGTGGGGAAAGCTCTAACACAGCAGTGTCTAAGCACCTCTCACCCAGCCAGGGAGGTAACTGAAATCATGTGGGAGGATGGCCTCCCACATAACTTTAGGCTAAAATAGCCAAAATTAACACTTCCTCATTCTTCACATGCAGGTGAGTGTGGAAGATTTGCCTTTCAATAAGTGGAGTAGATGCAATAAATATAGAAGAATATCAATGCCTTAGGTAGTAAAAGTATGTATATGTATTAGAGTTCTCCAGAGGAACAGAACCAACAAGGTGTGTGTGTGTGTGTGTGTTCACGCACATGTGCTTGCACACAGGCATATAAAAGGGATTTTCTGTGTTGGCTTACATAACCACAACCTACAATGGCCATCTGCAGAACAAGAGAGATCAATGATGCCTCCCCAGTCTGGGGCTAAAAGCCTGAAAACTCTCTGGAGAGTCATGGGTCAGAGTCAGCTTTGGGAAGAGTGAAGGAGCTAAAGTCTGATATATTCAGGCAATCCTCTAGAGGGAGGAGTCCTCTCTACCCTAGCTTCGGTGGGAGCCGTAGGGAGAAACCCAGGTTAGAGAGGACTCCCACCTAGAAGGAGAACTCCCCTCCACCTAGGGTATGGTGGGAGCCCCAGTGACACCCATATTAGAGGGGACTCCACCCTCAAGGGGTGCAGTGGTGTGGGAAGCTCTCCCCAAAGACAGCCAGGTTAGAGGAACCTCCCACCTGGAGAGGGGAGTCCCCTGTACCCTGGGTGCAGTGATGTGGGGAGTTCCCCCCGACACTCAGGTTAGAAAGACCTCCTGCCTGGATGGGAGAATTCCCTTTACCCTGGGTGTGGTGGTGTGGGGAGCACCCCCAACACCCGGGTTAGAGGGAACTCCCCCCTGGAGAGGGGAGTCCCCTCTATCCTGCGTGCACTAGTGAACAGTGTTCCCCCCGATGACAGCCAGTTTAGAGGGACCTCCCCCCTGGAGGGGAGAGGCCATCCTATCTTGGGTGCACTGGTGTATAGAACTCCCCCATATGACAGCCAGGTTAGAGGGACCTCCACCCTGGAGGGGGGAGTCCCCTCTAAACCTGGGTGCAGTGGTGTACAGAGCTACTGCGACAGCCAGGTTAGAGGGACCTCCCCCCTGGATGGGGGAGTCCCCACTACCCTGGGTGCAGTAGGGAGCTCCCCCCTATGGCCACGTTAGAGGAACCTCCCCTCTGGAAGGGGGAGTCCCCTCTACCCTGGGTGCACTAGTGTACAGAGCTCCCCCTGATGACAGCCAGTTTATGGGGACCTCCTTCCTGGAGGGGGGAGTCCCCTCTACCCTGGGTTTGCTGGTGTGCAGAGCTCCCACGACATTCAGGTTAAAGGGACCTCCAACCTGGAGAGGGGGGTCCCCTCTACCCTAGGTGTCGTGGGGAGCTCCCCCTGACACCTAAGTTTGAGTGCCCTCCTGGACCTCCCCCCCTGGAGCAGGGAGTCCCCACTACCCTGGGTGCAGTGGGGAGCTGCCCCCCGACAGCCACATTAGAGGAACTGCCACAATCTGGCTGGGCACAAATCACGAGCCACTCAAGCAGGAACAAACTTTATTTTTGAACTCCGCCAGCACACTCCACACAAGCTCCCAGGGAACTCTCCTGAATGCCACCCACCCGCCTCCTCCCGACACACACCACACCAACCGGAACTCCCTCTACCGGAACTTCACCAACCAACTCGAACTCCCCAGGAATCCTCATGAGAACTCCAAAGTAGCAGGTGCCCCGAGGTGGACAGTAAAGGTCTAATATACAATTGAATCAATCCAGCATCATCTTAATGGCTCGCCTCTCAACCATTACTTTTGGCAAAATGCCAGGGGCCATTCCAACTCGGCTGTGGCCCTCAGCATCTCCCCCCTTCTGTTTAATTAAACACCAAGCATGTGGCTTAGGGACCGTGCCTGTCTTAAGTTGTCTAATACTACATATGGTCCTTACCTGTCATCAGATGAGCTGACCTCAAGGCGTCAGCCTCCTGTCTTAGGTTGGTACCATTGCAATTGGATCTTACCCATCATTGACTACCAGTCCAGCATACAGCCATACTAGTGGATAGGCCTTAGCACCAGTGGGGGGGGGTGAGGTTCTTTGCCTCACCTCTGTTGGCTCCCAAATTTGGCCTTTGCACCAGTGGGGGGTGAGGTTCTTTGCCTCACCTCTGTTGACACCCAAATTTGGCCTTGGTGCCAGTGGGGGGATTGAGATTCTTTGCCTCAACTTTGTTGCCCCCAAATTTGGCCTTGGTGCCAGTGTGGGGGGGTGAGGTTCTTTGCCTCACCTCTGTTAGCCCCCAAATTTTAGACCATCACAAGCAGAAGGGAGGAGGATGCAAAATGCCACGACACCAAGCCAAATGATGGTTCCTTTTGGAAAAATTGTACCACCGATGACACCATCAGCAAAGATACCACAGCACTACCACAATTCGCTTCACCATCAGATAGTTCACAATTCATACAAGTGATACATAGTCCAGGCAAGTTCTGCAAGCAGTTCAAATCAGAGGAATCCATTAATATATCCATTTCCTCCCAAAGTAAATTGACTCCTTGATTGAGCATTACTTGTTGAGTTATTATTCATTGATGCATCCGTTTATACAGTTTACTGTGATAGCTATTGAAGAAGCTGTAGTTTGGTTTTATCTTTGACTTCACCAGCACTGGGATGAAGATAGGAATTCTGGCAATGATGGCTAAAAAAAAATTATGTAACTTTCCAGCAGGCACTAAGAAAACAATTTTCTGAACAATTTACATTATCCTGAACAGGATTATTAAATATAATGAAAAGGAAAGGTGAAAGTAAACAAACAGATCTGTTAACCTCCTTTTTTGTTCATATTAAAACATCCTCAACAGCTGTTTACCCAATTTAAATTAAGCCATTTAAATCACGTGAATAAAAAAATATTTGGATCCATTTTTCCATGAGTGCTCCTCATATATGATATATGACATATGCACATACAGACATACAACACAAAACAGAAGTGTGCACACATAACACAATACATACAACACATAACATAATAGTAAAGGCCTTGTAGCTTTTCACAGGTGAAATCTCCATTTCAATGTTTAAAAACTCCACAGTCAAAAAATAGAACTGATCAAAAACATTAACCTAGGTCTGTATAAGCTCAAAAAATAAAATAGAACTTCATGATGTGGGAAAAGGAAATAATAAAATAGATATTGAAAACAGCATCCTGGTTACCACCTGGGTTTGACTCTTCTTTGGATATCCCATCCTTTTCCTGTAACTTGCATATGGGTCTGAAGGTATTCCCACAAGCAAGCCCCAAGGTTTTTATTGTATTTGAAATTGGCCTTAATGGTGTTCATTATTCATAGCCTCCAGGTGTGGGTGAACCACTGTTGCAGATGTAAGGATATCAGCTGTTATGGATTTGGGCCAAGTCATCTTCTTTTTGGTCTGTAGAAATCGCTTTAGTTAGTCTCTCTGGAATCCAAATCGGCTGCTGTTCTCCCTGTGGAAACACACAAACAGACACCCGACTCCAGACAATCACCGAGTCAGGACCTTTCCATTGTCCTGTTAGAATATCCTTCCAAAGTACCTTAGGCTTATGTACATTTTTTGGACACATATGCCTTTCCACAGCACTAAGCCCTGATGAATCCAAATTTAAAAAGTTTAGAGTAAAAGGGTTATTTTAAGTTTATCTTTGGGGTATATATACACTTTCTCAATTCCCTCTTTTTGCTTCAATAAATACATTTTAATAGTTTGATGAGCTCTTTTGACTATGCCTTGTCCCTGTGGATTGTATGGGATTCCTGTTATATGAGTAATGCCAAATGATGAGCAAAAGTATTTAAAAGAGGTAGAAGTATAACCAGGACAATTATCTGTTTTTAACTGTTTTGGAACGCCCACAGTGGCAAAATTTTGTAAGCAGTGATCTATAATCTTTAGTTGTTTCTCCAGCATGAAGGGAGCCCATCAAAAATCCAGAAGAAGTATCAACTGTAACATGCAAATATTTTAACTTTCCAAATTCTGGCAAGTGTGTGACATCCATCTGCCAAATATGGTTAGGCACCAGTCCTCTAGGATTAACTCCAAGATTAACTTGTGGTAAAAAGGTCACACAATTTTGACATTGTTTTATTATTTGTCTAGCTTGTTCCTTAGTTATTTTAAAATGCTTTTGTAAAGTATTAGCATTGACATAGAATATGAAAATTTGTAGCTTCTTCTAGTGTAGAAAAAATATGTATGTCATGTGTAGTTTTATCTGCTAAATCATTGCCCAAACTAAGGGCTCCAGGCAATCCTGCCTGTATGTTCCCTGATATGTCCTATAAAGAATGGATCTTTTCTGTCCCAGATTAGACTTTGTATAGTGGAAAACAAAGAGAAAACAGTAGATGAAGGATAAATCCTACCGGCATCTTCAAGGGATACTATAGCATTAACTATATACTGTCTATCAGAAAATAAATTAAATACAGAATCTTTAAACATCACAAAAGCTTGTAATACTGCATTAAGCTCTACCTTTTGAGCTGATTGTTTGGGTACTAAAAATGTAAAAGTTTGATCAGGTGTAACTACTGCTATTGTACCATTATTTGACCCATCAGTGAATATATTTGGAGCATTCATGATAGGTGTTTTCCTTGTAATTTCTGGAAAAACTACAGGATGCTTAGACCAAAAAGACAACAAAGGATTACATAGTAAGTGATTATCAAATGAAACATTAGATTTACACTTGATTATTTCCCAAGTATTTAACTCATTAGCTAACTCACCAATTTGATCCATAGTATATGGAGTAATAATTTTATTGGGAGAAATTCCAAACACTCCCTTTGCTGCTTTTATTCCTTTGAGTATCAATTTCCTATAGCCTCAGGATACCTAGTAAGAATAGTGTTAGGAGAATAAGATAAATGTATCCACAATAATAGACCTTCTTGCCAAAATACTCCTGTAGGAATATTTTTTGTTGGTATTACAATAAATAATAAAGGCAAACTTATATCAATTCTATTCAAATGCATATTTTCCATATATGTTTCAATGATTTTTAATGCCTTTCTTGCTTCAGGTGTTAACATTCGGGGTGAATTTGGATCTGATGGACCTTTTAGGATATCAAATAAAGGTCCCAACTCTCCTGCTGGTATGCCTAGATAAAGCCTTATCCAATTTATGTCTCCTAATAACTTTTGAAATTCGTTAAGTTATTTGAGTTGATCTACTCATATTTAAATTTTTGGTGGATGGACCATGGTTGAGGATAATAGAACTCCTAAATAATTAATTGGAAAATTTAATTGTACTTTATCTACTGCTATCTCTAGATTATAATTTTTTAATAAGTTTGTAAGTGTGGCATAACATTCTAGCAATGTGTTTTTATCTTTGTGTGCTAATAATACATCATCCATATAGTGAAATATTTGTAATTCAGGATTTTGATTTCTAAGTGGCTGGATTGCTTTGTTAACATAAATTTGACACATAGTTGGGCTGTTAGCCATCCCTTGAGGGAGTATTTTCTATTCATATCTCTGATCAGGATGATTCAACACAGGGACAGTAAATGCAAAACGTGGACTATCCTCAGGATGAATTGGAATTTTAAAAAAACAATCTTTAATATCTATAACTAAAACATACCAGGTTTTTGGCAAAGCAGACAATTGGGGAATCCCGGATTGAGCAGGTCCCATAATAATCATCTCATTATTAATGGCTCTTAAATCTTGCAATAATCTCCATTTACCAGATTTCTTTTTAATGACAAAAATGGGAGTATTATGAGGAGATATGGAAGGTTGTATATGTTCCTCTGCTAATTGTTGTTTGACTAGGTCATGGGCTGCTTGTATCTTTTCTTTAGTCAGGGGCCACTGAGGAACCCATACTGGTCTTTCTGATTTCTAAGTAATTTTTATTGTCTCAGTGACCCCTTCTGAAAACCCAATCCATGTCTATTTATTCCTTGATCTATTTGAATTGGTGCGGCTATACCTTGTTCTTGTTCTTCTCATCTTTTTTTCCCCCTAAAACCTTGTCTAATAGTGGGCACATTTGGATTGATGTTATTTGTTAATGTCAAACCTAATTGATCTAGGACATCTTGTCCCCATAAATTTATAGGAAGATGATCCAATACATATGGCTGTATAGTTCCTTCACATCCTTCAGGATCCTTCCAATCTAATACCATTGCACTTCTATGGGAATTAGTTGCCACTCCTAGGCCTCAAAGTGTTTGAGTGGCTTGTTGTAACAGCCAATGTTTTGGCCATTCTTGAAGAGAGATGATGCTAAGTTCTGCACCTGTATCCAGTAGCCCTTTAAATTCATGTCCTTGAATATTCAGTTTTAGCATTGGGTGAGAATCTAAATTTAAAGACAGCATAGCCCAATCTACACCTGTGGAGCCTAATCCCCTGGAACCTCTTTCTATAGTACTACTGGAAAATTTATCATGCAGGCTAGGTATTATTAATAACTGTGCTATTCTATCTCCTGGTGAAATTACTGATATACCTCTTGGAGAACTAACTATAATTTTTATTTCACCTTCATAATCAGGATCAATTACCCCAGGACTTATCATAAGTCCTTTTAGAGTAGAAGAACTGCTTCCTAACAATAAGCCTACTGTTCCTTGGAGAAGAGGTCCTTTTACTCCTGTGGGAATGATTTGAACTCCCACTATGGCGGAGGTGCAGATGTCCAACCCTGCGCTCCCTCTGGTTTGTCTGATGAGAGATCTGATGGATAATGTGTCCTGGGCACTACCCTGATGGTTTTGCTGGGTTCCTCCATGGCCCCGTATATTTGTGGTCGTGGGCCCTGGAGAATTGAGCCCCCTGTCCGTTTTGTGGCAATGGAGCCCGATGCCTTTCTCCATGATATCGTGGGTAAATACCTGGTCCTTGTCCATTTTTTGATAACGGAGTACCCTCTATGGTGGTTTGAGAACAGCATTCATTAGCCCAATGTCTCCCTCTATGGCACTGTGGGCAAATACCCAGTATTCTACCCCTTTGATACCTAGTTTTGTTAAACCCTCCTCCTATGGGGCAATTCCTTTTAAAATGTTCTGTTTGCTCACAATTGTAGCATGTTTTTGGCCTGGCATCTAAAGCCCATTGTACTGCAGCTGCCAAGACTTGCCCTTGTTTATTAATGTCTCTACATAATTTAATATATGTGTTTAAATCTTCATGTTTCCATGGTCTAATGACCTCTCTGCACCAATGATTTACTTGCTCATAAGCCAGTTGTTTTATTAATGGCATTGCTTTTTCTGTATCCCCAAAAACTCTGGTAGCTGTTTGAATAAGCCTATCTACAAATTCAGTAAGTTTCATTAGCTCCCTGTATTACCTTAGATAATTGACCTTGTAAATCTCCATGTCCTTGTAAAGTCTTCCATGCCCTAACTGCATCTGCAGCAATTTGTGAGTATATAGCAGGATCATATCTAATTTGTTGTTGCTGATCCTCATAAGGTCCTTTTCCTAACAACATATCTAGATTTCTCTGAGGATAACCGGCTGCTGCATATTGCCTAGACGTCTCTGTGCAAAATTCCTCATTGGCAACCTTCCATAACAAATATTGCCCTCCATTTAGCACAGCTTTACACATACTAGCCCAATCTGCTGGCGTCATGTCCAAGTTGGTAATGGATTCGACCATGCTTACAGTGAAGGGTGCTTGGGGACCATGGGTTGTTACAGCCTCCTTTAACTGCTTCACTGTTTTGAAATCTAAAGCACAGTGAATTCGCTGCCCTCCTGCCTGCTCAAGTACAGGGCATGCCAATCTTTGAGGTCCTGTCTCAGGATCCCATTTATCAACTAAGGGGGTTGGGGGCCCCATAGGTGGAGCTGTTGGTTGGACACTTATGCCCTCTGGTGATAGAAAGGTGTTAGTAGCAGCCTCCTGTTGTAACTTTTTCCCTCCTGATGGCCCTTCTTCCTTTAAATTTTCTTCCTAGAAAATTGTCTGAAAATTGTCTGACTAGCTTGAGAGACCTTCTCTTTTGCTTGATCTAACATGTTTTCTACCATAGTCTGGACCTCTAACAATTTACTTAACACTCTTTCGGTTTGTTTTTTACTAATTTCTGATCCCGTATTTCTACTATAAAGATAACACAAAACAAAACCGAGACAGAATGGAACAAAAATGCATTGTATCAATTTTCCTATTTTCTTGAAATGTATATTCCTGATCTATTTCTATCTCTATCTCAGGGGCGAACAATTTCAAACCTTGAGCCAACCATTTTCCCCAGTTTGCCTGAGAAAGTCCTAGGGATAGGCAGCTTGAAACAAAAACAAAAGAAATCAAAACAAGAACACATTGTTTTTGAAATGGTCACCCATTCTCTCACCTTCCATCAGGGGTGAGCAATTTTACTTATCCCCCAAGCTTCAGGCATTTCCGGAGCCACCAAATGCTGCACTCTGGCTGGGCACAAATCAGGAGCCACTCAAGCAGGAACAAACTTTATTTCCCAATTCCACCAGCATACTCCACACATGCTCCCCGGGAACTCTCCAAGGCCACCCGTGCCTCCAACCTGCACACACCACACCAACTGGAACTCTTTCCACCAGAACTTCACCAACCAATAGGAACTCCCTAGGAATTCTGGAGAGAACTCCAAAGTAGCCAGTGCCCCAGGCAGACAGTAAAGGTCTAATATACAATTGAATCAATCCCACATCATCTTAAAGGCTCGCCTCTCAACCATTACTTCTGGCAAAATGCCAGGGGCCATTCCAACTGGCTGTGGCTCTCAGCAAGGAACCTCCCCTCTGGAAGTGGGAGTCTCCTCTACCCTGGGTGTGGTGGTGTGGGGAGATCTCCTCTAAGACAGCCAGGTTAGATGGAACTCCTCCCTGGAGGGTGGAGTCCCCTCTACCCTGAGTGCCCTGGTGTACAAAGTCTCCCCTAAGATAGCCAGGTTAGAGGGACCACCCATGGAGGGGAGAGTCCCCTCTATCCTGGGTGTGCTGGTGTACAGAGCTGTCCCTGAAGACCACCAGCTTAGACCTCCCCCCTGGAGGGGGTAGAACACTCTACCCTGGGTGTGCTGGTGTACAGCTCCCCCAAAAAGGCAGCCAGGTTAGAGCGACCTCAACCTTGGAGAGGGGAGTCCCCTCTACCCTGGGTCAGCTGGTGGACAGAGCTCCCTCCAAACAACCAGGTTAGAGTGACCTCCACCCTGGAGCGGGAAGTCCCCTCTACCCTGGGCACCATGGTGTACAGAATGCCCCCTGACACCCAGGTTAGAGGGCCCTGGCCCCTGGAGCGGGAAGTCCCCTCTACGCTGGTACGGTGGTATACAGAGCTCCTCACGACACCCAGATTAGAGGGCCCTGGCCCCAGGACTGGGAGTCCCTTCTACCCAGGGCATGGTGGTGTATAGAACATCCCCTGACACCCAGGTAAGAGGGCCATACCCTGGAGGGGGACATCCCCTCTACCCAGCTACCCAGGGCTCAGTGGTGTACACAGTTCCCCCTGCCACCCAGGTCAGAAGGCCCTACACCCTGGAGCGGGGAGTCCCCTCTATCCTGAGTGAAGTGGTGTACAGAGTGTCCCCCGACACTCAGGGTAGAGGGCCCTGCCCCCTGGAGTGGAGAGTGCCCTCCATCTTTGTTGTTGTTGTGTACAGAGCACCCCGACACTCCCAGGTTAGAGGGCCATACCCCCTAAGGTGGGGAGTCACCTCTACCCTGAGCACGGTGGTGTACAGAGCATCCCCCACAGCCAGGTTAGAGAGCCCTGCCACCTGGAGCGGGGAGTCCCCTCTATTGTGGGCTCAGTGGTATACAGAGCGCCCACAGACACCCAATTAGAGGGCCCTGCCCCCTGGAGCGGGCAGTCCCCTCTACCCTGGGTGCGGTGGTGTACAGAATGTCTTCCGACACACAGGTCATAGGGCCCTGCCTCCTGGAGGGATGAATCCCCTCTACCTTGGGCACAGTGTTGTTCAGAGCACCCCCGCGACACCCAGGTTAGAGGGCCCTACCCCCTGGAGCAGCAAGTCCCCTCTACCATGGGCGCAATGGTGTACTGAGCACTCCTGACAGACAGGTTAGAGGGCCCTGTCCTCTGGGGCCGGTAGTCCCCTCTACCCTGTGTGCTGTTTTCTGTGCTGTGCCCCCCAACATCCAGGTTAGAGGGCCCTACCCCTTGGACTGGGAGTCCCCTCTACCCTGGACACGGTGGTGTATAGAGCACCCCCGACACTCAGGTTAGAGGGCCCCACCCTCTGGAGGGAGGAGTCCCCATTATCCTGGGCGCAGTGTTGTACAGAGCACCCCCGACACATAGGTTAGAGGGCCCTGTCCCTTGGAGAGTGGAGTCGCCTCTATCGGGGGCGCAGTTTTGTACACAGCGCCCCCTGACACCCAGGTTAGAGGGCCCTGCCCGCCAGAGCAGGCAATCCTCTCTACCAGAGTGCGAGGTGGTGTACAGACTGACCCCCACACCCAGGTTAGAAGGCCCTGCACCCTGGAGCCGGGAGTCCCCTCTACCCAGGGCGTGGTTTCTACAGAGCACACCCTGAAACCCAGGTTAGAGGGCCCTGCCCCCTGGATCAGTGAGTGACCTGTACCCTGGATGCAGTAGTGTACAGAGTGCCCCCCATACCCAGGTTACAGGGCCCTGTCCCCTGGAGCTGGGAGACTCCTCTATCCTGGGCAAGGTGGTGTACAGAACTCCTCCCGACACGCAGGTTAGTAGGCCCTGCCCCTAGACTGGCAGTCCCCTCTCTTCTGGGCCTCATGGTATATAGAGCAGGTTAGAGAGCCTGCAGCCTGGAGCGGGTAGTCACCTGTACCCTGGGTGCGTTGGTGTACACAGTGCCCCGAACACCCAAGTTAGAGGACCCTGCCCCCTGGAGAGGGGAATCCCCTCTACCCAGGGTGTGGTGGTGTACAGAACGTCCCTCCTGACACCCAGGTAAGAGGGCCCTGCCATCTGTGCGGGCAGTCCACTCTACTCTGGGCACAGTGGTGTAAAGGGCTTCCCCGACACCCAGGTTAGAGGGCCCTGTCCCCTGGAGGAAGGAGTCCCTTCTAACCTGGGTGCGCTGGTGAACAGAAAGCCCACCCCCAACACCCAGGTTAGAGGGCCCTGCCCCTTAAAGCTGGGAGTCCCCTCTATGCTGGGCTCAGTAGTGTACAGAGCTCCTCTGGACACCCAGTTTAGAGGGCTCTGCCCCCTGGAGAGGGGGGTCCCCTCTACCTTAGGCATGGTGGTGTACAGAGCACTCCTGAAACCCAGGTTATAGTGCCCTACCACTTTGACCTGCTGTCCCCTCTACCCTGGGCACAGTCGTGTATATAGCACTGCCGGACACCCAGGTTAAAGAGCCCTGCCCCCTGGAATCCGAGTCCCTTCTACCCTGGGCACGGTGGTTAGAGGGCCCTGTCCCTTGGAGAGTGGAGTCCTCTCTCTCTGGGGTGCAGTTTTGTACACAGTGCCCCCCGACACGTAGGTTAGAGGGCCCTGCCCGCTGGAGCTGGCAATCCTCTCTACCAGAGTGCGTTGGTGTACAGAGCACTCTCCAACACCCAGGTTAGCGGTCCCTGCCCCCTGGAGCAGGGAGTCCCCTCTACCCTTGTTGTTGTGGTGTTCAGAGCGCCCCATGAATCCCAGGTTGGAGGGCCCTGCCCCCTAAGGCGGAGATTCACCTTTACCCTGGGCACGGTGGTGTACAGAGTGTCCCAGACACCCAATTAGAGGCCCCTGCCACCTGGAGCGGGGAGTCTCCTCTACTCTGGGAAAGTTGGTGTACAGAGCACCCCCCCACACCTAGGTTAGAAGGCCCTGCTCCCTGGAGCGGGGAGTCCCCTCTACCCTGGGTATGATGGAGTACAGAGCTCATTCCGACACCCAGGTTAATGGGCCCTGCCCCCGGGACTGGCAGTCCCCTCTCTTCTGGGAGCCGTGGTATATAGAGTGCCCCCCGACTCCCAGGTTAGCGGGCCTGCGCCCTGGAGTGAGTAGTCACCTGTACCCTGGGTGCGTTGGTGTAAACAGCGCCCCGAACAACCAGGTTACAGGGCCCTGCTCCCTGGAGAGGGGAGTCCCCTCTACCCTGGGCGTGGTGGTGTACAGAACGCCCCCCCACACACACACCCAGGTTAGAGGGCCCTGCCATCTGTGCGGGAAGTCCACTCTACTCTGGGCAAGGTGGTGTAAAGAGATCCCCCTGACACTCAGGTTAGAGGGCCTTGTCCCCTGGAGGAATGAGTCCCTTCTACCCTGGGTGTGGTGGTGTACAGAGAGCCTCCCCCAACACCCAGGTTAGAGGGCCCTGACCCCTAAAGCTGGGAGTCCCCTCTACACTCGGCTCAGAATTGTACAGAGCTCCTCCGGATACCCAGTTTAGAGGGCTGTGTCCCCTGGAGAGGGGAGTCCCCTCTACCTTGGGCATGGTGGTGTACAGAGCACCCCTCAAACCTAGGTTAGAGGGCCCAACCCCTTGGAGTGGGAGTACCCTCTACCCTGGGCGAGGTGGTGTACAGAGCTCCTCCCTACACCCAGGTTAAAGGGCCCTGCCCCCTGGAATCAGAGTCCCCTCTACCCTGGGCACTGTGGTGTACAGAGCACCCCTGACATTCAGGTTAGAAAGCCCCACCTCCTGGAGCGGGGAGTCCCCACTATCCTGGGCGCGGTGGTGTATAGAGCCACCCCCCCAACACCTAGGATAGAGGGCCCTTTTCCTTGGAGAGTGGAATCCCCTCTATCCGGGGCACAGTTTTGTACAGAGCGCCCCCCGACACCCAGATTAGAGGGCCCTGCCCCCTGGAGTGGGCAATCCTCTCTACCTGAGTGCCTTGGTGTACAGAGCACCCCCGACACCCAGGTTAGAGGACCCTACCCCCTGGAGCAGAAAGTCCCCTCTACCATGGGCGCAGTGGTTTACAGAGCGCCCCTGACACACAAGTTAGAGGGCCCTGTCTTCTGGAGTGGGTAGTCCCCTCCACCCTGTGTTCTGTTTTGTGTGTTTTGCCCCCCGACATCCAGGTAGAGGGCCCTGCCCCCTGGAGCAGTGAGTTCCCTCTACCCTGGGTGCAGTGGTGTACAGAGTTCCTCTGACTCCCAGGTTAGAGGGCCCTATCCCCTGGGGCAGGGTGTCCCCTCTACCGATGCCGTGGTGTACAGAGAGCCCCCGACACCTGGGTTAGAAGGCCCTGACCCCTGGAGCGCGTAGTCCCCTCTATCATGGGCTCGGGTGGTGTACAAAGCGCTCCTGGACACCCAGGTTAGAGGGCCCTACCCCTTGGAGCAGGTATTCTCCTCTACCCTGTGTGCGGCAGTATACAGAGCATCCCAGACACCCAGGTTAGAGGGTCCTGGCCCCTGGAGTGGGGAGTCCCCCCTACCCTGGGTGTGGTGGTATACAGATCGCCCCCCCACACACACACCCTGGTGAGAGGGCCTTGCCCCCTGGTGCGGAGTGTCCCTTCTACCCTTGGCGTGGTGCTGTAGGGAGCACCGCTGGACACCCAGATTAGAGGGCCCTGCCCCTGGAGCAGGCAGTCCCCTGTATCCTGGACAACCCCCAACAACCAGGTTAGAGGGCCAAGCCCACTGGAGCAGGGAGGCCCCTCTACCCTGGGCGCGGTGGGTGTACAGAGCGCCACCCAACACACAGGTCAGAGGGCCCTACTCACTGGAGCAGAGAGTCCTCTCTACCCTGCACGTGGTGGTGTACAGATAGCCCACAGACAACCAGGTTAGAAGGCCCTGTCCCCTGGAGCAGGTAGTACCCTCTACCATGGGCGCGGTGGTGTACACAGTGCTCCTGGACACCCAGGTTGGAGAGCCCGACCCCCTGGAGCAGGGATTCCCCTCTACCCTGGGCGTGGTGGTGTACAGAGTGCCCCCGACACCCAGGTTAGAGGGTCCTGGCCCCTTTTGAGCGGGGAGTCCCATGTACCCTGGGAGTGGTGGCTTACAAAGCGCCCCCCCAACACAAACCCAGGTTAGAGGGCCCTGCTCCCTGGAACGAGGACTCCTCTCTACCCTGGCTGCGGTGGTGTACAGAGCTTTCACAGACACCAGGTTAGAGGGCCCTGCTCCCTGATGCAAGGTGTCCTAGCTCCCCTGGGCACTTTGGTGTACAGAGCACCACCGACACACAGTTAGAGGGCCCTGCCCCCTGGTACAGGGAGCCCCCTCTCCCTAGGCTCGGTGGTGTACAGAGCGCCCCTTGACATCCAGGTTAGAGTCCCTCACCCCTGGAGCGGGGAGTCCACTCTACCCTAGACGCAGTGGTGTACAGAGAGGCCCCGGACACTCAGATTAGAGGGCTCTGCCCCTAGAGCGGGGAGTCCCCTCTACCCTAGGCATGGTGCTGTACATGCGCCCACCAACACCCAGGTTAGAGGGCCCTACCCCCTGGAGCCAGGAGTCCCCTCTATACAGGGCGCCCCTTGACACCCAGGATAGAAGGCCCTGCACCCTGGAGCGGGGAGTCCCCTCTACCCTGGAAGCAGTGGTGAAGAGACCACCCACTGACATCCAGGTTAGAGGGCTCTTGTCCTGCAGCAGAGAGTCCCCTATACCCTGGGTGCAGTGGTATACAGATCGCCACCCCACTCCCATACCCTAGTATGAGGGCCCTGACCCCTGGAGTGGGAACTCCCCTCTAGCCTGGGTCGAGATTCTGTACAGAGCACCCCTTGACACCCAGGTTAGAGGGCCCTGCACCCTGGAGCGGGCAGTCCCTTCTACCCTGGGCGCAGTAGGGTACAGAGTGCCTCCTGAAAACCAGGTTAGAGGGTCAAGCCCACTGGAACAGGGAGTCCCCTCTACCCTGGGCACAGTGGTGTACAGAGAGCCCCCTGACACATAGGTTAGAGAGCCCTGCCCCTTGGGGAAGAGAGTCCCCTCTACCCTAGAGGAGGGAGTATCCCTCTACCCTGGGTGCCTTGGGAGCTCCCCCAACACCCAGGTGAGAGTGGATTCCACCCTGGTAAGAGGAGTGCCTCTTTACCCTGGGTGCCCTGGGAACTCCCCCGAAACCCAGATTAGAGCGGCCTTCCCCCTAGTGGGGGGAGTGCCCCTCTAACCTGGGGCCCATTGTAACCAAGCTCCCCCCAAACCCAGGTTAAAGGGGCCTCACCCCTAGGGGGGGTAGTGCCCTCTACCCTGGGTGCCAAGGGAGCTCCCCCCAAACCCAGGTTAGAGGGAGCTCCCCCATAGAAGGGGGAGTGCCCTCTACCCTGCGGGCTGTGGGAGCTCACCCTGACACCCAGGTGAGATGGGCCTCCACCCTGGGGGGGGAGTGCCCTCTACCCTGGGTGAAGAGAGACCTCCCCCCAACACCCAGGTTAGAGGGCGCTCCCCCCTAGAAGGGGGAGTGCCTTCTACCCTGTGGGCCTTGGGAGCTCACCCCGACACACAGGTAGAGGGGCCTCCGTCCAGAGGGGGGAGTTCCCTCTACCCTGAGTGCCATGGGAACTCCCCCCAACACCAAATTGAGAGAGGCCTCCCCCATAAAGGGGGGAGTGCCCTCTACCCTGGGTGCAATGGGAGCTCCCTGCGACACCCAGGATAAAAGGGCCTCCCCCATAGAGTGGGGAGTGCCTTCCACCCTGGGTTCTGGCAGAGCTCCCTCTGACATCCAGGGTAGAGGGGCACTCCCCCCTCTAGTGGATAGTGTCCCTCTACCCTGGATGACCTGGTGGTGTCGGAGCTCCCCCCCCCACACAGACACACCAAGGGTAGAGGGGTCTCCCTGCTAGAGTGGGGAGTGCCCCTCTACCCTGGGTGCCATGGTAGTGTTGGAGATACCCCGACAACCAGAGGAGAGGGACCTCCCTCCTAGAGGGGGGAGTGGCCCTCTACAGGGGGTACCTTGGTGGTGTCAGAGCTCTCCCCAAAACCCATGGTAGAGGGGCCTCCCCCTAGATGGGGGAGTGCCCCTCTACACTGGGTGCTCTGGTGATTTCAGAGCTCCCCCCAAACCAGGGTAGAGGGGCCACTCCATAGAGAGGATAGTGCCCCTCTATCCTGGGTGCCTTTGTGGTGTAGGAGCTCCCCTCCCCACAGCAAGGATAGAGAGACCTCCCCCCTTGACGGGAGAGTGCCCCTCTACACTGGGAACCTGGTGGTGTCAGAGCTCCCCCACACACACACCCAAGGTAGAGGGGCCTCCCCCCAGGGGGGAGTGCATCTATACCCTGGGTGCCCTGGTGGTGTCGGTGTCGGAGCTCCCCCGACATCCAGGATAGAGGGGCATCCCCCCTAGAGGGGGGAGTGCCACTCTACCCTGTGTGCCCTGGTGGTGTCAGAGCTCCCTGGACACTCAGGGTAGAGGGGAGGCCCCTCTATCCTGGGTGTCGGGGGATCTCCGAAACCACCAGGGCACCCAGGGTAGAAGAGCACTATCTCCTCTAGGGGGAGGCCCCTCTACCCTGGGTGTCGGGGGAGCTCTGACACCACCAAGGAACCCAGGGAGAGGGGCACTCCTCCCTCTGAGGGGAGGTCCCTCTGACATGGGTGTCCAGGGGAGCTCCAAAATCACCAGGGCACCCAGAATAGAAGGGCACTCCCCTCTCCAGGGGAGAGGCCCCTCTACCCTGGGTGTCTGGGGGAGCTCCCACACCACCATGGCACCCAGGGTAGAGGGGCACTGCCCCCTCTAGGGGGGAGGCCCCTCTACCCTGGGTGTTGGGGGGAGCTGCAACACCACCAGGGCACCCAGGGTAGAGAGGAACTCCCCCCTCAAGGGGGGAGGCCACTGTACCCTGGGTGTCGGGGTGAGCTCCCAAAGTATCCAGGGTAGAAGGCACTCTGCCCTCGAGGGGGAAGGCCCCCGTACCCTGGGTGTGTGTGTATGAGGGGCTCCGACACCACCAGGGCACCCAGGGTCGAGGGGCAGTCCTCCCTATATGAGGGAAGCCCGTCTACCCTGGGTGTGGGGGGAGCTCCGACACCACCAGGGCAACCAGGGTCGAGGGGCACTACCCCCTCTAGAGGGGAGATCCTGTACCCTGGGTGTCCAGATGAGCTTTGACACCACCATGGCAGCCAGGGTGGAGGGGCACTCCCCCTTCTAGGGGGGAGGCCCCTCTACCCTGGGTGTCTGGGAGAGCTCAGACACCACCAGGACACCAAGGGTAAGGGGCACTCCTCCCTCTATGAGGGAGGCCTGTACCCTGGGTGTCAGGGGGAGTTCCCCCCAACACACAGGTGAGAGGGGCCTCCCCCTGGAGCAGGGATTGCCCTCTTCCCTGGGTGCCATGTGAGCTCCCCCCCAATACCCAGTTGAGAGGGACCTCCGCCCTCGAGGGGGGAGTGCCTTTACCCCAGGTGCTATTGTTGGGAGCTACCCTGACACTGGGTGAGAGGGGCCTCCCCCCTCCGGGGGAGTGCTCTCTACCCAGGGTGCCCAGGGAGCTCCCTGGACACCCAGGTAGGAGGGGCCTCCCCCTCTAGATGGGGGAGTGCTCTCTACCCTGGGTGCCGTGGTGGTATCGGAGGTCCCCCAGATACCCAGCTTAGAGGGGCCTCCCCGCTCCAGGGGGGAGTGCCCTCTACCCAGGGTGCCGTGGTTGCTCCCTCGACACCCAGGTGAGAGGGGCCTCCCCGCTGGATGGGGAGTACCCCCAACCTGTTTGTCCTGAGAGCTCCCCCCAACACCCCGGTTTGAGGGGCCTCCCCTCTCGAGTGGGGAGTGCCCTCTACCCCGGGTGCCCTTGGAGCTCCCCCTGACACTCAGGTGAGAGGTTCTTCCCCCCTGGAGGGTGAAGTGCCCTCTACCCCGGGTGCCATGGTGGTATGAAGCTTGCCCTGACACCCGGGTGAGAGCGGCCTCCCCCCTAGATGGGGGAGTGCCCTCTACCCTGGGTGCCATGGTGATATAGGAGCTCCCCCCACACCCAGGTTAGAGGGGCCTCCCCCCTCGAGGGGGGAGTGCCCTCTACCCTGGGTGGGCCAGCTCATCCATGTCCCACCAGTAACACATCAGTGTGGCCCTCCATGGTGGTGGCCTGCTCATCAAGGATTCTCTTCTGTAGCCAGCCTGTCCCTTTGGGAAGCTCCTTTCCTGAGACATGAACAGGAGGTCTGTTGGTTCTGGTGCCATCCTCAGGAGCACCTGGAGCAAGATGGTATGATGGTAACCAGGTACAGGAATGTGCTGGAAGTCTTGATGGTGCTTCAGCATCATGGAGTTGGGACAGGAGGAAGAGAGGAAATGAACACTATGAACAGCAACATGGGCTGTGATGGGCAATTCTGGGTACAGCTTCCCAGACTTCAGATCACTTAGCAGGCCCTGTGCAGGGGTAGTGGCTAGTTTGGGATCTTCTAGCAGAGGCTGCTGTGGGACAGGGCACTGCATGGAGGGCATGGGCTTCTCCCCTCATTTTCTGAAGTCTCTCCACACAGCTCCCAGCAGCACACAAAGCTCCCTGGTGCTCCCTGTCCAGGGACCAGCTCTGGTCAACTTCTTCAGCATCTGGAGGACCCAGCCACACCTGCTGTGAGGGCTGGACCTCAGCCTGAGCAGGGAGGGTCCCTTGCCTCTGGTGACTCTTCTCTGCCCCAGGTGTGGCCCAGCTCTTTCCATTTATGATACTTGTATTACTTAAAATCTTTTTTAAAAATCCCAGTTGTCACTCATCTTTTATTGGTTGGTAATTCTTATTTAGGCATTTCCTGATCAGACTTTAGGTGTGTTTTGCCCCAGGCTGCGTGCAGGCTGACACATTATCAGGAGTGTTTATGCGCTCACATGCATATTGGCATGACCTTAAAGTGATATTAGTGGTCCCTTCACCAACCTCTCCAGTTTAGTGAGTCCCCCTGGACACTTCAGGCCCCCTTTCCAGTGAATGCAAGACTGTTTTCCTTGATGGCATCTAGGGTTGTTCCTGTCCTGTGGTGGGCTCAGAGTCCCCATGGAAGCCATGTTACTGAGTGTTCTTGGGCCTCTTCCCTAGGTGTGGAGTTGTGGGACTGCCTTTGTCACTGTGAGCCTTTCCTGTTAATTTTTTCCACTTAGTTCAAGCGACAGCCCCTGCAGGTGCCTCGGTGCCCCACTACAGTGCTTGGGGGTTTGGAGAAGCATCTCAGAGGCAGGTCAGAGGTCACAAGGACAGATGCCAACCCAGGGCTTCAGGTCCCTAACTCGTTTCCTTCTCTCTGATCACTGCTCCTTGCCTAGCAGAGTGAAACCTCTTTTCTATTCCTTCTACTAAAGCCATGAAGAAATTGAGGCAGGCAAATAATTTGTTTTCAAAATGTATTTTTTCTCATTGTGAAAAAAATCTGTTGAATGTAGACTTTCATAAAAAAGAAAATGGAAATACTCCTTTCTCCTCCTGCCTACAGACACATTTTGACGTAATTACTGATTAACTAAAGTAGGTGATATGGAGAAATAATGGAGAGCCAGGATTAGTTGAGAAAGACTCTGAAGATTAATGATATGCAAAGACTCACATCACTCCTGGCTCAGTGTCTGAATACTTTTCAGGTGCTGATGTTGGTTTTTCCTTAATAAGCAGAACTGTGCAGGAGTGAGAAGGCCCCAGGCTCTAGGCATTGGTAGCAGGTGCAGCACTCAGTGTTTTGATCTTGGCTTAGATTTTTGTGCCTCTGTGTAAAATTTTGTGCCTCTCATCTGAAAATTGGAACCCTGACTTCCTCCTCACAGACTTATTCTTAGAATTATGTTAATAAAACCTATGAGACATAAACGGTGCCCATAGTCCTAGGTGTGCATATGTGCGCTTTGTCCTCATCATTTTCACTTGCATACCCAGCAGCACCTTGAGTGTTTGCTCAACAACTAGCTTTTTAGATACGTGCTTCCCACCAAGATACATCAGTGGATACGAGTGTAAAATCCTTGCTAGACCTCCCTGGACTGAGGGGCACTCTGCCCTGTGTCCCTGCTCTGTCAGGAGCTACTCCACACTGGGCCCAGCTCAGCCACTTCAGCCTAATACTTGCAGGATGCAGCAGTCAACGGGCTGATCTGGGACATCCAGGCACCACTGGGTACACTGGTCTCTTGGCTTGTGTAGATCAGAAGGCTTCTGGCTTGCAAGGTCCGAGTCTCCTTACTGGCTCTTCTTTGATGCCTCTTTCTGTCTTTCTGCAAGCAAACCCAGTGGGTCTGCCTTCCCTGGTGGCTCTGCTAGCTCTCTGGATTTTCCCCCCTCCAGTTTGTACAGGTCCCTTTGTCCTTTCTCATTTTATCACACTCCACTGCTCTTCCTCTGTATATCTGTCTCTTTGTTTCTCTCTTTCTCTTCCTCTCTCTCTTAGGACCATACCTCCTTGTCCTTTGTCACCCTTTCCTTTTCCTTTCTCCCCATCTCACACTCCTCATCTTCTTGCTCTACTCTTCCACCTTTCTCATCTCCCTTCTCTTCCCTTTCCAAATTATTGATCCATCCACCCATTCATTCATCCATCCTTCCTTCCATCCATTCACACATCTATCTACTATCCATCCACCCATTCATCCATCCATCCATCCACCCAGGGGCCTGATGAAGTGCTGACAATCAGTGGAGCCTCCTTCCAGGGCTCCCACTGCTCCCTGCAGCCACCAAGGCCCCAGCCAGTTCACAGCAACTTTACAGGGGGCTTATTTATATTTAAATAAAGTTATCACTGCAAGCCTGGGTCTCAGGAGAGCTAAATATTTCTTCACTGGTGCCCTCGGACCACATTTTAGATTTAAAATGAACCAATGTCATTTGCTTGCTAGGTGTGTGGCAACTGGAAATTGCTTTAAATTTTGATTTAGCTCAAACTGGATGAGAGTTTTTTCAGACTAGATAGAAATAGTCAATGGGTTATGCTGCAGTTAGAAGTGTGCTAATAGAGGGCAAGTAGAGAACGCACAGGTGGTTGCTGTTCAGTGTTGCAGCCGAGGTGTGGGGTGAGCAGGATCACTGACATGGAATGGAGGAGGAAGCAGGCTGGAAGAAGGGCAGAGCAGGCGCTTCGTGCATCCTGCACCTCTGTGGCTCCTTCGCCCTGTCTCTGTGGCAGTCTCTTTCTCTGTGGCCTTGCGGTTCTCTCTCAGTGCTGTGTCACCCTCCCTGTCTCTGTCCAGCTTTGCTAGCCATGTCCGTGGGAGCCTCTGCTCTTCCTCTTTGGCCCAGGTTGGATGTTACTTCCCACTTTACAGAAGAGATGATTGCTCGCTCGGGGGTCACCTAGGAAGTCTGCGGTAGCAGACAGATCTCCTGACTGTAAACGGAGGGCCCTCCATGTTGACCTGCCACAGGTGTGGGGTCCTCCAGGGAAGGGTGCAGGATCCTATGTCCATCTCCAGCTGGCAAAGTGAAGCATTTGAGAAACTGAATTTGACATTGTTTGAAAACTAGGAGCCTTGGGGTGCAGCTCCTGTCTCCCCCAGGACTCAGGGATCAAAGGACACAGACATGGTTGAGCCCTTGGAGTAAGATGACTCTGGTGAGTAGCAGAAACCAGCTAGGACCTGTGGAAGCTGCTCTGCAGGTGAATTCTTGACAAGGACATGACCTGTCCTGGAATCTGAAGGCTGCAAAGGGCTGACCTGCCCTGGAGCTCTGTTGAAGCCTGCTCCCTGCCAGTGTTTTATTGACCTCTCTGCCTCCCTCTTTTGCAACTTTGCTGGAAGAAAATGCCCAGCAACTGCCTTTTAGTTAATGCCTTCCTTTCTGGAAAGGAGTCAGGTGGAGGCTGAGATGTCTTCATCCCCATTCTACATGTTTTAAAGAAAGAGGTTCATTGGTCATATCTGGACCAATCGATGGTGACTGGTAGGGGACAAGTCCATTTTGTATAAAGTGGTGACTTGGCACCTTGGCACCATTCCCATGGTGATGGGGGTGAGGAGGAGGGAGGTTTCCAATGGATGGTAACTGTGTCACATTGGGCAGCTTTACCTACATTCAGCATTTGACATCTTGTTCTACCTCGGGCAGTGTTGGAGGCAGTGGGAAGACAGAGTGTGGTTCCTGCTGCTGTAGTTTAGAGTTGTGGCTTTAAAGGGTCCAGGGCCCACCCCTTGCACACCCCCTGCCAGTGCAGAGGCTGCAGGGACTAGGCTATTTGTGACGGACTAGCAGCTGCCCTGCTAGTGACCTCTTCTCACACTAGCTAGGGAGACTCATGCCCTCCACTCTTAGCAACTGGAGTGGAAATGCCCACTCTGGATTCTGGTGAGGGACCCGGGAGCCCCTTTAACAGCTTGACCTTCCCTCCACAGCGGCTGGGGCCTAGGACAGCATGTAAGAGCTCCTCCTCACCCTCTGTGGGCTGGTATATTTGGAATACCTTTTGTGTCATTCAAGAACTCATAAAGAGCTGAATTTTGAAATCTCTTACTGCATTGTGGATAATAAATTATCTGAATCTAAAAATATGTTGGGGAGGGGAGAAGGACTGGTTTTAGAGTTACATAATGCATAATAGTGGGACTGATATCTCTTATTTAAACTGAAGTCGGCATCTTTGCTTCTTTCTGGGTGAAGTTCTCATCCACCTTGCAGCTGTCAAAATGAGTAGTCTAGTATCTGCCACCAGAATGTGGTCAGATTAGATTCCTGCTTAAAGGCCAGTGTTCTTGGGTCAGGGACCTGAGCATGCAGGTGGCCAGATCTCAGGGCTGTGGTCCAGAACCACAGGCTGAGTGAGGAACTGGGGGAGCATACAGAAGCCACAAAGGCCATGGTACGGGTCCCTGGGGACACATGACTGTGCCTACTAAAAATTAAGGTTCATATGCATTTAACATCTTTGTAGAGGTTTTAAAATTTAAAGTCTCTATAAATCTATGTTTGATCCTTCAAGCTTTCTTTTGAGTTAGGCAAAGGAGTGGGTCGGCAAGATTCATTGCATAGGCAAGGAGCTGAGTCATTTTGCAGGGCAGTGGGGTGGTGGCTTCTGTGGCAGATCACCTGGGCTCCTGTCCTGGCTCTGTCGCTTAGCAGAAATGTGATTCTGGCCAAATCATTGAGTGCTTTTTAGCTTTAGTTCATCATTGTTAAAATGGGGATATAAATGGTAACCTTTCAAAAGTGATGTTTGAGGATGAAGTAAGATATTGATAAGACCTGTTAAAATATATCAGGCACTTAAAGGTCCCAGGAGTGGGTTTTGGTGCTTTATCAGGTATTGATATGTATCATTCTGTGTGTTACAAATATGCATTATTATGAACAGAAAATGCATGTAAATTACTTGGCCAGTGCCTATCACTTATCTAAGGGTTTAAGAGAAACTAATTGTTATTATTTATTAATTGTTTATTAGGTACTCATATACTGTATTATTACACATTTGTGAACCAGTTCATCTTTAATTCTTTTTTTTTTTTTTTTTTTTTTGGTGGTCATGGGGATTGAACCTGGGTCCCTGTGCATGCAAGGCAAGCACTCTACCAACTAAGCTACATCCTCAGCATCATCAGTTGCATCTTTCTTTCTTTCTTTTTTCTTTCTCTCTTTCTTTCTTTTTTCTTTCTTTATTGTATATGTGAGTGTGAATAAATGTATTTCCCAAATGCATTCATTAAAATTTCCCAAATATTAATATTCTCTCTCTCAACATAAACACATAATATTATTTTAATGACGTGTTCAAGAGTAAGTTACACATATAAGGTACTTTGTAAATACTTTGCTGTGAATTTCCCCAGAACGTTAAAATTCAGAAATGAATATCAACACAAAGAATTTTCTCGTCTCTTGGCTTTATTATTATTTCTTGTCCCACTAATGTTCACTGTAGCAACCAACCAACCAATCAACTAACCAAAGCCCAGATTGGTGCATTGTATCTGTGCCTCTTGATCTGAAAGTGTGCAGTACCATAGTCCAGGCTGGCCTGAACCTTGTTCCTTACCAGCCTCACTTCTGCTCCTCTGCAGAGCACAGGGTCTGTTTACCTGTCACTAGTGATGTCACTGATGGCCTGGAGTGGCTGGTGTATGCAGTGTCCACACCATACAGCTTCTGTTTCTCCTCTTCGAAATGAACACATCTCCTGCACAGAGATCCTTTGCCACTGTGCAGATATCCTGTTTCTTGCACTTTCAATCACTAGTCAAATGCATGAATGATTCTGTCTGAAACAGCTGTGGTAATAAATGGTGCTTGAAGAAGGTGGTGGTCCCCTTCCACAGTTCCTTCCACATGTACTGGATAGAGTTTGACCCTAAGACACAGCTTTTGTTCCAGTTGTGTTCTTATGTTGGTGTGGACTCAGATTTGTGTCAGCTGCCAGGATCATTTGCCGTAATGCTGAACCATCCTGACTCTGCAGCAGCACCTTCTCTGGTCTCCCATGTCCATTTGACATCTTCTGAGCATGCTATTAGGTTCTGAGTGTTTTCAGCTCATGACTTTGCACATTCCTCACCTCAGTCTGTGAATCAGCCATTTCTCCAAGCTTCTGGGTTCTTTTCTGGAGAGTGGTGTTCAGAACTGCAATCTGGGCTCTAAGTGTGCTGACTGCTTAAGGGGTGTCATCCTTTGGGTCTGTGCCCTTCCCCTGAACAGAACTTAGGGAAAGCCATATGCGTGCACACACATACATGATCATACTCCATACATGCACACATGGGCATCCCACCCAGAGCTCTTGCTGGCCACCCATGCCAGGTCCTATTTGCAGAGCTCACCCTGACTCTTCCGCCTCTCCATTTGAAACCCGTTCTTCCAGCAGTGAGAACCCTGGCACTCATTATCCAACACATTGTTTGCTCAATCCTAGATACTAAAGGAGCTTTGGAACTGCTGACCCCCACTGCTGAGGAGAACAACCCAGACAGAATTCAATATGTGTTTACAGATATTTTTGTCTTTGCTCTGAGAGTGTATAGTCAAAATAGTATGCCCCAAAGTCACTTGCAACTACTAGATTCTAATCATTCAACACAATGGAGGTTGATTCTTGCCCACACCCTAAGTCCAACACAGATCAGCCGGGGGTGGGGGGGGGGCTTTGCTTTACATTGTTCTCTCTCTGGATCCAGAGTGACAGAGCAGTCACAACCAGCATGGCAGAGAAAGGAGGGCACAGGGACTTGGGGTCTTGGATCCTATGGTTCAAAGTGAGTGCATTTGCTCACTCATCTTCTGTGACAAGGTCACCTCATTTGGTCACACCTACAAAGTGGTCAGAAAAGGCCAACCACTCCCTAGAGCTGATGGGCAAGTCTTGTTATCGAGTGTTGTCCTTATAAATCACTGGGAATGTTGAGGAAGATGGCGGCTGGGAATGAGTGAGCCGCTCTGTGCTCCGCGCCACCGCCGCCGCAGCGTATGTTGCTGCTTCTTAAAAGAAGAAGTAAAGATCATCAAAGGACATCTGTCGACAAGGATTCAGCACCGTGTCAAGAAAAGGGCCTAGATGGAGTGAATCCGCCATGACTTCAGCTCGAGCAGTAAGGCTGCAGCCCCCGAGCTGCCGGGCTCCCTGGGCCCCTTCTCACTCCCCTCTCCGCCTCTCCGCTTCGATTCTCCCCCGCCATCTCTCCTCCCACGCTCACTCCCTAAATCTAGATCTCAATCTCTTTCCCCCACCCCACCCGCTCTCTCGCGTGCCCAGTACCCGGCCCGCGCGGCCCCGAGGCGCTGCCTCCCCTCCCCCAGCCCGCACCCCCTCCACGGGGGTCCCGAAGGCCACAGCTTTGCCGCCACCACCGCCGCCGCTGTAGCCACCGCCGCTGCCGCCACCGCTTTCCGCGGAGCACCTTAGAACAGACTCTTAACCGAGTAAAATGGAACAGCTGATAAGATGAGTGACAATTTAAAATCTAAATGATCCAACATGGCGGCGGACGCGGAGAGATCAAGTCTCTAACCCCTTCAGCTGCACGGGCATAGGGAGAAGTAAACTGTCAAAATACTGTTCGCTCAGGACCACTAGGCACGGTTGAGCTGAAGTGGACCCTGGGCGAACGGTCTAGCCTTCTCAGAACACACCGAGCCCGAATTGGCTGCATTCTAGCTCAGGTTCGCCTGCTTCATGGACTCAACACTAATGATCCCACTGAAATAACTAGTCGGCCCGCCTGAACTCAAAGAGGTAAAAGCCAACTAAGCACCACAGCCAGACCCAGGGAATCAGGAGTGACGCAGGACTAGCGGCGCAGGACTCCCAGCTATTGCTATCACCAGTGCTGACAACAGGTCCCTTGCACCAGCTATCAGGGGAGTTGCTGCTACCTGAGGGCAAACAAATTCGCTGGGGGCCCTCAGCCCCAAGCCCTACAAACTTAGGGTCTGAGGGAGGCAAACAGAAAGGGTGTGCCCAGGCACCCATGAAAACAGGGCTCCCAGGAGCAGCAGACCTGGCGTGTAGTCAGTATTGTGGTGAGTGTCACAGGTGAGCGGGGCCTGGCTTGAGGAACCACAAGAGAAGGCCCTAGGCACTCAGGATTAGAGACCCACACAGTCTGGGAAGAAGAGCTGAGGCACAGTGATTGGTTCCCACCTATCAAGAAGAGAAGCCTGGCCCAGTGGGCATAGCTCCACCAACTGGATGAGAAGTTAATCGAGCTATATGACTGCATTTATTATTATTATTTTTTTTTAATGATTATTATTAGTATTTTTTTTTTATTTTCACTTTTTGTTGTTGATGTAGTTGTTGTTCTTTAACGTTCCTATTAATGGTTTCAATTTTTTTAAATTCTTTTTATTTTATTAGTATTACTATTATTTTTTAAACTTTAATTTCCATTTTTTTACTATCATTATAAAATTTTTTCTTTTTTTCTTTTTTTTTTGTTGGTTTTAAATTTTTATTTTTTTTCGTTTCTTCTTTCTTTCTTTTCACTTTTTTTTTCTTTTGTCTTCTCACTTCTTTCAATTTTCCTATTCCACCTTCCTTGAATTCTACCTGCCTACACTCATTCTCTTTAGTGACTTCTTCCCTCCCCTTCTAATATCTCTCCTCCCCAGTATCACACTAATTGGAGGAGGATCACAGCCACTACCTGCCCTGAAAGGGTGATTTTTCAACTATACAAGAGCAATATAATTAAATAGAGGGGGAAAATATCAAAGACACAACAATTTCACCAAGCAGAAAGAAACGCCAGCAGTATGAAACGACAAGGAAAGAAAGGACCACAGGCAATGCAGGTCAACTCAACTTTAGAAGAGGTAATAGCTGCAACAGATGGAATGTCAGATAGAGAGCACAGGACATACATGCTTCAGATGATCTGGAGTCTCAAGGAAGACATGAGACAGCAAAATCAGACAATGAAACATCATATTGACAAGCAAATCCAGGAAATAAAAGATCAATTTCACAGGGAGATAGAGGTAATAAAAAACAAACAAATAGAAATACTAGAGATGCAGGAATCAATAAACCAACTTAAAAACTCAATTGAGAATACTACCAGCAGAGTTGATCACTTAGAAGATAGAACATCAGACAATGAAGACAGAATATTTCAACTTGAAAAGAACATAGATAGCTCAGCAAGTCTACTAAGAAACCATGAGCAGAACATTCAAGAGCTATGGGATAATATCAAAAGACCAAACTTAAGAGTCATTGGGATACAGGAAGGCACAGAGCTCCAATCCAAAGGATTAAGCAATCTATTCAGTGAAATAATACGAGAAAACTTCCCAGACTTGAAGAATGAGACAGAATCCCAAATCCTAGAAGCCTACAGGACGCCGAATGTGCAAAATCATAAGAGATCCACACCTAGACACATTATAATGAAAATGTCCAACATACAGAATAAGGAGAGAATTTTAAAAGCTACAAGGGAAAGGAAGCAGATTACATTTAGGGGTAAACCAATCAGGATAACAGCTTATCTCTCAACACAGACTCTGAAAGCTAGAACATCCTGGAATAACATATTTCAAACACTGAAAGAAAATGGTTTCCAACCAAGATTCGTGTATCCGGCGAAATTAAGCTTCAGATTAGAAGATGAAATGAAAACCTTCCACGATAAACAAAAGTTAAAAGAATTCGCAGCTAGAAAACCATCTCTTCAAAAAATCCTTGGCAAAACATTACAGGAAGAGGAAATGGAAAATAACATTGATAACCAACAATGGGAGGTAGGACAGTAAAGGGGGGAAAGTAGTCAAAGAGGATAACAAATCAGGTATAGTAACATCAATAAACAAATATGGATAGAAGAACAAACCATATCTCAATAATAACCCTAAATGTTAATGGCTTAAACTCACCAATTAAGAGACACAGGCTAGTAGAATGGATCACAAAACAAGACCCAACAATATGCTGTCTACAGGAGACGCATTTGATAGGAAAAGATGTACATAGACTGAAGGTGAAAGGTTGGGAAAAATCATATCACTCATATGGACCACGGAAACAAACAGGAGTGTCCATACTCATATCTAATAAAATAGATTTCAAGCCAAAGCTAATCAAAAGGGATAAAGAAGGACACTTCATACTGCTCAAGGGAACCATACACCAACAAGACATAACAATCATAAATATATATGCCCCAAATAATGGTGCAGCCGTGTTTATCAAGCAAACTCTTCTCAAGTGCAAGAGTCTAATAGACCACCATACAATAATCATGGGAGACTTCAACACACCTCTCTCACCACTGGACAGATCTTCCAAACAAAAGTTAAATAAGGAAACTATAGAACTCAATAACACAATTAACAACCTAGACTTAATTGACATATATAGACTATACCACCCAACATCAAGTTGCTACACTTTTTTCTCAGCAGCACATGGAACCTCCTCAAAAATAGACCATATACTATGTCACAGGGCAACTCTTAGACAATACAAAGAGGTAGAGATAATACCATGCATCTTATGTGATCATAATGGAATGAAACTGAAAATCAATGATAAAAGAAGAAAGGAAAAATCAAGCATCACTTGGAGAATGAACAATAGGTTGCTGAATGATCAATGGGTTTTAGAAGACATCAAGGAGGAAATTAAAAACTTCCTGGAGTTAAATGAAAACACAGACACAACATATCAGAATCTATGGGACACATTGAAAGCAGTTCTAAGAGGAAAATTCATTGCTTGGAGTTCATTCCTCAAAAAAAGAAAAAACCAACAAATAAATGATCTCATACTTCATCTCAAAATCCTAGAAAAAGAAGAGCAAAACAACAGCAAAAGAAGTAGAAGGCAAGAAATAATTAAAATCAGAGCTGAAATTAATGAAATTGAAACAAAAGAAACAATTGAAAAAATTGACAAAACTAAAAGCTGGTTCTTTGAAAAAATAAATAAAACTGACAGACCCTTAGCCATGCTAACGAAGAGAAGAAGAGAGAGAACCCAAATTACTAGCATACGGGATGAAAAAGGCAATATCACAACAGACACTTCAGAAATACAGAAGATAATAAGAAAGTACTTTGAATCCTTATACTCCAATAAAATAGAAGATAGTGAAGGCCTAGATAAATTCCTTGAGTCTTATGATCTGCCCAGATTGAGCCAGGAGGATATAGACAACCTAAACAGACCAATAACAATAGAGGAAATAGAAGAAACCATCAAAAGACTACCAACTAAGAAAAGCCCAGGACCGGACGGGTATACAGCAGAGTTTTACAAAACCTTTAAAGAGGAACTAACACCAATACTTTTCAAGCTATTTCAGGAAATAGAAAAAGAGGGAGAACTTCCAAATTCATTCTACGAGGCCAACATCACCCTGATTCCGAAACCAGACAAAGACACTTCAAAGAAAGAAAACTACAGACCAATATCTCTAATGAACCTTGATGCAAAAATCCTCAATAAAATTCTGGCGAATCGGATTCAAATACATATCAAAAAAATTATACACCATGATCAAGTAGGATTCATCCCTGGTATGCAAGGTTGGTTCAATATATGGAAATCAATAAATGTTATCCACCACATCAATAGACTTAAAAACAAGAACCATATGATCATCTCGATAGATGCAGAAAAAGCTTTCGACAAAGTACAGCATCCCTTTATGTTCAAAACGCTAGAAAAATTAGGGATAACTGGATCATACCTCAACATTGTAAAAGCAATCTATGATAAGCCACAGGCCAGCATCATTCTGAATGGAGAAAAATTGAAGGCATTCCCTCTAAGATCTGGTACAAGACAGGGATGCCCTCTCTCGCCACTTCTGTTCAACATAGTCCTCGAAACACTGGCCAGAGCAATTAGGCAGACGAAAGAAATTAAAGGCATAAAAATAGGAAAAGAAGAACTTAAATTATCACTATTTGCAGATGATATGATTCTATACCTAGCAGACCCAAAAGGGTCCACAAAGAAGCTATTAGAGCTAATAAATGAATTCAGCAAAGTGGCAGGATATAAGATCAACACGCATAAATCAAAGGCATTCCTGTATATGAGCGACAAATCCTCTGAAATGGAAATGAGGACAACTACTCCATTCACAATATCCCCCCAAAAAATAAAATACTTGGGAATCAACCTAACAAAAGAGGTGAAAGATTTATACAATGAAAATTACAGAACCCTAAAGAAAGACATAGAAGAAGACCTTAGAAGATGGAAAAATATACCCTGCTCATGGATAGGCAGAACTAACATCATCAAAATGGCGATATTACCAAAAGTCCTATATAAGTTCAATGCAATGCCAATCAAAATCCCAACAGCATATCTTATAGAAATCGATAAAAGAATCATGAAATTCATATGGAATAATAAAAGACCCAGAATAGCAAAAACAATACTAAGCAGGAAGTGTGAATCAGGCGGTATAGCGATACCAGACTTCAAACTATACTACAGAGCAATAGTAACAAAAACAGCATGGTACTGGTACCAAAACAGGCGGGTGGACCAATGGTACAGAATAGAGGACACAGTAACCAATCCACAAAACTACAACTATCTTATTTTTGATAAAGGGGCTAAAAGCATGCAATGGAGGAAAGATAGCATCTTCAACAAATGGTGCTGGGAAAACTGGAAATCCATTTGCACCAAAATGAATCTGAATCCCTATCTCTCGCCGTGCACAAAAGTTAACTCAAAGTGGATCAAGGAGCTTGATATTAAATCAGAGACACGGCATCTGATAGAAGAAAAAGTTGGTTATGATCTACACGCTGTGGGATCGGGCTCCAAATTCCTCAATAGGACACCCATAGCGCTAGAGTTAACAAATAGAATCAACAAATGGGACTTACTCAAACTAAAAAGTTTTTTCTCAGCAAAAGAAACAATAAGAGAGATAAACAGGGAGCCTACATCCTGGGAACAAATCTTTACTCCACACACTTCAGATAGAGCCCTAATAACCAGAATATACAAAGAACTCAAAAAATTAGACAATAAGATAACAAATAACCCAATCAATAAATGGGCCAAGGACCTGAACAGACACTTCTCAGAGGAGGACATACAATCAATCAACACGTACATGAAAAAATGCTCACCATCGCTAGCAGTCAGAGAAATGCAAATCAAAACTACCCTAAGATACCATCTCACTCCAGTAAGACTGGCAGCCATTAGGAAGTCAAACAACAATAAGTGCTGGAGAGGATGCGGGGAAAAGGGCACTCTTGTTCATTGCTGGTGGGACTGCAAATTGGTGCAGCCAATTTGGAAAGCAGTATGGAGATTTCTCGGAAAGCTGGGAATGGAACCACCATTCGACCCAGCTATTCCCCTTCTCGGTCTATTCCCTAAAGCCCTAACAAGAGCATGCTACAGGGACACTGCTACATCGATGTTCATAGCAGCTCAATTCACGATAGCAAGACTGTGGAACCAGCCTAGATGCCCTTCAATAGATGAATGGATAAAAAAAAATGTGGCATTTATATACTATGGAGTATTATTCTGCATTAAAAAATGACAAAATCATAGAATTTGGAGGGAAATGGATGGCATTAGAGCAGATTATGCTAAGTGAAGCTAGTCAATCTTTAAAAAACAAATACCAAATGACTCCTTTGATATAAGGGGAGTAAACAAGGACAGGGTAGGGACGAAGAGCTTGAGAAGAAGATTTACATTAAACAGGGATGAGAGGTGGGAGGGAAAGGGAGTGAGAAGGGAAATTGCATGGAAATGGAAGGCGATCCTCAGGGATATACAAAATGTCATACAAGAGGAAAGGAGGGGTAAGACAAGATAATACAAATGGAAGAAATGATTTACAGTAGAAGGGGTAGAGAGAGAAAAGGGGAGGGGAGGGGAGGGGAGGGGGGATAGTAGAGAATAGGACAGACATCAGAATACATCAGACACTAGAAAGGCAATATGTCAATCAATGGAAGGGAAACTGATGTGATACAGCAATTTGTATACGGGGTAAAAGGGGGAGTTCATAATCCACGTGAATCAAACCGTGTAATATGATGTATTAAGAACTATGTAATGTTATGAACGACCAATAAAAAAAATAAATAAATCACTGGGAAAATAATCTGTTTCACAGAGGAGAAAGCTGAAGCACTTGGGCTCTTCTTAACTAATACATGAATCCAGTCCATCAGGTTCTCTGATCTGTACTATTGTATGCTGTGTGCATGTACCATGCCTGCTGAGCCGTGCCTTGTCAGGTGGATGTTCAGAAGGTTTCCACCTTCTGTAATGGACACAATGCTTCAATGAGTACCCTTGAGCAGGTGGCCTGGGTGGGCATGGCTCTCCATGAGGCAGCCTGTGTGGAATTGTTGAGCAATACAAGGCCTTGGTCAGAAACTCCTTGTTGCTTTTTCCTTCTTGATAAAGCAAATACAGAACCAACCTTGTTAATATACTACCAGAATTGTATGGTTGCCACATGAAGCCCTAATTCCAATGCCTAGCACATAGCAGAGGCTTTCTAATGTAGGAGCTCTTGTTCTTATTGTTGTTGTTAGTGGAGCTGGGGATGTGATGGAGCTGTTACTGTGCAGTTCCATGGCTCTAGGGCATGGAGTGTGGGCTCTGGCTTTCTCTGTTCCCTTCGTGCGCTCTGTGGGCTGTTCTTCTGATCCAATGAGTCTTTGGGTTCCCTGTATGGGAGCCATAGCTGCCACCTTCCCTTCTGAAAGGAGGTGCCTGGGGCCAGTGCATCCTTACCCCCTTCTTACCTCTGAGTCCTCTCCAAGGTTCATTGGCCCCTTGAGACTGAAAGCTATCAGAGCTGCTACTGAGAGACCCTGGCCATCTGAGTGAAAAGTAGGGAGAAAGAGGGACTGTGCAGAGCACTCAGGGCTGCTGGGACCCAGGTCTGAGGATTCTTCTGTGAGTGGAGCCACCTCAGCTCTATAGAGCTCATACTGCTCAGAAGGCCACCTGTGCTTGTTCTACTCACCAAGTTCCCAATCCTGCCAGGTCCTTTCCCATTGACATGACTGTCATAGTGGCCATGTCCAATTGGTACATAGCCCTGCACTCATCACCAACCCTGCGGCATGGCATGAGCATGTTCCCAGAACAGGTATTGCCTCAGTGTTCAGAATATGTAGTGTATATGGTTATGCAACCATCAGTGCTAATTCTAGAGCATTCACATCATTCCTGCAACACAATACTATACCCGCCTAGTGACTCCCCATTGCCCTTCATCCTCCTCTCCATTCACAGCCACTAATCCACTTCCTGCCTATTCTGGACATTTCATATACATGGAATCATAAGATGCGTGTCTGGGCTTCTTTGACTAAATATAAAGTTTTAAGGCCTCCCCATATTGTAGTATATATCAGTTTAGTCTGATGACTCAGTAGTGTTCCATTTGACAGGTCATCTTGCTGGCAGCCCATGGGATTTCCTTAGGTATCTGGCACTTCCCATCACTTTGATTTCTTGCACTCACAGAGCCAGAGTCAGCCAGGGGTGGAGCTCAGGGACTGCCTGTCCTTCCTGGGTGGGAGTGCACTCTGGGCATGTGCACAGTTCTATGGATGAATATGGCCATACTTATGCATTCCCAGGAACATGTCATAGTCTTCCAAAGCCCTGCGCTCATCTCCTTACTCATCTTTTCCCTTTGAGCTTTTTGATGAACATGCTCTCCACTGCCTCGGAGAGCTGTGCAGGTAAATAATTGCCTGTAATTGCTTTTGACAAATGTCTCTAGGGAAAAGATGGGCCCAGAGCCAGGTCACCTACAGCCTTGCAAGTGGTGTCCTCCAGGAAACCCACAGACAAGTTCTGTACCATGGATGGTTTGGGAATGAGATCTCCAGTGGGGTTTTCTTTCCTGTGGTGCCCACACTGCTGGTTTTTACTGGGAAGGTGGTGTCATATTTCGAAGCCATTGTGGAGCTGGAAAGTGGGGGAGTGGCCTAGGTCAAGTTAAAATGCCACAAAGGTCTCCATTTTTTACTAGGATCTGTCCTTCTATTTCTTGTATAAATGCTATCCCAATCATACAAGTGTTTGGTGCATCTTCAGAGCCCAGGAAAAGTTTATTTTGATAGTGTTTGCCAGTTTCCTTGTGACTTTTATGGAGAAGAGAGATTTCTGATGGCCTTTCTCTGACTTTGCCCTTGGTGTCACCCTCATGTGATGAAAGTGCCTTCCACAGAGGAATGTGAGATGCTATCTAGGAATCAGACCTGGAGCTTCCACAGGTAAGAGCAGAAAATACTTGTTCTGTGGATGATGGTGGATGTTTAGCAGTTTCTGTGAGCAGCTCACTGTTCTGATGAAATATTGAACGTGGTAATTGCTTTCTCAGTGTGCCGAGGGTACATAGGGATCTACTTTGAGATTTTAGAGAGGCTGAATTTATTAATATTATTTTGAAATTATCTCCTCAAGATCCCATTCCATGCTGGACATGGTGTTGCACACCTGAAATCCCTGTGACTCGGGAGGCTGAGGCAGGAGGATCACAGTTTCAAAGCCAGCTTCAGCAATTTAGTGAGACTCCAGGCAAACTAGTGAAACTCTCTGTCTCAAAATAAAAATAAAGGTCTGGGCATGTGATTCAGTGGTTAAATGCCACCTGGTTCAATCCCCTACACACACACACACACACACACACACACACACACACACACACACACAAATCCCATCAGGAAAGAAAACATGTCAAAAGAAGAAGGTTGGCTTACCACCTTGTTGGGTTGGGCTGCCACCTTTTCCACATGTTCCTTACAAATTTGATATTTTCTCTTGAAAAGTAGCTAGTATTTGCAGGTTTAATATCACTGAAAAGCAATTCATGTATAAAATGATAGTAAAGCTCATACTATATTGGGAAGGTCATTGAGGAAACAGACTGGATGATTAATTGCATGCTAGTCATTTAGAATACTGCCTGTCTTCTAGTCGCTGTCTCAGTGGCTGTTGTTGCTGTCATTCAAGGCCAGCTCCTTCTCTTGCCCTTCTCCTGGTTTGGAATGGAGAGTGGGGGGCTGACTGAGGACCCTGAGTGTGGGACCCATCTAGTGCCTGGGCTGAGGTGGGGACTGAGGAGAGGAGCAATGGATGATGGCCTGTTGGAGGGATGAGTGCCGGTGCTATGGGCTTCCACTGCTGAGCTGAGTTGTGCAGCTGTCGCTGGCTTCTCTGCTTGGCCTTCCTCTCCAGCCTGGTGTGGAAGTATCTTCTCCTCCATGGTGCCTGCATGAGCCTTGCAGTGGCTCTTTAACTCATTCATTGAGCAAACATTCTAAGATCCACCTGTAATGGCCGATGATGCATGGAGGGCTGTGCTCATGGTGCACGTTCTGCCCTGAGATGTCGATAGATGGCCTGTTAAACATCCATAGGCTCCCTATGGAGTAGGATTTGTTTATCCCTATTCGAAGACCAGGGAACCTCTGCATGAGAGGGAATGTGGGGCAGAAGCTGCCCAGAGTGTGAGAAGGCGGGACTGTTCAGGAAACAGAGAGAAGGGGACAGGAGAATGATGGGGAGGTGGGCAAGGCCCAGGTGGCTTGCCTCAGTGGGTAGGACTCTATCTTAAGAACAGTAGGGCACTTTCCAGGAGTTTTGATCTAGGAGAGAGCCAGTCTGTGCTGGAGATCTTGACCACTGTGAAGAGAGACACAGGGAGAACCCCAGGGCCATTTTAGCTGTCCAGGTGAGAGATGTTGGGAGAGCAGGGGAGTTGGTAGAGGTGATGGCAGGAAGTTGACAGATGAGGATGAATGATGAAGACAGAACCTATGAGCTCCCAGGGGTCATCAGGGTTTGGAGGGGGATCTCTGGGGTGCTGAGAGGTGAGGGAGGGGCCATGACACTCAGCTCAGCTGAGCAGAGGTTTATGATGTGACTAGTTCTCCTTTGTTCTTTGTGCTGTTGTCTTTCTTCATTTGAAACAAAAATGAAGTGTGTACTCCCTGTGTTACTAAGGCCAGGAGAACAGGCAGTCCCTGCCCAAAGAACCCTCAATCCAAGTCCTGGAGAATGGTAGGGAGACTCTTGTGTCAGGCATAAGACAGATGCAGGTGGGGCAGCGTGTGGGAGGAGGTGGAGGTCAGGGAGCAGCTCAGTGCTCCCTGGATAGGCTGGGTGCCAGGAGAGGGTCTGGCTGGACTCCTCCCTCATGAGGTTGCATCCCTGACCAGCCTCACCCAGCTCCCCAGGTTCCAAGATCGTTCACCTGCACCTCTTTCCTCCTTTAGGACATGGAGGTTTTGAACACAGCCATTCTCACTGGAAAGCTCTTCTCGGTCCCTGTCAAAGTCATGGGAGTTCAAGAGGATGTTTCCATGGTGAACATGTAAGAGTTTGTGGAGTGCAGGTGGGCTGATGAGGATGTTGTAAAGTTACAGGGTTTCATCTGCCTGTTCCCTAGTGCACCCATGGCTCACTGTGCCCAGCCTCCAGATCTGGTGAGCAGCCGAGCTCCTAGGGCTGTGGGCCAAAATGACCTCACTAAGCAGCAAATAGCTGAATCAGACACACCTGGGTCAGATGTCGGCTGTAGGTGGCAGAGCTGCTCCCCTCTGCTGAGCCAAAATCTCAAGGGCAAATCTGTGCTCATTCTGAATTCTTTCTATCTCCCTTTTCTTTTCCTCCCTCTCTTTCTTCATGGGATAATGTTTTCTTCGCATCAACAATTCCCATACCAACTCAATTGTTACCAACTCTCTGTTCCCAATAATATTGTTTACTTAATATATTTTCTTTAACTGCCATGCTTTCTTGGAGTGGCTGGTTGGCTCAGCTACTGGTTAAATAGAGTGTGGTGTTAATAAATGCCTCCATGTTTCAAACTTAAAACAGATTTAATCTCATTATAGGATAATAAAACTCATGAGCTTGATGTACTAAATTTTTGTTAGTAACATTAAAATAAGTGACTATTAAAATTTCAAATAGGTCATCCTTAATTTGAATATAACCTGAGACATATAGCTCAGTTGGGGTGTCTGTCTAAGGGACATTTTTACTGTATGCTTCCTTCTAATTAGATACATTTCTGATTCCAAATTCTGCCAGGAAGAATTCCATGTTTTCAGTTTTCCATGGTCTTTACAAAGTTCTCCTCGAACTACTTAATTTTGTGTTTCTGCCTATTTTTTTCTTAGTACATTGGTTGCTGCTTCATTTTGCAGCAGAGACCTGAGGGAGAAGGGACTTTATCCTTGAAGATGATCCTTCCTCCTTCAAGTGCCAAAGGCTTTAGGTTCACTCTATCCATGTCTTAGAAGACAACAATGCCTAGCTCTGCCCTTACTCGCCTTCTCCCAGCTCTGGTTCAGTTAGAGAAACTGTTTAGTCTTAAGAACTTCATGGCAAACAGTAAGGCCTTCAGGGGTTCCCCACGTAGAAAGGGTCTGGGAAGGGTTTATTTTTTCTCCACAGTGTGACCTGTGGGATGCTGTGCCTTGGTCTAGAGACAGTTTAGTAAGGAAGAAATGGTGTATTTGTGAGATCTAGTAAAAAAAACAATGAGTCCGTAGGGAACTCCCATTTGGTGTTGGTTATTTCCTGGGCTTGGAACATTAATTCTCTCTGATAAGATGTCTGGACTAGCTTAAGACCTGTACACACAGCCCTTCCTGGGGCACCTCATGATGGAACAAGCCCAGGCCTTGCCTTCTCAGCTCAGGGAGACCAAGTGCTTGCAGGAGATCACGTGCATGGATGAAAACATGGGCCATACACTGCTCCTGGCTGTCTTAGGCCATACACAGTCCTTACCTTCTCCTGCCTTCCAGAAAGCAGGAGCAGAGATGGCTCTGTGTGCTTATACCATCATGGATCCAGATAAGTGACTCTGGCAACTGGAGATGGCTCTGTGTGCTTATGTCATCATGGATCCAGGTCGGTGACTCCCTCTCCGTCAGTTTCCTAAGCCTTCATTCCCCTCCTGAGAGCCTCCTGTGGAGCCCCACGCAGAATCCTTGTTCTCCTGCCTGGAGAGCTTCACCCAAGTGAGGCCAGTTCAAGTTCATGGATCCTGCTAAAATATTCTCTGCCCATCCTGATATAGTTTTGGAAGCAGACAGGTGTTTCTTATTAACTGTTGCAGCCTCATGAAAAAGCAAATGATTGTCCACTCTTCCAGGAGTGAAATGGAGCCCACAGATCATCAAACTCAGCCCTGCAGTAGGACAGGTCCTGCGGCCATCCTTGCTGCCTATGTCAGTGGGCCAGATTTAGTTGAACAGCTGTGATGCACAGGCTGTGGCTTCCCTCTTAATGTTCATATTAAATTTTGCCATGACTCCAAGATGGATGGAGATGTCCACAGAGCCCTGTGCTGGCCTCAGCCTCATACCAGGGACAGCACCAGACATTGGATAGTCATTAGTACCCTTAGGAGAGCCCCCTCCATCTGTGGGGCTGTTGCTCAGTTGCTCATTCACAGCATAGGAAACACCACAGGGCTCCAAGGAAGAGTTTGCTGGGTCCTCAAAGATCTTCATGCACTGTAAGGTCAGTGGCCCATGTCTGGGATTGAGATCGCAAGGAAGTGGGAATTCAGGAAGATGCAAATTATGGCAATGTACAAATTAGCTTCTTCAACCTGGGACTGTATGACTTTTGAAAGACAGAATCTGAAGGCATAAGTATTTTTAAAACCTCAAACTTGACCCTGATTGGGCAAGATTGAAGAGGATAAATACCAAGTTTTAAGTCAACAATTACTCTGAAGCTAAAAATTTTTAAAAAGTAGGTGTTGCAGTTTAACAGTGTGTGTGTGTGTGTGTGTGTGTGTGTGTGTGTGTGAATGTGCACATGTGTACATGCATTGTGTACATGTACATGGCTGGCTGCTTTTATTATTTAATTTGTTGCAGTCATGTAAAAATTGACAAAGTTGAGCTTCTAGTGAAAAAATCACAAGATCATGTTGCTCTGGGCCTTGGGCCCAGGTAGGCCTCACCTGGAGTTGAGTAGAGAATACCCTTTGTGTAAGGCCTGCACCTCCCAAGCTCACCACAGTCTCCACTACTCCCTCATCTCCCCCCAAGGAGGTGGAGAGACATTTGTCACTTCACATCATACTTGTGAGGCTGGCTTTCTGATCTTAGATTTTAGATGAAAGTGAGTTTTTCTTGTAGTGTGGTCTCATTCTATCTTCCTGATGGAGATTTCTGACTCTTTATAGCCCCTAAGAGGAGAAAATTGGATTGTGTTCTGCCAAAAAATGTCTGGGTAGACAAGGGTTCCTGAAATCAAATCAGAGGAGAAAAGACTACAGCAAGTGCTAGTGTTTATCCTGGTGATAAGAAGAGGGCCAGGGGTGAGGTGGTGACAGCACTGTTATGTCTTTCAAGGGCCATCATGTGAAAGAGAGAGATTTGTGCTTTTTGCATTACTAAAATGGAAGTTTAAAAAGACCATTTTTAGTTCAACATAAAGGAAGGACTGCAGAGGTAGTGAGTTTTTTGGTTAAGCTTTCAGTCAGATGATGGGGTTCAGATCTTTTTTTTTTATTGGTTGTTCAAAACATTACAAAGCTCTTGACATATCATATTTCAAACATTAGTTTCAAGTGGGTTATGAACTCCCATTTTTACCCCAAATACAGATTGCAGAATCACATCGGTTACACATACACATTTTTACATAATGCCATACTAGTAACTGTTGTATTCTGCTACCTTTCCTATCCTCTACTATCCTCCCTCCCCCCCCATCTTCTCTTTCTATCCCATCTACTGTAATTCACTTATCTCCTTGTTTTTTTTTTTCCAATTCCCCTCACAACCTCTTATATGTAGTTTTTTATAACAATGAGGGTCTCTTTCCATTTCCATGCAATTCCCCTTTTCTCTCCCTTTCCCTCCCACCTCGTGTCTCTGTTTAATGTTAATCTTTTCTTCCTGCTCTTCCTCCCTGCTCTCATAGTTGCTCTCATTATATCAAAGAAGACATTTGGTATTTGTTTTTTAGGGATTGGCTAGCTTCACTAAGCATAATCTGTTCTAGTGCCATCCATTTCCCTGCGAATTCCATGATTTTGTCATTTTTTAGTGCTGCGTAATACTCCATGGTGTATAAATGCCACATTTTTAATCCATTCATCCATTGAAGGGCATCTGGGTTGGTTCCACAGTCTAGCTATTGTGAATTGTGCTGCTGTGAACATCCATGTGGCAGTATCCCTGTAGTACGCTCTTTTAAGGTCTTCAGGGAATAGTCCGAGAAGGGCAATAGCTGGGTCAAATGGTGGTTCCATTCCCAGCTTTCCCAGAAATCTCCATACTGCTTTCCAAATTGGCCGCACCAATTTGCAGTCCCACCAGCAATGTACAAGAGTACCCTTTTCCCCACATCCTCTCCAGCACTTGTTGTTGTTTGACTTCATAATGGCTGCCAATCTTACTGGAGTGAGATGGTATCTTAGGGTGGTTTTGATTTGCATTTCTCTGACTGCTAGAGATGGTGAGCACTTTTTCATGTACTTGTTGATTGATTGTATGTCCTCCTCTGAGAAGTGTCTGTTCAGGTCCTTGGCCCATTTGTTGATTGGGTTATTTGTTGTCTTATTGTCTAATTTTTTGAGTTCTTTGTATACTCTGGATATTAGGGCTCTATCTGAAGTGTGAGGGGTAAAAATTGGGGTTCAGATCTTAACTCCGCCTCCTTTATCATTGGACCTTGAGCCAATTCCTTAACACCTGTGAACTCAGATCCTTATCTACAAATGGGGATGATAATGGTATAGTGAAAAGTTACCTTCTATAGAGATTTTTTCTAATGCCATTGTGCAAGGAAAAATGAACATCAATCAAAATAGTCCTGGAAAGTCATTTAGAGGAGACCTGGGGTTTTGGAAGTTCAAAAAGCAGTTGATTGAAAAAGGATTTTTTCTTGCTTTAAGCCACAGGCAAAGGGCAAGGGTTAGTTTAAAGGAAATGTTGAGGGGACCTGAGCTAAGCTGGATTTGGGTAGTTCCCTCTTATTCTTCTCTATGTCTTCTGGTGAAAGCTTCATCTGGTGGCAATCCAGGTATTCTGAGCATGTCTAATTGAATTACTGTTTGTTATATCTGTATGTGACAAAGTCCTAATGTAGAATTTGGGAAATGATTAAATGAGAATGCATATCTAAAGGACGTCACAAAGTGTTTGACCTGTCATATTTCAACATTGCTTTGATAGATGTGCATATTTGTATCTATATTCATACACATGTCCACAATCACATCTACAAATCTTAACCTGTACTTGATTGTAAGGGCCACAGTATCTATGGCTGTGTCTATGCTGTTCCCAGCCCTGAGCACTGTCTGGAAAAAGTAAATGTTGGTTGAATATACAAATGAATGAATGCTAAAGATTCCTGGAGGTGAGATAAGATACCATACATGAGTGGTTTCTCATCTTTGTGGGGCATCTCCACCAAATTTACTGTTACTGGAAATCTTCAAAGAGAGGTAGAGGGGGCTCTAAAGCCATAAGACTTGGTGATGAGTGGAGACGTGGGCCTGGCCTGTGGTTCACCTTCTTCTGCTCTCCTGGGGATAGTCCATTCTGCAACACGTCTTGTCATCTGCTTGTGAAGGGCAGTGCATACAGAGCCCCCAGGAGCTACCAAGATGGAGTGCATCTGACATGTTCCCTTAGCAGTTTTCAACAGCACATGAGTATTAAGAGGCACTATTTTTGAACATTTACTAAGTGCCAAGTACTATCATAATAAGGACATTAGCATTGTTGACCCTCTTCATTGTCACATGGACCTTTAAGCGAGGCAATATGAGGGCCTGGAGTTTGCACACAAGGAAATGGCATGTAGAAAGGCAATGCCACTCCCTCGAGCTCTAGTGGATATGGGGATTGCAGTCCCTTCCAGGGCTCTCAGACCTGCGCATAATGAGTGTCAGTCTAATGTCATGTACAACATTGTGTGGGGGAGGTGGCAGCGACCGTCAGGGAGTCTCTTGATGATGGCTTTCTCTGGATCTGAAAAGGACTTGTTTCCACCCACAGCATCTGGAAGGCATGTATGGTAGTTCCTGTGGTTGCTGTAGCAGATCACCATGAACTTGGTGGCTGCATGTGGTTCTGGAGATGGGAAGCCTGGGAGAGGCCGATAGAGCCACCTCCTCCTGGAGGCCCAGGAGACACCTGTTCGCTGCCTGTTCCAGCTTCAGAGGCAGGCTTCCCATATCATGTCCCTCCTCCATCTCAAAGTCAGCAGTGTGGCACCTTCACCTCTCTTCGTGGTCTCTGATCCCACCACCACATCCTCTTTGGCTGTAGCTCTCCCCCTACCCTTACAAAGACCTGCCTAACAACTGCCCCAGTCAAGGTTCATAAAGGCATCTGTGACATTCCTTTCTACACATACTGCTTTCCTAGGGCTGGTGTCACAAGTTATTACAAATGCAGTGACTTAAACAATAGAAATGTATTCTCCTGTAGGTCAAAAGTCTGAAAGCCCCGCTTCCTTCAGTAACTCTAGAGAGGGTCCTTCCTTGCCATGTGCAGCTTCTGGTGGCTCTGGGCATTCCTTGGATTATGACCAATTCACTTTAATCTCTGCTTTCCTTGTCATTGAATTTGGAGTCACCCTGATTCAGGATGATTTCTTCTTGAGATCCTTAAGGTTTACATCTGCAAGCCCATTTTCCCAAACAAGGTTGTGGGGGTTTTTTGTTGTTGTTTGTTTTGTTTTTTGTTTTTTTGCATTTGCAATTGTATCATGTCAATGAGTTGTGGCTTCCAGAGCCACTGTGGCCAGTCATGTTCATTAGCAGGGGATGAACTCTTACATTCTCTCAGAGAAATAAATATAAGCACAAGTAGATCTCAAAATGGTGCCTCCAACTTATGGCTACTATCTCTAAGTTTCTGGCCTTCAGGTATTAGCTAGACTCCTAATAATGAGATGTTAAAGGGCCAATGAAAGAATATTAACATATGAAAGCCTTACCTACCCAGGAAGGATCTTGTTTCCACAGGTGGTCTGTGAGGGGTCAGGTAAGGCAGTGGATGTCAGAAGGATCAGTCTGCTGCTGAGTAGCCTGTGGGCTGCTGGTCACCAGACAAAGCCTAGAGGGCCCAGGCAGCACCTTGGAGAGCAGCCTCACTCCTTGGATCAATGTATCCCTTTGAGGGCTGCAAAGAGTTTCTCCCAGAGGCTGGACTTTGCAAACAGGATGGGCTGGATGATGATGTGTTCTCAATGGATCCCTTACAGAGAAGAAATGGCACCAAGGTGGGTTCCACAGATTATTAGGAATTGTGCTATTATAAATATTGATGTGGCTGCATCACTGTAGTATGCTGATTTTAAGTCCTTTGGGTATAAACTGAGGATTGGGATAGTTGGGTCAAAAGGTGGTTCCATTCCAAGTTTTCTGAGGAATCTCCATACTGCTTTCCATAGTGGTTGCACCAATTTGCATCCCCACCAGGAATGTATGAGTGTACCTTTTCCCCGACATTCTTGCCAACATTTATTGTTGCTTGTATTCTTGATAATTGCCAGCATCATCATTTAAAAACAATATTATTTATTTTACAAATTCATGGGTACTGTGTGATAATCTGATGCTTATATAGAGAATATAATGTTCAAATCAGGGTAGTTAACATTTTCACCTCAAACATTTCAAACTTTAAAGTAACACAATAATTATACATATTTATGTACTACAATGTAATATTTCAATACATGTGTACAGTGTGTGCTGATCCAATCAGGACACTTAGTATTTCTGTACCTCTCATTCCTCATAATTGGGGCCTTTGAGCTCTTCTCTGGTTAGACATAAAACAAAATAAGTTATTGCAAAGAATTGTCCCCTGACTATTTTGTAGAGTACCAGAACTTATTACTTCTATCTAACTCTGTTTTGGTACACATTATCTAAACTCCAACTACCCACCCCTTCAACACTTCCCAGTCTCTAGTAATCACTGTTATACATTTAGATTGACTTTTAAAAACTCACACCCATAAGAACATGCAGAATTTGACTTATTTCTCTGAATATAATATCCTCCAATTCCACCAATTTTGCTGTAAATGATAGAGTGTCATTCTTTTTTTAATTTTTTAAAATTTATTTTTTAGTTGTAGTTGGACACAATACCTTTATTTCACTTATTTAATTTATGTGGTGCTGCACATCAAACCCAGGGTCTCACATGTGCAAGGTGAGTGCTCTACCACTGAGCCACAAGCCCAGCCCTAGAATGTCATTCTTCTATTTCTGAATAATATTTTATTACATACAACTATGTGTATATAGTACAGCATCTTTATCCACTCCTTCACTAATGGGCTTCTGGGTTTATTCTATATCAGTTATTGAACAGTACAGCCATGAACATGGGTGATAGGTATCTCATTTCCTTTGGAGATATATCCAGAAGTGCATCATAGAGTAGATCAACTTTAGTTTCTTGAGGAAGTCCCATCTGTTCTCTATATGGCAGTGTTAGTTTGTGTTCCTATCAATAATGTATGATAGTTCCCTCTCACTCACATCCTGGCCATAATTCGTTTTGTTTTTGGTAATACCAGTTCTATCTGGGGTGAGATAGTGTATTTTAATTCTTATTGCCATGAAGGCTAAGTAAGTTGAGTGCTGTTTTTTTCTTTTTCATGAATTTGTTGGCCATTTGAATTTACCCCTTTAAAAATAGACATGCAGACCAGTGGAACTGAACAGAGTCAGAAATAACCCTGTGTACTTACAGGCAAATCATTCTCAACAAAGGTACCAAAAACATGTTGGAGAAAGGAGAGTAATTTTGATAAATAGTGCTGGAAAAACTGGATATTCATAAGGGGGAGATTTAAATTTGACTTCTATTTCTCACTATGAAAATCAGCTTGACAGGAAGAAAAGATTAACATTAAAAAGAGTCATGAGATGGGAGGGAAAGGGAGAGAAAAGGGAAATTGCATGGAAATGAAGGGAGACCCTCATTGCTATACAAAATTACATATAAGAGGTTGTGAGGGGAATGGGAAAATAAACAAGAAGAGAAATGAATTACAGTAGATGGGGTAGAGAGAGAAGATGGGAGGGGAGGGGAGGGGGATAGTAGGGGATAGGAAAGGTAGCAGAATACAACAATTACTAATTGGGCATTATGTAAAATTGTGGATGTGTAACCGACGTGATTCTGCAATCTGCATTTGGGGTAAAATTGGGAGTTCATAACCCACTTCAATCTAATGTATGAAATATGATATGTCAAGAGCTTTGTAATGTTGTGAACAACCAATAAAAAAAATCAGCTTGAGGACTGGGGTTGTAGCTCAGTGGAAGAGCACTTGTCTGGCCTGTGTGAGGCCCTGGTTTCCATCCCTAGTAACACAAAACAACAACAACAAAAAAAATGACAATGAGAACAGAATGGTCAAAAACTCAAATGTAAGACTTGAAACTCCGAAACCACAAGAAGAAATCAGAAGAAATGTCTTGTTACATTTGTATAGGCAATCACATTTTTCATAAGCCCCCAAAAGTAAAAGGAATAAAAGTAAAAAGAGATAAATAGGATTAATCAAAATAAGAAGCTTCTGTACAGCAAATTTGCCATATAGGAAAGAGATAGGCTGCAAAAGGAGAGAAATATTTTTCAAACTATTAATGTGACAAAGAGTTACTATGTGGAATATGTAGAAACCTAAAACACTCAATAACAACAACCACATCAGCCACATCATCAACAAAAAATAATCCACAAATAATCCACTGTGATGCTGGGGAAGATTTGCTGCTTAGAAGAGCAGATCCTGGAGAGAAGGGGACTTAGCTAGACCCAATTGCTCTCTGGCAACCTCTGTGCATTGCTTTGTGGACCAGGGTTACTCAATCAGGGTCACTGTGATTTCAGCTGATCTTCTAGATAGTGACATAAGTGAAACACACTTACAGATTTCCTAAGATGATACTGATTTTGTGAAGTGGAAATGACAAAGGTCCTTCTCTGTGACTGGGATGAAGGTGAGAGTTTGGTTTCAACCTATGGTCACCTACTACATTCAGAAACATGGCTGGTGGGTAGTGGAAGGCCACCACTTCCTCCTCAGGGAGCACATTTATAATGGTACCATTTTGCAGGGGAAGGTGTTAACTTGTATCAAGACTTGGAGGTTTTCTCTAAGTGTGGAAGTTGGTATTTCTTATGTCACTCTTGAGCCATTCACCTGATGATCCTTAGCAGGCAGATGGGCTCCTGGTCTGAGACTTGGAGAGGTCTGAGCTGCAGCTCTAGATCCCAGTAAAGAGGGAAGTAAGGGAAGTATCAGATTCTAGTTGGTGGCTTATCAAACTGGCTGTGTGGAGACATCACTGGCTGAGTTGTGAGCCTTATCAGAAGTCCCAGCCTGACACAGACTTTTTAGAAAACAGCTCTGCCAATTTTAACCAAGACTAACTTTTGGACTTTTGACTTCTGGAACTTCAAGATAATAAATTTATTTTAAGCTTTAAAAGAAGTAGTCAGTGGTGCTGGGATAGTGGCTCAGAGGTAGACCACTTGTCTAGCATGTGAGGGGCACTGGGTTCGATACTCAGAACCACATAAAAATAAATAAAATAAAGCCATGTGTCCAACTATAACTTAAAAAATTAAAAAAGTATTCTGGGACCTTTAGCCAATTATGGCATATTGCTAACCTCAGTTTCTTCATCTGCAAAATGAGATCATGGCCCCTTTGTAATTTTGTGATTGTGTTGTCAATTGATGGTTTATTTCCTGATGTTTCTTCATGACATGATGCCTACTCTTTCCTTTTTGCCCATCTATATATTTTTCTGTTGAGCCAGGAGAGCAAGGCAGTAGCATTTTTTTTTTTGCTTATCCTGAAGATGTAAATTGAAATGTAGCCTTATATTGCCTAAGTCTGAATCTGTGAATGGATAATTAGAGGGGGTGCCTCTAAATGCTGAGACAAAAGACCAGGCTAAAGTGCTACATTCTTACCACTATTCTGCAAAATTATAGTTTAATGGGGTAAAAATAATTGCATCTATGTTTCTAGCACATTTCATGAGTGCTTTGCCTCATGGATTTACCAGGATTTTAATCTAGTGCAAACCTCTCTTGGTTTTTCAGAAGATTGTCTTTATGGCTTGAGTTAAATATGTTTTTATGTGACAAAAAAAAAAAAAACCTTTTGTGCATCTTCTAATATGGTGAAAGAGTGAAATAAATTGTACCTGGGGTTTTATTACTGGTGGTTTGAGTTAATGGGAAAAGGTAAGATAAAAAAAACACATTGCAAGGTTATGTGACTTTATTAAATTATGTTTACAGCTTTACTTGTTGGAATTTTGTAACAAAATGTTTTTTCTGGCATCTGTTTATCAGTATTTGTCACTAAAAAGTGCCTGCAAATTACCTTTTATGGGAACCATGTTCTTGCAATCATACTGGTGTCTAATAAAACAGAGCTGTCACAGTTCACGTGCTTTGCCGTTGTTACATTTTGCTTGTGCTTTTCTGGCTGGTGTATCTCCTGGTTCTCTCTCTTTCCCACAGGTTTCCAACAATGGTTATTCCATTTTGTGAATGGGAAGGAAATGAAGAGTAAAGTGGAGGGCCTGGGGATGTGACTCAAGCGGTAGCGCACTTGCCTGGCATGCATGCGGCCCGGGTTTGATCCTCAGCACCACATACAAACAAAGATGTTGTGTCCACCGAAAACTAAAAAATAAATATTAAAATTCTCTCTCTCTCTCTCTCTCTCTCTCTCTCTCTCTCTCTCTCTCTCTCTTAAAAAAAAGAGTAAAGTGGAGAGGCCGTGGTTGTGACTCAGTGGTAGAGCACTTACCTAGCATGCATGAGGCACTGGGTTTGATCACCAGCAGCACATAAAAATAAACAAATAAAATAAAGGTATTGTGTCCATCTACAACTAAAAAAATTTTAATAAAAAAAAAGAGTAAAGTGGACACAATAGTGAACTTCACCCACCAGCACTTTACCTCCCAGGTGGAGGTCATTTTCATGGTGTCCTGACTCCTCTGGCAGATTGAGATCTCAGACACAGAGCTGAGCCAGATCAAGGGCTGGAGGATTCTGGTGGCTTCCAACAGAAGGTGAGGATCACATTACAGTGGATTAGAGTGGTCCGTGCTTCCGATTCAGATAAATCTGACTTGGGACTGATTCACATTTTAATATTAACACTTCCTAGGGTAGTTGTAGGGATGAAGTGAGATGACAGATGCACCTGGCATGAGACCTGGCATTGGCTATAGCTGTTTTCCATCCCCATCTCATTCCTGTATATTCCTGTGTTCCTCTTCCTCAGTCCCCCTGCTAGTGGATGTTGGCCATTTTTCATGCACACAGTGCAGATAATTAAGACTGTGAGCACTAGAATGAGGCTTCCTGAGTTTAAACCCTGCTTTTCCCACTTAATGCTCTGTGAACTTGTGGCTTCACCTATCCATTTCTCAGTTTATTTGTCTAAATTTAGAAAAATAATATTACTGAAAAGTTGTCTCAATAATTCAATGACATGATGCATACTCCAGTAGACAGAATTCTAAAGATGAACTGCTTGCTCGCTAACAATCCCATCTCCTGCTTCACCAAACACTGATCTGATAGTGTGGTGAGGGGACTTCACAAAAATAACTACAAACAACTTATCAGTCCTATGGAAAGTACCCTCCTTGTGAGTCAGACCAATCAGATAAGCCATTTGAGAGCAGGACATTCTCCCTAGCCTCATGGCCACACCATCCAGTGTATGGCCTACATGCTTGGTCCAAGAGTGTCCTTGGCTTCTTCCACTTCATTTACTTGTTATTCACTTTCATTGTATGTGACACCAGTGTTGGTGTGCAACAGTTTGGAAGGCTTAAAAGTCATCCTTCAGCCTGGAGACAGGAGAAACCCTGGACTAGATGTCCTGTCACTACACAGCAACTGGGTGTTCCTTGCAGCAAGACTTCAGGAAGAGCAACTCTTTCTAGCTCATTAACAGCACTCAAGATGGCTTCTTCTACACTCACAATACCATGATGTATATCAACACTAGCCTTCTGAAGACAGAAATTGGCAGCAATAGAGGAAACTTGAACACCTTACTCTTTGGCAAATACTTTTCCCATTAAGTCCCAGAAATTGACTGTATTCATTAAGTTCATCTTGGCTAACCTCTATAAATAGAAAAGGCTCCTCCTAAATCTGATCAGGAGCTTGAGAAGTAGCTCAGTGGAGTGTCTGCACATAGCATGAAGAAGAACCCTCAATTCGATCCCAGGACCAATAAATATTTTAAGTATTTATTAAAAATTTAATTTTAAGCAACTTCCCATTATTATTTATCAAAAGGGAAAGCAAAGCATTATACTGGATTCCCCATCTGGCCCCAGGACATGACTCAAGGGAGTCAAAGCCAACCTCACAGGTGCTACAGACACAGGAAGTGGGTCAGACTCCACCTTCAATGTTCATCTTCCTCCCACACAGGCAGGTCTACTCCTGATTTCCAAGAGCTTCCCCATCAATAAAAAGTCATGAGGCCAGAGCCATGAACAAAGAGCCTTTAGATGCCCTGGTCTAGTCCCTGTTTGCTGCTTACTAATTGTGTGCTCATTGCCAAATCCAAGAACACCTTGGGGCTTCTATTTTCTCTCCTATTCAATGCAGTTCACCATTATCCAAGGTCCTTAGGAGGATGGCAGAGCACAATGAGTGCAAAATCCTGCCACAAGGGACAACACACAGTGGTCACCAGGACCATCCCCTAGAGCCATTGACACACCACGGACAGCAGCTCCCTGAGCTGAGTGTGTGAGGGACTGGGTCAAGAGACAATGCCTGGATTCAACCCGGGTTGACCCACTCCTGAGATGTGTGACTTGGACATCTCACAAGTCATCTCTCAGTGACAGTTTCTCTTTTATTACATATGATTCTGCACATGCCAGAATCTAACTGTTATACTCAGAAAAGGTCAGAAGTCCCAGAATAAGAAGGAGCTATTTGTATCAGATTGTATCTCTCCCCTTATCCACACTCAGGGCCTGGAGAGCTTAGCTACCACCTCTTGATTCATACCAGTGAGTGCCAGCAAGCCTGACTTCACTGCTGGACCCTGAAACCTTCCCACCAAGACCTGAACTGCTCTGGCCTTCTGTGCTTCAGTCACCACTTAGCAGTTGCCACTGCATGAAGATGTGGCTTTTAATCTATGGCTATTGAGTAGCAATGGCTCATGAGCTGGTGTGTCAGGAGCCCTGCCTCTCCTCTTGGCACCTCTCACCAAGTGTCCCAAGAAGGTCTTCAGAGGTGTTTTCAAGCTTCCCCACACCCTTTATACCCCTAACCAACAATTTCTTTATAATGTGCTCAAATATGCTTTCTCTAGCCTAGGACAACAGGATTCTGGGTCAGTCTCTAGCCACAAATGACAGCGGATTTAAAGGAATTCCTGACTACACCCATCACAACCCCATTGTCAAGATGGTCTAGAAGAAAACGTGCAGGTGATTCCTATCACTGCAGCCTCTCAGAACAAAGGTGTCCCTTTTCAGAATGTAACTAACCTTTAAAGCCTCCTGGGTCACCTGGGCCTTGGGCAAAAGGCTGTGAGAAATCTGATTCTGATACCAGTGGGCAGAGGAAGTGAGAAAAGTGAGTGGCTGGCACCTAGATGGCCTTCAGTCTCCATCAAAGTGTAACTACTGCCTCAGCGAGGGAGATCCTGGGCACAAGGGAGAAACACCTGTCTGGCAACAATTGCTAAGACTCAACCCCATAAGTTACAGCTCAAAGGTGACCTACTGAGTAGCTCCAAGGGCACTGCATTCTGTAGGGTCAATGTCAAGACAGCCTGCTTGGGAGGCTGAATCTCCTTTCTGGAGAAACTCCTCCCCAATTCCAGTTACTGCAATAGAAGCCCTCAGTGAACTTGATGGCATAGAGTGGGATAAAAGTGAAATCCTCCAAAATCAGTGCCTTTAGGTGCCCTAGAAAACAACCACAACCCATGGATATGGCATGAGGTCAGGGCCTGGAATCAGGGCTCAATGTCCTAGCTTTGGAGGCCATTCGAAATCTCTGCATCTTAGATACTAGAGGTGCTGCCAGGGAGTTGGTTAGAATAGCTAAGAGGAAGGGGATCCCCCAAGGTTTCCAGATGTCAAGTTTTGCCCCCGTTCAGACTTTTCTCCCCACAAGGAAACAGTCTGCAAAGTGAAACACTTGTGATTGCAGGTAGAGGGCTGCTCACTGCTATCACTTGAAGTTGTTTCTTTGTTTCAGAAACTGCTCTTTAGAAAAGGCCTGGAAGAACCAGCTTAAATAAGTCAAAGATACACAGCTCCTTTTCTAAAGTGACCTAGGGTAAACTTTGCTCACTCTAACTCATTATAATACTAAATTCTCTGCCCTAAATGAAGTGCAACTGCCATTTGTTTGGTTTGGTACTGGGAATAGAAGCCAAGGGTGCTTTACTACTGAGCTACATTTTGTGGTACAGATTTCTCAGAACAAAAGAAAGAGAATATGATGCTGTCTATATCATTGTGAGCCCTCCAGAAATCAGTTTTGGACATTCTTGCTACTTTGTAATATAGAAATAGAATGCCCAAACAGGAATGTGTATTACCTTATATGAAGGCAAAGGCTAATATGTAAAAGGAAACTAACTAGAATATATAAGGGATAATTCCCTACACTAAATGCTGAGCCTTTGAATAAGAATACTCTGAAGCTGGATGCACACAAATAAACACTGCTTCCTATTGAATACCCTGATGTCCCCTGTCTTTGTGTGAGAATCCCATGCAACATTATATTCTGTTTTGTTTGATGCAAACACTGACTTATCTTATCCTTTTCATTGCTATATATTTATAATGACCAGTTTGCTTAGAAGTATTTACATCCTATGAGAAGTGAAAAGAACATCTGAAAAAAGATTTTGATGACTCTTAAATAAATAGTAGTCTACAATAACTGACATGAAAACCAACTCAAGTTGTAAGCTCCTTCTTTTTAGAAACATTACATATGCTGTACTTCTTAAAAATAACTTATCAAAACTGATTTGTGCCCATGTTTGCACTCTTCTAAAATTACCTTTAAAATAGTCTAACACGAGAAGTTTTCTATGGCAATAATTCACATGGCTTCTACAGAAAGTGTCAACAGGCCTGGAGATGTAGCTCAGTGCTAGAGAGCTTGTGCAGCATGTACTAGGCCTTGAAATTTAACCACCAACACTGCAAGAAAAGGAAATGAAGAAGGAAGGAAGAAAGGAAGGAAGGAAGGAAGAAAGGAAGGAAGGAAGGAAGAAAGGAAGGAAGGAAGGAGATAGGGGACAGGAGGGGAGGGAAAGGAATGAATCATTAAAACAAAAGGACAAGTGGTACAAATATAAATATACGACATACTAGATCTTTAAATTTTTTACAGAGCTTTAGAATTTTAGTGACATCAAGCTGGGTGATATTATGACTGTACAGAATGGTACATAATAAGTTCTAGCCTAAACCAAACCAATGGGTGGGTGACCTGGAAAGAACTCCTCTCTGGCTTGATTGGAACAGGCTTGAACCTTTGCTGCTTCAAGATTCACAGCAGAGTGAAGAGGCAAAGACTTCTCTGATAGGCAGCATGAGTGTGCTAGGCCCCTGGGAGACCATGACCAGGGTTCCCCATACCCATGCATGGAGTCCCCCCCCCCCAACCGCTGGTTCACAATGATCTGCTCCGTTGCCTGGTGCATGTTTGCTCCTGACAAAAGGTCTGAGTGTCCACAGCCTGTTTTGGCATGGCTAGTCATGGTGTGGTAGCAGAGGTAATAGTCAAAGTAGCCTTAGCATGATGGAGGGGCAATGGCTTCCCCTCAGCCCTACTTGGGGGTGGTCCTGAAAGAAGTAAGCAGGGTTGTGGTCTGCCTTGTCTGAAGACATGGAAACACACCCTATTCCTTATGGCTGTCCCTGGGAATTGGTGTTATGTTCAACTATTGGATTTTTTGTTGTTCTCTTGTTTTTGTGGAGAAGTTATCAGTCTGTGAGAAGCAGGCATTACATGAGAAGAGAAAAACAGCTTGCTCTAAAACTTTCTGGACTAATTGAAGAAAAATGTGAACTACTTGAAAAGATTAGTCTTGTTCAAAAAGACTATGAAGACTTGGAGTCATCTTTAAAGGATGCCATTTTGGAGAAGAAGTCAATAAAATCAGAAAATTTGGAGACAATATATGAAAACCTGGATAGGTACATATCTAAACTTGAGAATGAAATACTCTTTCTAGAAAAAGAGCTAAAAGAAGAGAAAACTAAACATTTTCAACAGGATGAATTGATGGTGGATATATTAAAAATAATTAAGTCCCTAGAAGACGAATCAAAATCCCTCAAATTTCAAGCTGAAACAACCTTGAGAATATTTAAAATGAATAAAGAAGCAGTTACAGTAGCAATAAAAGAGGCTTTGAATGAAAATTTTTACCCTCAGGTAAGTCAGAAACAGCTTTTACATGAAGTTGAAGTATGGAAAGAAAAAGTGAATGGCCTCAATAAACAGAAAATGACACTTGAACACTCTAAAGAACATGCAGAGCAAGTTCTAAGAGAAAAAGAAAATCACATTAAATCTCTGACTGAACACTTGCTGCAGATGAAAGTTTGGGCTCCTGTGCTTGCAGAAGTCCTAAAAGATGATGGTAACTTGGAGTTGGAAATGGAGAGTGAATCAGAAATTGGTGCTCACTTTGAAGATCAGGCAAAAGGGTCTTTGAAGAAACTGGTTTATGTTGCAAAGTTAAAGACCTCTTTTAAAACCTTAGAAAGAGAAGGAAATCAAATTTTTACTTTATTATCTGAAGTAATTGAATCAAAGGAAGGTATTATAGGACATATTAAAATCTTAGAACAAGCATCTTTTCAGGCAGAAAATACACAGTTTGAAAGTGAGAATCAGAATCTTTAGCAGAAATTTAAAGTCATGATGGAACTATATCAAGAAAATGTAATGAAACTCCAATGGAAACTAATAAGAGAGAGAAAATTACCAGGTAGAGCAAGAAGTAAAACTTTCCAAAGTGGAAGAAAAGGTCAGCCATACAACTAAACCGCTGGAGACCTATAGAAAATGAGCCAATAATCTTGAAGAATAATTGAAGAGAACCATTCATTTTTATCAGGAGCATGTTAAGTACTATGAGAAAAAAAACTCATGGTAATGAATTGGCAGTTCAGAGTGCTGAAAGATACCTCAATGATTTAAGAAAACAAAATGATCACAACAGACAAAAATCAACTGAAACGGAGTTCAAATTTAAAGTTGCAGAAAAAGATCCTTCTGCACTTGATGTTTCCAATACAGCCTTTGGCAGAGGTCATTCTCCAAATGGTCCCTCACCATTGAGTTGACCTTCATGTGAAATGAGACCTTCTTATGTGGAAAAGAAAGGTCCACTCATACTCTCACCTTTGGTGCCAGTGAGAGAAGGAAGAGGCTCACGGGGCCCAGAGAATTCTCTGGATCATCCGACCAGCAATGAAAGAAGAGAATCAAACTGAAACAGGTTAACTGATCCTCAGAGAGCACCTCTGACACTGGACCCCTGGCATCTCCATGTTAACAGGCCCATATGATAATGATCCCTCCACCAGGCCAAACATATTCTGATCCACAGCTTCCTCTACAAAGGCAAGATGGATGTCATTCTAATTTTGGTACACCATCTGTATCAGCAGAATTCAAAAGTTCCACTATGCTGCCTTTGGAAAAAAATGGAGGGGTCTGTTGGGAGCTGGCGACCGCACCCTGAATATGGCGCTGGTCTCTGCTTCCGCTTCGTTAGCGGTTAGAGTTGTTAGAAGTAAACAACTCCCTGTAAGGCTATGGGGCTGGGCTCTGGCCTGCTTCTGCTGCGCTGCACCTATGACCCTTCCACGTGGTGCTAGTTCATTGGCGGGGCTGGGTACTTAAGCCAGGGCAGACCGACCGCTCGCTCTCTTGTTCCTGTTTTCTCATCATGATTCAAAGGTCCTGAGTAAACTGCTGAAAGAAGAATCCTGTGTCGTGTTTCCCTTGCTGGCGAGGGGTCGCGACAGTTGGTGGCCCGAGCGGGGAAGAATATTCCTCGAACCCAGGATCCAGAACTTTCAGCAGTCAGGGTGGTGCACCGGTAAGTTCCCAGGTAAAGTGGGAATCCGCAAGCAAATAGCGGGACGCACCTCTGTAAATTGAGAGCGGGGAAAATAATAGAACGGGACGCTCCTCTGTAGATAAAGAGAGAGAGGGGCTTTTGTACTTTCACCTTCTTTATAGCTTTGAAAACATTATGGGTGCTACCTCTTCAAGCCCAATTTTGTTGGCCCTGGATGGGCTGCTACGTTCAAAAGGACTTAAGGTAAAGCAGAGCACTTTGCAGATGTTTTTAAGAGAAGCTGATATAGCAGCTCCTTGGTTTGCTTTTTCAGGGAGTCTTATGATTCCCAGCTGGGACAAATTAGGGAAAGATCTGGATTTCGCTTATGAGCAAGGTACTTTAGAGGATGGCATTATACCACTTTGGAAGTTGGTTAGAGGATGTATAGCAGGCGGTAAATGCCAGGAAGCTGTGGGTGAGGGTCAGGCCATTCTTGAACAACTACATGAGGAAAAATCTGAGGGGTCACATAGTGAAGTGGCAGAGAGTATTAAGAGTAAGAGTAGTGAAAAGGCAAAAGAGCCTGAAAATAAAAATAGGAGAAGGCTCTGTCCAGACTTGACCGAACTAAAAACACCCGAGGACACAAGCGGCTCAGAGAGTTCTGAGGACCTTGATATATTGTTACAACAACTACCTAAGATAAAAATGAAAAAGAAAAAAAGGGAGACACAAAGCATGAAAGCCTACTGTGAGAAGGGGGATAAATCTAATTTTGATGAATCTAATTTTGAAGAGGAGGCTGAGAATTTAGAAGAAGGTGCAGTGCTTGTTGCACCGCTCTCATATGTGGGGGGAGTCCAAAGCTCCAGGAGAACTTTTCATGCACAAGTTTGGAGAACAGTTAATACAGACATGGGACTAGCATACCCGGTTTTTCAGGACGCTAATAGGGGAAGATACCATGAGCCTTTAAATTTTTTTTTATATTGTTATCAAGGATTATTTATTATTCATAATTGTATGTTCCATATTTTTTCAACTAGTGTGACACAGTAGGTTTGTTTAGCATCACCATAAATACATGAGTAATGTGTTGCCCTACAAATAATTTTTCAGTTCATAATCTCAGAGGACCACTATTGTATCTGCAGTCCATCATTGGCTAAATTGTTGTTATGTGGTGAATGACTATACTTTATTTAGTTGTACATATACAGGTAAATATACATATGTCCTCTCTATTATGTGAACACTTTTGAATGTCTGTAAATATTTCTTCATGAATGTAATATGAAGAATATGTAAATATGTCTTATCATGTGGATACATGGTATTTTGTAATTCAGTGAACTAGCTTCCTTTTAGTAGAATTTGGATGTTTCTAATCTTTTTTTTTTATTGTTGGTCGTTCAAAACATTACATAGTTCTTAATACATCATATTTCACAATTTGATTCAAGTGGGTTATGAACTCCCAATTATACCCCGTATACAGATTGCTGAATCACATCAGTTACCCTTCCATTGATTGACAAATTGCCTTTCTAGTGTCTGATATATTCTTTTTTTTTTTACTTTAATTTACTTATTTGTTTATTTAATATTTTTTTATTGTTGGTCGTTCAAAACATTACATAGTTCCTCATACATCATATTTCACAGTTTGATTCAAGTGGGTTATGAACTCCCAATTTTACCCCGTATACAGATTGCTGTATCACATCAGTTACCCTTCCATTGATTGACATATTGCCTTTCTAGTGTCTGATGTATTCTGCTGTCTGTCCTATTCTCTACTATCCCCCCTCCCCTCCCCTCCCCTCCCCTTTTCTCTCTCTATCCCTTCTACTGTAAATCATTTCTTCTATTTGTATTATCTTGTCTTACCCCTCCTTTCCTCTTATATGTCCTTATGTATAACCCTGAGGATCGCCTTCCATTTCCATGCGATTTCCCTTCTCACTCCCTTTCCCTCCCACCTCCCATCCCTGTTTAATGTAAATCTTCTTCTCAAGCTCTTCGTCCCTACCCTGTCCTTGTTTACTCCCCTTATATAAAGGGGTCATTTGGTATTTGTTTTTTAAAGATTGACTAGCTTCACTTAGCATAATCTGCTCTAATGCCATCCATTTCCCTCCAAATTCTATGATTTTGTCATTTTTTAATGCAGAGTAATACTCCATTGTGTATAAATGCCACATTTTTTTTATCCATTCATCTATTGAAGGGCATCTAGGCTGATTCCACAATCTTGCTATCGTGAATTGTGCTGCTATGAACATCGATGTAGCAGTGTCCCTGTAGCATGCTCTTATTAGGTCTTTAGGGAATAGACCGAGAAGGGGAATAGCTGGGTCAAATGGTGGTTCCATTCCCAGCTTTCCAGGAAATCTCCATACTGCTTTCCAAATTGGCTGCACCAATTTGCAGTCCCACCAGCAATGAACAAGAGTGCCCTTTTCCCCGCATCCTCTCCAGCACTTATTGTTGTTTGACTTCCTAATGGCTGCCAATATTACTGGAGTGAGATGGTATCTTAGGATAGTTTTGATTTGCATTTCTCTGACTGCTAGAGATGGTGAGCATTTTGTCATGTACTTATTGATTGATTGCATGTCCTCCTCTGAGAAGTCTCTGTTCAGGTCCTTGGCCCATTTATTGATTGGGTTATTTGTAATCTTATTGTCTAATTTTTTGAGTTCTTTGTATATTCTGGTTATTAGGGCTCTATCTGAAGTGTGTGGAGTAAAGATTTGTTCCCAGGATGTAGGCTCCCTGTTTATCTCTCTTATTGTTTCTTTTGCTGAGAAAAAACTTTTTAGTTTGAGTAAGTCCCATTTGTTGATTCTAGTTGTTAACTCTTGCGCTATGGGTGTCCTATTGAGGAATTTGGGGCCCGATCCCACAGTATGTAGATCATAACCAACTTTTTTTTCTATCAGATGCTGTGTCTCTGATTTAATATCAAGCTCCTTGATCCATTTTGAGTTAACTTTTGTGCATGGCGAGAGATAGGGATTCAGCTTCTTTTTGATGCAAATGGGTTTCCAGTTTTCCCAGCACCATTTGTTGAAGATGCTATCCTTCCTCCATTGCATGCTTTTAGCCCCTTTATCAAATATAAGATAGTTGTAGTTTTGTGGATTGGTTACTGTGTCCTCTATTCTGTACCATTGGTCCACCCGCCTGTTTTGGTACCAGTACCATGCTGTTTTTGTAACTATTGCTCTGTAGTATAGTTTGAAGTCTGGTATCGCTATACCGCCTGATTCACACTTCCTGCTTAGCATTGTTTTTGCTATTCTGGGTCTTTTATTATTCCATATGAATTTCATGATTCTTTTATCTATTTCTACAGGAAATGCTGTTGGGATTTTGATTGGCATTGCATTGAACTTATAGAGAACTTTTGGTAATATCGCCATTTTGATGATGTTGGTTCTGCCTATCCATGAGCAGGGTATATTTTTCCATCTTCTAAGGTCTTCTTCTATATCTTTCTTTAGTGTTCTGTAATTTTAATTGTATAAATCTTTCACCTCTTTTGTTAGGTTGATTCCCAAGTATTTTATTTTTTGGGGGGGATACTGTGAACGGAGTAGTTTTCCTCATTTCCGTTTCAGAGGATTTGTTGCTGATATACAGGAATGCCTTTGATTTATGTGTGTTGATCTTATATCCGGCCACTTTGCTGAATTCATTTATTAGCTCTAATAGCTTCTTTGTAGACCCTTTTGGGTCTGCTAGGTATAGAATCATATCATCTGCAAATAGTGATAATTTAAGTTTTCTTTTCCTATTTTTATGCCTTTAATTTCTTTCGTCTGTCTAATTGCTCTGGCCAGTGTTTCCAGGACTATGTTGAACAGAAGTGGTGAGAGAGGGCATCCCTGTCTTGTACCAGATCTTAGAGGGAATGCTTTCAATTTTTCTCCATTCAGAATGATGCTGGCCTGTGGCTTATCATAGATTGCTTTTACAATGTTGAGGTATGATCCTGTTATCCCTAATTTTTCTAGAGTTTTGAACATAAAGGGATGCTGTACTTTGTCGAATGCTTTTCTGCATCTATTGAGATGATCATATGGTTTTTATTTTTAAGTCTATTGATGTGGTGAATAACATTTATTGATTTCCGTATATTGAACCGGCCTTGCATCCCAGGGATGAATCCTACTTGATCATGGTGTATAATTTTTTTGATATGTATTTGAATCCAATTCGCCAGAATTTTAGTGAGGATTTTTGCGTCAAGGTTCATTAGAGAAATTGGTCTGTAGTTTTCTTTCTTTGAAGTGTCTTTGTCTGGTTTCGGAATCAGGGTGATGTTGGCCTCGTAGAATGAATTTGGAAGTTCTCCCTCTTTTTCTATTTCCTGAAATAGCTTGAAAAGTATTGGTGTTAGTTCCTCTTTAAAGGTTTTGTAAAACTCTGCTGTATACCCATCCGGTCCTGGGCTTTTCTTAGTTGGTAGTCTTTTGATGGTTTCTTCTATTTCCTCTATTGTTATTGGTCTGTTTAGGTTGTCAATATCCTCCTGACCCAATCTGGGCAGATCATAAGACTTAAGGAATTTATCTATGCCTTCACTATCTTCTATTTTATTGGAGTATAAGGATTCAAAATAATTTCTGATTATCTTCTGTATTTCTGAAGTGTCTGTTGTGATATTGCCTTTTTCATCCCGTATGCTAGTAATTTGCATTCTCTCTCTTCTTCTCTTCGTTAGCATGGCTAAGGGTCTGTCAATTTTATTTATTTTTTCAAAGAACCAGCTTTTAGTTTTGTCAATTTTTTCAATTGTTTCTTTTGTTTCAATTTCATTAATTTCAGCTCTGATTTTAATTATTTCTTGCCTTCTACTTCTTTTGCTGTTGTTTTGCTCTTCTTTTTCTAGGATTTTGAGATGAAGTATGAGATCATTTATTTGTTGGTTTTTTCTTTTTTTGAGGAATGAACTCCAAGCAATGAATTTTCCTCTTAGAACTGCTTTCAATGTGTCCCATAGATTCCGATATGTTGTGTCTGTGTTTTCATTTAACTCCAGGAAGTTTTTAATTTCCTCCTTAATGTCTTCTAAAACCCATTGATCACTCAGCAACCTATTGTTCATTCTCCAAGTGATGCTTGATTTTTCCTTCCTTCTTTTTTCATTGATTTTCAGTTTCATTCCATTATGATCACATAAGATGCATGGTATTATCTCTACCCCTTTATATTGTCTAAGAGTTGCCCTGTGACATAATATATGGTCTATTTTTGAGAAGGTTCCATGTGCTGCTGAGAAAAAAGTGTAACTACTTGATGTTGGGTGGTATAGTCTATATATGTCAATTAAGTCTAGGTTGTTAATTGTGTTATTGAGGTCTATAGTTTCCTTATTTAACTTTTGTTTGGAAGATCTGTCCAGTGGTGACAGAGGTGTGTTGAAGTCTCCCATGATTATTGTATGGTGGTCTATTAGACTCTTGAACTTGAAAAGAGTTTGCTTGATGAACACAGCTGCACCATTATTTGGGGCATATATATTTATGATTGTTATGTCTTGTTGGTGTATGGTTCCCTTGAGCAGTATGAAGTGTCCTTCTTTGTCCCTTTTGATTAACTTTGGCTTGAAATCTGTTTTATTAGATATGAGTATGGCCACTCCTGCTTGTTTCCGCAGTCCATTTGAGTGGTATGATTTTTCCCAACCTTTCACCTTCAGTCTATGAATATCTTTTCCTATCAGATGCGTCTCCTGTAGACAGCATATTGTTGGGTCTTGTTTTGTGATCCATTCTACTAGCCTGTGTCTCTTAATTGGTGAGTTTAAGCCATTAACATTTAGGGTTATTATTGAGATATGGTTTGTTCTTCTAGCCATATTTGTTTATTGATGTTACTAACCCTGATTTGTTATCCTCTTTGACTACTTTCCCCCCTTTACTGTCCTATCTCCCATTGTTGGTTTTCAATGTTATTTTCCATTTCCTCTTCCTGTAATGTTTTGCCAAGGATTTTTTTAAGAGATGGTTTTCTAGCTGCGAATTCTTTTAACTTTTGTTTATCGTGGAAGGTTTTAATTTCATCTTCTAATCTGAAGCTTAATTTCACCGGATACACGAATCTTGGTTGGAAACCATTTTCTTTCAGTGTTTGAAATATGTTATTCCAGGATGTTCTAGCTTTCAGAGTCTGTGTTGAGAGATCAGCTGTTATCCTGATTGGTTTACCCCTAAATGTAATCTGCTTTCTTTATCTTGCAGCTTTTAAAATTCTCTCCTTATTCTGTATGTTGGACATTTTCATTATAATGTGTCTAGGTGTGGATCTCTTACGATTTTGCACATTCGGCATCCTGTAGGCTTCTAGGATTTGGGATTCTGTCTCATTCTTCAAGTCTGGGAAGTTTTCTCGTATTATTTCACTGAATAGACTTTTTATTCCTTTGGTTTGGAGCTCTGTGCCTTCCTGTATCCCAATGACTCTTAAATTTGGTCTTTTGATATTATCCTATAATTCTTGGATGTTCTGCTCATGGTTTCTTAGCAGACTTGCTGAGCTGTCTATGTTCTTTTCCAGTTGAAATACTTTGTCTTCATTGTCTGATGTTCTCTCTTGTAAGTGATCTACTCTGCTGGTAGTATTCTCAATTGAGTTTTTAAGTTGGTTTATTGTTCCTGCATTTCTAGGATTTCTATTTGTTTGTTTTTTATTACCTCTATCTCCCTGTGAAATTGATCTTTTACTTCCTGGATTTGTTTGTCAATGTGATCTTTCATTGTCTGATTTTGCTGTTTCATGTCTTCCTTGAGACTCCAGATCATCTGAAGCATATAAATCCTGATCTCTTTATCTGACATTCCATCTGTTGCAGCTATTACCTCTTCTAAAGTTTAGTTGACCTGCATTGCTTGTGGTCCTTTCTTTCCTTGTCTTTTCATACTGCTCGCGTTTCTTTCTGCTTGGTGCAACTGTTGTGTTTTTGAAATTTACCCCCTGTTTATTTATGTTGCTCTTGTATAGTTGGGAAGTCTCCCTTGCAGGGCGGGTATTGGCTGTGCTCCTCCTCTAATTATGGTGGTCTGTCTACCCTGCTGATCGGTCGCAGGTCTGCCCCTGCTGCGGGCACGGGTGGTGGCTTTGCTCTGCCCCCACTCCAATTGTGGTAACGTAACTACCACGCCCTGGGGTCGTCGGTCCTGATCTGGATGTGGGTGGCGGCTCTGCTGGGCCCCCACTCCAATTGGTGTGACGAGTCTACCGCGCTGGCAGACCTCTAGGCCGGTGGGTCGCAGTTCTGCACAGCCCCCACTCCCAATGGGGATACCTGACTTCCTCTCCAACGGGTCGCTGAGCCCCCTCCGGACCCGGGCGGCGACCCTGCTCCACCCCCACTCCAACCAGTGTGACGCAACTGCCTCGGTGTTACGTGTCCACCCCGCTGGCAAGCTACCTGGCCTGTCTTGCCAGTTGGCAGCAGGTCTGCCTGCCCTGCTTGCTCGGATGTCAGCTCTGCACAGCCCCTACTCCAAATGAGGTTACTTGGCTACCGCGCCACGGAATCGCTGGTCCTATTCTAGGCGTGGGCGGCTGCTCTCTTCAGCCCCAGCTGCTTTTGGGGTGTCATGGTACCACGCCGGCGGGTCGCTTGGCCTGCTCTGGGCGCAGGTGAAAGCTCCACTCTGCCCCTACAGCACCCCGCCGGACCCTGTTTGAGAAGCAGTCACCGCAGATTCCCTAGCCTTGGGCCAAAGCAGCTTAGGTAGCCGGAACCCCGCCTCTCAGATCCCGATACACTCTCCGCTGGGAGCTGGCTCCAGGGAACGACCCCCACGGGTTCCCCAGCCCCAGGCCAAAACTGTTCCGGGAGTCAGAACCCAGTCGCCCCAAGCTCAGCACACGCTCCACTTGGAGCTGGCCTCCACCGGCAGTCTCCGCAGTTTCCTCAGACCTGGGCCAGGTTAGCCCCGGGAACCCGAATCCAGCTGCTCAGTGCCCAGCGCACGCCTTGCCCAGCACGCGCCTCTAGGAGTATTCTCCACAAGAACCCCCGCCCCGAGCCTGAGAAAGAAATCTGTCTGCTAGACGCAGGCAAATACCAGCCTGAAATCACCTGTTCCGTAGTTGAATGGGCTGAGATCAGTAGAACACGGGGATGATTACATCATCTCTCCGAAATGGCGGCTGCTGTCCTCCACTGTGGTCCGACAGGTGTCTGGAACCAAACTGGGCCGCTTCTCTCCTCTGTTTCAAAGCCGGAACTCAGCACTAAGGGCTCCGATGTACCACTGGCAGGAGCCCCCCAATATCCGTATCGCTGTTCCCCCGCTCTGGCACCCTGCCGCTCCCCGGCACGCGCCACAGACTCCAGCCTCCAGGCGATCGCCTGTCAGGCTATGCGACCCTCCGTGTGGGGAAATGGAGCTCTCAGAGCCGAACTTCGCACGATGGAAATCTGTCCACTAGATTCTGGAGCACCTCAATTTCACTGGAACTTCCCAAAGATATCCTTCAGCTGTTTTGCATCGTCTTTCTCCCACTTAGTGATGCGGCGCCCTGGGGTGATGCACTCCCTTCGCCGCCATCTTCCTATTCTCAGCCTTTAAATTTTAAAATAATTAAAACCTTGGCAGAATCCGTTCGCACTTATGGTATAGATGCTGCTTTCACTCTTACTCAGGTAGAGGGGCTTGCCAGATTTTGCATGGCCCCCTCAGATTGGGCTAGTCTGGTGCACGCATGTGTTTCCCCAGGCAAATATTTGGACTGGAGAGCATTTATGCTAGAGGGCGCGGTAGAGCAGGCTGCCCAAAATCATGTGGCGGGACGCCCCGCCTGGGATAAATATATGCTTTTGGGGCAGGGCAGGTTTGCCAATCAACAAACGGGATATCCTCCTGAAGTATATGAACAGATTAATAACATTTGTATCCGTGCATGGAAGTCACTCCCAAATAGAGAAGTGTCTGGCAATCTGATTAAAATTATTCAGGGCCCTACAGAACCTTTCTCAGACTTTGTTGCTAGGATGGTGGATGCTGCGGGAAAAATCTTTGGTGATCCCGATAGAGCCATGCCTTTGATTAAGCAACTTGTTTTTGAGCAATGTACTAAAGAATGTAAGGCAGCTGTTACTCCTTATAAAAATAAAGGCATAGAGGCTTAGATGAAAGTCTGTAGAGAAATAGGTGGGCCCTTAACTAATGCAGGCCTTGCTGCTGCTGTTCTTCAACTCTCTCGTAAGTCCAGCCCTGTTGCCGGAAAGTTAAGTGCGGTCAAGGAGGACATTTTAAACGAGAATGTCCTAATAAAAGGGGAGCATCTAAAATTGAGTCCAATTCTGCTAGCCATCCGCCAGGCTTGTGCCCTAGATGTAAAAAGGGAAAACATTGGGCTAATGAGTGTAGGTCTGTCAGAGATATACATGGTCAGCCCTTACAAGATAGAAACATGTCAAAAAACGGTCGGGGGAGCCCCCAACCCCAGGGCCCACAAATATATGGGGCAAAGGAGAATGGGACAATGTAGAACGAGTCATGGCCGTCCCTGCATCATCAGAGAGCCACTACAGGTGCCCCGGGATTGGACCTCTGTTCCGCCTCCAGACTCGTATTAACACCTAAAATGGGAGTCCAACTGGTGGAAACTGAGTTCAAAGGACCTTTGCCACCTGGCACTGTGGGTTTGTTAATTGGGCGTGCTTCCTCTATTTTACAAGGCCTTCATGTTTTCCCTGGGATTATTAATCCGGATATGGTGGGAACAGTGAAGGTTATGGTGGAAGCTCCAAAAGGCATTGTGTCCATCTCCCCAGGAGACCGGATTGCTCAATTGCTAATTTTACCCAGTTTACATACCCGCTTTCCTGCTGATTCCTTTTTAAGGACAAGTGATGAGATTGGAACCACCGGAGGGAATTGTGTTTACTTGTCCTTAGATATGAATGACCATCCTACTTTAAAGTTAACTATAGAAGGCAAATCAATTTTAGGATTACTAGATACTGGAGCATATCTTAGCATAATTGCATTAAAGGACTGGTCAAAGGGGTGGCCGGTGCAACTCTCAGATCAATCACTAAGAGGTTTAGGATACGCTCAAGCTCCACAAGTCAGCTGTAGGCATTTGTCATGGAAGGATTCTGAAGGACATTCTGGCACTTTTCAACCATATGTGCTTGATCTCCCAATCTCCCTATGGGGACGTGATCTTATGAAGGACACGGGGTTTCAACTTAGTGGTGAATACTCAGCAGTTGCCCAAAAGATAATGCAAGACATGGGATATAGACCAGGTCTTGGATTAGGAAAAAATTTGCAAGGACGTAGACATCCCTTAGAACCTCAACAAAAACTTAATAGATATGGGCTGGGTTTTTCTTAGGGGCCGCTGAGGATCAGGTGCCCATTACCTGGAAATCAGGGGAGCCAGTATGGGTGCCTCAGTGGCCGCTCTCCTCTGAAAAATTGATTGCGGCTCATGCTTTAGTACAAGAACAATTAAAGTTGGGACATATGAAATCCTCCACTTCTCCATGGAATACACCCATATTTATTATTAAGAAAAAGTCTGGAAAATGGCAGTTATTACATGATATACGGGCCATTAATGCTCAAATGCAGCTCATGGGACCCATTCAGAGAGGTTTGCCTTTGCTTTCAACAATAGCTTTAAAAGTGTTGGAAGCAGTGGGTCCCATACACACATCAGGAGTAATGTCTTCCCTTTTTCTCCATCTTCAAACATTGATTTGGAATCGCTCCGCCTGTTTTTACCCCTTGCATATTCGAGCCCACACAGGTTTACCGGGTACTCTTTCTGCTGGCAATGCCCAAGCTGATCTTGCTACTCGTCCTTCTTGGGTGTTCCCTGTTTCCTCCTTAGATCAAGCTAGAAACTTTCATAGTAAATTTCATATTAATGCACGAGCACTCCAGAAGCGCTTTACTATCTCTCGTGCTGATGCTCGGCAGATTGTATTGGATTGTCCTAATTGTATCATTTTACATCATCCCTCTTCTGTGGGATGTATTGTATCATTTTACTTCATCCCTCTTCCTCATGGTTTGCGGCCTTTAACTATATGGCAAATGGATGTCACTCATGTTCCCGACTTTGGCAAACTTAAATATGTCCACATGTCTGTAGATACTTGTTCTGGCATTATCCATGCTTCTGCTTTGTCTGGTGAAAATGCTGGAAATGTTATCACGCATTGCTTTGAAGCCTGGGCAGCATGGGGATTACCACAGACCATTAAGACGGACAATGGTCCAGCGTATACTGGACGACAATTTTCTTCCTTTTCCAACCAGATGGGTATCCAGCTTGTCCATGGTTTACCCTACAATCCACAAGGTCAGGGTATTGTAGAGCGCACTCATAAGACTCTAAAAGAGATGTTAATAAAACAAAAAGGGGGAACTGGCTTAGGCCACACCCCGAAAGAGCGCCTCTCCTTGGCTCTATTCACTATTAATTTTTTGAATCTGGACATCCAAGGGCGCTCTGCTGCGACTAGGCACTGTTCACCCTCTGCCCCGAACTTTGGGCATGTTAAGTGGAAAGATGTACTTTCTGGACAATGGTATGGGCCTGATCCCGTGCTGGCATGGGCACGAGGTTCTGTCTGTGTTTTCCCACAGGACCGAACGGAACCGTTGTGGGTGCCAGAGCGCCTCGTGCGGAAAGTTCCTCAAGCTCCGTCAGAGAGGAAGAATGAACTTGAACAAGATGAGATGCTTGATGCTTCTCCTGATGGTGATCGGACATGAGGTCATCTGGACTGCAGAACGACTCCTCTGGGCGGTGGTAAAGACGTGGCCATATCCATTGCCCATTACTTCTCAGGCTGGTGTACTTCCATTTTTCTTCACTACTAATGGCTCTGCCACCATGGATTGGTCGATCTTGCCTATGGATACTGTAGCAGCTATTGATAACTTTTCTACTGTTTTATTATTTGACACATTGTGTTTCTTTGTACATGTTAATTACTCTGATTTCATACCTTGTATTATGTTAACCAATCAATCTTTGGGCTGGTTTGATAGTGATGGTTCCTGGGATTCAAATGGTAATGCTACTGTAATCAATGGTGTTTTTCCTGCTAAGGTATTGAGAGCCAATACTTCTATTCCTCAACAACCGGCATTGTTGCCCCGTAGTACTTATACAATGCTGGAATGCCTTTTTGGAGGACTCTGTTGTGGTAGTACGTGTGCCCTCCTACTTGCCTTTACCTGTGTCTATTGATGATGATAATTTGCCTGTATTATTGCAAAGAAACAAAAGAGACTTTGGTATAACTGCAGCCATTGTGGCAGCCATTGCAGCTTCTGCTGTTGCGGCGGCCACTGCCGCTGCGGCTCTTGCTATTGCTGTGCTTACTGCTGATGCTGTGAACAAGCTTGTGGGTACTGCTGCAACAGCCATGGAGACTCAGACTATGATGAATCAACATCTACATCGTGGCATTGTGCTTCTAAACCAGCAGGTAGATCTACTACAAGACCAAGTGGACATTTTGAGTCAAGTGCTCACTCATGGGTGTTTACTGCCCATGGATGGACTATGCATTACTCCCTTAGCTTTCGATAACTTGACTAGGGCCGCTAATTTGTCTAGACAACTGGGAGCTATGCTTACAGGGGCCTGGTCAGCAGAGTTTGATAATCTGACTATGCTTTTAAGACAAGAAATTGTTAGAGTAAATAAGACGCGAGTCCATATTGCTCCGGTGAAAGATGTAATCTCATGGTTATCTAAATCTTTTGGTCTCTTGAAGCAATGGGCAGGCATGGGTGCACTGACTGTGGTCCTGGTACTTGCCATTGGATTATGCCTGTGGTGTCTGGTTCGTAAGCGCAAGTGGCAGCGGGTGCAGAATCTTATGCTTGTACAAGCCTTTGCCGCTTTAGAGGCAGGGCAGTCCCCTCAAGCATGGCTCACCATGCTCAAGTGATCGACACAGCACAGGGTGCGAGGCAAGGCACTGCACTTGGGAGCTTTAGGTTTGAGTCCCAAGAAAAGCATGTCCTATTGCATGTGGGTTTGATGTCGACGCCCCACCTCCATGAAAAAGGCATCAGTCGGAATGGTGACTCGCCTGGGGAGGGCCCCCCTCAGGAGTGGGCCATTATTTACGGCCACTTTTGCACAATGGAGATAGGACCTCTACTTTTACCTGTTGCTTGTAAAACAAAAAGGGGGAACTGTTGGGAGCCGGCGACCGCACCCTGAATATGGCGCTGGTCTCTGCTTCCGCTTCGTTAGCGGTTAGAGTTGTTAGAAGTAAGCAACTCCCTGTAAGGCTATGGGGCTGGGCTCTGGCCTGCTTCTGCTGCACTGCACCTATGACCCTTCCACGTGGTGCTAGTTCATTGGCGGGGCTGGGTACTTAAGCCAGGGCAGACCGACCCCTTGCTCTCTTGTTCCTGTTTTCTCATCATGATTCAAAGGTCCTGAGTAAACTGCTGAAAGAAGAATCCTGTGTCGTGTTTCCCTTGCCAGCAAGGGGTCGCGACAGGGGTCTACGTCTTCAGATATTAAATACAGTAGAAATGATACCAAAGTCAATCTTGGTGATACCAATTTGCCTGATTCATCTTTCCCTCCTGAAAATGAAGTAAGTGGCTCTGGCTTTGCTTTTTCACCTTTCCTTCCAATCAGAGGTCCATTGTTTCCAGTGGATCCAAGAAGTCAGTTCATGAGAAGAGGACCTTTTTTTCCTCCACCTCCTCCAGGAAACATGTATGGAGCATCTTGAGGATATTTTTCCACTGGGTCCACCACCCCCTCCATTCCCAATGGGACTGTAGTGTTTTCCTCATTATCTCCCCTCAAGAGCTGGATTTCTTCCCCCCCCTCCTCCCACCCCCGCATTCTGAAAGTAGAAGTGAGTTCCCTTCAGGGTTGATTCCAGCTTCAAATGAGCCTGCTACTGAACATCCAGAAGCACAAAGGAAACCTGACTATATTTTGTATCTGCCTTCAAAAGTAACTTATCTCTCATTTATAGTTTAAGCAACTGCTTTTATTTAAGTGATTATACTTTTGCTCCAATTGAAGCTTAATGGGATTACAATTCTTAGAATAGTAATTTGTAAATAAACATGGTTTAAATATGAATCTTATGAGTAAATTATTTTCATTTTATCTCATTCTAGAGAGTATAACATTTAATTTGATTAATGCACTATTATATGAGCAACAAATGGAGTTTTATATATGCAATCTTGCAGTTGGGGATATTTTAAACTCCAAACAAAGGCTGTCCCTTTATACAAAGAAACATATTTACTGTGATTGTAGCAAATGTGAAAGTAACTTTATGCTTAATGAAAGATTTTAATTGATATAAAATCTTGTTTGGCATTGATAATAAAAATCAGCTAGTTTTCCATAAAAAATACTAGAGCATATTAAGAGTAAATCAGAAAACACAACTATATATGTCATGGAAATAGGAGATTTCAAATAAAAAATTCAGTTATCAGAAAACTTGTAGAAATTGGAAACTTCACTCTGTCCCTGTTTTCCCTTACATCTTTTTTTTTTTTAATTTTGTACCCATTTTGCTGTGGTTCACTGATATTGGGAGTGTCCTAGACTTTGTTTTGTTTTCAGGGAGACATTTCTAAAATAGAAATGACTTATTAGGACACTGAAATGAAGAAACAAAGACATAACTCCAAATTTTGCTATTGGTAGATCCGATAGTCATAAAATGACTCTGCTAAACTACTATAAATGTCTGAAGTTCTTAATCTCAATTTCTATATCATTCATATAAGTAAAAATTTACAAAACTGCACCAGTCCAGAGATGACACTTTGAATAATGTTTCCCCTGTTAGAGACCAAGAAAGAACATTTATTAAAAATAGCCTAATTAAGAATTAGTGGTTAAAGTTTTTTTTTCAAGTGTTAAATATGCTCTTCAGGTTTTTGTAAAGAATATACATTTAAGTCTAAAATAAATGCCATAATATAATTTTCTTCTTAAATATAAGAAGCAGCTTTATCACAATTGATGGCCAGTGGAGACTTTCAGTGATACTTGAGCCCACAATTAATTTAAATGAGAAAAAAATTGGGGTGTTGAAAAAGAAACTACAAGTTCAATAAATCTAATCTGTTTTCCCTCAAGAGTAACACTGGTTGTTAAATTAATCCTATAATTTTTACTTTCTAGCATAAAACATTACTTGCTCTAAATGAATGGAAAGCAAGTCTACATTCATGGTCTGTATAAAATGGACTGATGAACCCCCACTGATGTTAATTCAGAACTACTTCTGCCCTAACTACTGGAGAATAGTTCCTAGTATATTTTATGTTTGACACCAAGAAATTGGAAGTAAGGTGATTTTTGGTTGAAAACAGAACTAAAATTCCTAAATACCATGATACAGTCCTATAAAAAGTTATACTTTCAGAAGAAAAACCTGAAAGGACCTTCTAAATATGACACTATTTATTGAATCAGGCTCCAACTTTGTTTGCAGCTCTGAAAATGACAGTTAAATAAAATAAAAACAATATTAAAAATTGGCAATTTATAGAAAAATTAAGTATTAAGTCCAAAAATGAAGTCATATACACAGTACATATCTATATGCACTTTACCTAAATATTTGGGCTATTATTGTAAAAATCAAAATTCTCACAACTATAAAAGAGTCCTGCTCCTGGTATTTGAGCTGTCATAATTTAAAAAATAGTCTTTTTTTACATGACTTATGTGGAGAAATATAGCACCAGTGAATGAAACTAATAGGTATATGATTGTTTTATTTATAAAGGTTTTTTAAGTTGTGGATAGACATTAACTTCATTTATTTATATGCAGTACAGACAATCAAACCCAATGCCTAACACATGCTGGGCAGGTGCTGTGCTACTGAGCCAAGACCCCAGCTCATGATTATGTCTTAACAACCACTAACAATAATCTAAAAAGAAAACAAGTGTATCTCTATTATCAAATAAATATAAGCCAAAAATACATAACAACAATAATTAGACCTGAATTATTTTCTAATGTTCTACTTTTTACAGAGATTCTTTGATTCTATAGTGGTTTTTATCAAAGGCCTGAAATATTTCCTAGCACTTGGCCAACATCTACTCTTCTACAATAGAGGAAATTGGTATGGTAGAATTCATTTCATGAATAAATAATTTCATATACTCAGGGATATCAATATTCCTCAAATATGCTATGGACTTGAGAGTACTGATATTCAGTAAAAGGATTGTGTTTAAAAAAATGAGGGCTGGGGTTTTGACTCAGCAATAGAGTGATCACCTAGAAACTTCAAGGTCCTGGGTTCGATCCTCAGCACCACATATAGATAAATAAAGGCATTGTGTCTATCTATAACTAAAAATGTTTTTTAAAAAAAATGGTAAACATGGCAAATTTCACATCATGTATATTATAACCACAACAAAACATTTAAAATGAAAAAAAAAAAAAACTGAGGGATGCCAGTGAGGGAGCTGTGAGTTCTCACTGAGGTGGGTTCTCAGTGAGGATGGAGGGTGGCCTGATTTCAATAGGTGTTTTAGGTGGTGCCACATCCTAGGATATCCAGTCTGGTGAGGTTTCCATTTGAGGATTCATTTGGAAAGGCTTTATTGTTAACGGAATGCTGTTCATAAATCCTTGCCTGAAATTTTGGATGGAAGAATCATTGTGCCATTAGCTATATTAATATTGGGTAAGGGGACAACTTGCAACTTTTATTTTTTTTGTCTTTTTTTTTCAACATACAATTTTATGAAGGTCAAAAATGACAAATGTGGCCTCCTATTCTTAGAGTGTTTTAAAGTGACAGATTCCTGGAAATAAAAAATGACAACTTCCTTTGGGACATATAAACCTCTAATCAAAATATGAATATACTTTAGGTACCCATAGGAAAATTCAGTGATATAAATTACATGATGCATTTTTTTCCTGAGTCTCCTCTTTTCCGTTAGCCCATGCCGCTAAGGACAGCACCTCCTGAAGGCTGCAGGGCCTGCTGCCTGAGAGCAGTGAGCTCTGTCCTGAGGAACCTTAAAAGTTGGTGAGGTCCAGAGGAAGGCAGGAATGGAGAAATCTAGGCAGGACAATGGAATGGCATGACAAGGAATATTCTGAAAGATGCTGTCTTCTGTCTGGAGGACCTTCTGGAGGAACAGGTGTTGAAAGGAATTGTGGCCCCAGGGAACTTGGGGGAGGAACTATGGAAAGCATTCTGTGAAACCTGGCTTCTCCTAGGAACTTTTCAGTAAGCCTGTCTCTAACTGTGCCTGGAGAGGTGTGTGGCTGTCTGCACATGGGACAAAGTGCCAAGTGGCCCTTCCTTCATCAAGGATAAAATCAGGGCCTTTAGCAACTAAGTTAGACCCTGTCTTTTTGTGACTGGCTTTTTGAGTTGGCCTAATATTTTCAAGGTTCACTCTTGTTGTAGCATGTTATCAGTACTCCATTCCTTTCTATGGCAGAACAACATTACACTAGATGGATATGCTGTATTTATTAATCTATTTTGTTATTTGACTGAGTCACTTGTACTTTTTGGCTATTTGAGTAACACTGATGTGAACACTCATATACAAACTTTTGTGTGCATGTCTAACTTTGTTTCCCACACCTAGGAGTGGGATTGCTGGGTCACTTAATAAGTCTCTGGTCTAACATGGAAGGAGTTGCCAGACTCTGCTAGAAAGCAGCCACATCCTTTATATTTTCTTCCCCAGGGCACTGTGTATTTCTGTTCCTGAGAACATATGCTATTGTCTATGTCATTGATCGTAGCCATCCTTCTAGCCATTAAGTCATCTCTTGTTATGATTTTGATTTGCAATACTTTAATGATAAATGATTAAATGATGACAGTTTTGCAAACATAATGATATTTAGAGATGTGCATATTCAAGTCTTTGGACACATTTTTTGGATTTTCTTTGTTGCTTAGTTGTAACAGTTCTTTCTATATTGGGAGTAAGAATCATTTCTGAGTTATAATCTATGATTTGCAAGTATTTTCTCCCATTCTGGGAGTTGTCAATTCAAGTTCATAGTGCATTCTTTGATACTCAAAAGCTTTTATTTTCAACAAAGTTCAAATTACTTATTACTTCTTTTGTTGCTTAGCTGGTACCTTATATTAGTAACCACTACTAATTGTAAGGCCAAAATGATGTATTCCTATGTTTTTTCTAAGAGTTGTAGTTTTAGCTTTGCCTTGAGTTCTGATATATTTTGAGGGTGTGTGTGTGTGTGTGTGTGTGTACACACGTGTGTGTGTGTACACGTGTGTGTGTATATGAAGTGAGGGAGGGAGTCTAACTCCATTCTTTTCTATATGTTCATCTGTTCTCACAGCACCCTTTGTTGAAAAGGTCCTTTGTCATTGACATGCCCATGCATCTTGGTGATGCCTTAGCACATCATAATACCCTTATGACCATACACATAAGGGTTTTCTGCCAAAACTCATTCATGATTTGCTCTTCAGAAAAAGGAGCCATGGTGACAGGTTTGCTCTCTTCAGCCTTCCCAGCTCACTGTACAGTGCCCACCTGCAGGTATACGTACAGTCTACACTTGCAGAGGCTGGGCTGTCTCTTGGTCTCAGGGCCTGAGGACTTCACTTCATGCCCATCCCTCTGTGTTCACATGACAGATAAGCAGTTCTGCCAGATGACACCCTAATTGCTACTTGACCAAGCACATGTCCATCTAGACTGGCCAGAGACCCAGACACATTGAACCCCAAATGAACTGTTAGTCCCCTCAAGTGCATAGAATGCAGATGGCTATCACACAGGTCTCTTCCTAGGATGTCATCCAAAGGGGCACAGCAGCACATTCTGTCCTAATCCATGTATCAATTAGTTATCGATTGTATGGGTAGGGCTCTTGACACTTTGGACCTCAATTCCTCTGGTGAGGGGAGTGGATTGAGTCTTCTGAATTGATTCCTTTGAGGCAGGGGACAGGTTTGAGTTGACACAGGGAGAAGTTGGCAGCCAATTAACTGGGCCCCTATAGACTGGCTTCCTGTGTGAACCTCCCCAAGACCCTGAAGGGGTCCTTCTTCTTAGGATGGCACTTGAAGGCCTCCTACCCACACACTTAGGACTCTATAAGAGCTAACTCTATACCTTGCACCTGCTCAACTCTGGAAATGGATCACCCATTCATCTTTGTGCACAGAACTTTTGGCTCCATTTCTATCAAGGTTGACAGCTTGGCAGAAATTCTGCTTTCTCTGCTCATATTTCCCCACAAAATTTGCAAAGATAAAGAGTGTGATTTCTATTTTTGGTGTAATTTGAGTTAGATCATGGTGCAAACTTTATTTTTCTGAAACACATTTTATGTATGTAATTATGCCCACAATTGTATTTGTATTTTAACTTTTGATCAAAATTTCACTAATATTTTTATATGACATAGCTCAGAGAGCATACTAGGCTTCACAAGCATTAACAAGAAACACTGTTGTATTTTATTTTTTTAAAATTTTTTTTTATTATTAGTTGTTCAAAACATTACAAAGCTCTTGACATATCATATTTCATACATTTGATTCAAGTGGATTATGAACTCCCATTGTTACCCCATATACAGATTGCAGAATTACATCGGTTACACATCCACAATTTTACATAATGCCCTATTAATAACTGTTGTATTCTGCTACCTTTCCTATCCTCTACTATCCCCCCTCCCCTTCCCTCACATCTTCTCTCTCTACCCCATCTACTATAATTCATTTCTCTCTCTTGTTTTCTTCCCCTTTCCCCTCACTTCCTCTTATATGTAATTTTGTATAACAATGAGGGTCTCATTCCTTTACCATGCAATATCCCTTCTCTCTCCCTTTCCCTCCCACCTCTTGTCCTTGTTTAATGGTGATCTTGTTCTCATGTTCTTCCTCCTTGCTCTGTACTTAGTTGCCCTCCTTATATCAAAGAAGACATTTAGCATTTGTTTTTTAGAAATTGGCTAGCTTCACTTAACATAATCTGCTCTAATGCCATCCATTTCCCTGCAAATTCCATGATTTTGTCATTTTTTAGTGCTGCGTAATACTCCATGGTGTATAAATGCCACATATTTTTATCCATTCATCTATTGAAGGGCATCTAGGTTGGTTCCACAGTCTAGGTATTGTGAATTGTGATGCTATGAACATCGATGTGGCAGTATCCCTCTAGCATGCTCTTTTAAGGTCTCCAGGGAATAGTCTGAGAAGTGGAATAGCTGGGTCAAATGGTGGTTCCATTCCCAGATTTCCAAGGAATCTCCATATTGCTTTCCAAATTGGCCACACCAATTTGCAGTCCCACCAGCAATGTACAAGTGTACCCTTTTCCTCACATCCTCGCCAGCACTTGTTGTTGTTTGACTTCATAATGGCTGCCAATCTTACTGGAGTGAGATGGTATCTTAGGGTGGTTTTGATTTTCATTTCTCTGACTGCTAGAGATGGTGAGCATTTTTTCATGTACTTGTTGATTGATTGTATGTCCTCCTCTGAGAAGTGTCTGTTCAGGTCCTTGGCCCATTTGTTGATAGGGTTATTTGTTTTCTTATTGTTTAGTTTTTTTATTGTATACTCTGGATATTAGGGCTCTATCTGAAGTGTGTGGAGTAAAAATTTGTTCCCAGGATGTAGGCTCCCTATTTACCTCTCATTGTTTCTCTTGCTGAGAAAAAATCATTTGTTGATTCTTGTTTTTAACTCTTGTTCTATGGGTGTCCTATTAAGGAATTTGGAGCCCGACCCCACAATATGTAGATTGGAGCCAACTTTTTCTTCTATCAGATGCAGAGTCTCTGTTTTGATATCAAGCTCCTTGATCCATTTTGAGTTAACTTTTGTGCATGGCGAGAGAAAGGGATTTAGATTCATTTTGTTGCATATAGATTTCCAGTTTTCCCAGCACCATTTGTTGAAGATGCTGTCCTTTCTCCATTGCATGCTTTTAGCCCCTTTATCAAATATAAGATAATTGTAATTTTGTGGCTTGGTCTCTGTGTCCTCTATTCTATACCATTGGTCCACCCGCCTGTTTTGGTACCACTTACCATGCTGTTTTTGTTACTATAGCTCTGTAGTATAGTTTGAAGACTGGTATCGCTATACTGCCTGATTCACTCTTCCTGCCTAGAATTGCTTTTGCTATTATGGGTCTTTTATTTTTCCATACAAATTTCATGATTGCTTTATCTATTTCTACACTGTTGTATTTTAAATATTAGATGTTAGAGTCTGTAAACAAGTCAGGATGGCACCTGGCACATGTTAGAGTCTGTAAATAAGTCTGGATGGTGCCTGGCATTTTGCCAGGGGGAGTGGTTTGTGAGGTGGAGCCAGTGAACCATTAAGTGTGGAAATTCCTTATTGGTTGACTGCTGTATGTAGTTTATTTTAATTAGATAAGCTGTGTGGAATGTATAAATACCACTCCTGTCCTACAATAAACAGCTTCCACTCCTGCTGTATCAATCTACACAAGTTGTTCGTCACCCCCCCCCCCCGGCTATTTTGCTGCAGCCGGACTGCGGCAATTAGATTTCGTCAAGATGTGAATAGGTCTTAAATGTAAATATCACAGACTCATAATTCCATGACAATTGATAAGCTTTTAGTTTCCATCCCATACTTTATGGTTAAAGGAAAACCCCTTAGATATGCTACATTTAGTGGAGTTTCTTAAGCAAGGAAAAGAGAATGAAAACAAAATGACCCACTTACCTGTCACCCTCAAGACTGGAATAGCTTCACAGCACTGATGCCTCCCACATGACACGGCAGCAGTGATGAAGAGGAACACTGAGGCTGAAAACAGCTTCCCAGGTCACAGATCCCCATTCCTAAGATTCTACAATTCACGGGCTCAGCACTGCCACTTCTGTGACTCCACAGTGTTAGGAGTGTCCTCTGCACTAGGCTTTAAAAAGGGTGAGCACTACCTTCATTGGCAGATCCCAGACTCAAGGGTGGAGTCACCCTCAGACCAAACCTAATTTAATGTAATATGACAAAGTTTTAAGAAATGAGTAGCATATATAATTTCTACAAATTATTTTAGAAAATGTCTTTCGAGATAACATCATTTTAACATTTTTATTCCAGTCTAAATTAACTTAACAATAACTTATAGCTGCATACAGTGGTTTGTGTGTAACAAAGAAAATGAATAAATCATGTAATAAAAGAATTATGAGAGAAAATCGATCCAACATGGCGGCGGGCGCAGAGAGATCAAGTCTGTGACCTCTTCAGCTCTGCGGGCATAGCGAGTCGTAAACAGTCTAAATTCTATTTGCTCAGGATCACTAGGCAATGCTGACCTGACGTGGATCTGGGGCGAACAGTCTGGGCCTCTCAGAACATACACTGAGCCCAGATCGGCTGAATTCAAGCTCCAGTCTTCGCCTGCTTCCCGAAGACAAACAGCTATGACTCAGCACTAATCCACCTGGCTGAAACAACTGGTCAGCCCTTCTGATCCTATGGAGGTAGTGGCCACAGGTTTGAAACGGGACTTGGGAGAGACAGTATGGACCCACCCGTTGCATTGGTCACCCGGCAAAGGGAAACGAACTGTCGCCATTTGCAAGAGATACCACCATGGGAGAGAACTGACGTCACCAGACTGCAGTGGAGGAGATAACTTCATTGAAACCTGCTGCTACAGGTGTGTAATCCCCTAGCCTTCCCTCTCCACACATCGGGGAAACCTTAAGGGCCCCTCCCAGCTCTCCTGTAAGGGCCCCTCCCAGCTCTCCTGTGAGCGTGATAGCCAGACCGAGGGAATCAGAAGTGGCGCGGGACCTGTGGCCCGGAACTCCCGGCTACTGCTCCCACCAGTGCTGACAACTGAGGTCTCTTGCACCAGCTACCGGGGACGTGGCTACCGGAGAGCAAGTAAAATTCGCTGAGGATTCTCAGCCCCAAGCTCTACAAACTTAGGGTCTGAGGGAATGGCAAACAGGGAGAGTGTGCCCAGGCGTTCATGAAATCAGGGCTCCCGGGAGCAGCAGACCTGGCATGTAGCCAGTATTGTGGTGAGCATCACTGGTGAAAGGGGACTGGCTAGAGGAAAAGTGGGGAAGTGACTAGACACAAGAGGAGGCCCTAGGCACTCAGAATTGGAGACTCGCCTAGTCTGGGAGGAAGAGCTGCTGCACAGTGATTGGTTCCCAAGTATTGACAGGAGAAGCTTGGCCTGGTGGGCACAGCTCCACCTACTGGAAGAGAAGTAAATCAAACTCTAAGACTGCATTTATTAGTTTTTTTTTCTTTTTATTGATTTGGGTTTTTTCATTTTCATTTTTCTTTCTTGTTGTTTTTTAAATTTTTTTAAATTTTTTTTTATTTTTTTCTTCTAATTTTAACTTTTATTTTTTATTATTTTTTTTAATATTTTCTTTTTTTATTTCCTATTTTTTTCTTCTTTTGTCTTTTCATTTCTTTTCAATTTTCTTATTCCCCCTTCCTTGAATTTTACCTGCTTACTCTCATTCTCTTTAGTGACTTCTTCCCTTCCCTTCTAATACCTTTCCTCCCAAGCATCAAATAAATTTATAGGAGTAAACAGTAACTCAGCAGTCAAACAGAACAAGAAGTAACATGAGCAGCATGAAAAAGCAAGGAAGAAAAGGAGTATAAACAATGCAGGACAGCGTAAATATTCAGGAGGACCTAGAGTCATCAGAAAAATGGTCATATAAAGAACTCAAGGAACAACTTGGACAGATGGAATGGAACCTTAAAGAGGATATGAGACAGCAAATTCAAACAGTGAAAGAACACATTGAAACGAATTACATAAACAGATAAAAGAAGAAGTTAAGCATCTTTATCAGGAGACAGAGATTATAAAAAAAATCAAACAATAATTCTAGAAATGAAAGAAACTATAAACCAAATTAAAAACTCAAATGAGAGTATAACTAACAGAGTGGAGCAAGTAGAAGCCACAACGTCAGATAATGAAGACAAAATATATCATCTTGAAAAGAGACTAGCAACTCAGAAAGGCAGGTAAAATATCACAAGAAAAACATCCAAGAGATATGGGATAACATAAAAAAAACCAAACTTAATAGGCATCAGGATAGAGGAAGGTATAGAGATTCAAACCAAGGGAATGAGTAACCTGCTGAATGAAATAATTACAGAAAACTTTCCAGAAATAAAAAAGGAAACGGATATACAAATTGTAGATGCATACAGGACACCAAGCATACAAAATCACAGTAGACCGATGCCAAGACACATTGTTATGAAGATATCCAATACACAGAACAAAGAGAAAATATTAAAAGCTACAAGAGAAAGGAGGCAGATTACATTCAGGGGTAAACCAATAAGGTTAACAACGGATTTTTCATCACAGACGCTAAAAGCAAGAAGGTCATGGAACAATGTATTTCAAACACTGAAAGACAATGAATGCCAACCAAGAATTCTGTATCCAGCAAAATTAAGCTTCAGGTATGACAACGAAATAAAAATCTTTCATGATAAACAAAAGTTAAAAGAATTTGCAGCCAGAAAACCAGCATTGCAAAGCATCTTGAGCAAAACACTACACGAGGAAGAAATGAAAAACAATAACCAAAACCATTAGTGGGAAGTGCCTCGGTAAAGACAGAGGGCAGGGGGAAAACTAATCCTGGAGAAACAAACTAAATTTTTTTTAAAAAGGATAAATAATGAAACATGGCTGGAAGTAGAAACCATATATCAATAGTAACTCTAAATGTTAATGGCTTAAACTCTCCAATAAAGCTACATAGGCTGGTATCATGGATTAAAAAAACAAATCCAACAATATGCTGCCTCCAGGAGACACATCTGATTGGAAAAGACATACACAGGCTGAAGGTGAAAGAATGGGAAAAAATATACCATGCACACAGTCCTCGTAAGCAAGCAGGGGTGTCCATCCTCATATCAAATAAAATCGACTTCAAGACTAAGTTAATCAAAAGGGATAAGGAAGGACACAACATACTGTTAAAAGGAACCATTCACCAACAAGACATAACAATTATCAATATTTATGCACCAGGTGCTGCAATGTTCATAAAACAAATTCTCCTCAAGTTCAAGAATCAAATAGACCACAACACAATAATTATGGGTGACTTTAACACACGTCTCTCACCATTGCACAGATCCTCCAAACAAAAGTTGAATAAAGAAACTATAAAACTCAATACCACAATCAATAACCTAGACTTAACTGACATATATAGAATATATCAACCATCATCAAATGGATATACTTTTTTCTCAGCAGCACATGGATCCTTCCCAAAAATAGACCATAGGACAACCCTAAGTAAATATAAAGGGGTGGAGATAATACCATGCATTTTATATGATCATAATGGAATGAAACTGGAAATCAATGATAAAAGAAGGAAGGAAAAATCCTACATCACATGGAAAATGAACAATATGTTACTGAATGATCAATGGGTTACAGAAGACATCAAGGAGGAAATAAAAAAATTCTTAGAGATAAATGAAAATACAGACACAACATATCAGAATCTATGGGACACAATGAAAGCAGTTTTAAGAGGGAAATTCATCGCCTGGAGGCCATTCCTCAAAAAAAGAAAAAACCAACAAATTAATGAGCTCACACTTCATCTCAAAGCCCTAGAAAAGGAAGAGCAAAACAACAGTAAATGTAGCAGTGTTGAGAGCCACAGCCAAAGGGGCCCCAGCAAACTTCCAGCTGCCAGCAAACTTCCAGCTGCCGGCTGATGATTGGCTCACAGTGGCCCCAGCAACATCTAGCTGATTGGCTCCTCTGCGGTGATGTTCATTGGGCTGTTTCCCTGCCCTTCAAGCTGCCGGCTGATGATTGGCTCACAGTGGCCCCAGCAACATCTAGCTGATTGGCTCCTCTGCGGTGATGTTCATTGGGCTGTTTCCCTGCCCTTCAAGCTGCCGGCTGATGATTGGCTCACAGTGGCCCCAGCAACATCTAGCTGATTGGCTCCTCTGCGGTCATGTTCATTGGGCTGTTTCCCTGCCCTTCAGACTGCCAGCTGATGATTGGCTCACAGTGGCCCCAGCAACATCTAGCTGATTGGCTCCTCTGTGGTCATGTTCATTGGGCTGTTTCCCTGCCCTTCAGACTACGGAACTGCTCATTGGGGGACTTCTTTGGCTCCGCCCACATGACCTAGCCAATCGGCCTCAAGAGCAGGAGGATTGTGGGAGGTGGTGGTTGGTGTGTGGGAGAGGCTTGTGGAAGCCGGTGGTGGCAGTTGGGCTCTGAGGGTTTTTCCTGAGGAGCTGTTTTGTTTGGCGTTTGTAGTTTTAAAAATAAAGTTTGTTTCTTTTGACAAGTGGCTCCTGAATTGTGCCCAGCCAGACTGCGGCATAGCAGAAGGCAAGAAATAATTAAAATCAGAGTGGAAATCAATGAAATTGAAACAAAAGAAACTATTGAAAAAATTAACAAAACTAAAAGTTGGTTCTTCGAAAAAATAAATAAGATCGACAGACCTTTAGCCATGCTAATGAAGAGAAGAAGAGAGAGAACTCAAATTACTAACAAAAAAAGGCAATATCACAACAGATGCTACAGAAATACAGAAGACAATTAGAAATTATTTTGAAAACCTATATTCCAATAAAATAGAAGATAGTGAAGACATCGATAAATTTCTTAAGTCATATGATTTGCCCAGACTGAGTCAGGAGGATACACACAATTTGAACAGACCAATATCAATGGATGAAATAGAAGAAGCAATCAAAAGACTACCAACCAAGAAAAGCCCAGGACCGGATGGGTATACAGCGGAATTTTACAAAACCTTTAAAGAAGAATTAATACCAATACTTTTCAAGTTATTTCAGGAAATAGAAAAAGAGGGAGCTCTTCCAAATTCATTCTATGAGGCCAAGATCACCCTGATTCCGAAACCAGACAAAGACACCTCAAAGAAAGAAAACTACAGACCAATATCTCTAATGAACCTTGACGCAAAAATCCTCAATAAAATTCTGGCGAATCGAATACAAAAACACATCAAAAAAATTGTGCACCATGATCAAGTAGGATTCATCCCTTGGATGCAAGGATGGTTCAATATACGGAAATCAATAAATGTTATTCACCACATCAATAGACTTAAAGATAAGAACCATATGATCATCTCGATAGATGCAGAAAAAGCATTCGACAAAGTACAGCATCCCTTTATGTTCAAAACATTAGAAAAACTAGGGATAACAGGAACTTACCTCGACATTGTAAAGGCTATCTATGCTAAGCCTCAGGCTAGCATCATTCTGAATGGAGAAAAATTGAAGGCATTCCCTCTAAAATCTGGAACAAGACAGGGATGCCCTCTATCATCACTTCTATTCAATATAGTTCTTGAAACACTGGCCAGAGCAATTAGACAGATCAAAGAAATTAAAGGCATAAAAATAGGAAAAGAAGAACTTAAATTATCACTATTTGCAGATGACATGATTATATACCTAGAAGACCCAAAAGGGTCTACAAAGAAACTACTAGAACTAATAAATGAATTCAGCAAAGTGGCAGGATATAAAATCAACACGCATAAATCAAAGGCATTTCTGTATATCAGCGACAAAACTTCTAAAACGGAAATGAGGAAAAAACACTCCATTCACAATATCCTCAAAAAAAATAAAATACTTGGGAATCAACCTAACAAAAGAGGTGAAAGATTTATACAATGAAAACTACAGAACCCTAAAGAGAGAAGTAGAAGAAGATCTTAGAAGATGGAAAAATATACCCTGTTCATGGATAGGCATAACTAACATCAAAATGGCAATATTACCAAAAGTTCTCTATAGGTTTAATGCAATGCCAATCAAAATCTCAACGGCATTTCTTGTAGAAATAGATAAAGCAATCATGAAATTCATATGGAAAAATAAAAGACCCAGAATAGCAAAAGCACTTCTAAGCAGGAAGTGTGAATCAGGCGGTATAGCGATACTAGATTTCAAACTATATTACAGAGCAATAGTGACAAAAACAGCATGGTACTGGTACCAAAACAGGCGGTGGACCAATGGTATAGAATAGAGGACACAGAGACCAAGCCACAAAATTACAATTATCTTATATTTGATAAAGGGGCTAAAAGCATGCAATGGAGGAAGGATAGCATCTTCAACAAATGGTGCTGGGAAAACTGGAAATCTATATGCAACAAAATGAATCTAAATCCCTTTCTCTCGCCATGCACAAAAGTTAACTCAAAATGGATCAAGGAGCTTGATATCAAAACAGAGACTCTGCGTCTGATAGAAGAAAAAGTTGGCTCCAATCTACATATTGTGGGGTCGGGCTCCAAATTCCTTAATAGGACACCCATAGAACAAGAGTTAAAAACAAGAATCAACAAATGGGACTTACTTGAACTAAAAAGATTTTTTCTCAGCAAGAGAAACAATGAGAGGTAAATAGGGAGCCTACATCCTGGGAACAAATTTTTACTCCACACACTTCAGATAGAGCCCTAATATCCAGAGTATACAATAAAAAAACTAAACAATAAGAAAACAAATAACCCTATCAACAAATGGGCCAAGGACCTGAACAGACACTTCTCAGAGGAGGACATACAATCAATCAACAAGTACATGAAAAAATGCTCACCATCTCTAGCAGTCAGAGAAATGAAAATCAAAACCACCCTAAGATACCATCTCACTCCAGTAAGATTGGCAGCCATTATGAAGTCAAACAACAACAAGTGCTGGCAAGGATGTGAGGAAAAGGGTACACTTGTACATTGCTGGTGGGACTGCAAATTGGTGTGGCCAATATGGAAAGCAGTATGGAGATTTCTGGGAAATCTGGGAATGGAACCACCATTTGACCCAGCTATTGTCCTTCTCGGACTATTCCCTGAAGACCTAATAAGAGCATACTGCAGGGATACTGCCACATCGATGTTCATAGCAGCACAATTCACAATAGCTAGACTGTGGAACCAACCCAGATGCCCTTCAATAGATGAATGGATTAAAAAATGTGGCATTTATACACCATGGAGTATTACGCAGCACTAAAAAATGACAAAATCATGGAATTTGCAGGGAAATGGATGGCACTAGAGCAGATTATGCTTAGTGAAGCTAGCCAATCCCTAAAAAAACAAATACCAAATATCTTCTTTGATATAATGAGAGCAACTATGAACAGAGCAGGGAGGAAGAGCAGACAGAAAAGATTAACATTAAACAGAGACATGATATGGGAGGGAAAGGGAGAGAAAAGGGAAATTGCATGGAAATGAAGGGAGACCCTCATTGCTATACAAAATTACATATAAGAGGTTGTGAGGGGAATGGGAAAATAAACAAGGAGAGAAAAGAATTACAGTAGATGGGGTAGAGAGAGAAGATGTGAGGGAAGGGGAGGGGGGATAGTAGGGGATACAAAAGGTAGCAGAATACAACAGTTACTAATAGGGCATTATGTAAAATTGTGGATGTGTAACCGACATGATTCTGCAATCTGCATTTGGGGTAAAAATTGGGAGTTCATAACCCACTTCAATCTAATGTATGAAATATGATATGTCAAGAGCTTTGTAATGTTGTGAACAACCAATTAAAAAAAGAAAAAATAAATAAATAAAACAAAACACAAAAAGAAAAAAAGAAAAAAAAAACAAAGTGCACCAAATCATATTCCCATCCACATATTAGGCAAGTGTTCTACTATGGAGCTACTCCCCCAAGGTACATGGCACAAGTACATAATTACACACTCAAATCTCATTATTTGTAAGTTTGTTGACTTTATTAGTTTGCTAAGGCTGTTCTAACAAAGCACCACAGTCTTGATGGCTTAAACAGTAGAAATTTAATTTCTCATAAGTATAGAAGCTAAGAGTCCAAAATCAAGGCAGGATCAGTTTTTCCCAAGTCCTTTCTCCTTGACTTATAGGTGACTCTTCTTCTTGTCTTCACATGATCTTCCTCTGTGTATGTTTGTTCTAATCACTTTTTCTTATAAGGATACTGGATAAAGATATTGGATTAGGCTCACCATAAATACCTAATTTTACTTAATTACTTCTTTAAAACCCTTCTCTCAAACTATAGTCACATTGGAGGAGGGAGTTAGGACTTCAACATATACAATTGGGGAACATAATTCAAGTCATAACATTGACCATTTTTATTACCTCTTCTGTGATATGTCAGTTATGTCCTTTGACCATTTTCCTATTAATTGGCTCATGTTTCCTAATTATTAGAAACATTATTTGTATATTACTGAAATTATGCTTTCTCAGTATGTTTTCTTTGCTGTTTGATATACTGACTTACAAAATTGCATCTTTCAAGTTTGGATTTATTAGCAATTATAAACATAAAGGCAAAAGATATTTTATTTTACTTTTCTTATATCCTTAAAATGACAGATAGGAGTGCCCCAGTTTATATTGGAGTTTTTAGTTACTTATTGCTATAACTTAGTTTTAATGTAGTACTGGTATCACTGAAGCATCCTTATATTAAATATCTTAAGATAGGCTGGGGATGTAGCTCCTTGGTAGAACACTTGCCTAATATGCACAAGATCCCCAGCTCTGCAAATAAATAAATAAATATTAGTCAACACTCATACCTAAAAAAAAAAAAAAAAAAAAAAAAAAAAGAATTGTGAGAAGTGTGACTAAGGAACTTCCCAATAATAAATAGTTCTTGGACCTGTATTTCAGAAAAACCTACAGTGTACATACTAATTCATAGAAAATTCAAGTTGAGTGCTGAATATGTATGGATATGGAGCACTTTTTTGGTACTGGGTATTGAACTCAGGGGCATCCAACCACTTAACCACATCCCCAGCCTTGTTTTGTATTTTATTTATAAAAAGAGAGTTTCACTGAGTTTTTTAGTGACTCACTTTTGCAATGGTTGGTTTTGAACTTGGTATAGCCTCCCTGAGCTGCTGGGATTACAGGCACACACTATAGTGCCTGGCCATGTGGAACACGTTTTAGTGTGTTTAAGGGCCTGGGCTCAATCTCCAGCCCTGTAAAGAGAGAGGGAAATCAATTTAAGTTACATACTTTGAAAACATGGGCTAGGATTGTGGCTCAGCAGTAGAGTGCTTGCCTAGCATGTGTGAGGCCCTGGATTCGATCCTTAGCACCATATGAAAATAAATAAAGATATTGTGTCTAACTATAACTAAAAAAAATAAAAAATAAAATATTTTAAAACTCAATATCTATATGAAACATATTTCAGACTGCATAATATTTTAGTGCAATGATCATTAAAATTTCTCATTTTGCTAGGGACAGTGGCACATGCCTGTAATTTCAGTGATTTGGGAGGCTAAAATAGGAGAATGTTTACAAGTACAAGGGTACTTTTAGCAATTTAGGCCCTAAGCAATTTAGTGAGACCATGTCTCAAAATTTAAAAAAGAAAAAGGGATGGAGATATAGCTCTTTGATAAAGGATCCTTGGGGTAAATTATCATTACAAAAAAAATTCAACTGGGTGAAATTTAACACATACACAATCCTACAATCCCATTTATTTTGGAGGCTGGGGAGAGAATGGAAAATTCAGGGCAGCACAGGCATCATATAGAGATCCTGTCTCAAAATAAAAAAATAAGTGTGGGGATGCAGCTTAGTGGTAGAGTTCCCCTGGGTTTGATCCCTAATATAAATAAAATTCACATGAGTCATTATTATATGCCACATTAAATTAAAATAGCTCAAAATGTAAGTCAAGCACAAAAAAATTATGAACACAATATCACAGAAAAAAATTCTCAGATACTTAATCTCTTAGATGATATTGTACCTCTTTGAACTTCAATGATAGTGCATTTTCAATTATTAAAAAAGAGATCAGTGCTATGAGGATACTAATATGCACTGAGCACTTAATTTGATATTTACCTTTAATTAATTCTATCAAGATCAATGATGCTTTCTAAATTCAGGTTAGTACATTAAAAAAGATTTGGGATTGATGGTAAACTGGAATGTTTATTTCACAACAATACAACCGCTTACCCTTTAAATCTTTATTCAACAAGATATCATTATCAGGGCTGGGGTTATAGCTCAGTGATAGAGCACTTGCCCCTCACATGAGAAGCACTGGGTTTGACCCTCAGCACCACATAAAAATAAATAAAATAAATAAAGATATTGTGTCCATCTTTAAAAAAATTATAAACAAAGATACCATTGTCTTCTGAAGCTGTACATTTCTACTCTTACCGCATGTTGAATACCACTGAAAATCAAAACATTTATTTTTAATGAATTATCTGTAATGTTGGTTTATGTTGCTGATCACTTTGTATACAATCACAACTAAATCCTAGAAATTTTTATCTTCCAGCAAATAGTATTCCTAAACACTGAAATAAAGAATTGTTCTTATGTTTGATAGAAAACTATTCAAAATCAATTTATGCTGATTCATCAGAGAAGTGTAGATATATTTTAAAGGTAATGTGGATAAAGCTTTCTGCTTTAATGAACAACTAATATCTGACTCAGCTATGAGACTGAATATTAAGTATTGATAAAATCCATTAATGAATTCATATTTGTAAAGAGCTTTAGCTCTCATTAAATATACCAGGTATTCAAAACCATTAACATCAAGTTGACTTTGTAAGATGGTGGTATAAACTGGGATAAAAAGTCCTATTGTAGGGTGTTCCCCCAAACCCTCTGCCAATTCCTGTCAGTGAGGATAGCAAATAGAATCTCACCCACTCACCCTGCGCCCAGGCTGGTGGGTAGTCACTAGCTCAGTGACTACTGGCTCACAGCATTACATTTTTGGACTTTCTATTTTTCATAATAATAATCTAGAACTAATGTTAGGATTAAATATCCTTATCATACAATAATGATGATTTTTCCTCTGCAGTACTGGGGATTCCAGGGCCTCTCACATACTAGGCAAGTGCTCTGCCACCAACCTATATCTCCAGCCTCCTTTAAATCTTATTGTGAGACAGTGTTTTTCTACATTGCACAGTTTAGACTCAAATTTGTAATACTCCTGCCTCAACATCCTGAGTCACTGAAATTACAGGTATGTTCTAACATGGCTGGCATGATGAGCTAAATTTACTATGAAAGTTCAATAAAAGACTGGCAGGTTTTGTACCTTTCTATACTTTACTAAGCACAGAGAAGTGAATGTGATCTATAGTCATCATAAAACTATTAGCAACATAGCCACAGTGCAGATGTAGGGGGCACCTGTGAAGTCATGTCAGTTAAGCTTTGTTTTAACACTTCTATGCTGTTGTTCAATTTGTCTTTAGTATAATAGCTTCCTTTAGGTTAGACACAAAGACCTGAGAGTCAGTCAAACATTTCAAAATCTTGAATACATTCCAAGTATAAAATGGAAAACAATTATTTGGGGTAGGTCAGTTTAAAATACAAGCCACACCACTATCCAAATGTAAATTTTAGTTAGGTGAGTGTTTCCTTCCAATAATGTCAGGTAGTGAATTACTTCACAATACATCTTTACCCCTTAATCCTGCCTCTCCTTTTTGTCAAAATTCTGCTGCTTGCAAATAATGATGAGAAGGGTATGATTACTTTTATAATTTGTAAATTTGAACCTATTTTCAGAGTTACTAAATTTGTATTCCTTTTTTTTTCAGTGTTATCTGCACTAGAGTAGATTATTTCAAGAAGTCAGTATATATCTCCCTATGATAATGTGTTAGAACACAAACTCAGTTACATTTAACATGTGAGACAGCATTCAAACTGAGAGCATTTAGTTTTAAAAGCAAGCTCATACACTGTTTTTTTTAATGTGATGGTGTATTAACAAGATCATAGTTTTTTGAATGATAACTCAATGATTAGGCTTTCATGGTGACATAATGAAATGTGATTTCCACTTCCAACTGCATTCATCCCAATAGGCCAAAACAAAGTGAAACCTAGAATTTGAAAGAGTTCCTGCAAGAAAACTCTTGAACCTAGGAGAACCAAATTAGTAGGTTAAGTGAAACTGGTGTCATAATCATTCCTGCCAATTATCAACAACATCCAGAGAAAATATATTGGCCGAGTTTTCTGTAAAATTGCAGTGTTCTGCAAGCATTTCAAATGCTTTCTAATGAAGGTGTTTTGCCTTGGCTGAGAAATGCCCTTTCTTAGGGGTTTTACAATGAGAACAAAACAGACAGTGCCAACTGAAAACTAATTCACTGGGTGAAGTTTCAAGCAGCTAGAACTAACCCATCCCTTTAGGACAAAATAAAGTAAAACCTAAAAATTTAAAGTGTTCCTGCATGTGAATGATTCAACATAGGAGAAGCAAATTTGGGGGGCATATTTCGAGTGCTGTAAGTATTATTCCTGCCTATATCAAAAAAAATAAAATATTTGCAGAATTTTGTGTATACTTGGAGTTTTCTGCAACCTTCTCAAAAGTTTCAAATGAAGGTGTTCCTGCCTTGGCTGAGAATTGCCTCTGCTTAGGGCTTTAAACAGGGAACAAAACACACAGTGCCCACTGAGAACTAATTCAGTGAGTATAGTCTCAAGCAACTAGAACACATCCATCCCTAGAGACAAAACAATGCGAGAAACCTAAAAATTTAAAGTTTTCCTGCAATTGATTGCATCAACCTAGGAGAACGAAATTTGGGGACAGATTGGCAGTGCTGTAAGTATCATTCCTGTCAGGTATCAACAAAATCTGGTTAAAAAAATATATTTTCAGTTTCCTATAAACATGGAGTTTTCTGCAACCTTCTCAAAAGCTTTCAAATGAAACTGTTTTCACCTTGGGTGAGATATGCCCCTGCTTAGGGCTACTTCTACAGGGATCAAAACAGAGAGTCCCCACTGAGAACTAATTGAGTGGGTGATGTTTCAAGTTTCTAGTGCAAACTGAATGTGAGTTCCACTTCCAACTGCATTCATCTCTATAGGGTAAAATTACCTGAAACCTAAAAATTAAAAATGGTCCTGCAAGTGAACACATCAACCTGGGAAAACCACATTTTTAGGGCTAAGGAGGACTCATATACCAATTATTTCTGCACAGTATCAACAAAATCTGCTGTAAAAAAAATTTGCAGAGTTTTTAGTCAACTTGGATTTTTGTGCAATCTTCTAAAATGCTTTTAAATAACAATGTCACTGCCTTGGCTGAGAAATGCCTCTGCTTAGGGATACTTCAACAGAGAACAAAACAGTGAGTTCCCACTGAGAACTAATTCAGTGGGTAAAGTTTCAGGAGCTAGCACAAACCATGTTTGATTTCCACTTCCAACTCCATTGATCCCAATAGGCCAAAAGAAAATGAAACCTAGAAATTAAAAGAGTTCCTGCAAGCAAATGCTTGAACCTAGGAGAACCAAATTAGTAATTTTAAATGGTACTGGTGTTATAATCATTCCTACCAATTATTAACAAAATGCAGAGAAAATATATTTGCTGAGTTTTCTGTAAAATGGCAGTTTTTTTCTTCAAGCTTCTCAAAGGCTTTCCAATGAAGCTGTTTTGGCCTTGGCTGAGAAATGCCCCTTCTTAGGGATTTTACAACGAGAACTAAACAGAGAGTGCCCACTGAGAACTAATTCAGTGGGTGAAGTGTCAACCTGCTAGAACTAACCTATACCTTTAGGACAAAATGAAGTGACACCTAAAATTAAAAAGTGTTCCTGCATGTGTACGATTCAACCTAGGAAAACCAAATTTGGGAGACAAAGTGGGACTGGTGTAAGGATCATTCCTGCCAAGTATCAACAAAAAACATTGAAAAAATATTGGCAGACTTTTCAGTAACCTCAGAGTTTTGGGCAAGTTTCTCAAATGCTTTCCAATGAAAGTGTTCCTGCCTTGGCTGAGAATGGCCTCTGCTTAGGGCTGCTTCAACAGGGAACAAAATAGATAGTGCCCACTGAGAACTAATTCAGTGGGTATACTCTCAAGCAACTAGATCAAACCCATCCCTATAGAACAAAACAATGTAAAACCTAAAAATTTAAAGTTTTCCTGCAACTGATTGCATTAACCTAGGTGAACCAAATTTGAGGGCAGATTGGGAGTTCATGAAGCATCATTCCTGTCAGGTATCAATGAAATCTGGTTAAAAACATTTGCAGAGTTTCCTATAAACTTGGAGCTTTCTGCAACCTTCACAAAAGCTTTCAAATGAAAGTGGTTTTTTTTTCCTTTCTGAGAAATGCCCCTTCAACAGGGAACAAAACAGAGAGTGCCCACTGAGAACTAATTGAGTGGATAATGTTTCAAGCAGCTAGCACAAACTGTGTGTGGTTTCCACTTTCAACTGCATTCATCTCTATAGGGTAAAACAAACTGAAACCTAAAATTTAAAAGTGTTCCTGCAAGAAAATGCATCAACCTGAGAGAGCCAAATTTTTAGGACTAAATATGACTAATTTATTGATCATTCCTGCTAAGTATCAACAAAATCCACTGAAAAAATATTTGCAGAGTTTTCAGTAAACCCGGATTTTTGTTCAAGCTTCTAAAAGGCTTTCAAATAAAGGTGTTCCTGCCTTGACTGAAAAGTGCCTCTGCTTAGGGCTACATCATCAGGGAACAAAACAGTAAGTGCCCACTGAGAACTAATTCAGTGGGTGAAGTTTCAGGCAGCTAGCACAAACCGTTTTTGATATCCAATTCCTACTGCATTCATCCCAATAGGCCAAAACAAAGTGAAAACTAGAATTTAAAAGAATTCCTGCAAGCAAATGCTTGAACCTAGGAGAATCAAATTAGTAGTGTTAAGTGGGACTGGTGTCATAATCATTCCTGCCAATTATCAACTACATCCAGAGAAAATATGTTGGCCAAGTTTTTTTCTAAAATTGCAGTTTTCTGCAAGCTTCTCAAATGCTTTCCAATGTTTTGGCCTTGGCTGAGAAATGCCCCTTCTTAGGGATCTTACAATGAGAACCAAATGGAGAGTTCCCAATGAGAACTAATTCACTGGGTAAAGTTTCAAGCAGCTAGAACTAACCCATCCCTTTAGAGCAAAATGAAGTGATACCTAAAAATTTAAAGTGTTCTTGCATGCGAACACTTCAACCTAGGAAAACAAAATTTGAGGAGAAAAGTGGAACTGGTGTAAGGATCATTCCTGCCAAGTATCAACAAACCTATGGAAAAAAAATATTGGCAGAGTTTTCAGTAACCTCAGAGTTTGGGGCAAGTTTCTCAAACACATTCCAATGAAGGTGTTTCTGCCTTGGCTTAGAACTGCTTCTGCTTAGGGATACTTCAACAGGGAACAAAACAGACAGTGCCCACTGAGAATTAATTCAGAGGATGAAGTCTTAAGCAACTAGGACAAACTCATTCCTATAGGACAAAACAAGGTGAAACCTAAACATTTCAAGTTTTCCTGCAAACAATCGCTTCATCTTAGGAAAACCAAATTTTGCTCTCAAATTGGGACTGGTTTAAGTATTCCTCACACAAAGTATCAATAAAATCTGGTGAAAAAAATATTTGTAGAGTTTTCTGTAAACTTGGAGTTTTCTGCAGGCTTCTCAAATACTTTCAAATGATGATGTTTTTGCTTTGGCTGAGAAATGCCCCTGTTTATGACTACTTCAACAGGGAACAAAACAGAAAGTGCCCACTGAGAACTAATTCAGTGGGTAAAGTGTCAAGCAGCTAGCACAAACCATTTTTGATATCCAGTTCCTACTGCATTCATCCCAATAGGCCAAAACAAAGTGAAACCTAAAAATTAAAAGTGTCCCTGCAAGCAAACGCTTCAGTCTTGGAGAATCAAAATTGTAGGGCTAAGTAGGACTGGTGTATAGATCATTCCTGCCCAGTATTAACAAAATCTGGTGAAAAATATTTGCAGAATTTTCAGTAAACTCTGAGTTTTGGGCAAGCTTCTTAAACACTAAGGCTGTTCTTGCCTTGGCTGAGAAATGCTTTGCTTAGTTCTACTTCAACAGGAAATTAAACAGAGAGTGCCCAGTGAGAACTAATAAATTGGATGAAGTTTCAAGCAGCTAACACAAACCATGTTTTATTTCCATTTCCAACTGCATTCATCCCTATAGGCAAAAGAAATTGAAATTGAAAAATACAAGTGTTTCTGTATTTGAACACTGGAACCTAGGATAACCAAATGTGGGGGCCAAAGTGGGACTGGTGGAAAGATCAGTCCTGCCCAGAAACAACAAAATCCATTACAAAAATTTATGCAGAGATTCCAGTAAATTTGCACTTTTCTGGCAACTGTTCAAATGCTCCCAATAATGTGTTCCTGTCTTTGCTGAGAAATGCCTCTGCTTAGGGCTACTTCAATAGGGAATAAAACATACAGTGCACACTGAGGACTTATTGAGTGTGTGAAGTTTCAAGAAGCTGTCTTAAACTGTGTTTTTTTTTTCTTTTCTTTATTTTTTTTATTATTGTTGGTCGTTCAAAACGTTACATAGTTCTTAATACATCATATTTCACAGTTTGATTCAAGTGGGTTATGAACTCCCAATTTTACCCCGTATACAGATTGCTGTATCACATCAGTTACCCTTTCATTTATTGACATATTGCCTTTCTAGTGTCTGATGTATTCTGCTGTCTGTCCTATTCTCTACTATCCCCCCTCCCCTCCCCTCCCCTCCCCTTTTCTCTCTCTACCACTTCTACTGTAAATCATTTCTTCCATTTGTATTGTCTTCTCTTACCCCTCCTTTCCTCTTATATGTCATTTTGTATAACCCTGAGGATCACCTTCCATTTCCATTCGATTTCCCTTCCCACTTCCTTTCCCTCCCTCCTCTCAACCCTGTTAATGTAAATCTTCTTCTCAAGCTCTTCGTCCCTACCCTGTCCTTGTTTCCTCCCCTTATATCAAAGGAGTCATTTGGTATTTGTTTTTTAAAGATTGACTAGCTTCACTTAGCATAATCTGCTCTAATGCCATCCATTTCCCTCCAAATTCTATGATTTTGTCATTTTTTAGTGCAGAGTAATACTCCATTGTGTATAAATGCCACGTTTTTTTTATCCATTTGGAGCCTGATCCCACAGTATGTAGATCATAACCAACTTTTTCTTCTATCAGATGCCGTGTCTCTGATTTAATATCAAGCTCCTTGATCCACTTTGAGTTCACTTTTGTGCATGGCGAGAGATACGGATTCAGATTCATTTTGATGCAAATGGATTTCCAGTTTTCCCAGCACCATTTGTTGAAGATGCTATCCTTCCTCCATTGCATGCTTTTAGCCCCTTTATCAAATATAAGATAGTTGTAGTTTTGTGGATTGGTTACTGTGTCCTCTATTCTGTACCATTGGTCCACCCGCCTGTTTTGGTACCAGTACCATGCTGTTTTTGTTACTATTGCTCTGTAGTATAGTTTGAAGTCTGGTATCGCTATACCATCTGATTCACACTTCCTGCTTAGTATTGTTTTTGCTATTCTGGGTCTTTTATTATTCCATATGAATTTCATGATTCTTTTATCTATTTCTACAAGAAATGCTGTTGGGATTTTGATTGGCATTGCATTGAACTTATAGAGAACTTTTGGTAATATCGCCATTTTGATGATGTTAGTTCTGCCTATCCATGAGCAGGGTATATTTTTCCATCTTCTAAGGTCTTCTTCTATATCTTTCTTTAGTGTTCTGTAATTTTAATTGTATAAATCTTTCACCTCTTTTGTTAGGTTGATTCACAAGTATTCTATTTTGGGGGGGGATATTGTGAATGGAGTAGTTGTCCTCATTTCCGTTTCAGAGGGTTTGTTGCTGATATAAAGGAATGCCTTTGATTTATGCGTGTTGATCTTATATCCTGCCACTTTGCTGAATTCATTTATTAGCTCTAATAGCTTCTTTGTAGACCCTTTGGGTCTGCTAGGTATAGAATCATATCATCTGCAAATAGTGATAATTTAAGTTCTTCTTTTCCTATTTTTATGCCTTTAATTTCTTTCGTCTGTCTAATTGCTCTGGCCAGTGTTTCCAGGACTATGTTGAACAGAAGTGGTGAGAGAGGGCATCCCTGTCTTGTACCAGATCTTAGAGGGAATGCCTTCAATTTTTCTCCATTCAGAATGATGCTGGCCTGTGGCTTATCATAGATTGCTTTTACAATGTTGAGGTATGATCCTGTTATCCCTAATTTTTCTAGAGTTTTGAACATAAAGGGATGCTGTACTTTGTCGAATGCTTTTTCTGCATCTATCAAGATGATCATATGGTTCTTATTTTTAAGTCTATTGATGTGGTGAATAACATTTATTGATTTCCGTATATTGAACCGGCCTTGCATCCCAGGGATGAATCCTACTTGATCATGGTGTATAATTTTTTTGATATGTATTTGAATCCGATTCGCCAGAATTTTATTGAGGATTTTTGCGTCAAGGTTCATTAGAGATATTGGTCTGTAGTTTTCTTTCTTTGAAGTGTCTTTGTCTGGTTTCGGAATCAGGGTGATGTTGGCCTCGTAGAATGAATTTGGAAGTTCTCCCTCTTTTTCTATTTCCTGAAATAGCTTGAAAAGTGTTGGTGTTAGTTCCTCTTTAAAGGTTTTGTAAAACTCTGCTGTATACCCATCTGGTCCTGGGCTTTTCTTAGTTGGTAGTCTTTTGATGGTTTCTTCTATTTCCTCTATTGTTATTGGTCTGTTTAGGTTGTCTATATCCTCCTGACTCAATCTGGGCAGATCATAAGACTTAAGGAATTTATCTATGCCTTCACTATCTTCTATTTTATTGGAGTATAAGGATTCAAAATAATTTCTGATTATCTTCTGTATTTCTGAAGTGTCTGTTGTGATATTGCCTTTTTCATCTCGTATGCTAGTAATTTGGGTTCTTTCTCTTCTTCTCTTCGTTAGCATGGCTAAGGGTCTGTCAATTTTATTTATTTTTTCAAAGAACCAACTTTTCGTTTTGTCAATTTTTTCAATTGTTTCTTTTGTTTCAATTTCATTAATTTCAGCTCTGATTTTAATTATTTTTGCCTTCTACTTCTTTTGCTGTAGTTTTGCTCTTCTTTTTCTAGGAATTTGAGATGAAGTATGAGATCATTTATTTGTTGGTTTTTTCGTTTTTTGAGGAATGAACTCCAAGCAATGAATTTTCCTCTTAGAACTGCTTTCAATGTGTCCCATAGATTCTGATATGTTGTGTCTGTGTTTTCATTTAACTCCAGGAAGTTTTTAATTTCCTCCTTGATGTCTTCTAAAACCCATTGATCATTCAGCAACCTATTGTTCATTCTCCAAGTGATGCTTGATTTTTCCTTCCTTCTTTTATCATTGATTTTCAGTTTCATTCCATTATGATCAGATAAGATGCATGGTATTATCTCTACCCCTTTATATTGTCTAAGAGTTGCCCTGTGACATAATATATGGTCTATTTTTGAGAAGGTTCCATGTGCTGCTGAGAAAAAAGTGTAACTACTTGATGTTGGGTGGTATAGTCTATATATGTCAATTAAGTCTAGGTTGTTAATTGTGTTATTGAGTTCTATAGTTTCCTTATTTAACTTTTGTTTGGTAGATCTGTCCAGTGGTGACAGAGGTGTGTTGAAGTCTCCCATGATTATTGTATGGTGGTCTATCAGACTCTTGAACTTGAGAAGAGTTTTCTTGATGAACACAGCTGCACCATTATTTGGGGCATATATATTTATGATTGTTATGTCTTGTTGGTGTATGGTTCCCTTGAGCAGTATGAAGTGTCCTTCTTTATCCCTTTTGATTAACTTTGGCTTGAAATCTATTTTATTAGATATGAGTATGGCCACTCCTGCTTGTTTCCGCAGTCCATATGAGTGGTATGATTTTTCCCAACGTTTCACCTTCAGTCTATGAATATCTTTTCCTATCAGATGCGTCTCCTGTAGGCAGCATATTGTTGGGTCTTGTTTTGTGATCCATTCTACTAGCCTGTGTCTCTTGATTGGTGAGTTTAAGCCATTAACATTTAGGGTTATTATTGAGATATGGTTTGTTCTTCTAGCCATATTTGTTTATTGATGTTACTAAACCTGATTTGTTATCCTCTTTGACTACTTTCCCCCCCTTTACTGTCCTACCTCCCATTGTTGGTTTTCAATGTTATTTTCCATTTCCTCTTCCTGTAATGTTTTGCCAAGGATTTTTTGAAGAGGTGTTTTTCTAGCTGCAAATTCTTTTAACTTTTGTTTATCGTGGAAGGTTTTAATTTCATCTTCTATCCTGAAGCTTAATTTCGCAGGATACACAATTCTTGGTTGGAACCCATTTTCTTTCAGTGTTTGAAATATGTTATTCCAGGATGTTCTAGCTTTCAGAGTCTGTGTTGAGAGATCAGCTGTTATCCTGATTGGTTTACCCCTAAATGTAATCTGCTTTCTTTCTCTTGCAGCTTTTAAAATTCTGTCCTTATTCTGTATGTTGGACATCTTCATTATAATGTGTCTAGGTGTGGATCTCTTATGATTTTGCACATTCGGTGTCCTGTAGGCTTCTAGGATTTGGGATTCTGTCTCATTCTTCAAGTCTGGGAAGTTTTCTCGTATTATTTCACTGAATAGACTGTTTATTCCTTTGGTATGGAGCTCTGTGCCTTCCTGTATCCCAGTGACTCTTAAATTTGGTCTTTTGATGTTGTCCCATAAATCTTGGATGTTCTGCTCATGGTTTCTTAGCAGACTTGCTGAGCTGTCTATGTTCTTTTCCAGTTGAAATACTTTGTCTTCATTGTCTGATGTTCTCTCTTGTAAGTGATCTACTCTGCTGGTAGTATTCTCAATTGAGTTTTTAAGTTGGTTTATTGTTTCCTGCATTTCTAGGATTTCTATTTGTTTGTTTTTTATTACCTCTATCTCCCTGTGAAATTGATCTTTTACTTCCTGGATTTGTTTGTCAATGTGATCTTTCATTGTCTGATTTTGCTGTCTCATGTCTTCCTTGAGACTCCAGATCATCTGAAGCATGTATATCCTGACCTCTCTATCTGACATTCCATCTGTTGCACCTATTACCCCTTCTAAAGTTGAGTTGACCTGCATTGCCTGTGGTCCTTTCTTTCCTTGTCTTTTCATACTGCTGGCGTTTCTTTCTGCTTGGTGAAACTGTTGTGTTTTTGAAATTTTCCCTCTATTTATTTATATTGCTCTTGTATAGTTGAAAAATCACCCTTGCTGGGCAGGTAGTGGCTGTGATCCTCCTCCAATTGGTGTGATGCGTCTACCACGCTGGCAGGCCCTAGGTCTGCTCTGCTGGTCGGTCAAAGGTCCGCCTACCCAGCAGGCGCGAGGGGCACCTCTGTCACTCCACAGGTTGCTGGGCCTAACCTCCCGATGGGTCGCAGGTTCACCTAGCTTGCAGGCACTGGGGGAGGGGACAGGCCTGCCCCTCAGCAGGCTGCCGGCCCTGTCCTACTGGTGGGTCCTGTCCGCGTTCCCTGCAGGCGCCTGTAGCTGTTCTGTGATTCCGCTGGTTGCTGGACCTGACCGGCCCGTGGGTTGCAGGTTCGCCTAGCTTGTAGGCACTGGGGGAGGGGCCGGTTCCACCCCTCAGCAGGCCGCTCAGCCCGATCTGCCAGTGGTCACAGTCCCGCCTACCTTGCAGACACTGGGGGAGGGGAAGGGCCTGCCCCTCAGCAGGCCACCGGCCCTGTCCTGCTGGTGGGTCCTGTCCGCGTTCCCTGCAGGCGTCTGTAGCTGTTCTGTCACTCCGCAGGTTGCTGGGCCTAACCTCCGGATGGGTCGCAGGTTCACCTAGCTTGCAGGCACTGGGGGAGGGGCTGGTTCCGCCACTCAGCAGGCCGCTCGGCCGGATCTGCCAGTGGTCATAGTCCCGCCTACCTTGCAGACACTGGGGGAGGGGACGGGCCTGCCCCTCAGCAGGCCGCCGGTTAAACTGTGTTTGATTTCCAGTTCCAACTGCATTCATCTCTATAGGGCAAAACGAAGTGAAACCTGAAACTTAAGAGTGTTCCTACAAACGAATGCTTGAACCTAGGAGAACCAAATTTGGGGGGCAAAGTGGTACTGGTGATTTGATCAGTTCTGTTCAGTATTAATGAAATCCAGTGTAAAAATTTTTGCAGTGTTTCCAGTAAACTCTGACTTTGTGCAAGCTGCTCAAATGCTTTGAATTGAAGGTGTTCTGGTCTTGGCTAAGTAATTCCTCTGCTTAGAGCACACTTCCTTTTAAAGTATAGGGAACAAAACCAAGCACAGGCATTTGAAAACTTTTGAGCACCTTGCAGAAAATTTAAGTTTACTGAAATCTCTGCACAAATTTTTGCACCAGATTTTGATACTTGGCAGATCTGATCCTTTCACCATTCCCAATTTGACCCTCAATTCGGCTCTTCTATGTTTAAGTGTTCATTTGCAGGAACACTTGGGCTTTTCTGCAAGCTGCTTTTTGGAAGAAAAAACTCACTAATGTGCAGTACAAAACAATCTTGGCCATTAGTCCCTTCCACCTTTGCATGGGGCTTTTAGGGTCTCCTAAGTACACAGACAAGCACATCCAGGAGCCTTATAATCCCTAATCTAGGAGACCAACATGTGTCACTTGCATATTAGAGGCAGGTTGTATGGTGTCCTAAACATCATCCATTTGGGTGAAAGTTCCTGGTTTCAATCTTTCTCTAGTCATTATTTTATTTTGGAGACAAATATAAATACACCCATGGAATGTAATAAGTCTAGATTGAAGGCTCTATCCGGATTTTTTTTTCTAAATCTGGGTAAGAATATGAAGACTGTCTAGAACCATCCTGTAAGGCCTGAGAACTTCAGGGTGACTCCATGAGCCACTCCATGTTTGCTCCTACAGTGTGATCTTCTGATGTACTGTCTGGATATCTTTCCCCAATTTTTCCTACAGGATTTGTGAAGGCCCTAGGCCTATTGGTGTATGAATGGGTTGTACAAGTCTTGCTTCAGCTTCCATCCAGCATGGGCCCCTTCAGGTTCTTCTTCCAGGCTCTACCAGAATATCCCAGGGGTTTGGGGTCTGATGGATTTGGGGTATGGGCACTGGTATGTGGGTGATATGTCTGCAAGCTAGGTTTAGACTATAGAATGTCTTTACCAATTGATGTGTTGTATTTTTACACAGGAAGTTGGTGTGTTTACCTTCCCTGCTTGTTAGAAAATAGATTACGCATCTGAATGTGTTCAGGATCCTGATCTACTGACTACCCAGCACCTGATGTTGCTGCCACTTTCACTAGCCTTCTAGGACTGTGCATTGCCCTTGTGCAGCTGAGCATCAAAATGTGATGCACTGTACTTCCTCATCTCCCTGCCCTGCTCCCCTGCTTCCATTCCACAGATCTCCTCTTAATCCTTTTACATTAAAAATAAAATAGTGTCTTGTGGATACACCCAATGTTGGATTGAATCTTTTTATTGTACAAATTCATGAGTTACAGTATGGTAATTTAATACATGTAACTGTTGTATAATTATCAAATGCATTTTCTCAGCATTTCCATTTCTCATAACATTGTAAAATATTTCTTAATAGGCCATAATTGAATAACATATACATGTGATGATTGAATCACAGTAATTAACATTTTCTTCCCTTAATAAAATATAAATTCTTAAATAATATTGTGTCAAAAAAGAAATTGCATGGGAAAATAGTACATATCTAGAGATCAATAATAATACTACATATCAAAACATATGTTATGCAGGAAAAACTGCTGAGATGGAAGATTAGAGATGAAAGTTAATCTCAAAGTTTAGAAAAATTACACCTCAAAATCTATAAAAATATCTGCGTACATGTTAACCTAGCAGGAAAAGGTAATAATAAAGATTAGAGCATAAATAAATGAAACAAAGTATATATATATATATATATATATATATATATATATATATATAAAATCAATTGGGCAAAGAGTTTTCTTTAAAAGAACAACACAATTCACAAATTCATAGATGATTTACTTGGAGAAAAGTGAAATCTCTTGACTAAAATCACAAATCAAAAAATGTACAACATATGTCACAAATCAAAACAGTTACAACAAATAGCTCCAATATTCTTTGAAAGCATTACTTAATAATACAAAAACAAATCATATCTGTTAATATCCAAGAACTCCACAAGCAAAGGGAGATGGCAAAATAGCAGTAAGAAGTGTGTTAGTCAGTTTTGCATCACTTTAACAAAATATCTGAGTAAAGCCACTTCAAAGGAGAAGAGGTTTCTTTTGGCTCGGTTTCAGATCTTTCAATCCTTCGTTGCTTGGTCCTGTTGCTCTGGAGCTAAGGTTTTAAAGCAGCATGGTACAGCAGAGCAGGAACCCATAACAGAAAAATGCTGTTCACTACAAAGTTGCCAGGAAGCAAAGAAAGAGAGGCAGGTGTTGTGGGAATCCTAGTATCCTCTTAAAGGGATGCCCCCAATGAACTAACTTTGTCTCACTAGGCCACTTCACTTAAAGGTTCCACTACTTCCCAGTAATGCCACATGCTAGGGACTACCACTTTAACACATGGACTTTGGGGAACATTTCAGTTTGAGCTGAAACAAGTAACAACAATAAGCAGTAGAGTAGAAAGAACAATTAGATTGAATCTGGAACATGTGGAGAAAGACTAAAACACAGACAACAAATATAGACAAATGAGAAGCCAAGCCAGTCAACAGAGCAGTTACCAATTCTCCTGTAATTGCAGGAGATGGACCAGAAATAATTGTCTTTGAAATAATCCCTCTTCACATGGAATATCAGGTCGGCACAAATATGAGGAAGATTTTAAAGCAGGAGAAAATAAAGAGTGAAACAATAATATGCAATATTGCATTTCAATAAATAAGATAACCCTGGAGATGTAGAGAATTTTCTAGAAACCCAATCAACCAAGATCAAATACTTAAGGAACATAAAGTCTTTATATAACAATAATGATATTGGGATTTGAATCATTAACCCAAACCTCTCAATGAACATTTCTAGCCATATAGATTCATGTAGGTCACTATCAAATATATTTTAAAATAATTCCCCCAAACACTTACAAAACCTGAAAAGAAGTAAATCTTTCTTAATCCAATTAGTGAAGCCATCTTTACACTGATGCAATAACCAAAGCTGTACCAGAAAAAAAAAGAGTTTATATTATATTCCTGATGAAAACTGATGCAAATACCATGAATAAAACATTAATAAAAGAAGTTTAAGAACACATTTACAAAATTATATACCACTTTGTAGGGCTTTTTTCTAGAATTCTAGAACAGTTCAACATAAAAATAAAGAAATCAATAAAAAAAAAGAATGGGAGGGTAAATATGCATTACCAATTGATGCAGATTATCTGACAGAATTCCATATATTGCCAAAACAATGCTAATACCAAATGCAGCCCAAACTACATCCACCACCTTAATCACTAAACATGCCCTTACATTCTCAAACCTACCCTAAGCCCTTATCTCTGTCTTTTTCTTTCACTTGCAGATGGACACAATACCTTTATTTTATTTATTTATTTTATGTGATGGAGTTTGTAAGGTCTTTCCCTTGAACCCCAGATGATCAGAGATGGCAGGTGGCCTTCTGTGTCCTCCCAAATTGCATCAGATTTCCAAAACCTGTAGCTGAGTGAACGTTTGCTAAGCTACCTGGAAGTCACATACTAAGGTTCCAGAGCATGTCCCAAGCTTAGCTGTGTGGACACATCACACTGGGACTGCACCTGCTCACACAGTGGAAGAAGGCCTTCCATAAAATGTTCCCTGCCCACAGGCCAATCAGAGTTATGAGGGTCACCATTCATGTAGTAGTTTATTCAGGCCATCTCAACAAATCAGCCACCAGCAAGAATTTGAAATACTGAATTATTATGGACAGACAAGGTGCCTGCCCCTGTGCTAGGATGCAGGCAATGTCAATATCCTAGGTGGGCAGACAGGGCAGATTTTCCATCAGATGGAGGTCGGAGTGGCAAACAGTGGCAGCAAGTGTCTTCATACATGTATATGATGATATCTATCACATTCCACTGTCCTTGCTCACCCCCTGGCCCTTGCTTTTTCCTCCCACCCCTCTGTTCTATCTAGAGTTCATCTATTCCTCCCATGATCCTCCTCCCTACACCACTATGAATCAACCTCCTTATATCAGAGAAAACATTCAGCATTTGTTTTTTGGGAATTGGCTAACTTCACTTAGCATTATCTTGTCCAACACCATTTATTTATCTGCAAATGCCATGATTTTATTCTCTTTTATTGCTGAGTAAAATTCCATGTGAATATATGCCACATTTTTTATCCATTCATCTACTGAAGGGCATCTAGGTTGGCTCCAAAGTTTAGCTATTGTGAATTGTGCTTATATAAACATTGATGTGGCTGTGTCCCCGCTGTTTTTAAGTCCTCTGGGTATAGAACGAGAAGAGGGATAGCTGAGTCAAGTGGGAGTTCCATTCCAAGTTTTCCAAGTAATCTTCATAGTGCTTTCCATAATGGTTGCAACAAATTGCAGTCCCACCAGCAATGTATGAGTGTACCTTTTTCCCCACATCCTCACCAACATTTATTGTTGTTTGTCTTTATAATAGCTGCCATTCTGACTGGAATGAGATGGTACTTTAGAGTATTTTAATTTGCATTTCTCTAATTGCTAGAGATGATGAACATTTGTTTATAGATTTGTTGATTGATTATATATTCTCTTCTGAGAAGTGTCTCTTCTGGTCATTGGCCCATTTATTGATTGGGTTATTTAGTTTTTTGGGGTTTTTTTGAGTTTTTATGTACCCTAGGATTAGTGCTCTGTCTGATGTGTGAGGGGCAAAAATTTGCTCCCAAGATGTAGGCTCTCTGTTTACTTCCCAGATTGTTTCTTTTTTTATTAGTTGCTCAAGACAATACAATGATCTTGACATATCATACATTTGATTCAAATGCGGTATGAATTCTCATTTTTCTCATGTGTACAGATAGCAGGATCACATTGGTTATACAGCCACGTTTATACATACAGCAATACTAGTGTCTGTTGTATTCTGCTGCCCTTCCTATCTCCCCTCCCCTCCCCTCCCCTCCCATCACCTCTTTCTACCTAATCTACTGTGACACATTTCTCTCTCTTTTTTTCTTCCCCCTCACACCATCATATATGTAATTTTGTAAAATGATGAGGGTTTTCTTCCATCTTCCATACAATTCCCCTTTCCCCTCCCATTCCCTTCCACCTCTCTTCCCTGTTTAGTGGTAATCTTTTTCTCATGCTCTTCCTCCCTACTCTGTTTTGAGTCACCCAACTTATATCAAAGAAAAAATTTGGCATTTGCTTTTTAGGGATTGGCTAACTTCACTTAGCATAATCTGCTCTAATGCCACATTTTTTATCCATTCATCTATTGAAGGGCATTAGGTTGGTTCCACAGTCTAGCTATTGTGAATTGTGCTGCTATGAACATGGATGTAGCTGTGTCCCTGTAGTATACTCTTTTTAGGTCTTTTGGGTATAGTCTGAGAAGGGAATAGCTGGGTCAAATGGTGGTTCCATTCCCAGATTTCCAAGGAATCTCCATACTGCTTTCCAAATTGGCTGCACCAATTTGCAGTTCCACCAGCAATGTACAAGTGTACATTTTTCCCCACATCCTCACCAGCACTTATTGTTTGACTTCATAATGGCTGCCATTCTTACTGGAGTGAGATAGTATCTTACAGTGATTTTAATTTGCATTTCTCTGGTTGCTAGAGATGGTGAGCATTTTTTCGTGTAATTGTTGATTGATTGTATATCCTCCTCTGAGAAGTGTCTGTTCAGGTCCTTGGCCCATTTGTTGATTGGGTTATTTGTTTTCTTGTTGTTTAATTTTTGAGTTCTTTGTATATTCTAGAGATTAGAGCTCTATCTGAGTGTGAGGGGTAAAAATTTGTTCCCAGGATGTAGGCTCCCTATTTACCTCACTTATTATTTCTCTTGCTGAGAAAAAAACTTTTTAGTTTGAATACATCCCATTTGTTGATTCTTGATTTTAACTCTTGTGCTATAGGTGTCCTATTAAGGAATTTGGAGCCCAACCCCACAAGATGGAGATTAGGGCCAACTTTTTCTTCTATTAGACACAGAGTGTATGGTTTGATTTGTAGCTCCTTGATCCATTTTGAGTTAATTTTTGTGCACAGTGAGAGAAAGGGAATCAATTTCATTTTGTTGCATATGGATTTCCAGTTCTCCCAGACCATTTGTTGAAGATGCTGTCCTTTCTCCATTGCATGCTTTTAGCACCTTTGTCTAATATAAGGTAGTTGCAATTTTGTGGATTGGTCTCTGTGTCCTCTATTCTGTACCATTTGTCTACCCGCCTTTTTTGGTACCAGTACCATGCTGTTTTTGTTACTATTGCTCTGTAGTATAGTTTAAAATCTGGTATCACTATACCACCTGTTTCACTCTTCCTGCTTAAAATTGCTTTTGCTATTCAGAGTCTTTTATTTTTCCATATGAATTTCATGATTGCTTTCTCTATTTCTGTGAGGAATGCCGTTGGGATTTTGATTGGCATTGCATTAAATCTATAGAATACTTTTGGTAATATAGCCATTTTAATGATATTAATTCTGCCTATCCATGAACAAGGTATATCTTTTCATCTTCTAAGGTCTTCTTCTATTTCTCTCTTTAGGGTTCTGTAGTTTTCATTGTATAAATCTTTCACCTCTTTGTTAGGTTTATTCCCAAGTATTTTTTTTTTTAGGATATTGTGAATGGGGTGTTTGTCTTCATTTCCATTTCAGAGGATTTGTCACTGATATACAGGAATGCCTTTGATTTATGGGTGTTGATTTTATATCCTGCCATTTTGCTGAATTCATTTATTAGCTCTAGAAGTTTCTTGGTAGAACCTTTTGGGTCTGCTACATATAGAATCATGTCTTCTGCAAATAGTGCTAATTTAAGTTCATCTTTTCCTATCTTTATGCCTTTGATTTATTTCATCTGTCTAATTGCTCTGGCCAGTGTTTCAAGAACTATTTGAACAGAAGTGGTGAGAGAGGGCATCCCTGTCTTGTTCCAGATTTTAGAGGGAATGCCTTCAATTTTTCTCCATTCAGAATGATGCTAGCCTGAGGCTTAGCATAAATACCTTTTACAATGTTGAGGTAAGTCCTTGTTATCCCTAGTTTTTTTAGTGTTTTGAACATAAATAGAAACTGTATTTTGTCAAATGCTTTTTCTGCATCTATCGAGATGATCATATGGTTCTTATCTTTAGGTCTATTGATGTGGTGAATTACATTTATTGATTTCCGTATATTGAACCATCCTTGCATCCCAGGGATGAATCCTACTTGATCATGGAGCACCATCTTTTTGATATGTTTTTGTATACAATTTGCCAGAATTTTATTGAGGATTTTTGCATCTATGTTCATTAGAGATATTGGTCTGTAGTTTTCTTTCTTTGAAGTGTCTTTCTCTGGTTTCAGAATCAGGGTGATGCTGGCCTCATAGAATGAATTTGGAAGTACTCCCTCTTTTTCTATTTCCTGAAATAGCTTGAACAGTATTGGTATTAATTCTTCTTTAAAGGTTTTGTAAAACTCTGCTATATACCCATCATTCCTTTGGTTTGGACCTGTATACCTTCCTCTATCCCAATGACTCTTAAGTTTGGTTTTTTTATGATATCTCATATCTCTTGGATGTTTTGCTCATGGTTTCTTACCAGCTTTTCTGAGTTGACTAGACTCTTTTTGAGATGATATATTTTGTCTTCGTTGTCTGATGTTCTGACTTCTACTTGGTCTACTCTACTGGTGATACTCTCATTTGAGTTTTTAATTTGGTTTATAATTTCCTTCATTTCTAGGATTTCTGTTTGATTTTTTTATAACCTCTATCTCCCTGTAGAGTTCTTCTTGGATTTATTTATGAAATTCATTATTGAAGTGGTCTTTCATCGTTTGCATTTACTGTCTAATATCCTCTTTAAGGTTCCATACCATCTGCATCAAGTATGTCTTGAATTCTTTATCTAACTATTTCTCTGATGGATCTAGCATCTCCTGTAAATTTAAGCTGTCCTGCATTGTTTGTGTTCCTTTTCTTCCTTGTTTTTTCATGATACTCGTGTTTCTTTCCAGCTCTGTTTGACTGCTTTGTTACTATTTTCTCCTATAAATTTGTTTTGGTTTTGTATAGCTCTCAGATCTCTCCTTTGTGATGGGAGAGAATGTCTAGAGATGTTGTATTTAATTGTAATTTAAAATAAGTTCATTATTTTCATAAAAGGCATACTGATTCTGATGGCATATAGAGAACTGCGGTTTGATCTTAGGACTTTATGTTTAGGTCAGATGATGTGATGGTATGGGGGTTAGTATATATTAGCTACCTTGGAAGATTGCTCTACTGAAGGGGGATATTAACAGGAGAATATACAGGAGTATTTGGGGGTATCTAAGGACTTAGGAGCACTATAGACAGCCTAGGAACATTCACCTATTTGCATTTAGTAAATTACACTGATAGAATTCATAATGCTTGGGAGGAAAGGTATGGGAAAAGGAAGGAAGAAATCAAGAAAGAGAAAGAAAGAGAAAAAAAGAAGAAGAAGAATGAAAAAGAAAAAATGCACTCTTGGAGTTCTATTTTCTTCTCTTCCAGTATGTGGAGCTGTGCTTTCCAGGCTAAGTCTCTGCCCTCAAGATGCAGGAAACAATCCATGTGAGGCGGCTCTCCCTCCCCAGCCCGGTGACTCTCTAATCCCGGTCACTTAGGGTTGCTCCTAGTCTCTAGCCCCCTTGCTTCTCCTGCCAGCCAGGCCCTACTTACTGGAGCAGTTCTCCACAGTTCTAGCTACACTCTGGGCCTGCAGTTTCCTGGATGCCCTGCTCTCTTGAATGACTGGGTGCTCTCTCTTTTTTTTTTTTTTTTTTTTTTGTTGTTGTTGTTGTTGTTATTCACCCAGACCTCACGGTTGTGGAGCCTGAGAGTTGGAAACCGGCAGCCTACACTATAGGATTCTCTCTGATAGCCACGCCCCCAAAAGAGAAAGGTTTCCGATTTGGCCACTGGTGGGAGGGGGAGTGGGATATCAGGTGCCTTTTCTGCTTCCCTTGGCTCTGATATTCATGCCCACGGAGAGCTGGGGAGAGATTTTTTTGAGTTTTCCCAGCTGTATGGAGAGGGGGGGCTGAGGGTCACACACCTGTTGTCCTCGAATTAGCTGCAATGCATTCTGATCCGTGGAACTGATGATGTCATTTCTCTGATATGGTAGTCACCAGTTTCCTTGCTGGGGTGTCTGGTGAGGAGGGTGGATCTGGGCCATTTATCTCCTAAGTCCCAGCTTCAGATCTTGGTCTGGTGGCCTGTGGAGGCACAGTTGGCAGATCCTCACAGGATCCCAAGTTTTGTTTCTCTGTGCTGCTCGCAGGTCTCCGCAGTGCTGAATTGCCTCCAGGTGTGGCATGTTGTTGACCAACTAGCCAGTACCTCTGCACACAGAGTGGCTCTGATTCACTGGCATCTCAGCCACATTGCAGCCCCTTAGATGTTCAAACTCTTCCCTTAGGTTTCACTGTAACCCAACTTCCATAAATGTTCCTGACAAGACAGCAACCAGCCATTCTGAACTCACTCACTGCAAGCACAGCAGCGCAGGTCATGGGAGTGCTACCTTCCTACCCGCCATGTTCCTCTCTCCCAGATTGTTTCTTTTGCTGAGAAGAAACTTTTTAGTTTGATTCCATCCCATTTATTGATTCTTGGTTTTAATTCTTGCACTATAAGAGTCTTATTAAGGAAGTTGGAGCCTAATCCCACATGATGATTAGGGCCTACTTTTTCTTCTATTAGATGCAGAGTCTCTGGTTTAATTTCTAGGTCCTTGATCCACTTTGAGTTGAGTTTAGTGCATGGTGAGAGATAGGGGTTTAATTTCATTTTGTTGCATATGGATTCCAAGTTTTCCCAGCACTATTTGTTGAAGATGCTATCTTTTCTCCAATGCATGTCTTTCGTGCCTTTGTTTAATATAATTGTAATTTTGTGGGTTAACCTCTGTGTCCTTTATTCTGTACCATTGGTTTATCAGTCTGTTTTGGTACCAATACCGTATTTTTGTTACTATTGCTCTGTAGAGTTTAAGGTCTGGTATAGTGATGCCACCTGCTTCACTCTTCCTGCTAAGGATTGCTTTAGTTATTATGAATCTTTTATTTTGCCAGATGAATATTATGATTGCTTTTTCTATTTCTATAAGGAATGTCATTGGGATTTTGACCAGAATTGCATTAAATCTTTATAGTGCTTTTGATAGTATGGTCATTTTGATAATATTAATTCTGCCTATCCAAGAGCAAGATTGATCTTTCCATCTCCTAAGGTCTCAATTGATTTCTTTCTTAAGGGTTCTGTAGTTTTCATTGTATGAATCTTTCACCTCTTTTGCTAAGTTAATTCCCAAGTATTTTTTGAGGCTATTGTAAGTGGGGTAGTTTTTCTCATTTCCATTTCTGAGGATTTGTCACTGATATACAGAAATGCCTTTGACTTATGGGTGTTGATTTTATACCTAGCTACATTGCTGAATTCATTTACTAGTTTCAGAAGTTTTCTGGTGGAGCTTTTTGGGTCTTCTAGATATAGAATCATATTATCAGCAAATAGTTCTAATTTGAGTTCTTATTTTCCATAATGTATCCCTTTAATTTCTTTCATCTGACTAATTGCTCTGGCCAATGTTTCAAGAACTATGTTAAATAGAAGTGGTGAAAGAGGGAATCCCTGTCTTGTTCCAGTTTTTAGAGGGGATGCCTTCAATTTTTCTCCATTTAGAATAATGTTTGTCTGTGGCTTAGCATAGCTAGCCTTTACAATGTTGAGATATGTTCCTGTTATCCCTAGTTTTTCTAGTGTTTTGAACATGAAGGGGTGTTGTAACTTTCCATTGCCATCTCTGACAATGGGACAGCTGGATTCAACATATGCAGGAGGAGTTAACTCCTCTAGATGGCACTGTTGCACCATCTTTGACAAAGAAGGATACAAAGGCTTACAGCTGGAAGAAGACACTCCTTGCTCTGACTTCCTACTTTCTTGTTCTTGTTCTTTCCCCATTGCTGCTACAGCCTCAGTGTCTCCATCGGATTCCCCTTTTCTTCTACATCTCTGTTACCCTCCTCTAGTTCACCGTGGCACCAGCATATTCTTTTGTTCTTGTTTGTTTTCTGCAGTTGCCTTCTGATTTGTATCGGAACCTGCCTCTCCCAAACAGCACTGGGGCGCCAGTGCAACAGCCTCCCCACCTGGGAGTGAGCCAATGACGGCTAGCAAAATAACATAAAAGGAGGCGGAGGCTTCTTCACCTGTTTGCACCTTCTGCCCACAAGCATTGTACAGGGTCTGGTTGCCAAAGATAGGGGTCAAATATTCCCTCTAACCATGGAACAGGTTCATCACTAACAACTCTTGCCAAAAGGTCTCTAATTCCTCATGTTTTTCTTTTATACCCTGGAGTTTTAAAAGCTGTTGTAAAATTTGTAGTTGAGCCCATTTGTGTGAACCAGGTAAATTACCGATTGCCCTGACCACCTACCTGTTTTGAGCTTTGAGCCTCCTTATGGACGGGGATCCCTCAATCATAGTCACTCGATTACCCCAAATTCTGGGGAGGGGGCTGCCCCTCCAGCATTGACTGTGAAGAGCTGAGGGCATGAAGAAACCCCTCTGGAGATGGTTTCAGAGAACAGTGCCTGCTTTATTGCACAACAAAAATAACTTTTATAATGGGTATGTGCCAATTTACATATAATAGTCATGATAGGCCAGAGGTGATGCAAAACATATTATCTTATGAGAGTCAAGACCAAGAGTCCAGAAACTGCCACATAGCCCCACCCTGCACCAACAGGGCAATAACTTCTTGTCAAAGTAGCAAAGTAATGGTACTTGCCAGTGTTCTGAAAGCACTTTGTCACAAAACACAGCGTTCTATATTAGGACTTCCCTGCTGCACAATGAGCAAGATAAGCATTCCTCCATGTAGGTCCAGAATCAGGCCCACCAACACTAAACATGGGAAGAAAGGTGACAGAGGAAAGAAGGGCACAGCAATCCCTCAGCATGGGACTCCCAATGTGAGAAGACAGCTTGTCACATTGGGAACTCGTGAAACTTAATTCTGCAGTGTTCAATTATAGGGACACAAGAAGTAAAAAACTAGAATAAGAATATAAATAAATAGGGGCTGGGTATCGTGGCTCAGTGGTACAGCGCTCACCTAGCATGCACGAGGCACTGGGTTCGATCCTCAGCACCACATAAATGTAAAATAAAGATATTGTGTCTACCTAAAACTTAAAAATAAATAAATATTTTTAAAAGAATATAAATAAATAAATAAGTTTAGAAGAATATAAATAAATAAGCCCCAGCCTGGGCACCAGCAGAGTGAATGGGGTGCAGAAAAAGGAGATGACCTTGCTGACAGATAAGGAAAGAAAGAACAAGGTGGGGAAGGTTGCACATGCCTGTAATCACAGAGTCTCAGGAGGTTGAGGCAGGAGGATCAGAAATTCAAGGTCAGACTCATTGCTGGTAGGACTGCAAATTGGTGCAACCACTATGAAAAGCAGTATGGAGATTCTCAGAAAACTGGGAATGAAACCACCATTTGACCCAGCTATCCCACTCCTTGGTTTATACCCAAAGGACCTAAAATCAGCATAGTATAGTGACACAGCAACATCAATGTTTTATAGCAGCTCAATTCATAATATCTAGACTATGGAACCAATTTAGGTGTCCCTCAATAGATGAATGCATAAAGAAAATGTGGTATATATACTCAGTGGAATAATACTCAGCTTTAAAGAAGAGTGAAATATGGCATTTGCCAGTAAATGGTTGGAGCTGGAGAATATCATGCTAAGTTAAATAAGTCAATCCCACAAAAAAAGGCTAAATGTTTTCTCTAATATGCAGATGCCAATTCCCAATAAGGCTCGGGCACTAGGGAAGAATAGCATCACCTTAATTAGGTAGAGGGAGGTGATGGGATGGGAGGGAAGGGATGTAGGGATAGGAAAGATAGTAGAATGAAATAGACATTATTACTGTAGGTATATATATGACTACATGACCAATATGATTCTGCACATGTACACCCAGAAAAATGAGAAATTATATCCCATCTATGTATGATATACCAAAGTACATAAATGCATTCTACTGTCATGTATAACTAATCAAAACAAATTAAATTTTTTAATTAGAAAAAGAAACTAAGTTCAGCCTTCACAACCTAGTGTGGCCCTAAGCAAATCAGTGATACCCTGTCTCTAAATAATTTTTTTAAACAAATGGCTGAGGATGTGGCTCAATGGTTAATTGTCCAGAGGTTTAGTCTTTATACTTAAAAAGTAAAAATAAAAAAGAAAAAGAAAGAATAAAAAATTCACTTGGGGAAACCTGTGTGTTCCTGTGTTAGAGAAGAAGGCTGATTTTAATGGTCACAGTGTAATTAAGGGTAGTGGCTTAGTGTAAGCAAATCCAAAATTAGTTCTCCTGGATCAAGAAATGCTCCAGACATGGAAGAAACACCTGGGCAAGGAGAAAATACACAGCATTAGGTGCTTCGGTTGTAGTTGGGCAGTATCTGTGGACCTGATAAGAACATCAATAAACATGTTCCACATGGGCCCCAAGGGGAAATCCACACTAGCACCATTGCCACAGTCTGTGCATTCATGCATCCAAAACCCAAATTTGTGGGAATGTCACAGGATAAGCTACCCCTGCATGCAAAAACCTAGCAGAGTAGGTTAGCCCCTACTCCCCAATCACTGCTGCTCTTGCTCCTGTGATCTATGCAAAGACCAGAAGGGAAAAACTGGAAAAAAAACTCTTAGTCTTGCCTGTGACTTATTTATGACATTGCATAACTTAGGTGCAAGAGTATGGGTAGTAAAAATAAAGCATTTACTATTCTCTTGTGACTAAAGACCTCATTGTTCAGAATAGATTTGCTTAAATACTTTTTTTCCTTAATGATTCATGGAGAGAGAGAGAGAGAGAGAGAGAGAGAGAGAGAGAGAGAGAGAGAGAGAGAGAGAGACAAACACTTCCTTTAAGGCTAGATGTTACCTGCAATGGCATTCAATGTTGAACAACAAGTGTGTTATTGTAGGTACAACTAATATGTATTCCAAATATGTCTGTATTCAAATATGTCTGCAAGTATTTACCCACTAAAGCTCTTATTCTTTCTTATTGGAACCTCTACAATTACCATGTGCTTACTCTTTCTTATTTCTTTTTGCTCACCCTTCAACCTACTATCTAAGGAGAAGAATGTGGTCAAGTAGGAGTTTAGCTTTTGCAATTAAGGCCTCTGTTCAAACCCCATCTCTACCAAGTCCAGTACAAAACAAGCCTCAGAGTTCATTATTTTTAAAAACTCTTGCCTTTGGGGTTGGTAGCAATATTAAATGAGACCTCCCCGAGTTCTTACTTATATTAAAGTAAGTATTATAAAAAATATAAATTACATTATAACACTCCTCAATTAAAGCCTTGCAAAATAAAATTCAAGTTTCTTATAATAACTGATGTGGTTCCAAGCTTCCAAGATGTCTAAATGACCCCTACTTTCTGCTACTCTCATCCTTGTGTGTTCCCCTGACACACCATATCAAGGCTGTTTTATGTGACCAAGAGCATACATTAAAAATGGTGGTATGTTGCTTCAAAAAGGGTTTTTCCCATGAAGAAAGTGTCCTACCATGTTACAAGCATAACTCTGAAAAAGGTTACATGGAAAGAAACTAAATTCTCTGCCCAGCAGTCAGTGAGGTGCTGGCTGCCAGCACCCTCACACATGAGCTTGGAAGTACATCTTCCAGTCCATCCTTGAGATGACTGCAAGCTCATGTAGACCTTGAGTCAGAACCACAAAGCTAGACATGCCCAATTCCTGACTAATAGAAAATACATGAGATGTTTAGTTTTAAAATGAGAGGGGGTAGGTGCTCCTGTGCTCCTGTGTCTGTGTGTGTAGGGGGAGGTGCTTTTCTGCACAAGATCCAACTAACCTCTTTAGCTCTACTCTGGCTTATTTCCCTCAGTTTCCTTTCCATGACCTCCTGGAGCCATATGTAAATCCATAGTTCACCTTCTCTGGACTGGGCTATGGGTAATAATGCCCACTCCTAACTCCCGGCAAACCTCCTTCTTTTGAAGCTCTTATCATTCTTGAATGATAGTCTTCCCTGGCATGGAATAGGAGTCTTCCCTCTGATACAGCCCACTGCAGACCCAACCACATAGTATGACATACCCATACCACATTTACTATCCAGGCCTTTTTGGCAAATGGGAAGAACCTATAAAGACTCAGTACTTTCACTATATAGCACCTGTGTGTTTAAAGGCAGTCAGCTTATCAATGCAAGAAAAAAAATTCAACCACCACATGCTCTTTGTGTCAGTTCATAGTTTCTTTAAAAGGAGTGGGATTTTTAAAATTTTTCATTTGTTCTGCTTAGTTGTACATGACAGCAGAATGCATTTCAATTTATTGTACACAAATGGACTGCAACATTTCAATTCTCTGGTTGTACTTGGTGTAGAAACACATCATTTGTGCAATCATACATGTATCTAGGGTAGTGAAGTCTATCTAATTCCACCATGTTTCCTATCCTCATGACCCCTCCCCACCCTCTACTTTGCCCAATCCAAAGTTCCTCCATTCTTCCCATGCCCCCCATCATAGAAAAGCATCCACTTATCAGAGAAAACAATTTGGCCTTTAGTTTTTGGGGGTTGGCTTACTTCCCTTAGCATTATAGTCTCCAACTCCATTCATTTACCTGCAAATGTCATAATTTTATTCTCTTTCAATGCTAAGTAATATTCCATTGTGTATATATACCACTGTTTATTTATCCATTCATCTACTGAGGGCATCTAGGTTGGTTCCACAGCTTAGCTATTGTGAATCCAGCTGCAATAAACATTGGTGTGGCTATGTCACTACAGTATGCTGATTTTAAATCCTTTGGATATAGACAGAAGAGTTGGATAGCTGGGTCAAATTGTAGTTCCATTCCAATTTTTCTGAATAATATCCACATTATTAAAACTGCTACATAAGTTTAATGCAATTCCTAATAAAAATATCAAAGACATTCTTCATAAAATTAGAAAAAGCAATCATGAAATTCATTTAGAAAAATAAGAGACCCAGAATAGCCAAAGCAATCCTTAGAAAGAAAAGTAAAGCAGGAGACATCACAATACCAGACCTTAAACTATACTACAGAGCAAAAGTAACAAAAACAGCATGGTATTGGCACCAAAATAGACATGTAGACCTATGGTACAGAATAGAGGACACAGAGACCAACACACATGAATACAGTTATCTCATACAAGACAAAAACACCAAAAACACATATTGGAGAAAGGGTGGATGGCCTCCTCAACAAATGGTGCTGGGAAAACTGGAAATCCATATGTAGCTAAATGAAACTAAACCTCTATCTCTCACCATGCACAAAACTCAATGCAAAGTGGATCAAGGACCTAACAATTAGATCAGAGATCCTGAACCTAATAGAAGAAAAAGTAGGCCCAAATCTTTATCATGTTGGATTAGGCCCTGGCTTCCTTAAAAAGAGTCCTAAAGTGCTAGAAATAAAATCAAGAATCAATAAATGGGATGGATTCAAACTAAATGCTTCTTCTCAGCCAAAGAGACAATCATTGAGGTGAAGAGAGAGCTTACAGTATGGGAGTAAATTTTTACCATACATACATTAGATAGAGTACTAATCTCCAGGATATACAAAGAACTCAAGAAATGTAATGCCAAAAAACCAAACAACCCAATCAATAAATGGGATAAGAAACTGAACAGACACTTATCAGAAGAAGATGTACAAGTGATCAACAAATACATAAAGAAGTGCTCAACATCTTTAGTAATTAGAGAAATGCAAATCAAAACTACTCTAAGATTTCATCTCACCCCAGTCAGAATGGCAGTTTTCAAGAATACAAACAATAATAAGTGTTGAAGAGGATGTGGGGAAAAAGGTACACTCATACATTTCTGGTGGGACTGAAAATTGGTGCAACCTCTTTGATGTTTTAATAAGAAAAAAACAATGAGAAGATTAAACAAATCTTTGTGTATGAGTAAGATACCGAGGATGGCTGAAATTTGGAACCACTTAAGTGACCCAGCATTCATTTTCTCCTTTTGTGTCCTACACTGATGCTATCCAATATGGAGGCCATTGGCCACACAATCTATCAAGAGCACAAACTCAGTTCCTTAGTTGTAGGAGCTACATGCCAAACTTTCATTGTTTAGAAGATACTGAATTAAACTCAATTGACACCGGACATTTCCATGAAGTCAACAAATATTGAATGGTGCTGTTCTAGAGCAGTGCTTAGCAAACATTTCCTACAAATCAACAGTTGTCAATAGTGTTGACATGTGACCAATTTGGACTTCAAATCTACTACTCAGCCTGGCCACAAATAAATGGTGGTAACTGAGTTCTGATATAATTCTATTTGCCTAATAAGGGAATGGGTGTATGCTGGATACAGCTCTCAGGTACCACTTTGTTGAACCCTATTCCAGAGCATTTACGATATTGTACCTGAACACTTTGAATGACAGCATTCCAAGCACCACCTAGGGACACCCTCTCCTGTTCTGGTAAATGCTAGTGGTTTCTAAGGTTTTACTTGGTTAGAATAAGGTTTTACTTGGTTAGAATAAGCTAATGAGAATAATAGCCAGACAGAGGACAATCACCACCATCAGCACCACCACTCCACATAACTCTGGGGAGCTAACCTAGAAGACAAACTGTGGGTTATATTTAGAGAGGACACTGTAATCCATGCCCCACCTGGTGAAAAGCACTAGATGCCTTCAAACAATGTGGATGGTGCTGATAGTGTTCAGGATACTCCTACCAATCTGCACAAAGTCTACCATCTTCAGGACCAGGGGAGATAAGTTGTCTCAAGCTCAGGAGAGGAGTCTCCTCTTTCAGAGGGATAAACAGCCAATTCTTCTGCTGACAGTTTGAGCTGATAAATATCCCAGATATTGCCCTGGAAAGTCAGCCTAGATGCAGACCCACCACAAAAAAATAGTAACTCCTCTCTCATCACTCCCAGCAAAAAATCCAAAGCCCTTAGCTAGAAAGGGCATGTATCACTAATTTCATATTTAGAGGGAAACCAAGGCCAAAAGGAAGATGCCTTACATAGTAGCAATAGGGAGGAATACACTGTCTTACTGTGTAACTAGACATGTAGCACAGCTTTTGCTGATTTCCTTCTCTGAGAAGCAAGAGAAAATATGTACCAGTCACATGATCCTTAGGCACATACTAAGTGAGGTTGGCAGTAGTCAATCTAGTGCAGTGCACCTGCAACATAGCACATGCTCCATGAATACCAGTGAAGGCTATGTTGGAGGTAAAAGCAGGACAAGGTGGAGGAGGGCTAGTGTCACTGGCTTCATCATGGGATGATTCCATGCTTTCTAACTCTTGAGTCCTGACCTGGATGGAATCTATAAACAGGTACTCCTGATGCTGTAGAAATCAAGCAAGAAATGGCACTCAAAGAGTAGGAGAAACTGTGGGAAGCCATTCTCGCATGTGATTTGAGCTACCTCCCTGGCTGGGTGTGAGGCGCTTAGACACACTGTGTCAGAGCCTTCCCCACCCTTTCCCAGATGCCACGGCTTGTCCATGTGGAGGTGTGCCTGACCACTGACCTGAAAACCAATCACTGACCCTGACCTTGGAATATTGCCCCGATCGACATTCATTAGATGGAATTTTCCCCTGAATTTTTTGTTCCCCAATAAAAGCTCACTCTCTGACGTGTTTCTTTCTCTCTTGCTGGCCTCTTGTGTAAACCTCACTACTGTGTCAGGTGGCTAGAGGCAGGAGCTAGGAGGAGCCGTCTCTGAGATGGGCATAAAGGCAAATTGAGAGTCATGTCTCTTTAATTTGAACTCACTAGTTAATTTCTATGTTTTGATCCTCTATTATGAAGCTAGCGTGCTGGTCGCATGGCTGAAGTGGCGCCCAACGTGAGGCATATTAAATTAACTAGGTTGAGTTAGGGAGCACACTATAGAAATAAGGAATTGGTGACATTTTGGGGGTCACGGAAGTACCAGGAGGTACTGAAGCAACAAGACGTTAAATTATTAATAATGGGAAATTCAACTTCTACTGATAAGGACATGTACTTGACTATTTTAGAAACAATAATTAATCAGAAAGGAAAGCAAATAAAAATGACTCAGTTGTTACAATTCTTAAAGGTTGTAGGTGAATTTTGCCCTTGGTTTTGTGACCAAGATTCGCCAAATTTACACATTTGGGACAAATTAGGAAGGAAATTACATAAAATCTGCCTTTCTAATGAATTACCTGGAAATCTTGAAAATATACAAAAAGCATGAACTGCCTTAGAAATTTGTCTTTTTGACTACATGGGTCTTAGTCCATGGCCCCCTGAAGATCTATTGAAAGGTATTCAGGGAGCCATTAAGTCTATTCAAATGGAAAATCTGCCTGAGGCTAAGGTAATCTCCTTTCCTTTAAACCAGTTAAAGACAAAAGCTCTCAGAGCAAAACCGAAAGTAAGAAATGTAAGCTTGCCTGAACAAAGTCAGAGTAACCTGGAGGAAGATCATAGAGATGAAGATCATAGAGAGGAAGCCTCCGGAGGCATAGATAGTTCTCTTCCCGGAGGCATAGAGAGTCCTCCTGGAGGGATAGAAAGTTCTCCTCCCAGAGAGGAAAGTCCAGAAGAAATTCCTAGAGAGATAGAAAGCCCTTCTCCCCCATGTTGCTTACAAGCCCAATTTCAACATGGTGACAGCAAAAATTTGGCTGCCAAGTCTCAGTCTGAGGGAGAGGAATCAGACATTGAAATCCAGGTCTTGCGGGGGAATTTCAACAGGCTGTGTTTGACACTGCCTGCCCAGGCTATTAGAATTCAGCCATTATCTGCTAAAAGGACAAAATTTAACAGGTACTCTGAATTAACAATGACTTTTCTCACCCTGTTCCAGCAAGGTATTAGAAAGGCACAGGAAGCGGGGGAGGACATTAGCGGATTTCAACTTTTCCCAGTTTTTGAACAGATTAACCAGCAAGATCAGCGGGTTCACGTCCACACAGTAATTCCTTTTAAGACTATCAAGGAATTAAAGAGCGCTTGTGAGGTTTATGATCCAAATTCACCTTTTATGCAAAATTTGCTTGAGACTATCACAACCGCTCCCACCAAGTGACTGGGTTTCATTAGCTAGAGCTTGCCTGAGTGGAAGGGATTTCTTTCTTTGGAAATCCTACTGGTCTGATTTTTGTGCTGAACAAGCAGAAAGGAATAGGAGAGAAAATCTCCAGACACCAGTGGAGATGCTTTTAGGAACGGGTGAATTTATTGATTTGGAAAGACAGTTAAATTATGAATTTGCAGTATATGATCAGATAACTGCTTGTGCTAAACGTGCCTGGAAACAGATAGTCTCCAAAGACCAATCTAATGTAGGTCTAACTAAGGTTAGACAAGATGCTAGTGAGCCTTATTCTGATTTTGTAGCAAGACTGTATCAGACAGCCAACTGTTCCATAGAAGACCCAGGCACTTGTGAATTTATTGTTAAACAATTGGCATTTGAAAATGCAAATAAATATTGTCAGGATGTTCTCAAACCCCATAGAAAAAAGGGCACAGTTTCTGAATTTATCCGCTTGTGTTCTGATATAGATTCGACTCATTTACCAACAGTAACATTGGCTGCTGCATTAAAGGAAACATTGCAGCCACAGGAATTGGCACACAAACCTCATGGGAGATGTTTGCGGGAATGCAATACTCATAATTTTAAGTCCAGGGCTCCCTCTGCTGTTGATAGTAGGTATTACAGGGCTCATGGCAGATCAAGATGGTGCTGATCAGCCCACCTTCTTGTCATCATTTCCGCCTGGCCGGAACACAAACTTCCGGTTGGCCCTCTCCCAGCCAGAGAATGAGGAATTAGATGAAGGTTGTGCAATTTGAAGTCATCATACCGACCATGGGGGCCGCCTTCTTTCCCAGAGCAAAACTGACAGTTTCTGTACAAACCCTTAATGATTTTCAAAAGTTATTAGGAGATATTAATTGGCTGAGGCCATCCTTGAGACTAACTACTTCTGATTTAAGTCCTTTATTTCAGCTATTACAAGGGAATCCTTCCCCAACCTCTCCACGTCAGCTGACAAAAGAGGCTAGAACAGCTTTAAAAAAGGTTGAAAGTGCAATTAAAAATGCACAACTTACTAGAGTTGATCCTAAAGAAATAGTGTATTTATTAATATTTCCAACTGAGCATACCCCAACAGGAGCCATATGGCAAATATTAGGAGTTATTGAGTGGATTTATTTAGCCAACTCACCCCAAAAAACATTGATTCCTTTTCATGACTCTATTGCTCAATTAGTAATTAAAGGTAGAATGAGAGTTTTACAATTAATTGGACTGAGCTTGATATCATAATTATTGCATTTTCTGTTCAACAAAATAATTGGCTTTTTCAAACTTCTAGCTTATGGCAGATAGCTTTTGCTGGTTTTCCTGGCCAGATAGATAGTCATTACCCTCGTGATAAAATTATTCAATTTGCATCATTAACACCGCTTATTTTTCCAAAGATTGTATGTGCCCAGCCCATAGATGGAGCCCTATTGGTGTTCACTGATGGTTCAAGCTCAGGTAAAGCACGTTTTTATAGTCATATTCACACAGAGGTAAAATATACTTCATATACTTCTGCCGAAAGAGCAGAGCTTCAAGCTCTCATCTGTGCCTTAAATTACTTTACAAATGAGCCTATTAATATTTATTCTGACAGCTTATATGCAGTCAGAGTTACCAAAAATATTGAAACTTCAGTTATTGGATATACTTCATCACAAGAGTTATTTGAATTATTTCAAAATTTACAAAAGGCAGTGCAAATTCGAAAATACCCATGTTTCATAGGACACATACGGGCTCACACTAATCTTCCAGGACCTTTAGTTTCAGGTAATGACAAGATTGATAAATTAGTAGCTGTTTGTTAACAGATGTCTCCATATGATTGTACACACGCTTCACATTCCTTACATCATCAAAATGCTTCTAGCTTACATAAAAAATTTAATATTAGCAGAGAACAAGCTCATCAAATTGTAAGTCACTGCCCTAAGTGTGTTATTCACTCTCCATCTCTGCCATCAGGGGTAAATTCCTGTGGATTAAAACCAAATCAAATATGGCAAATGGATGTAACTCATATTCCTCAATTCAGTAAACAATGTTACGTACATGTGATAGTTGATACACATTCCAGATTTATTTTTGCCATAGCAAGTACAAAAGAAAATACTCAACATGTAATTTCTAATTGCCTAGCAGACTTTGCTATGTTGGGATGCCCTTTAAAGATTAAAACAGATAATGCACCAGCTTATGTAAGCTCTTCTTTTCAACAATTTTGCCAAGAGTTTCAAATTAATCATAAAACAGGAATTCCTTATAACCCACAAGGTCAAGCCATTGTGGAATGAGCTCACTTATCTATTAAGCTGCAATTATAAAAATTAAAAGGGGGAATAGGTTTATGACTCCCCAAAATAGCCTCAACCATGCCTTGTTTGTTTTAATTTTTTTTTAAATTGTGACACAGAAGGCCACACAGCAGCTGAGAGGCACATGTCTCCTGCAGTAACAGGACCTTTAGGCAGAGTTTTGTGGAAAGATTTACAGACTGGTCAATGGAAAGGCCAAGATCCAGTGATTATGTGGGGCAGAGGTCATGCTTGTATTTTTCAAGAAGGTGCTTTCCATCCTATCTGGGTGCCTGAATGCGCAATCAGACATGGAAGAGATAGAACCGAGATTCAAGCGACTGAAGATTGACCCAGAGAAGCCCCCATTCAAAAGAAAGAGATATGGAAGAAGGATGAAGAGAAACCAGATTGACCCAACTGAAAAGATGATTTCATGGGAAGACGTGAAGAAGCTGACAACACAGGCTTCCCAAATAATTCGACTCCTAGGAAGAAACAAGACTCCAGTGATGATGGTAGCTACGGTGATTGCCCTGCTGGGCTGTCAGGTAAAGAAGAGTAGAGCAGACACTTACTGGATGTATTTCCCAGATCCACCCCTGGTACATCCAGTTGTGTGGACTGGAGAATCTATTCCAGTGTTTACTATTGACTCATTCATGATGGGAGGATTTACAGATACTCATATTACTCCTAATCATGTGACTAGATTTAATTATTCTGGCTACAGTGCCCAATTACCTTAGTGTTGGTCCCACTATAAACATGCTGGCTGTCTGAGAGTATCATTTGAAGAAAAGACAGTGATTGGTAGACCTAGGCTGACTAATCATACTATTTATGGAGACTTAAAACCTTATACTAGATCAGTGATTAAGATGGGAGTTTCCCATAACCAACCAGTCATTTCTGCAAAACTTCCATGAATACCCCACTGTCCAAATAGTTCTACAATTGAGATTGGCACCTTTCCTAGATGGATAGATTGTGTAAATATCCTTCCAGTACAACATAAGGTGTCTAAAGATAGTGGGTATATTTTAGACTGGGCTCCAAAAATTGATGAGACAATTACGAAAAAAATCTGCTATGACAATATTCTTGAGCAGTTATGTTTCCTGACCAGTATATCCTCCCACCCTTGTGACAAAGAAAACCTTTTCTGACAAGTAATATTTGCTTGGCATTTTAGGGTAAATACAGGTACATTAGAGCATTGGTGATTCTCTCATCCCTGTTATGTCTGAGGCAGAAGAACCTGGGGGAATAGGAACAGGTGGGGGAACATATTCTTCTGGGGGAACTGAAACATAACAGATAGGGCAGGTCAGAACTGTTGCATAGGTTTGTCCCTCTTGGATGCAGAAACCATGGAGACCTGCTTTGATACATGCATCAAGCCTATTGTTCTAGGAGAGAAAAATGTATTTTTGACAGGAACAGAGTGAAAAAGGACTGTGAACCATTACCACAGGACTTAGTAAGACACAAATCATTATAAAAAAATCAAATCCCCCCTAACAGACTTACTACACTTAAGTAACATATGGATAGAGTAACTATTTGCAAGTGATTCCAGGTGTTTGGGGATGTTGCACTCAAACCTACAGATAACAGCAAGACAATTAAGGTCATTAGTTCTAATATAGCAGAGTGACATTGTGACCATTGCCCTCCTTCTTCACCCACTGAATCCCTCAAGTTTTGATTGTGTGTTGACCAGTTGGCCTCCAGGGTCACAACTGGAGCAGGGATGTAGTCTCCTCAGGAATCATTAGCAGGAAGGTTACATCTGGGATTGTTAGAGTCTGTAAACAAGTCAAGATGGTGCCTGGCATTTTGCAGAGGGAGTGGTTTGTGAAGTAATGCCAGTGAGCCATTAAGTGTGGAGATTCCTTATTGGTTGACTGCTGTATCTAGTTTATGTTAATGCCATTAAGTGTGGAGATTTCTTATTGGTTGACTGCTGTATCTAGTTTATGTTAATTAAGATAAGCTGTGTGAAATGTATAAATACCTCTGTTGTCCTACAATAAATGGCTTCCACTCCTGCTGTATCGATCTACACAAGTTGCTCGTCACCCCATGGTTATTTTGCTGCAGCCAGACTGCGGCATGGGAGGGTTGTGCAGAGCTGTCACAGAGCGCCTTCTGGAGTGTCAGTCTTAGTGGATGACCAGGGTTGACTTCAGATGTCGAGGTGGTGGATTTCTTAGTGACAGCTGCCCTTTTAACTCAAGAATGGTAAATCCATGGGCCTATCTCTGCAACTTTAATGGCAGAGGGAGAAGTTAATACTATAGCCCCCCACCCACCAGGTGGGTTGAAGTGGCTGCTTCTTCCAGTTTTAATCCACATAGAGTCTCCAGGCTTCTGTGGGTATACCTGGTTTCTGAATAAAAGAGGGGCCCTCTCCTGGACATACTTAGATATCTGGTGGAGAGTCTTCCCTAGGGCCTCAAACTGTGGAACAGTCTAAGATCACCAAAGTGATGCATATCCCCCTTCTATTTCTTTATTACAGGTGGAGTCATCCAAACAGAATCTCATACAGAGTTTACCCTGTGCTTCCAGGAATAGAGTAAACCTGGAGAAGAGCTATAGGGAAGAGATCTACCCAGGAAACTCCCAGCTCCTGATAGAATTTAGCTAGGTTGGTTTTTATGGTTTGGATCATATGTTCAACTTTCCCTGAACTCTTTAGTCAGTATACAGCATGTAGTTTCCACTTGATTCCCAATATTTGGGTGATGCCCTGGATAATTTCCATGATGAAGGCAGCCCATTGTCTGACCTGATGGAAAAGGCAGACTATATCATGGAATGATTTCTCTTATCAGGACTTTAGTCACTCCTAAGACCTTCTTTGTCTAGGTAGGTATGACCTCCACCAACCCTGAGTAAATACACACCATTACCACCAGGTATAAATATCACTTGATTGGTTTAACTTCTGCATAGTCCATTCCTATATCTTCAAAATTGCAACAGCCCAGAACCCTAGGTGCTGGGCTGGCTGATGGTTAGCATTATTTTTGGTACAAGTTACACACCTCTGGCTGAGTTGGTTACACAGCATAGGTAATTTGGCTATGTAATAGTACCTGCTAAACAAAGAATCAATTTAGTTTTTCCAAGGTGATTCATTTCATGGTGTTGAAGCACCAGCTGATACCCAAAAATTTGTGGGATGAAAATCTGGTGATATGAAAGTATTCACCATCCTTCTGTTATTTCTGTCCTCCCTCTGTGGTAGCCCATTAATATTATTCTCTGGTATACTTAGGACAATTTAGGAGCCTCAGGGGCAGTAGTATTTGAGTTGCCTGGGTTGCACTAGGGATGATATCCTGATGCAGAGCCACTTTTTGGCCACATGATCAGTCATTTTATTTCCTCAGCTTACTGGGGCCATTCCTTTCTAATGTCCATAACAGTTATCACTGCCACTTGAGCCAGTTTCCAGACTATTTCCTGAAGTCTCAGGATTTATTTTTTTTATCTCCTGCTGATAGAAGTCCTCTTTCCTTGTAGATGGCTCCATGTGCATGTAGAGTGGCAAAAGTGTATTTTGAATTGGTATAAATGTTGACTCACTGGTCAACAGCATACTCTAAGACCCTGATCAGTGCCCATAACTAAGTCTTTTGAGATAACTACCCTTGAGGCAGCAGTCCTACTTCCACCACATGCAGTACTTTCTCTGAAGTACTGCAAATCTGGCCCTCCTTTGTCCATTCTGTATGAAGCTGCTACTACCCATGAACATGGTGAGATCTGGGTTTTGCAGAGGTCAATCACTCAGATCAGATTGATTGGAGTAGACTTCATCTATCAGGTCCTCACAGTTGCGGTGGTGGAGGGGTTTCCAATGGGCTGGCAGGAAGGATGCACAGTCTCTAGTTTTACATGGGGTTTTCACATAACAGTCCTTAATAGTGGGTCATCAAGCAGCTGGTCAGCCACTGGTACCCCTTGCCATCCTTAAGGGCAGTGAAGGTACCTGGGACTTTTACATTGATATTCTGTCTGAGGGTCAGGTTTTCAGCTTTTCAGCTTAAGGTCACAGTGGCTGCCAGAGCTCTTAGGCATGGAGGCCATCCAGACACTACTGGGTCCAGTTTTTTCAATAAATAAGCCACTGGCCACTGCCAGGGGTCAAACTCTTGAGTAAGGTCCCCAAGTTTAGTTCCACTGTTTTCTGTGACAAAAAGGTTAAAAGCCCTTTTATATTGGGTAGCCCAAGAGCAGATGCCAAGATTAACTGCATTTTAATCTCCTGGAAAGCATGTTCCTGTTTAGTTCCCCAACAGAATCTTTTTCTGATCCCTTGGTGGCCTTGTACAGTGGTTTAGCCAGCACTGAATACCCAGGGATCCAGATTAGACAAAAACCCACTGCTTCCAAGAACTCATGTCTTTACATCCTGGTGTTGGTTCTGGGAATGGAGCAGATGGCCTGTTTTTATTCAAGTCCCAAAGACCATCAGCCACATGTAATGTGAAACTCAAGATATTTCACTTGTTGCTGGCAGATTTATTTGGGACTTTTTCCAGGAGACTTTGTAACTGGATTCTGAAAGGAGGGTCATCAGAGCTCTAGTGCTAAATCATCAGGCCTCTTAATCCAGACTGGCCAAGAGAATATCATCAAGGTATTGTAAGAATGCAATTCAACTGGTCCACAGGGAAGGCAAGAAGATCCCTTCCTAGTTCCACCTCAAATAGGGTAGGAGAGTTCTTAAGTCCCTGGTCTCTGAGTTCTCCCATTCAAATGCAAAGAGGGATTGGCTGTTTAGGACTAGTCAAAGACAAAAGAAAGCATCCTTAAGATCCAGGCAGAGTAAACCACTTACCCTGGGGCAGAATTAGGGTGAGGACACTTCTATTCAACATAGATCTGGAAGCACTAGACAGAGCAATTAGATGAAAGAAATTAAAGGTATAACTATAGGAAAAGAAGAACTTAAACTAGCACTTTTTCTGATGATATGATCCTATACCTAGAGGACCCAAAATGTTCTACCAAGAAACTTCTAGAACTAGTAAATAAATTCAGCAAAATGGCAGGATATAAAATCAACACCCATAAATCAAAGGCATTCCTGTATATCAGTGACAAATCCTCTGAAATGGAAATGAGGAAAACTACCCCATTCACAATATCCCCCCAAAAAATAAAATACTTGGGAATCAACTTAACAAAAAAGGTGAAAGATCTATACAATGAAAACTATAGAACCCTAAAGAGAAAAATATAAGAAGACCTTAGAAGATGAAAAGATCTACCTTGCTCATGGATAGGCAGAATTAATATTATTAAAATGACCATATTACCAAGAGCACTATATAGATTTAATGCAATTCTGGTCAAAATCCCAATGGCATTCCTTACAGAAATAGAAAAAACAATTATGAAATTCGTGTGGAAAAATAAGAGACCCAGAATAGCTAAAGCAATTGTAAGCAGGAAGAGTGAAACAGGTGGTATCGCTATACCAGATCTTAAACTATACTTTAGAGCACTAGTAACAAAACAGCATGGTACTGGCACCAAAACAGGCTGGTAGACCAATGGTACAGAATAGAGGACACAGAGACCAACCCACAAAATTACAACTAACTTATATTAGACAAAAGTGCTAAAAGCATGCAATGGAGAAAGGATAGCATCTTCAACAAATGGTGCTGGGAAAACTGAAATCCATGTGCAACAAAATGAAATTGAATCCCTTTCTCTCACTGTGCACAAAAGTTAACTCAAAATGGATCAAGGATCTAGGAATTAAATCAGAGACTATGCGGCCCTAATCTCCATCACGTGGAGTCAGGCCCCAAATTCCTTAATAAGACACCTATAGCACAAGAGTTAAAACCAAGAATCAACAAATGGGATGAATTCAAACTAAAAAGGTTTTTCTCAGCAAGAGAAATAATATGTGAGGTGAATAGGGAGCCTACATCCTGGGAACAAATTTTTACCCCTCACACATCAGATAGAGCTCTAATCTCTAGAATATACAAAGAACTCAAAAAGTTAAACAACAAAAAAATAAATAACCCAATCAACAAATGGGCCAAGGACCTGAACAGACACTTCTCAGAATAGGATATACAATCAATCAACAAATACATGAAAAAAATGCTCACCATCTCTAGCAATCAGAGAAATGCAAATTAAAACTACTCTAAGATACCATCTCACTCCAGTAAGAATGGCAGCTATTATGAAGTCAAACAACAAGTGCTGGCGAGGATGTGGGGAAAAAGGTACACTCATACATTGCTGGTGGGACTGCAAATTGGTGCAACCAATTTGGAAAGCAGTATGGAGATTCCTTGGAAAACTGGGAATGGAACCACCATTTGACCCAGCTATTCCTCTTCTTGGACTATACCCAAAAGACCTAAAAACACCATACTACAGGGACACAGCCACATCAATGTTTGTAGCAGCACAATTCACAATAGCTAGACTGTGGAACCAACCTAGATGCCCTTCAATGGATGAATAGATAAAAAAAAAGTGGCATATATACACAATGGAATATTACTCAGCACTAAAAAATAACAAGATCATGGCATTTGCAGGGAAATGGATAGCATTAGAGCAGATTATGCTAAAGAAAGTTAGCCAATCCCAAAAAAAAAATGCCGAGTGCCTTCTCTGATATAAGGGGTGACTCGAAATGGGGTAGGGAGGAAGAGCATGAGAAGAAGATTACCACTAGATAGGGAAGAGAAATGGGAGGGAAAGTGAAGGAGAAGGGAATTGCATGGAAGATGGAAGAAGACCCTCATCGTTATACAGAATACATGTATGATAAAGTGAGGAAAAAGAAAGAAAGAAGTGTGTCACATTAGATTGGGTAGAGAGAAGTGATGGTAGGGGAGGGGAGGGAGGGGGAAAGGAAGGACAGCAGAATAAAATAGACTTTATTATTGCTGTATGTATATATGTGACTACATGACCAATGTGATTCTGCAACCTGTATACTAAAAAAAATGAGAAATTATACCCCATCTGATTCAAATGTATGATATGTCAAGATCATTGTACTGTCATGTATAACTAATTAAAACAAGTAAAAATAAATAAATCGTAAAAAAAAAAGAATTAGGGTGAGGAGTGTGTAAGTATTAGGGACAACAGAGAGATGTGTTACTACTGCCTTGTTAACTGCATGGAGGTCTTGTACTGGTTGATAATCTTCACTATTAGGCTTTCACACCAGCAGTAAGAGAGTATTCCAGGAGGACTGGTACATGAGCAGGATCCCAGAGTCTCTCAGTCTCTGGAGGAGCTTCCTTATTTCAAAATGTGTGTCCCTTTATATGGGATACTGTCTCAGTCTGATGGGCTCTGCTCCCAGTTTCAATTCAACAACTAATGGGGATGATTTCTTGGCCAACCCAGAATTGTTTTCTGCCCAGACTGAGGGGAACTCTTGAAGCAAGGAGGAAGAATTTTCAATGGCAGTCAGATTTAGAGAATTCATCTTCCCATGATAATGTAACTGCCATAACCATGATGGGTCCCTTCCCTAAGATCATACAGGCAGGTGTCGGAGTCCAGCTCCAGCAGCGGGTATCAGGAGACAAATGGATGGTGAGGAGTTGGCGAAAGGTGGTAGAGAAACAACACAGACACAAGAGTGAAGGTGTTGAATCCCAATCTTTACATGTGAAGTTAATCATATATAATTTTCATTTTGGCAGGCTCACAGTATTTTGTGGTTACAAAACAGGAATCATTATTCAAAGAAACAAAATATTATGTAGCTACAATTAGATAAGAAGAATGTATCTTGGATTATGCATAATAAAGCATTTTTACTTTCAGTTCACGTTTTGCTTTGAGGTGATTCTGCTTAGTTAGCTTTTAATAATAGTTAGAAATGTCCCAGACTATAGGCCTATACCTTGACTATTCTTTCTTGACTTACTGACTAGAATCAGTGCTGCAGTTATGGCAAGTGATTAACTTGAAAAGAGAGGCTACTAATTTTAATCAAACAAGAGTAAGAGCACCAAATCATTGTGCACAGGAACAAGAACAAATTGCCCAGTACTAAGCACTAATCTGACTTCTTAATATTAATTTTTCTTCTCTAGATTTTAATCTCTCAAAAACTTCCTTGACTATTTTTCTTACAGGGGGTTTCTCATTAAACATTAACAATTTATGTCCTATAGCTGAATCATTGCATTTAGAGAAAACAGATTTAGTCTTTAGAAGTAATTGCATTAATTGGGGAAGTCATATTTTTTCCTTCATACTTAATGGTCATATGAGAAGTTGCAACTATACTTATTAACAAAAATACAAAACCAAACCAGCCCATTCCCAGAAACATACTGCACTCCTCCAGAGGATGGATGCCTTGCGCCATCCACCTCAGTATGGCCTTGCCTTTGCCTGAGTCAGGGGAGGGGTGCAGCAGGCTGGACCATCAGGGGAGAAGGTGATTTGTGCTCTAAATTTTAAGGGGAGATCTTTTCCAAGAGGAATAACTAGTCAGTCTGGCATGTACAGGAACTCATGTGACACCAAATGTCCCCCCAGATTACAGGTGCAGGATTCACAGAAAGGCCTGGTTGCCTGTGAGCCAGTTGGCCCTATTATAGTAACTCATTTTCCAGTGAATGTGGTGATAGGCTGCATGACTCTGCTGTGCCCCATGCCCAGGTCTACCAAGAACATCATTGAGTAGCCTGCTACTGTCATCTTGACCAAGGGCTCCATTGCACCAAAAATCAAAGATCCCAGTGTCTCCTATTCTGAGTCCAACCTGGGCAGGCCAATAAGGCTACTGGTACTCCTCTTGGTATCAGTCCATCTGATTCTGTGGTAGGTTCTTTAAAATGGGTTTGGCCTGGGCAGTTATATTTCCAATGACCTAGTTTCCTGAAGAAGGCATATTGTTCCTTCTGCAGTATAGGGTGGTTTCCAGTTGTTGGCTCTTGCAAGGTGGCCCAGGCCATCTAACTGGGTCTATATGTCCAAGTGCTACCACCAGGAGGAATTTTTCTATTTCATACATTTGTCTACCTCTCTCTGTGTAGTCTCATCTCAGTTAACAAAGACTTTCAAGAAGATGGAAGGAGTTCATACTTGCCAACCACTCTGGTTTCTGGAGTTTCTTTCTGATATCTGAACTGGACTGGGCTACAAAACTGCATCGACCATGCACTGATTCTCAGAGACTTCTGGATCAAATGTTGTGAAAATTCTAAAGGATTCACAAAGTCTCTCATAAAACTCTTTGGGCTTTTGGAGTACTGTAGCTATTTTAGACATGTTAGTGGGCTTCCTTGCACCTGATCAGACACCTCAGAAGAGGACATTTTGATACTACTCTGGCTGGCTGCATCCCTCTTCAGTGTTGTGACCCCATACTGGGTTCTCTTCTAGGGCTCTCCTCCATGCCCAGAATTTAGCATCCACCTCTTTGTTAGGGTCCTATTCTTGGAGCCATTTTCAGACCTCCCTCAAAATGCATCTTCTTTCCTCAGTGTTAAAGAGAGTGAGAAGGAGCTGGAAGTCTCCTCAGGTTGGTTGATTGGTTTGGAAGATTGACTCTAGGAGCTCTATAAGTGCTTGTGGTTTTGCTGAGTATGAAGGGATATGGTTCTTCAATTCAGGAGGTCAGCTTACTGAAAGGCTGATAATAAAAAAATGGAGCACCCTTCTTGAACAGTGCTCTCTGTAATGACCTTGGGGACCCACAAGTCTCATGCAGGGGCAGCTTCAAGGCTTGTGGCTGTTGGGCAGATCTGATTTGTTTCTCTACAGGTTCTGGTCTCTGGTCTTCTGGCAGAGGGGGGCTACTAGCAGCTGGTGAGATAGATGGTGGAGAGGTATCAGACAGTGAGGCCAGTTGTTCAGAAACTGATTATGGAGCAGTGGGCAAGTGGGTGATGAGGGCAGTGACTCTTCTTCAGGATCTTCTTGGCAGGCTTTGGAGTTACTGGGTTTTGGGGTATCAATACCACTCTGACCCTTGGAGTTAAACTGAACTGCACCCATAGAGGCAAAGTCTTGATAATCTGGAGCCAGGAGTCTATGTAAGGAAACTGATCTGGGTGACCTGGGATCCCAGTGAAAACAGCATACTGCCTTGACAGTTGGGACATGGAGAGTGCTTTCTGGAGGCAAACTGACACCAAAAGCATGTCATTTAATTTTACAGAGAGTGCAGAGTTGGTCCTTTGTCAGCTTAATACTGGAATACTCAGAATAGCCCTTCTTAAAATTCTTAATCATACAGTCCAGTGTGGGAAGCCATTCTCGCACGTGATTGGGCACCTCCCTGATTTGGGTGTGAGGCGTTCTGGCTAAACTGTGTCGAACTAATCCCCACCCTCTCTAGGTGCGAGAGCCCATCCGTGTGGGGGTGTGGCTGACCATTGACCCTGAGACCAATCACTGACCCTGACCTTGGAATGCTGTCCCCCTCGACCTTCATTGGATGGAGTTTTCCCCTGAATTTCTTGTTCCCCAATAAAAGGCCACTCCCTGGCTCGCGCTCTCTCTCTCTCTCTCTCTCTCTCTCTCTCTCTCTCTCTCTCTCTCTCTCTCTCCTGCTCATCCTGAGTAAGTCTTGCTGCCCCACTGGGTGGTTCAAGGCAGGAGCCAGAGGGAGGGCCATCTCAGACCTGGTCAAAGAAAAAGGTAATTGAGTTTTGTGTGTTTATTTTGATCTCACTAGTTAACTTCTTTGCTACGAACCTCTTGTATGAAGCCAGTGTGCTGGTCGCGTGGCGGAGTCCAGGACTGTAGGTTTAGACTGTGATCCTCCCATGTCCTTCCCTGTATCCTTATCACAACACAGACAAGAAGTTGGGTCAGACAAGGGTCCTGCCTGGCTGTGTTCCCAAAGGAAAGGAGTGCTTCTTGGCTAAAGGCATACCTACATAAACCTTGGGCTCAGTCAAAGGTCCCCTTACAGGACATGAATTGCCATTTTGCCTTATGAAGTCACCACAGAATTTCAGGTTGAGGACTCACATGGATTCCATAGCCCAAAGCTGTGCAGCCATAAACAGTCTCACATCCACTCACACCAACACAGACACTTAACAGTTTGAAGCATTTTCTCCCCCACCCTTCTTCCTTTGGAGTTCCCTGCACTGTTGGCTTCCTCACAAGTGGTCCTGGGAGGTGACTAATCTCCTATTCTGTCCTTAGGGACAGGTCTGTCTACAGTCCTGGGTCCCAGGACCTTACCTTCTCCAGAAGACTTCACAGAAATTTTGTACCACTCTCCAGAGAATCTGGGCACTGGAAGCTGCTCTATCCAGTGCAGGCTCTCTAGATAAAGTAGATCCCAGAATTCTCTGGTGGAGCCATCCTGTTTCGTCTGAGGGGCACAATGGACTTCAGCATGGACCATCCACCACACAGGTGTCTCGAGACCAGCACCGTCATCACATCCTGGCAAATACACCAGAAATATTAGTAGTTAGATCCTAGGAAAGTTTTTTACAATCCAAAAGGTAAGAGTGAATGGTGCTAATTAGATTTCTTGAAAACATGCTGGGGTGGGTTGGGGGGCACTCCCCTTTCCCAAGCATTAATTTTCACAGAGAAGAGTTTTAGTTTATTTTTTAATTCAGACATGGGTTAATTACCCTCTACACTGCCACATGACCCATAGTGACTTCAGCAGCATAGCTGTGGCAAGGAAGAGCAGGATTTCATTGCCTCCAGGGCTGCTGTTGCCCTAGACTAACAGTCAGGAAATACTGTACACAAAAAAACCCTCAGTTTTCCAGAGTTCTTTATGACCACTTCATCTTTGAAGTATCCTGGGTACTGTCACATCCCTGACCTGGCATCTCCCAAGTCAGCATGAATTCAGAATAAAGAGATAAGGCTGGTAGGATAGGAAAAAGAGCCAATGGGTAACTTCACAGACAGTAGAGAACAAACCACAGGTGCAGATATTTGCTGAAACAAAATATATAAGACTATTTTAAAATGGGGACTGATGTGACTGGGCAGCATGCCTCTCCAAAGAAGAAAAAAAATGCCTGATTCATATTTTGACTGGACTAAAGGCTACATGAATAACTCATGAACACTGAATGCCTCCCATCATTGCACAGGAAGCTGAATTCCTTAAACCCAGAGATTTATATAAACTTCTAGACAATAGCCACTCTTTGGTATTCCTCTCTTTGGACCACTTCTTCCTTGGGACCTCTGTTTTTTTTTCTATTACCCTTATAAATCCTGTTACTTTGCTTTTACCCTTATGTCCATGAATTTTATTCTTCAGTGTTATGAAACAAAAAACTCAATTCCACACTATAAAATAAACAAGGGAAAGAGCAATGATTAAAATCAGGCTTAAATTTAAACCATGATTTCTGACACCATTCTATACTCCTAACACCTACTCTTTCATGTGCTCAGCCTCAGGATCTTTGGGAATGATCACCAATATGAGCAAACCATCTCTGCCCCACAGAGGGCACACTGTTGAGATTGCCCAAAGCATTTCTACTTTCTCCTGGGACCAGTGCTGTAAGATGGTTTGCACCACCTTAGGGCAGTCCCACTCTATCTTCAGAATCATACAGAAATCTGGGTCCCATGGATGTGTATAAATAGCCATCATATGATGCTCTTGCTGCTGGACCAGAGACCACAATTTGAGAACCATTTCTCCAGCAGATTCCAACATTTAGAATGTTGGGCTGTTGTGAGAACAGGTTTGAAAGAATTGCACTCTGGCCAGCTCTTTCACAAATAGGGGATGATGTTGAAATCACATGTATCACCACCACAACCACCACCACAATGTCCTAGAATTGTTTATTGTAAAAATAATGGAAAAATTGTGTTCAACTTCATTATAAACCTGTCACCATCACATTTTAATTTTTTTATGTATTTTCAATTTTTATTTTTTTTAATTTTTCCTACTTAGTTGTACATGACAGCAGAATGCATTTCAATTCCTTGTACATAAGTGAACTCCAACATTTCAATTTTCTGGTTGTACACAGTGTAGAGATGCACGATTTGTGCCATCATACATGTACCTAGGGTAATGATGTCCATCTCATTCCAAGATGTTTTCTATCCTTATAAACCCTCCCCTTTGCCCAATCCAAAGTTTCTCCATTCTTTCCATGCTCCCCCCACCCATCATAGATCAGCATCCACTTATCAGAGAAATCATTTGGCCTTTAGTTTTTTGGGATTGGCTTACTTCCCTTAGCATGATAGCCTCCACTCCATTAATTTACCTGCAAATTCCATAATTTTATTCTCTTTTAACACTAAGTAATATTCCATTGTGTATACATACCACTGTTTCTTTATCCATTCATCTACTGTGGGGCATCTAGGTTGGTTCCACAGTTTAGCTATTGTAATTCAGCTGCTATAAACATTGGTGTGGCTGTGTCACTATACTATGCTGATTTTAGGTCCTTTGGGTATAAACCAAGGAGTGGGATAGCTGGGTCAAATGGTGGTTCCATTCCAACTTTTCTGAGGAATCTCTACACTGCTTTCCAAAGTGGTTGTACCAATTTGCAGTCCCACCAAAAATGTATGAGTGTACCTTTTTCCCCACATCCTCTTCAACACTTATTATTGTTTGTATTCTTGAAAACTGCCATTCTGACTGGGGTGAGATGAAATCTTAGAGTAGTTTTGATTTGCATTTCTCTAATTACTAAAGATGATGAGCACTTTTTTATGTATTTGTTGATCACTTGTACATCTTCTTCTGATAAGTGTCTGTTCAGTTTCTTATCCCATTTATTGATTGGGTTGTTTGGTTTTTTGGTATTACATTTCTTGAGTTCTTTGTATATCCTGGAGATTAGTACTCTATCTAATGTATGTATGGTAAAAATTTACTCCCATACTGTAAGCTCTCTCTTCACCTCAATGATTGTCTCTTTGGCTGAGAAGAAGCATTTAGTTTGAATCCATCCCATTTATTGATTCTTGATTTTATTTCTAGCACTTTAGGACTCTTTTTAAGGAAGCCAGGGCCTAATCCAACATGATAAAGATTTGGGCCTACTTTTTCTTCTATTAGGTTCAGGATCTCTGATCTAATTGTTAGGTCCTTGATCCACTTTGCATTGAGTTTTGTGCATGGTGAGAGATAGAGGTTTAGTTTCATTTTGCTACATATGGATTTCCAGTTTTCCCAGCACCATTTGTTGAGGAGGCCATCCACCCTTTCTCCAATATGTGTTTTTGGTGTTTTTGTCTTGTATGAGATAACTGTATTCATGTGTGTTGGTCTCTGTGTCCTCTATTCTGTACCATAGGTCTACATGTCTATTTTGGTGCCAATACCATGCTGTTTTTGTTACTTTTGCTCTGTAGTATAGTTTAAGGTCTGGTATTGTGATGTCTCCTGCTTTACTTTTCTTTCTAAGGATTGCTTTGGCTATTCTGGGTCTCTTATTTTTCCAAATGAATTTCATGATTGCTTTTTCTATTTCTGTGAGGTATGTCATTGGGATTTTAATTGGAATTGCAATAAATCTGTGTAGTGCTTTTGGTAGTATGATCATTTTGACATTATTAATTCTGCCTAACCAGAATCTTTCCACTTTCTATCTTTTTTTTTTTTTTTTTGGTGTTCTGTAGTTTTGATTGTCACGGTCTTTTACCTCTTTTGTTAGATTGATTCCCACATATTTTATATTTTTTTGAGGCTGTTTTGAATGGGGTAGTTTTTCTAATTTCTCTTTTAGTGGATTCAATACTTATGTATAGAAATGCAATTGATTTATATATTGATTTTATATCCTCCTACCTTGCTGAATTAATTTATTCGTTCTATAAGTTTTCTGGTGGAACTTTTTGGACTTCTAAATTTAGAATCATGTTGTTAGCAAATAGTGATAATTTGAGTTCTTCTTTTTCTATATTTCTTTTAATTTATTTTGTCTGTGTGATTGTTCTGGATGAAATTTGAAGGACTATGTTAAATAGAGGTGGTGAAAGAGGGCATCTCTGTCATGTTCCAGTTTTTAGAGGGAATGCTTTCAATTTTTCTGTTTATAATAACATTGGTCTTGGGCTTAGCATAAATGACTTTTACAATGTTGAGGTATAATTCTACTATTCCTAATTTTTCTAGTGTTTTGAACAGGAAAAAAATGCTGTATTTTATCAAATGCCTTTTCAGCATCTATTGAAGTAATCATATTACTCTAGTCTTTAAGTCTATTAATGTGACGTATTACATTATTAATTTCCATATGTTAAAATAACCTTGCATCCCTGGGATGATCCTCACTTGATTGTGGGGCACTATTTTTTAATATGTTTTTGTATGTGATTGGCCAGAATTTAATTGAGAATTTTTGTGTCTATGTTCACCAGAGATATTGGTCTGAAGTTTCCTTTCCTTAATGTGTGTTTGTCTGGTTTGGTATCAGGGTGATGTTAGCCTCATAGAATGAGTTTGGAAGGGTTCCCTCCTTTTCAATTTCATGGAATAATTTGAGGACTATTGGTATTAGTTCTTATTCAAAGGTCTGGTCCTGGGCTTTTCTTGGTTGGTAGGCTTTTGATGGTGTCTTCTATTTTCTTACTTGAAATTAATCTGTTTAAATTGTGTATATGTCCTCCTGATTCAGTTTGGGTAGATCATATGTTTCTAGAAATTTGTTGGTGTCATTGAGGTTTTCTTTTTTATTGGAGTATAAATTTTCAAAATAATTTCTAATTATCTTCTGTATTTCAATAGTGTCCATTGTGATATTTCCCTTTTCATCACAAATTTTAGTAATTTGAATTTTCTGTCTCCTTCTCTTCATTAATGCAGCTAAGTGTTTATCAATTTTATTTATTTTTTCAAAGAATCAACTTTTTATTTTGTCAACTTTTTAAATTGTTTCTTTTGTTTCAATTTCATTTATTTCATTTCTGATTTTAATTATTTTCTGTTTTCTACTAATTTTGGTGTTTATTTGTTCTTCTTTTCTAGGGCTTTGAGATGTAATGTTAGGTCATTTATTTGTTGACTTTTTATCATTTTAAGGAATGGACTCCATGCAATGAAATTTCCTCTTAGCACTGCCTTCATAGTACCCCAGAGATTTTGATATGTTGTATCAGTGTTCTCATTTACCTCTAAGAATTTTTTATCTCCTCCCTGATGTCTTCTGATATCCTTTGCTCATTCAATGTCATATTATTTAGTCTTCTGATGTTGGAGTAACTTCTATTTTTTATTTTATCATTGATTTCTAATTTCATTTCAATATGATTTGATAGAATATAGGGTAGTATCTCTATTTTTTTGTATTTACTGACAGTTGCTTTGTAGCATAATATGTTGTCTATTTTAGAGAAGGATCCATGTGCTGCTGAGAAAAAGTGAATTCACTTAATGATGGATGAAATACTCTATATATGTCTGTTAAGTCTAAATCATTGGTTGTATAGTTGAATTCTATAGTTTCTTTGTTTAGTTTTTGTTTGGGAGATCTATCCAGAAGTGATAGAGGCATGTTAAAGTCACCCAGTATTATTGTGTTGTGATCTATTTGCTTCTTAAAATTGATAAGGGTTTCTTTGATATACATAGATGCTCCATTTTGGGGGGCATAGATATTTATGATTGCTATGTCTTGTTGATGTATGGTTCCCTTAAGCAGTATGAAATGTCCTTCTTTACCTCTTATGACTTTATCTGATATTAGGATGGAAACCCTGCTTGTTTTTGAGACCCTCATGGGTGATATGTTTTTTCTCATCCTTTCACCTTCAGTGTGTGGATATTATTTCCTATGAGATGAGTCTGTTGAAGGCAGCATGTTGTTGAATCTTATTTTTTAATCCAGTCTGCCCATCTATGTCTTTTAATTGATGAGTTTAGGCCATTAACATTCAGGGTTATTATTGAAATGTGGTTTTTATTCCCAGTCATTGCCAAGAATATTCTGTAGTGCAGGCTTTCTCATTGTAAATTCTTTTAATTTTTGTTCATCATCAAATATGAAGCTTAATTTTGCTGGGTATAATATTATTGGCTAGCATCCATTTTCCTTCTGAGCTTTGTATATGGTGTTCCTAGATCTCCTAGCTCTGTCTAGGTTGAGAAGTCTGCTGAGATTTGAATTGGTTTCCCCCTATATGTAATCTGAAACTTTTCTCTGGAAGCTTTTAAAAATTCTATCCTTATTCTGTATGCTAGGCATTTTCATTATAATATGACTTGGTGTGGATCTGTTATAATTTTGTACATTTGGTGTCCTGTAAGCCTCTTGTATTTGATTTTTCAATTCATTCTTCATGTTTGTGAAATTTTAAGATATTATTTTAATAAAGAGATTGTGTATTCCTTTGGTTTGTATCTCTGTGCCTTCCTCTGTCCTGATAATTCTTATATTTGGTCTTTTCATGTTGTCCCATAATTTTTGGAGGTTTTGTTCATGGTTTCTCACAATCTTCACTGTGTGGTCAACTATCTTTTCAAGATTATATATTTTGGGGGCTGGGGATATAGCTCAGTTGGTAGAGTGCTTGCCTCATATGCACAAGGCCATGGGTTTAATTCCCAGCCCCCCCACCAAAAAAATTATGTACTTTGTCTTTATTATCTGACTTCTGCCTTCCAAGTGATCTAGTCTGTTGTTGATGCTTTCTATTGATTTGTTGTTGTTGTTGTTGTTTACTGTTTTCCTTCTCTTCAAGGATTTCTCTTTGGTTTTATTTTTTCAGAGTCTTTACCTCTTTCTTGAAGTAATCTTTTGCTGCCTGTATTTCCTCTCATCTCTTTGTTGGAGTGCTCAAGTGTTGCCTGTATTTGCTCTTTTAATTTATTCTTTGCTTCATATATCATTTTAATTATGTACATTATGAATACCTTCTCTGAAATTTTATCTACTATGCTGTCAGTGAAATCTATTATTGTATTAACTTGGTTTGTTTCAGGCACTTTCTTCCCTGTTTTTTATATTTTTCATACATCTTTCTTTCTAGCAGTATGGATTTGAGGATTGTTCTGCTCCTACTGCATGGTAGGTCACTGTTATCTGCTGCTTCTCCTTCCAGGTGGCAGGCAGACCCAAGATTTATTTTTTAACATAACATTTTTTGAATATTTATTTTTTAGTTTTAGGTGGACACAATATTTTTATTTTATATTTATGTGGTGCTGAGTGTCAAACCCAGTGCCTCGTGCATACTAGGCAAGCACTCTACCATTGAGTCATAACCTCAGCCCCTTAACATCACATTTCTAAAACTAGGCTTACATTTCTAAAACTAGCCTTTACCACATATAAACATACCCTCCCACAAGATAGTTATAAAGCATGTATAACTGTAACACTTTACCACTAAGCCACATTTTCAGCCTTTTTAATATTTTGTTTACAGGAAGAATCTTGATGAGTTGCTTCAAGGCCTCACTGAGCTGCTGATGCTGGCCTTGAACTCATGATCATCAGGTTGCAGCCTCTGGAACTGCTGGGATTACAGGTGTGTTCCACCATGACCAACTTTAAACACAGTTTTTCAGGGTGACTTTTTTGGCAGCTGAGACCACTGTGAGGCAACAGCACTTTGTACTCACCACATAGCTTATCATGAATTTTGCACTGCAGAGCACCTTGCAGTTGCTTTCATTGTTACTGAAATCATTCTTTGTGACTTATGAGCTTCATCTAATTCCTTGCATGATGGGACATTCCAGATTTCTCTTACTTCTTCTTTTATTTTAATAACATGTATCCTCAAACATTTCACATAATTTATTATATTGTTGTTTATTTTCTGTATCTCAGACAAATGTAAGCTTCCAGAGGGCAGAAATTTGTTGTCCATTTTTGTTTTCTGTTGAATCCAAAGTGTAAGATCAGGCAAGGCGGGCAGCAACCAAAGGAAACAGATTTAACAAGGCCACTGAACGAGGCTTTATTTGAGATATCACTCCTGGACAGAACTCGATCAGACCAACAGAGTGGACAGGAGAAGGGTCTGAGGAGAAACCACATGGAAGTTTGACCAGAATGGACTTTTATGGGGCTCACGGCAGGAAGGGAAGGGTTGGGACAGAAAAAGGTGTCCCATTGGAGTTGGTCAGGGGAGTTTGCTGAACTCCAGGATTGGCCAGGAGGTCCTGCTGATTGACAGGCATTAGTCAGGAGATCCCACTGATTGATAGGCATTTCTGTGGGTGCCTGATTGATGTTTCTTTCCCGCCTGGGCTGCTTTGTTCTAAGTCACTGCCACCAACCTGGTACAAAGCACCTACAACAATACCTGGAACTATAAATACTTGTTGTTGCAATGAATTAATAGAACACACAATGAATCTGAGAAAGATCCCTAAGGGCCGGGATGGAATTGTATATCTCAGAGTACCATATATCATAAAGTATTTTTGTGAAATAAATGCTCCCAACTCCAAATCGAACTATTATTTTTACTACATTAAGAAAAATTTATTTTTCTCTTCTTATTTTGTAAATGCTTGTATTTTGGAATCTGTTACTTTCTGTTTGTAGAACACTGCCTCAGCCCTCTCCCGTGAGCAGTTTTGAAGCTAGCCTCACTTCCTAAATAAAATTGAATTGGCTCCTATTATCACCAGAGTAATGTTTTAAAAGCACAAATCTGATCATATTACTCTTCTGCTTAAACCACTCTTTGGCTCCTTGTGTTTATAGGGTTCACTGGTCCACTATCTTCTAAGGGACTCATGGGCCTGCATTTTATACATTCTGTAACACCAGTCCACTTCACCCTTTTTTTTTAATTGTTCTAGAACTTTAATTGTGAAATATTCACTGATAATTTTAGAACTACTTAAAACAATAAAAATAGCTGTGCATGTTAAAAATGTAAGGACCACCAACAAAATGATAGAATGTAGAAGACAGTAAAGAGAAAAAGTCAATGAAATATAACTTTATTACAAATGATGACATGATGGGAATAAAAGAAGCTACTAGAATCTAGAGGATAGAGGTTCTCTTCCTCTTTAGTTAGTTTAAATATTGGTTTGCCTCTTGGTTATATTTATTCTGTCTTCTTCTTCAGCAAAACCACATGTACACATGTCAAAATGCATTACCTGTCTTTCCCTATTGTTTTATGTGCTCAGTTTTCTGTTGTCTTACACCTCTAATTGTGTTTTCAGCAATGTTGAATATAGCCCTTGCTGCATATTTTTAAAGGGCCATTTTTTTTATTCTTTTCCTCTTTTCTCTCTCCCCCTCCACAACCTGGGGACACAGAATAGGATTACCTTGAATTATCTGCCCTCCATAAAAAGGAGTTGTCAAATTCAAGTGAATTTTAACACACATTGAGGGCATACTTAGTACACTCTCTCAGGACACACATGAAATGGAGACTTTGAATAGTCTCTGTAAAAGCCTCTGTTTTCCCTGATGGGTAGAACCACAGCTCTGGGACAAGAATCACCTGTGTTTCTCTTTTGCTAGCAAAGCAATAAAAGTTACTTTTTCTTTTTCTCAAAACCCTGTTCTCCCTATTGAATTGGCACTGAAGACAAGGCCCAAGATTTCTGTGACGTTTTCTCCATTGGACAGTCACCTGTGTAATGGCTATAGCACTCAAGAATTGTGTGTCTAGAATGGGTAACTTTTCTCAAACTCAATTTTCACATCTAAAATGAAGGAATTACTAATATATATATATAAATAAAATAATTTTGAATATCTTTTTTATTCTAAGGTTAATCAGATTCTGGATGATTTCCAAAAAAGAAAGAAAGAAAGGAAACATTCTGTTTGCCTATACTGTGAATCTTGTACTGCATACTATAATTCTCCAGCATTGAACATTGAATATTATGGAGTCATTAAGGCAGAAACTCAGAGGCCTGTGCTTTGGTGAGATGTCTAGCCTCAAGGTAACCTGATAGAGAGAGGTATAATATATTGTAACAGTTTTCCACTTTACCTTTTAAATAGAGCCCTTGCTGAACTATTGATTATTTTAAAATGAAAATGTTTTTCTTCTCTCTCTCCTCTTCCTCCTCCTCCTCCTCCTCCTCCTCCTCCTCCTCCCCCCCCCCAACCTGGAGGCAGGGAACAGGATTACATTGTTTTACTCATTTTAGGCCCAGTTATCTATGTTTGAGCACACACCCATCACAGGAACCAAGTAGTTCAGCCTACAGGGCTAGCTCCAGAAGAACAGTTATCTCCAAAATTGAATCACAATTTTTTTGAATTCCCAAAGTAAACCACAATCCCCCATGGGAAATACCTGAAATGGATCACTTCTTCAAAAAACCCTGTTCTCCTTGAGGGGCAGAATCATAGTTTTTAAACAACAGTCCCCTGCATTTTTCCTTTGCTAGCAAAGCAATAAACCTTTTTTTACCTTGTTCTCAAAATCTGTATTCTCACCATTAAATTGACATCATGGATTAGAACCAAGATTTCAGTAATAATACCTGGGGACCCTCTGCAAAAATAAATACCCAGTCATAGGCCAAGTCTCCTGGTGGAAGAGTAGTTGGTATTATCTTCCCAGAGTCAAGGACGGGAACACTTCCAGCCTGCATCTTGATATTCTGAGGTGATTCAGATTAAATCCCTCAGTTCTTCTAGCACTCTCTGGCCATCTGAGGTGTTCTTGTCCATGTTTGGAAAAACAGAAGCTTGGAGATTCTGCACACAAGTCCCAGAATGTGGTGGCAGATTTATGTATGTCATTGTTTTTCTAATGTGGCTAAGGAAACCTAAAGTGTCCTTCTCATTCAAAGGCCCAGTGAAATTGGCAAATGTCTTGAAAAACTCTTTTACAATAATTCCCTTTATGAGGACTCATCCCATTTACAGCTGAAGCCCAGCTTGTCCTCAGCTGCAGATCATTTTTGCTCTCCTGAGTCTTTGGTGTTTTTACCTGGATTCAGGTGTTACTCTCTAAAGTCTCCTCCCCTCAAAACTCACTCAATTTCTCCTTCAAATACACTCCTCTGATGTTACTGTACCACCTTTCGTGCATGCTCACATCTGCTGCTCCCCTTTCACTATGATAATGGCCACTCTATTCCCAAATAGAGACCCCAATCAAGTCTAAACATGTCAATTCTGGGGATAACATTATATTTATGTGAGAGAAACTCCTCAATACCCTTCACTGAAAGTGAGAGATGTCAGTTGCAGAGAGACAAAGGAATAAGGCACAGTGAGTTGCACATTCTTTAGTTTTCTTGAATCCAAAATATCTTTGGGGCTGGGGTTGTGGCTCAGTAGTAGAGAGCATACCCAGCACATGTGAACCACTGGGTTCCATTCTCAGATTGCAAAAAATGGAGGCTGGTTTATGTCTGGAAAGTTGGAGTCTACCACTGGGAGATAGAAATGTTAGTGCCTCCAGAGCCCTTTCTCCACCCTTTCCAAGATAACTTGCTCCTCTCCAACATGTTGCCAAGCTAACCTGTCCCATGAATTTTTCCTCCCCATGGGGAGTTGTAAAAGTTGTTAACTAATGCCTCCTGGGCTGCTACTTCTTTCCTACCCATCTGCTTCTCATCTTTTGGCCACCCCACCAGCATCTCCTTGACCTAATTACATACACAGGATGAGGAAAGGAAGGAGAAAGGTAAGGAGGGAAGAGGGCAAGAAAACCTAAAATGTATAAAAGTGGCAGAACACTCCCACTTCTAGGGATACTAGGACACCAGCTATAGCCCTTTCTCTCTCCAGGGACAAGTCTGTGTTACTATTTTTTAAATAAAACTTGCTTTCTATGCTTGTGTTGGCTGCTTTTCTAACATTTAAACTTGAACATTTGAAAAGCAGAACCCATCATTGGTAACCAGCAGTATTGCATTTATCCAAAGGAAAAATAAAATTGTTCTACTTGTCATGAGTAAGGAGGCAGAGCTTGGAGGCAGGAGCCCACTCCCCATGGGATTGACCAGTTAGGACACCATCCTCCCCAGTGGTTGTGCTACAGAGCTAGCTCCCAAGCCCTTAAGAAAATTATTTATAAAACTGGCAAGTGGCTCATATAGTTTTTGTTGTTACCAGGAATTAAAACTAGGGGTGCTTACCCCTGAACCACACATCCAGCCCATTTTATATTTTAATTGGGGACAGGATTTCACTGAGTTGCTCAGAGACTTGACAAAGTGACTCAGGCTGCCTTTAAATTCACAATCCTCCTGTCTCAGCCCCCTGAGCTCTGGATTACAGGCATGAGCCACTGTACCCAGCTCATTCAGGTTTTTAAAGCTTTAAAATTAGACAGAAAATTTTTATAAATAATTTTTGTAGTATGCAGAAAATAGACATTTTGTGCTGTCAGAAAATTATGCCTAGTATTAGACATAAATATGCACACTTAAAAATTAATGTTTTTTTGCCAGGTGTGGTGGAACATGCCTGTAATCCCAGGAACTTTTGAGGCTGAGGCAAGAGGATCAAGAGTTCAAAGCCAGCTTCAGCAAATTGCCAAGGCCCTGAGCAATATAGTGAGAACCTGTCTCAAACATAAAAAGGGCTGGGAATGTTGCTCAGTTGCACCCTTTGGTTAAATCCCTGGTACCCCCCAAAATAAGAATGATAATAATAATTTGCTTTTTATATCTATGATGAGTTTCTGCAAAGAAGAAAATGGCACAACAAAAAACACTTAGTCCCCCTGCTTGTATTTAATGTGAGATTAGTCTCAGCAATCACTGCCTATATGGCAATCATGGGAGGAGGTATTTTACATGCTTGAAGGGATGCTGTTTAGAGACCTGCCCATACCCCATCTCTAAATCACTGCACCTGTTGCTTTGGGGATTCTGGATGACTTGACTACAAACTGATCCCAGCTGCAGACTCCTCTGAGGGATGACCTGGGCTAACATGGGACCACCTTACCTGATACATGTAAAAGGTTGTCCTTTTAATGAGGGATTGAGGCCTAGTACTTGTACACCTAGGTGAGTACTAATTCAGCCACCTTGCTTCCAGGTAGAAAACTTGCTGTGCTGCACTCTGTGCTCCTCTGTCCCCAGTGAGATCAATTAAAGATATGACTTGGAGGCCACATTTCAGCTGATCTTTTCTCTTGTCTTCCCCTCCTCCCTCACTTTTATGTTTCTCTTATGAGAGGATTCTCTCAATAAATCTTGTGCTCAGGAATCCCCATAGACAGGTCTGCATCTAAGGAATCCAAATGTGCTAAATAGCCTTCTGTTGTATAGTTAAATACAAGAATTTGCTTTTCTGAATTCTTCTGTTTAAGAACTAGAATTTAAAATTCAGGGTAGGGGGAAGGGGTTGGAGGTTCAAGGGATTGGATAGGGCAGAGGAACCAAAGGGGATATTGGAATGGGAAAGACCATGGAATGAATGGGACATAAATTTCCTATGTTCGTATATGAATACAGGACCAGCATAACTCCACATCATGTACAACCACAAGAATGGTAAGTTACACTCATGTACATACAATAGGGCAAAGTACATTCTATTGTGATATTTAACTAAAAAAATTAAAAAATATTATCTGGGGCTGGGGATGTGGCTCAAGCAGTAGCGCGCTCGCCTGGCATTCGTGCGGCCCGGATTTGATCCTCAGCACCACATACCAACAAAGATGTTGTGTCCCCCGAAATCTAAAGAATAAATAATAAAAAAATTCTCTCACTCTCTCTTAAAAAAAATATTATCTGTTATATCTTTGATTCTGGTTTTTCTTCTGTGATAACCATATCCCCCTTCCCGCATACCCCCCCACTCCATTCCTCAGAGCCTTTAAAGAGATTTGTGAGACAAATTTGTAAATTTCTTGCTTTCATCCTGTGGACATAAATATGAGATTAGGTCCACTCCCTGAAAATCCCAAGAAGCATTGAAATTTTTTTCTCTTTTTCCTCCCTTATTCAATAGAATAAAAAACAGATTATTAATTTTTCTTTTTTTATTAGTTGCTCAAGGCAATACAATGACCTTGACATATCATATATTTGATTCAAATGGGGTATGGATTCTTATTTTTCCACATGTACAGATTGCAGGAAAACATTGGTTATACAGCCATGTTTATACATACAGCCATACTAGTTTCTGTTGTATTCTGCTGCCCTTCCTATCACTCCCTCCCCTCATCTCCCATCACCTCTCTCTGCCCAATCTACTGTGACACATTTCTCTCTCTCCTTTTTTTTCCTTCCCCCTCACACCATCTTATTTGTAATTTTGTATAACAATGAGGGTCTCCTTCCATCTTTCCTGCAGTTCCCCTTTTCCCTCCCATTCCCTCCCACCTCTCATCCCTGTTTAGTGGTAATCTTCTTCTCATGCTGTACATTGCTGGTGGGACTGCAAATTGGTGCAGCAAATTTGGAAAGCAGTATGGAGATTCCTTGGAAAGCTGGGAAGGGAACCACCATTTGACCCAGCTATTCCCCTTCTCGGACTATTCCCAAAAGACCTAAAAAAAGCATACTACAGGGACACAGCTACATCAATGTTCATAGCAGCACAATTCACAATAGCTAGACTGTGGAACCAACCTAGATGCCCTTCAATAGATGAATGGATTAAAAAATGTGGCATTTATACACAATGGAATATTACTCAGTAATAAAAAAGAATAAAATCATGGCATTTGCAGGGAAATGGATAGCATTAGAGCAGATTATGCTAAGTGAAGTTAGCCAATCCCTATAAAACAAATGCTGAAGTCTTTTTTGATATAAAGGGGGTGACTCAAAACAGAGTAGGGAGGAAGAGCAGTAGAAATGCTTGCAAGCTGCTAGGATTACAGGCATATTCCACTATGCCTGGCCTCTATGTATATATTTTTTATAAGTTTTTTAAAAAGTGCTTCATAGCCCAAATAAATTAATGCAGTTTTGGAGAAGCCTAATGAAATATTAGTGACATTTTTCTTATTTTTATTTTATATTTTGTTCTGTTATAAGTTCTCACTCTGTTGTCCAGGCTAGCCTCAAACTTGTGACTCTCCCACCTCAGTCTCCTCAGTAGCTGGGATTACAGACACATACCATGGTCCTCAGCTAGTTTAATTTTTTTTCAAAAGACACATATGAAGAGAAAAATTAAATAAATATTTAATATACAATTAGAAAGTATAACATAATAATGTTAATGTCAAAATGCAGAGCAGTAATGAGCAACCTCTTCAATGAAATAATTTTAGAAAACTTTCCAGACATGAAGAATGAAACAGAAATCCAAATCCTAGAAGCCTACAGGATGCCAAATATACAAAATCACAAGAGTCCCACACCCAGACACATTAATGAAAATTCCCAACATACAGAACAAGGAGAGAATTTTAAAAGCCACAAGAGAAAGGAAGCAGATTACATTTAGGGGTAAACCAATTAGGTTAATGGTGGATTTTTCAACACAGACTCTGAAAGCTAGAAGATCCTGAAACACTGTACTTCAAATGTTGAAAGATAATGGGTTCCAACCAAAAATCTTGTATCCAGCAAAATTAAGCTTCATGTTTAAAGATGGAATAAAAACCTTCCATGATAAACAAAAATTAAAGAATTTGCAGCTAGAAAACCAGTGCTTCAAAGCATCATTGGCAAAACATTACATGAAAAGGAAAAAAAATAACAATGAAAATCAACAGTGGGAGGTAGTACAGTAAAGGAAAAACTAATCAAAGAGGAAAAACAAATCAAGTTAAATAATAAAAATAAACAAACATGGCTGGAGAACAAACCATATCTCAATAGTAACACTAAATGTTAAAGGCTTAAACTCACCAATCAAAAGACATAGGCTAGCAGACTGGATTACAAAAAAAGATCCAAAAATATGCTGCCTACAGGAGATATATCTGATAAGAAAAGACATACACAGACTGAAGGTGAAAGGTTGGGAAAAATCATACCACTAACATGAACCTCGGAAGCAAGCAAGGGTGTCCATACTCATATAAAATAAAATAGACTTAAAGCAAAAGTTAATCAAAGGGTATAAAGAAGGACACTACATACTGCTAAAAGGAACCATTCACCAACAAGACATAACAATCATTAATATATATGCCCTCAAACAATGGTACAGCTATGTTCATTAATCAAACTCTTCTCAAGTTCAAGAGATTAATAGACCACAACACAATTATCATGGGTGATTTTAACACACCTCTCTCACCACTGGACAGATATTTCAAACAAAAGTTGAATAAAGAAACTATAAAACTCAATAACACAATTAATAACTTAGACTTAATTGACATATATAGAATATATCAACCAATATCAAGCGGATATACTTTTTTCTCTGCAACACATAGATCCTTCCCAAAAATAGACCATATATTATGCCATAGGGCAACTCTTAGCAAATATAAAGGAGTACAGATACTACCAGGCATTTTATCCAATCATAATAGAATGAAATTGGAAATCAATGTTAAAAAAAGGAAAAAAAATTCCTACATCACCTGGAGAATGAACAATATGCTACTGAATAAACAATGGGTTACAGAAGACATCAAGGAGGAAATCAAAAAAATCTTAGAGGTAAATGAAAACTCAAACACAACATTTCAAAACCTCTGGGACACTATGAAAGCAGTACTAAGAGGAAAATTCATTGCATGGAGTTCATTCCTTAAAAGAAGAAAAAGCAAACAAATAAATGACCTCACACTACATCTCAAAGCTCTAGAAAAGGAAGAACAAATCAACAACAAATGCAGTAGAAGGCAAGAAATAATTAAAATCAGAGTTGAAATCAAAGAAACTGAAACAAAAGAAACAATTAAAAAAATTGACAAAACTAAAAGTTGCTTCTTTGAAAAAATAAATAAGATTGACAGACCCTTAGCCATGCTAATGAAGAAAAGAAGAGAGAGAACCCAAATTACTAGCATAAGGGATGAAAAAGGCAATAACACAACAGACACTACAGAAATACAGAAGATAATTTAAAATTATTTTGAAAACTTATACTCCAATAAAATAGAAGATAGTGAAGGCATCAATAAATTCCTTAAGTCATATGATCTGCCCAGATTGAATCAGGAAGAAACACACAACTTAAATAGACCAATATCAAGTGAGGAAATAGAAGAAGCCATGAAAAGATTATCAACCAAGAAAAGCCCAGGAACAGATGGATATACAGCTGAGTTTTATAAGACTTTTAAAGAAGAACTAATACCAATACTCTCCAATCTATTTCAGGAAATAGAAAAAGAGGGAGTACTTCCAAATTCATTCTACGAGGCCAATATCACCCTGATTCCAAAACCAGACAAAGACACCTCAAGGAAAGAAAACTTTAGATCAATATCTATAATGAATATAGATGCAAAAATCCTCAATAAAATTCTGGTGAATCAGATACAAAAACATATCAAAAAGATCGTGCACCATGATCAAGTGGGATTCTTCCCCCGGATGTAAGGTTGGTTCAACATATGGAAATCAATAAGTATAATTCATCACATCAATAGAATTAAAGATAAGAATCACATGATCATCTCTATAGATGCAGAAAAAACATTTGACAAAATACAGCATCACTGTATGTTCAAAACACTAGAAAAACTAGGGATAACAGGAACTTACCTCAACATTGTAACTGCTATCTATGCTAAGCCTCAGGCCAGCATCATTCTAAAAAGAGGAAAACTGAAGGCATTCCCTCTAAAATCTGGAACAAGACAGGGATGCCTTCTCTCACCACTTCTATTCAACATAGTTCTTGAAACACTGGACAGAGCAATTAGACAGATGAAAGAAATAAAAGGAATAACTATAGAAAAAGAAGAACTTAAACTAGCACTATTTGCTGATGATATGATTCTATACCTACAAGACCCAAAAAACTCTACCAAGAAACTTCTAGAACTAGTAAATAAATTCAGCAAAGTGGCAGGATATAAAATCAACACCCATAAATCAAAGGCATTTCTGTATATCAGTGACAAATCATCTGAAAAGGAAATGAGGAAAACTATCCCACTCACAATATCCTCAAAAAAATAAAACAAAATACTTGGGAATCAACTTAACAAAAGAGGTAAAAGATCTATACAATGAAAACTACAGAACCCTAAAGAGAGGAATAGAAGAAGACCTTAGAAGATGGAAAAGATATACCTTGATCATGGATAGGCAGAATTAATATTATTAAAATTATCGTATTACCAAGAGCACTATACAGATTTAATGTAATTCTGATCAAAATCCCAATGGTATTCCTCACAGAAATAGAAAAAGCAATTATGAAATTCATCAGGAAAAATAGGAGACCCAGAATAGCTAAAGCAATTCTAAGCAAGAAGAGTGAAACAGGTGGTATCGCTATACCAAATCTTAAACTATACTACAAAGCAATAGTAACAAAAACGGCATGATACTGGCACCAAAACAGGCTGGTTGACCAATGGTACAGGACAGAGGACACAGAGACTAACCCACAAAACTATAACTACCTTATATTAGACAAGGTGCTAAAAGCATGCACTGGAGAAAGGAGAGCATTTTCAACAAATGATGCTGGGAAAACTGGAAATCCATATGCAACAAAATGAAATTGAATCCATGTCTCTCACCATGCACAAAAGTTAACTCAAAATGGATGAAGGATCTAGGAATTAAACCAGAGACTCTGCATCTAATAGAAGAAAAAGTAGGCCCCAATCTCCATCACGGGGGGTAAGTCCCCAATTTCCTTAATAAGACACCTATAGCACAAGAATTAAAACCAAGAATCAACAAATGGGATGAATTCAAACTAAAAAGGTTTTTCTCAGCAAGAGAAATAATATGTGAGGTGAATAGGGAGCCTACATCCTGTGAACAAATTTTTACCCTTCACACATCAGATAGAGCTCTAATTTCTAGGGTATAAAAAGAACTCAAAAAGCTATACACCAAAAAAATGAATAACCCGATCAACAAATGGACCAAGGACCTGAACAGACACTTCTCAGAAGAGGATATACAATCAATCACCAAATATATGAAAAATGCTCATCATCTCTAGCAATCAGAGAAATGCAAATTAAAACTACTCTAAGATATCATCTCAATCCAGTAAGAATGGCAGCCATGATGAAGTCAAACAACAAATGCTGGCAAAGATGGGGGGGTGGGGAAGGTACACTCATACACTGCTGGTGGGACTGCAAATTGGTGCAGCAAATTTGGAAAGCAGTATGGAGATTCCTTGGAAAGCTGGGAATGGAACCACCATTTGACCCAGCTATTCCTCTTCTCAGACTATACCCAAAGGACCTAAAAACAGCATACTACAGGGATACAGCCACATCAATGTTTATAGCAGCACAATTCACAATAGCTAGACTGTGGAGCCAACCTAGATGCCCTTCAATGGGTGAATGGATAAAAAAAAATGTGGCATATACACACAATAGAATATTACTCAGCACTAAAAAATAAGAAGATCATGGCATTTTCAGGGAAATGGATGGCATTAGAGCAGACTATGCGAAGTGAAGTTAGCCAATCCCAAATAAACAAATGCCAAATGTCTTCTCTGATATAAGGGGGGTGACTCAAAACGGGGAAGAGAGGAACAGCATGAGAAGAAGATTACCTCTATATAGGGAAGAGGGGTGGGAGAGAAAGGGAGAGAGAAAGGTAATTGCATGGAAGGTGGAAGGAGACCCTCATTGTTATACAAAATACATGTATGAAGATGTGGGGGAAAAAAGAATAGCATTACCCTAGACTAGGTAAAGAGAAGTTATGGGAGGGGAGGGGAGAGGTTGGGGAGATAGGAAGGATAGTAGAATGAAACAGACATTATTATTACTGTGTGTATATATGTGACTGCATGAACAATGTGATTCTGCAACCTGTATACTCAGAAAAATGAGAAATTATATCCCATCTGATTCAAATGTATGATATGTCAAGGTCATTGTACTGTCATGTGTAACTAAGTAAAACAAATTTAAAAAAAAGAATTTGTCACTGAATTTTAAAAGATCATGTAGGGATTCTGGCTGTGAATATATACAAAACAGTAAATTTCCTCTGGTGGGCAAACTCCCAAGGAATAGCAAGCATTTTGTTTTCCCCAACTGGAGTATTCTGTAGTTTCTCCAAGGAACTTGTAAGGTAACTAATACATGTGCAATGCCTAGCTGCTATGACAATAAGCCTTCTCATAAGGATGAGAAGGCTCTGTGAAAAAGTCTTATCAGCCTTGACCTTGACCTCAGACACTCAGTTCTTGGGTATAAGGGAATTCTATTGTTAAACAACCACAATGTTTCACTAAGCTCTACTGAGCCTGAACCTGTCCATATAAAAGTAACATTGTACAATGGACTTTCTTGAGAGCTACACAAAGCTCCTAACATTTCACATTGTGACTTAGTGTGTAAGAAAGGATTAAGCTGCACAATGTTGCTAAGTCTGTAACCTGCCTAATGATACACTGAACAATAAATACTAATGATGCCAATGACCTAATGTAACCTACTGATATAAATAAAGCTAGCAGCTTGGGCCAGGAATTGTTGCTTTGCCTCTGTACCTTGCTTCTGTCTCCTTTTGCTTTCCTTGCAAGATCACTTGTTATTAGAGATTCTCTTCAAAATAAATTTTCCTTTTTTCCAAACTTCCTCCTCTCATAATAAATTAGCAAAATATCAACTTACAGAAACAATAGTGGATAAAAATTATTGAATTTTTAGTCAAACAATAAAGTAAGTAAAGCTAGTTTGCCTTTAAATTGCATCACATCTTTCATTTCTATACTATACAGCTGTGGCATTTACAGGCACTTTTATTGGATAAAAGCCTGGATAAAACTGGGCTCTATCTGGCACAAATGTAGTAATTCTCATTTATTTTTATTAGAGGAAATGATTTCTCATAATGGTAGAGGGACTTGCCTAATATCAGTGGTGATAGATGAAAGAGCTGGTGTAATTTTACAAAAGATATCAGTAGAAGACTATGCATTACCTTAAATTGAAAGGAATCAATGATTGGTTCAAGGCAGCCACTTTTTTTCTTTAATGATGAAGCCTGAATCCAGTGGAGTTTTACCATTGAGCCACATCCACAGCCCTTTTTATTTTTGCTGGGGCCAACCTTGAATTTAGGATCATCTTCAGTCTCCCAAGTCATTGGGATTACAGGAGCACATCACTGCACCTGGCCAATGCAACTGCTTTTACAAGTCTCCCACACACAAAAAAAAAAAATAATTCAAGATTATGAGAGGTTTTCAGTTCATCTGCCTAAAATAGAAAGGATTTCAGAAACTTGAAAGTTGTAATCCACGCCTTACCCAAGAATATAGGGATTATTAAAAACATGACTCTGGATAAATAATAAAGCTTTTAATTCTGCTACTAAGTAGAGATTCTCAATATTTATTGTGCATACAGATCTCCTAGGCATCTTTTTACAGTACATGTACAGATTCAACAGTTTTGGCATAAGTCACAAAATTGTGCATTTTTAACAAAATTTCAGGTGATGCTGATGCCACTGACTCATGGATCATATGTGAACTTTAGCATATATCAGAATCACCTAGATGCCTTGCTACAACACAGATATATAGTTTCTACTCCCAGAGTTTACAGCTTAGTAGGTCTGGAGTGAACCCCAGAATCTGCATTTTCTGCACTTTACATTTATGCTGATGCTGCTCTAGAGGCCACACACTGAGAATCCCTGCTTCATAGCTCTGTAGCTCTCTCTTGCCAATGTGCATAGGTTATAAGCAATATATAAGCAATGTGTGGCTCTCCCCAGATGAAATCCATTCTTTCCATCCACCCTAAAATGTCAGCTTAGTCACAGAAACTTGGAAATCCATCCAGGAGAAATTTCTTCCTGGCCATTGTCCAGAATTTCTCTGTGAGTGATTGACCATAGTCTTTGCAAAAATTAAAGATTATTTCATTTCAAAAATCCATTTTCCCATGACTCACTTTTAATGATAAAGTTTTTCATTCTGCTCCCAAGTTGAACTTCTCAGATGTCAATGTGCGTACAGGGGACCCAGGCATTTGTTACAGCACATGTTTAGTTCAGTTGATGAGTGTTAAGAGAGGTTGGTCTACTTTCCTGTTAGACCTCTCCTTAGAGAGAGAGATTTCTTTTAGAAAAGGAATCCATGATTTCTTTCTAATTGTACAGAATTCATTCTTCCTGATTCCATATTAAAACTCTATTGACACATCTCTAATAAAGTTGGAAGGAACTTCAATATACATTTGGCCCTCTTTATGTGTAGATTCTGTGTTCATGTATTCAATCAAGTGCAGACCTAAAATATTTTAAAAATTACATCTGTACAGAACATATACAAACCTTTTTCTTGTTGTTATTACCTACATAATGCAGTATAGCAACTACTGTATTTCAATACTGTATACTGAAATAATTATTATGAGTAATTTAGAAACAAGTTAAAGTATGCAGGAGGATGTACATATGTTATAAGTAAACACTATGTCATTTTACATAGGAGACTTGAGTCTCCTGGATTTTTCTGTTTCAGGGATTCCTGGACCCAACCCCACACACATACTGAGGGACAAATGTACATAACATATATATAAAATAATCAGCAATGCTATATTTGTTCATGATTTAATAGCTTTCTAAGTAACCTAGTCCTATTATGAGCCCACTACAGATTCTCAGACTACAGACAACCTAGGGACACTTAGAAAGTTCTAAGCACTCATGGTATATTCAGGCCATGGGGTATTGTGTGCATGCAGATTGCCACACTGCTTGGAGAAATTTTTATGCGGGGACTGAGGAGTCAAGTCCCAGTCACAGGGCAGGAACCAGAAGCTTGTCAGAAATCCAGGATCTGAACCCTCTTCTCAAGTATAGGTGAAGGAACAGGAAGGCAGAGCAGTGGGAATTTTCAGACCCCCTTGTCCCAGCTGCGTGTGGTTCTTGTGAAATCACATGAACTTACATGGGAAGCAGAGCCCCCACAGCTGAGAATGTGCAAGTACCTAGCATCCAAATGCATCTTTAAACACTTTCTGTGCTTTCTGGTGGACTTGGCTAAGGCAGAGACCGGCAGAGCTACTAAGGGTGAAGGTCAATGCCACATTTCAGCAAGTATCTTAACACAGGTCTGAAGAGGATTAGGCCAAGTCTGACTCACTGTCACCTTGGAGATTGTGCCTCCAGGGCTTAGCGTGAAGTCTAGGCTTTATCCCTTTTGTTGTGATGTGACTTGGAACTAGAAGTTTAGGTGGCACTGGGCTCTTCATTTCCACCCCTGGGTTAACAGCTGGCAATTACTGATCTCCCCAGAATGGCTTTGGAATGTTAATTTAATGTCCCAAGTCAGGGCCAGAAGGACCCTAATGAATGTGGCTTCTGGGACAGCAGACTGGGTGCAGATTTCCATACAAGGACACATTACAGTCAGCCAACAAGTCACAGCAAAACCAAGTCCAGCACTGCATAGAAACTGTTCTGCTCCTCCCAGGAATTTCTTCCTCCTTGTTCTGCCAGTGACAGGATTATTGTTCCATTCCACTAAGATTGGTCCCCCACAATTGAGAAGGTGAAGACAGAACCTATAGAATGGGAGGAAAAAGTTTCCACCTATACCTCAGAAAGAGTGTTAATCTGCAGGTTATATAAAGAAGTCAACAACAACAACAAAATGACCCAATCAATAAATGAACAAAAGAACTAAACAGGCACTTCACAGAATAAGAAATATGAATGGTCAACAAATATATGGAAAAAATGTTCAACATCCTTAGTAATTAAAGTAATGCACATTAAAACTACACTGATATTTTATCTTACTCCAGTCAGAATGGCAATCTCAAGAACATAATTAACAATAAATGTTAGGATGTGGGGATAAAGGTACACTCATACATTGCTGGTAGGACTGCAAATTGGTGCAACCAGTTTAGTGTGGAATGAAACCACCATTTGACCTAGTTAGCCCACTCCTCAATATATATCCAAAGGACTTCAAATCAGTGTACTATAGTGATGTGGCCACATCAATATTATAGCAGCTCAATTCACAATAGCTAACTATAGAACTAACTTAGTTGCCTGTTTTAGTCACCTTTGTTTCTTTTTTTTTTTTTTTTCTTTTGCTGCTGTGACTAAAAGATCTGACCAGAACAATTTTATGAGAGGAAGAGTTTATTTGAGGGTTCAAGGTTTGGTTTCAGAGGTCTTAGTCTATAGTAGGCCAGGTCCATTCTTTGGGGCTTGAGGTGAGGCAGAACATCATGGTGGAAGAGTCTGGCAGTTGAAAGTAGCTCATATCACTATCAGAAAGAAGAGAGGTCTCCAATTGATGTATACAAATATATATATCACAAAGCCACACCCTATTCCCAATTTCTCCAGCCAGACTTTACCACTTCAGTTACCAGTCAGAGAATTAATTTATTGATTGCATCAAGACTCTCACAACCAAATTATTTCTCCTCTGAACCTTCTTATATTGTTACACATGAGCTTTTGGGGGACACCTCTCATCTAAACCATAATAGTGCCTTTCAACAGATAAATTAATAAAGGAAATGTAGTACATATACACAATGGAATATTACTCAGCCTTCAAGAAAAATAAAATTATGGCATTTTCCAGTAAATGGATAGAACTGGAGACTCTAATGTTCAGTGAAATAAGCCAAACCAAAAAAAAAAAAAAATCAAAGGCTAACTTTTCTCTCTGATATGTGAATGCTGACTCACAATAAGGGGAGGAGGGAATAATAGAAGTTCATTATATTATAAAAAGGGTAATGAAGGGAAATGAGGAGAGATGGGAATAAGAAAGACAGTGGAATAAATCAGGTATCACTTTCCTATGTTCATATATGTATACACAAGCAGTGAAAGTTCACATCATGTATAACTATAAGAATGGGAAGTTATACTCCGTGTATATATGATATGTCAAAATATATTCTACTGTCACATATAACTAAAAAGAATAAAAAATTCAAGAAAAAAATATTGGGCCTAAACACCCGAAGGAAAGTGAGCTGGTGAGCTCCATCCTGGGTGCATTGATTGGCTCATGCCCAATTTACACAAAACCCAACTCACACCAAGTGCCCACAGACAGCTCTCCTCACTCTACAAATTTCTTTATCCTGATTCTACCCAGAATTACCTCAGGTTGCCTAAAAGTTTTTATTTTGGGTTTCCCTTACTTCTTTACTGAATCCTGTATCTCATTTTTTCCCAAGATTATCACAGGTAAGGTTCCTCATGTGTTGCTGGCTTCCCCATGTGACCAAACCCTCTCCTCCTAAGTCTGGCCAGGAAACTGTTATTCCAATGTTTGGGCCAAAGGAATCCTCAGAAATATCCAGTCTGGGAGCAGGGCTTTAGGCATGAAGCCCACCTCCCACCTTGGCCCTAGCCTTGCCTCCATGCTTGGAAAAATACTTCAGCCTTTTCCAAGATTTCCTCTTCCTACCACAAGAGGCCTCAGGCCACCTTCTGCTGGAATCCTTAATCCTTAGTGTCCCAAGATTCTTCTAACAATTTGGGTAGGGCAAGTCTCTTCATTCAGGTCTTAGCTCCCCAGCTGTGAATAGTCAAACTTCTCCTTAGCCTGTCCAGAAGAGTGTAGTTCTTATTCCCCAAGGTTAGGCCAGAACTACCCTGATAAATGAGGTTTTCTGCTAGGCACAGTGTTGCATACCTGTAACCCCAGCAGCTCCAGAGGCTGAGGCAGGAGAATTGTGAGTTCAACATCATCTTCAGCAACAGTAAGGCACTAAGCAACTCAGTGAGACCCTCTCTCTAAAAAAATACAAAAAAGGGCTGGGGGTGTGGCTCAATGGTTGAGTGCCCCTGAATTCAATCCCCAGGACCACCTCTAAAAAATAAATGAGGTTTTTTTCTGACAGCAGAGTGGGTGTAGTTTTCTACGAATGTGTACTTCATGAGCTACCCAGAGCCTGGAGTTGAGAGAAGATAATTATTCCTCAAGAAGGAATAATTCTCACAGTATATATTTCTTTCCCCTTGTTCTAGAGGAGTGGCTTCAGACTGCCTGAAACTGGAACCCTGACATTATGGGCGTCCACTATTCTGTGAAAAAATTTTGAACACTCTCTGTCCTGCTTCTCCAGAGGTTCAACAAGTACAACTGATTTTTTTTTCCCAGGGGAGGAGGGGTGCAGGTACTGGGAATTGAACCCAGGGGCACTTAACCACTGAACCACATTTCCAAGCCCTTTTTGTATTTTATTTAGAGACAGGGTCTCACTAAATTTCTTAGTGCCCCACTAAGTTGCTGAGGCTGGCTTTAAACTCATGATTCTCCTTCCTATACTTCCTAAACTGTTGAGATTAGAGGCATATGCCACTGTGTCTGGATAAGTGAGGCTTTATTATTTTCAGTCCCTAGCCCCTCAGAGGTGACCAATAAGTCTCCTAAATCTGATTAGGGAGGATTTTTTTTTAGTTTTGTTTTTTTTTCTAATTTGTTACATATGACAGCAGAATACATTACAATTCATATTACACATATAGAGCACAATTTTCTATATCTCTGATTTTATACAAGTATGTTCAAACAATTTGTGTTTTCATACATGTACTTAGGGTAATGATGTCCATCTCCCTTCACCATCTTTTCTACCTCCATGCCCCCCTCCCTTCCCCTACCACCCCTTTGCCCCATCTGGAGTTCATCTAATCCTCCCATGCTTCCCATCCCAACCTCACTATGAATCAGCCTCCTTATATCAGAGAAAACATTCAGCATTTGTTTTTTGGGATTGGCTAACTTCACTTAGCATTATATTCTCCAACCCCATCCATTTACCTGCAAATGCCATGATTTTATTTTCTTTTATTGCTGAGTAATATTCTATTGTGTATATATACCACATTTTCTTTATCCATTTATCTACTGAAGGGCATCTAGGTTGGTTCCACAGTTTAGCCATTGTGAATTGTGCTACTATAAACATTGATGTGGCTGTGTCCCTGTAGTATGCTGTTTTTAAGTCCTTTGGATATACAAAAAGGAGTGAGATAGCTGGATCAAAATGTGGTCCCACTCCCAATTTTCCAAGGAATCTTCATACTGCTTTTCATATTGGCTGCACCATTTTGCAGTCCCACCAGCAACCAAAATAGACTGGTAGTGTTAAGGTCTGTAGACAAGTCAAAATAACACCTGGTATTTTGCCAGGGGAATGTTAGATTTCGTAAACAAGTCTGGATGGTGCCTGGCAAAATGCCAGAGGGAGTGGTTTCAAAAAGTAACAAAAGCGAGCCATTAAGTGTGGAGATTCCTTATTGGTTGACTGATGTATCTAGTTTATGCTAATTAAGATAAGCTGTGCAAAATGTATAAATACCTCTGTTGTCCTACAATAAACAGCTCCCATTCCTGCTGTATCAACGTACACAAGTTATTTGTCACCTCCCGGTTATTTTGCTGCAGTCAGACTGCAACATGGTAGGCCAATGGTACAGAATAGAGGACACAGAGACTAACCCACATAATTACAGTTATATTAGGCAAAGGTGCCAAAAACATATATTGGAGAAAAAATGGCCTCTTCAACAAATGGTTCTGGTAAAACTGGAAATCCATATGCAACAAAATGAAAGTAAACCCCTATCTCTCACCATACACAAATCTCAACTCAAAATGGATCAAGGACCTAGGAATTAAACCAGAGACCCTGCATCTAATAGAAGAAAAAATAAACCCAAATCTCCATCATTTCAGCTTAAGCCCCTACTTCCTTAATAAGACTCCTACAGCATAAGAATTAAAATCAAGAATCAATAAATGGGATGGAATCAAACTAAAAAGTTTCTTATCAGCAAAAGAAACAATCTGTGAGGTGAATAGAGAGCCTACATCTTGGGAGCAAATTTTTACCCCTCACACATCAGATAGAGCACTAATCTCTAGGGTATAGATAAAGAACTCAAAAAGCTAAATACCAAAGAAACAATAACCCAATCTATAAATGGGCCAAGGAACTGAATGGACACTTCTCAGAAGACAATACGCAGTCAATCAAAAAATATATGAGCAAATATTCAACATCCCTAGCAATTAGAGAAATGCAAATCAAAACTACTCTAAGATATCATCTCACTCCAGTCAGAATGGCAGCTATTAAGAATACAAACAACAATAAGTGTTGGCAAGGATGTAGGGGAAAAGACACACTCATACAGGGAGGATTATTGCAATGCACTTGCTAACTGCAAGAAAATCAAAAGGAGACAGAAGCAAGGTGCCGATGCACATTGGCAGGATAGCAGAATGGCAGAAAGGCAGAAAAGCCCCTTGTCCAAGCTACCAGTTTCATTTATATCAATAGGTTACATTAGGTCACTGGCAAAAAGTAGTTTTATTATTGTTCATTGTGTCATTAGGCAGATTACAAAGTTAGCAACATTATACAGCTTATTTCTCAGTTACATACTATCTTTGTAATGTGCAATGTTAGGAGTTTTGTGTAGCTCTCAAGAACATTGATTGTTTAAAGTTACAGTTATGTGGACAGGTTCAGGCTCAGCAGAGATTGGTGAAACATTGTGGTTGTCTAACAAGAGAGTTCCTTTATTCCTAGGAGCTGAGCGCCTGAGATCAAAGTTGAGGCTAATAAGACTCTAGCATAGAGCCTCTTCATGCAGGGTATTGCCATAGTAAAATAACTCCACATTATATACAAACACAAAAATGGGATCCTAATTGGAATGGGTTGTACTTCATGTATATGTAATACGTCACAATACACTCTACTTTCATGTATATCTATAAACAACAAATAAAAAATAAATTAAATAAATAAAAAACAGGGGGAAAAACAAAGACCAAATATTCACGCTGATATGTGAATGCTAACACAAAATATGGTGGAGGGAGTAAAGAATAAAAGTTCACCAAATTAGGCAAAGGTAAATAAAGGGAAGGGAATGAGGTGGGAATAAAAAATATAGTAAAATAAATAAAATATAACTTTCTTGTGTTCATATATGAATACACAACTAGTATAACTCCACATAATGTACAACCAAAAGAATCAGAAATTATATTCCAAGAATGTCAGTATACATTCTACTTTTATGTGTTTCTAAAAAGAACAAATAAAAATAATAATAATAATAAGGGCTGGGGTCATGGCTCAGTGGTAGAGCACTTGCCTCACGTGTGTGAGGCACTGGGTTCAACTCTCAGCACCACACATAAATAAATAAAATAAGGTCCATCAACATCTAAAAAAAATTTTTTTAAATAATAATAAATAAATGAACAGTCAAAATATATATGAAAAAAGTCCAACATCTGTATCAATTAGGGAAATACAAATTAAAACTAAAACTTTTATCTCACCCTAGTCAGAATGGCAATTATCAAGAATTCAATTAACAATAAATATTGGTGAGGATGTGAGGGGAAGTGTATTCTTGTAAATTTCTGGTAGGACTGCATATTAATGCAACCACTCTGGAAAGCAGTATGGAGATTCCTTAAAAAACTGAATGGAACCACCATTTGACCCAGTTAGTCCACTCTTCTTTATATATTCACAGGAGTTTAAAATAATCATATAGTGACACAGCCACATCAATGTTTATAGCAGCACAATTCACAATAGCTAAGCTATGGAACTAAACTAAATGTCCTTCAACAGAAAAATGGATAAAGAAATTATGGTGTATATACACAATGGATTATTACTCAGCCATAAAGAATAATGATTATATGACATTTACCAGTAAATGGATCAATCTGAAAACTATTGTGCTAAATTAAGTAATCCAATCCAAAAAACCAAAGGTTGAACATTCTCTCTAACCCACAACAAGGCAGTTGGGAGAAAGAAGTTCAATGGATTAGACAAAGGGAAATGAAGGAAGGGAGAAGGGGTAAGAATAGGAAAGACAGTGGAAAGAATCTGACATAACTTTCCTATGTACACATATGAATACACCACTGTGAATCCCATCGTCATGTGCATTCACAAGATTGGGACCCAAATTAGAATAAGATATACTCAATACATGTATAATTTTATCAAAATGTATACTGTCATGTATAACTAAAAAGAACCAATAAATAAATAAATGCTATAGAATATTGAAGAAAGAAATTGAAGACCTTGGAAGTTAGAAAGACCTCCCATGTTCATGGATAGGCCAAATTAATATTGTTAAAATGGCCATACTGCAAATATACAGATTCAATGCAATCCCCTTTGAAATATCAATAACATTCTTCACAGAACTAGAAAAAAAGAGTCCATCCAAAACTTTACTTAGAAGACCCAGAATAGCCAAAGAAATTCTAAGCCAAATTTTTTTTTGAATGCTTGAGGTATAATAATACCTGACTTTAAATTATATTACAAAGCTACAATAACAAAACTTTATGGTACTAGCTTAAAAACAGACACATAGACCAATGGTTCAAAATAGAAGACACAGAGACAAACACGCAGATATGCTCATATGCAGATACTCTAATCCTTCCCAAAGATGCCCCAAACATACATTGGAGAAAGAATAGCCTTTTTAACAAATGGTGCTGGTAAAGCTCATTATCTGTATGTGAAGAATGAGACTAGACCCTTATCTCTCACCCTACATAGAAATTAATTTAAAATAAATCATATACTTAGGAATTAGTCCAGAAGCCATGCAAATCCTAGAAGAAAATGTAGGATCAACACACCAATATATAAGTACAGGTAACGACTTCTTCAATAGGCCCTTTAAAACTCAGGATAATGCCAAGAGTTAATAAAAGGATGGCATCAAATTAAAAAGTTTGGAACAGCAAAGAGAATAATAAAAATATGCATATAGAACCTACAGAATGGGAGAAAATCTTTGCTAGCTACTCTTCTGACAAAGGATTAATATCCAGGATATATAAAAAAACTTCACACCAAACTTCACACACACACACACACAAAAAAAAAACCCAAGTAATTCAATTAATAAATTAGCAAATGAACTTAGCAGACACTTCTGAAAAGAAGAAATACAAATGGCCAATAAATGTTTAAAACAATGTTCAACATCATTAGCAATTAAGGAAATGCAAACCAAAACTACACTAAGATTTCATCTCATACCAGTCTTAATGGCCATCATCAAGAATACAAATAACATAAATGCTTTAGAAGATGTGGAGGAAAAGAAAACACTTTTACACTGTTGGTGGGATTGTAAATTAGTACAACACTATGGAAATCCTTAAAAGACTAAGCATGGAACCACCGTATGATGCAGATATACCACTCCTTAGTTTTATCCTAAATAATTATAGTCAGCATACTATCACAATACATGCATATCCATGTTTATACTAGCACAATGCACAATAGTCAAACTAGGAAACCAGTCTGGATGTCCAGCAATGGATAAATGTAATGTAACACAATGGAGTTTTATTCAGTCAGGAAGAAAGATAAAATTATATCATCACCAGGAAAAGATGGAACTTTGGAACATTATATTAAGCAAAATAAGTCAAACTCAGCAGATCACTCAGGTCACATGTTTTGACTCCTCTGTAGAAACTACAGAGAAAAAAGGAAAAGATAGATTGGGTGAGCTCATGAAAATCAAAGAGAGATCAGTACAGAAAAAAGATTGGGGGAGGCAGGAATTAAGGGAAAGGGGAAATACTGAAGAATGATTTTAGCTAAATTATACTATTATTTTGTGTGCATGTACAATATGTAACAATAAATCACACTATTATTTACAACTATAATGCACGAACAAAAAATATGGGGAAAAAGGCAAAAATTAAAATTTTTTAAAAAATTAATAAAAAGAAAAATATAGATACATGAAAAAAAGAAGATTACAGGCCAATATCCCTGGTTAACATAGTTGCAAAAATCCTCAAGAAAAACAAATCAGCAAGCTTTAAGAGCACATTAAATTAATCCTTACCAATGATCAAATGGAATTTATACCAGAGTAGCAAGAATTGTACATATGTACAATTTTAGGATTAAAAACTTGCATAAGTTTGGACAGAAAATATCTCAACACATTAAAGCTTGTTGCCAGTGAACTCTCTTTAGAGCAGTCACTGAAGTTTCATAAATTTCCCCCAATAAATCATAGGTCTCCAAAACTGTCTTCAGGCACTTTCCTGGATCTATCTGCAACCTACCTGACTACCTTGGCACAACCGGGTTGTGAAAGAGACCACCTCATCTGTCAGGATGGCTACCTCAAAAGATCCAAGATAATAAGTGGTATTAGCAAGGATATTTTTTTTTTAAAAAAGGGAACGCTTGCAAATTTTGATGGGGATGTAAATGAGTATTATCATTGTGGAAAACAGCATTAGATTCCTCAAAAAGTTAAAAATTGAACAACCATACCATCTAGCAATTTCATTGCTGGGTATATCTGCTATGGTTTAAATATGGTTTTTCCCCACCAAGACTTACATTTAGCAAACAGGGGTTTCTATCCTCACATCAGATACAGTGCACTTCAAGCCAAATTTAATTAGAAGGGACAGGAAAACATTTCATACTGCTTAAGGGAACTATATATCAACAAGGCATAACAATTGTAAGTATTTATGCCTCAAACAATGAAGGATCCATGTACATTGAACAAATGCTTCTTAGTTTGAAGAATCCAATAGACCACAACACAATAATAATGGACAATTTTAACATGTCTCTGTCACCCCTGAATAGATGCTCCAGACAAAAACTAAATAAAAAGCTATAGAACTAAAAAATGCAATTGATAATTTAGATTTTATGAACATTTATAGAATGTTTCATCCATCAATGAGTAAATACACTTTCTTCTCAGCAGCACACAGATCCTTCTCTAATATAGAGAAGCTATCACATGTTGACATGCAATTGTAATATTACCTTAATATATTTTTAGCATCTGTAGGATTATTTTGATAGCTCCCTTTCTATTGGTATTAGTTTTTTTGTTCTTGCTTTTTCTCTCAGTAGACTTAATTTTTATCAACTTTTAGTCATATTATTCTTCTCTATTTTATATATTTCCCCTCTAATTTTCTTTTCTACTTCCTAATTTGAAAATAATTTGATTGTTAATCTAGCTTCTTCTGAAACAAGTACTTTAAGCATAAATGTTCATCTGAGTACTGTTTCATCCCAGAGATTCTGACATTTTAAGCTTTTATTATCACTTAGTTCAAACACTTTTTATTTACTTTTCTTGTGGTTTTCTTCTTGACCTGTGAGATATTTAGACATGTAGTAGTGGGTTCTATATATCCTAAGATAATTGATTTCTTTTATTCTTTATTTGTTCTAATTAGTTATACATGACAGCAGAATGCATTTCAATTCATTGTACACAAATGGAAGAAAACTTTTCATTTCTCTAGCTGTACACACTGCAGAGTCACACTGTTCATGCAATCATACATGTACATAGGGTAATAATGTCGACCTCATTTCACCATCCCTCTCACCCATACCCCCTCCACTCTCCTCACTCTGCTCTGCCCAATCCAAAGTTCCTCCATTCTTCCTTCTATAGCCACAACCTCCCCCCCCCCATTATGGATCAGCATCTGCATATAAGAGAAAACATTTGACCTTCAATTTGGGGGGATTGGCTTATTACTTATCATATTCTTCAACTCCATCCATGACCTCAAATGTCACAATTTTATTCTTCTTTAAGGTTGAGTAATAGACCATGTGTATATATACCACATTTTCTTTATCCATTCATCTGTTGAAGGGATTCTAGGTTGGTTCCATAGTTTAGCTGTTGTGAATTGAGCTGCTATGAATATTGATGTGGCTGTGTCACTATAGTATGCTTATTTTTAAGTCCTTAGGGTATAAACTGAGGAGTGGGACAGATGGGTCAAATGGTGGTTCCATTCTAAGTTTTCTGAGAAATTTCCATACTGCTTTCCGAAGTGAGTACACCATTTATTATCTAATCCCATCAGCAATGTATGAGCGTACCCTTTTCCTCACATCCTTACCAACTCTTACTATTGCTTGATAATTGCCATTCTGACTGGAGTGAGATGAAATCTTAGTTTTGATTTTCATTTCTCTAATTGCTAGAGATAATGAACTTTTCCATATATTTGTTGATTGATTCCATTTCTTCTTCTGTGAAGTGTATATTCAGTTCCATGTCCCATTTATTATTTGATTTTTGTTTGATTGATTGTTTGTTTTGGTGTTAAGATTTTTTAGTTCTTTATATGTCCTGGAGATTAGTGCTGTATCTGATGTGCATGTGGTAAAGATTTTTCCCATTCTGTAGGCTCTTCATGTTATTCATTCCTTTACTGAGAAGCTTTTTAGTTTGAATCTATGCCATTCATTGATTTTTAATTTTATTTCTTGTACTTTAGGAGTCTTGTTAAGGGAGTCAGGTACTAAGCCAATATGATATTTGAGCCTACTTTTGCTTTTATTAAGCACGGGGTTTCTTGTCTAATTTCTAGGTCCTTTATTCACTTTGAGTTTTGTGTAGGATAACACAGGGGTTTAATTTAATTTTGCTACATATAAATTTTAAGTTTTCCCAGAACCATTTGTTGAAGAGGCTATATTTATTTACTCTAACGTATATTTTTGGTGCCTTTTTCTATATGAGATAAATATTTGTGTGGGTTTGTCTCTGTGTCTTTTATTGGTCTAGAAGTCTAATTTGGTGCCAATGCCATGCTGTTTTTTTTTTTTTTACTATAACTCTGTAGTATAGTTTAAGGTATGGTATTGTGATGTCTCCTGCTTCACTTTTGTTGCTAAAGATTTCTTTGGCTCTTCTAGGTCTCTTATTTTTCCAAATGAATTTCATGATTGCTTTTTTATTTCTATGGAGAATGACATTGGGATTTTGATTGAAATTGCACTAAATCCGTATAGTGCTTTTGGTAGTATAGCCACTTTGACAATATTAATTCTGCCTATCCAAGAACATAGGAGATCTTTCCATCTTCCAAGGTCTTCTTCAATTTCTTTCTTTAGTGTTCTGTAGTTTATTCTTTCAATTATTTCATTAGATTGATTCCCAAAATTTTGAGGCTATTGTAAATGGGGTATTTTTCCTAATTTCTCCTTCAGAGGATTCATCATTAATGTGCAGAAATGAATTTGATTTATGGGTATTGACTTCATATCCTGCTACTTTTCTGAATTCATTTATTAGTCTAGAAGTTTTCTGGTGGAATTTTCTGGATCTCCTAAATATAGAAAAATTTTATCAGCAAATAATGAAAGTTTAAGTTCTTATTTTCATATTCATATTCCTCTAATTTCTCTAATTGCTCTAACTAGAGTTTCAAGGACTATGTTAAATAGAAGTGGTAAAAGAGGGCATCCCTGTCTTGTTCCAATGTTTAGAGGGAATGCTTTCAATTCTCCATTTCTAATGATGTTAGTTAGCCTTGGGCTTAGCATAGATAGCTTTTACAATGTTGAGGTATGTTCCTACTATCCCTACTTTTTCTAGTGTTTTGAATATTAAGGTGTGCTGTAATATATTAAATGCTTTTTTTACATTTATTGAGATGATCATATAATTCTTATTTTTAAGTCTATTGATGTGATGTTTGTGTGTTTACTGATTTTCATATTTGAACCTGTTGGGGCCACAAGTTGGAAAGCAGCCTACATTGCCTATGTGAGGAGCTCTCAGGGTTCACCACACTGAGTCCAGATGTCGTGGTTAGCATACTAACCATGCTCAGCCCTATCACCATGGTAACCTGGCTTCCCTCAGGTGCACAGCATGTTCCTTCCCTTCTGCTTTTCTGCCACTGACCTGTTAGCCCATTGGTTGCTGCTTATAAATGTGTTTCTAGCTCATTGGATTATGATAACCCTCAGCTAATTTGCCCAGTAACAGGCTATGCATAAAAGACTTGCCTATGCAATAATAAAGTGGATCAAGTTCTCTAAAACTGGTCTCTGAAGGTCTCTTTTTGACTCCGTTGCCACACCCTCCTCAGCTGTTGGTGGGTTTCAGCTGGACTGAGTGAGCCCACATGAACCAACCTTGCATCCCTGGGATGAACCCTACTTGATCATGGTGCACTATGTTTCTAATGTGTTTTTGTATGTGATTTTCCAGAATTTTATTGAGAAATTTTGCATCTATGTTCATCAGGGATATCGGTCTGAAGTTTTCTTTCCTTGATATGTCTTTGATTTTGGTGTCAGGTTGATACTAGCCTCATAGAGTGCACTCAGCTCTGATATTCATGCCCACTGAGAGCTGGCGAGAATGGTTTTGAGTTATCACAGCTGGGTAGAGGGAAGGCTGGGAATCACACACCTGTTCAGATGCCCATCGCACTGTCAGCTACACCCGCCAAAAGTTGATGAGGTAGACTTTCCAAGATGGCGACTGCCATTTCCTCGATGGGGTGTCCAGTGAGGTGGAGGGAGCTAGGCTATTACTACGATACGACCAGAATTGGGTGCTCGGTCTGGTGCCCTGCAGTGACCCAGGTCACAGACTGGCGCGCTCCAGCCTGAAAGGATCTGTAACCCTGCGTCTCTGCACTGCCAGATCTCCCTCCGCCTGTCTGCCTCTATTGAATTTTTTAATTTCGTCTTTTGTTTCCTTAATTTCAAGGACTTCTCTTTGTTCTTTTGTTTCAGAATCTCTATCTCTTTATTAAAATAATCTTTTGCTATGTGTATTTGTTCTCTTAAGCCATATTTTTCTTTAGAGATCAGTTTAACTATGTATATTCTGAAATCCTTCTTTGACATCTCTATTCTGTTGTCAATAGATTTTATACTGTGACAGCATGGTTTGTTTAATTCTGTGCATGTGTTATACCAGGACGCAAGAAAAGACCACTGACTCCAATTAAAATCAAATTAAAGCAAGCTTATTATTTCGACCTGCAGGGCTGCCTTTCCCTCCCAAAACGGCGGGAACAAGACAGCCCCGAGGCTTCTTTGTGGCCCAGTTTTATAGCCCAAAAAGTTACACAAAGGGGGGTTACAGATAACAACACTCTGAGGAGCATAACACAAGTTTACATTTTTGCTGGCCCCGGCATCAGAATTTATGAGGACCATTAGAGCCTCAGAGAGGATCGTTGTCTGGCCAGGGAAGGCCAGTATTTATGAGGTGTCACTAAAGTTTCAGAGAGGGCTGCTATCTGGTCAGAGAGCCAGGCATGGGTGAGTTCAAGGCACGGGCAGGCATTCCAAGCAAGTTCAGAATTTACAGTAATTTATAGTAAAGCCGAAATTATCTTTTCATGGTTTTATGGCGAGATGCCCAATTTTAAGAAAAGATCAGGTTGGGTCTATCACATGTTCAAGAATGTAACAACAAATACCACTATTATGTATAATTACAATGCACCAATATATATACATAAACATTTAAAAAATAAATTTAAATTTAAAAATAAAAATAATTTTTAAAGGATGGTTGAAAACTAAAGGAAAAAGAGAGACTATTAGGTTTTTCAAACACAAATATTGTAAATTTGTTTTTAATCTATGCTTTCTTATTGCTTTCTACAACACATCTATTTTATTTTTGTTAACTGATACAAAAAACGTAATTATTAATGGAGTACATATTTTTATTTATTTTTTTGTAGTTGTAGATGGATACAATAGCTTTATTCATTTATTTATTCATTGTGGTGTTGAGAATTGAACCTAGTGCCAGGCAGGTGCTCTAACACTCAGCCATAACCCCAGCCTTGGAGTACATAAATATTAATGGAAATGGAAATATTTGGTATCTGTATACATTGTAATATTTAAATCAGGTTAAACATATTTACCTCATGAGAATTTTTAGAAGGACAGCTGTGCATGGTTGAGAACAAAGTCTTCAGATATACATTTAAAAAATTAAAACAACCTAAAGAATCAATCTAAAAAATAAAATTAAATGAATAGCAGTTTCTGTAGTGTAACTTCAGGACTTTAAGATAAAAATCCTAACCTGGGATAGTGGCACAGGACTGTTAGTCCAAGTAATGCAGGAGGCTGAGAGAGGAGGATTGAAAATTTGAGGCCAGCCTCAGCAATTTAGCAAGACCCTGTCTCAAAACTAAAATAAAAATGGCTGGGAATATAGCAAAATGGTAGATCACCCCTGGATTAAAACTCATTACAGAAAAAGAAAGATAACAATGCTCTTTTGAGAAGGACAGATATTTTCTTATATTGTTATCATTATCCCCTGAATGATTTAGTAAGATATTTGGAGTATAGGGAACAGGGTTTTTAGAGTTCTGAATATAACCAAAAACCCGGGCATGTATTTATGTAAAGCCTTGCTCATGGTTAGGAATATTCTTGTTATTATTTTTTATTTTTGGTAACACTGTTGAGAAATCTCAGGAAATTATGTGTGTTCTGGCCTATGTATTAGTACAACTAACTGCAACTAAGAAAAGTTCTCTTCATTTGAGCTACATCCTTAGGCTCCAGTTACTGTCTTATTTTCACATCCCACAGATATTTGGGAACTCATTTTACATTTGTTAAAAAAAAACCCTGTTTTTTTAGGAGAAAAAAAATGAATAGATTTCTGCTCTCCAAAACCTGCAATCAAAATTACAGAATATAAGCAGAATGTTAATTTGGGCAGAGGGATATATTTGATAAGCAAAGTACTTGGGATTATGGAATGAATAAATCATATCTCTTGGAAAAGACAATATAGTCCTGGAGAACCTCAAATATAGCTATGGTTAAATGAGTAATTAAGGAAACACAGCCCCCATAATTTATTCCCCTGGACCTACTCTTGGATGAAAATAATGTAAAGGCAGGGAAAGAGAGGATGCCTTTTTCATTCTATTTCTGAGGAAACTGCCCCAGGAAATCTTTGATTTGCAGGTTTGTGTTTTGGTTAGCAATGTTGGGTATTGAACCCAGGGTACATGTGAGAAAAGCACCGTACCACTGAGTCACACCCAAAACTGGTAGGCAGTTTTGATATATCAATGTGAATCCCATGATCCTCAATAAGCAGAAAAAAATATTTACATTTTTAAGTCTGCATACTATTTCATCCTATGGATCTATCAATTTTCAATATATAGTTTCTGTCTTAGTCCATTTTCTGTTGCTCTAATAAAGTGCCTAAAGATGGATATTTTTATTTACTTATTTATTTCAGTATCAGGAATTGAACCCAGGGGTGCTTGACTACTGAGTCACATCCCAAGACTTTTTATTTTTTAAGACAGAGTCTCTCTAAGTTGCTTAGGGCCCTCACTAAATTGCTGAAGCTGGCTTTAAGCTTGCAATCCTCCTGCCTCAGATTCCTGAGCAGCTGGGATCATAGGCATGTGCTACCATGCCCAGGAATACTTTATTTCTTTAAGGGGCTTATGTTATTCACCATTCTGGATTTTAAGATCATGGCACCTGGTGAGGATCTCACCCTGCTTGGCTCTGGTGAGGGTCTCATCAAGTATGGAAGTACATGCAAAAGAAGCAAGCTGTCCTTAAGAAGGATTCAGGGGAATTACAAGACTCATACCATGAGGGAACTGATCCACTTTCATGAGACCTGGCCCAGGCCTTCATGAGAGCATTAATCCATTCATAAAGGTGGAGCCCCTATAATGTGATTAGCTTCCAGTAAGCCCCACCTCTAAATGTTTCACCACTTCAACACTAATACACTAGGGACTAAACTTCTAACACATGAATCTTTGGGGTACAAAGCATATGCAAACCATATTGGTCCTGAGATAGGGATTTAGGACTCAGAGAAATACTGAATCTTAAAGGAAATGCCCACTAGAGATACAGAAAGCACAGCTGTAAGTCTTGAGCAACATGCCCTTGTAAAATTAGAGAAATACACAAGCATAGGGAAAACTGGCTCCACCTTCAGTCTGTTCCGTTATAGCCCTTCTATAAATATTGAACCCCCAGCCCAAGGCATGGCTTCTCACTTGCCGAAGTCTAGCTGGACAAATAACCGGGAGGTGACAAGCAACTTGAAGGTCGAAACAGGAACTACTTTATTGCAAGTGAACTCAGCAGGAACTGAGTGAGAACTCAAAGTAGCCGGCACCCAAGGTAGTGGGAGCCGCTTCTCTGCTGGACAGCAGAGGTATATATGTAACTAATTACACACAGCTTAATTTAATTAACATCATCTAGATACAGCAGTCAGCCAATAAGGAATCCTCATCATCTTAATGGCTTGCTGGCGTTGCTTCACAAACCACTCCTCCTGGCAAAGTGCCAGGTGCCATCTTGACTTGATTTGCATCCCCAACACTCACTCTCAAGATAGCACTCATTCTCCATTGCATGTGTATCTAGCTTCCCAAATAAATCTGTTGCCACATTTTCCTGGCTTGTGCTGAAATTATTTTCCAATAGATATGCCAAAAAAACCAGTGATTCTGAGTTCCCCCTCTCCTCTGGGAACTCCTAGGACCCTTCTCCTGAGACATGCCTTCTCCCATGACAGCCCTTGGGGGTTCCCAAGGGCTGTTTCTATCTTTTCTCTTTGCATTGTAAATGAAAACACTCTAATATCTGTTATGAGGTTAGAATTCTGGAAGTGTGTCCAAGGGTAAATTCCTAGCAGTGGAAATATTTATCCAAATGATAAAGATTACCAAATTATTCTCAAAGAAGTGTACACTGATTTACACTCACTCAACTGTAACAGGGGTCCACTTCATGCTTTGAACATAATCCTGGCTGCTCTGCCCCTGCAGCTTATTTTAAAATGGACATTTTTTCCTTTCTCTTCTCCCTCTCCCTTCTCCCTAATCATGAGGCAAGCAAGATTACCTTCTTCCCATCCTAAGCCAGCTACCTTTCCTTGAGCACACAGCCATGGGAATGAGATAATTCAGACTTCAGGATTTATGCCAGAAGACTTAAGAAACAGCTCCCTTTCAAGGCTACAAGTGCATTATGACCCAATAGGGCACTGCAGGAACATAGCCTTTGAATCACCTCTTTAAAAGTCCTGTTCCCCCGATAGTTAGAATCACAGTTTCTGTTTCTCCTTTACTAGCAAAGTAATAAAAGTTCTTTTTCCTTTTTCTCAGAATCATGTCCTAATTATCAGATTGGCATTGGAGATAAGAACTGAGCTTTTAGTAACACAATCAGTATATAAAAGTGCCTATTTTCTTACATGGTCACCAGATCTAGTTGTCAAACATATTGTTGCTCATACCATCTATGAAAAAAAAAATGTGTTATGGTTTGTATATGAGGTGTCCCCCAAAGGCTCATGTGTAAAACGATGCAGAAAGTTTATAGGTATAATTATTGGGTTATCGAATGCTTTAATCCATTGATAGGGATTAAATGAATGGTAACTCTAGGCAATCAGGGTGTGGCTAGAGGTGGTCATGCCTTTAGGGTATAATATTTTGTCCTTGTGAACAAAGTTCCCTCTCTCTGCTTCCTGGTGTCATATCTCCAGCTGCTTCTCTCTGCCATACTATTCTGCCAGAACGGTCTGCCTCAATTCAGGCTCCAAGGATTGAAGCCAGCCATCTGTGGACTGAGACCTTTGAAACAGTGAGCCCCCAAATAAACTTTTTCTCTTCTAATAGTTCTTGTCAGGTCTTTTGTTCATGGCAGCAAAGATAACTAAAACAGAAAGTGGTATCAAGAGTGGGGTTGCATCATTTATCCCTCTTGGACTGAGCAGCTACCGGTTCCTCCAGCTCTCCAGCCTGCAGATGGCCACTGTGGGACTATTCAGCTTCTGATAATGTATGCCAATCTAATAAATACTCTTTATGTCACATATATCTGTATATCTACATATGTATGTATATAATATACATATATATATTTCTGTTGGTTTTGTTCCTGTAGAAAATCCTAATACAAATAAATGACATAATACAAATGATATCTTATTAGTTTATATTTGCATTTCTTAAAATATGAGACTTACCAACTTTAAAATATTAGTTGGCTGAATTTATTTTCCTATACTCTCACCAAGCTGATTCTTCAGAATTTAGTGAATATATAATCTATATCACTGTATGTAAAGTCTCAAAAGTGAATAATATACTCAAAGGTGTTACAGGGCTGGGGCCTTCAGTGAAACTGAGGCAACACAAAGGCCCAACCTTCACCACAATTCTTGTGAGCAGGTCAGAAAGATTTCAAACATTTTGCTCAAAGTAACAGTCATTTGTTTATTAGAAAAGATAGGAAAGAGAAAAGGGGAATACTCTCAAGGAAGAGAGTGGGCACTCAGAGATGAGAGGAAGAACATACTGCCCCTCATACCCTTCAGTTTTATTGGGAGTCCAATGGAACTTTCCAGAGTACCACCTAAGTCCACCTTCTGACAGCAGAAGAACTGCATGGAATGCCTCAAAAAGAGAATGGTATGGTGCTCAGAGTTGTTTATGAGAAAATTGAGTACACCTGTTTTTTTTGTCTCAATTCCCATCCCCTTAAAGGGTTTATTATCAACTTTCCCTGCTTTTACCTCAATTTCCTGTCCCCCTTCATCAATTTATTACCCTATGAATAGCTGCCATCAAGCTTTCTTTATGAGGGTCTTGATGTTTTGACTATCAGGGTAATGGGAGTTGTGCCATAATTTCAATGATGAGGATAGGTCCCAGACTTGGCTACAAGTGATAATAAGACAATATGATCCACAAACTGGTAGTTTAAAAGGCTGGGGAAGGCTTTAACATACCAAACTCCCATCTTCCAGGTGATTGTCAGATAAGGCTCCTGTGGTTTTCAGTTACCTTTTAATGTTTTTTTTTTTTTCCCCCTGCTCACCCATTCATGGCTGAGTAGCCACCTAACAAAGGGAATGAATGTAGTTAGGAGGTCCTGGGATGCTCCAATATTGGGAAGTCAGGGAGATGGAGAGGAACTACCAAAGATTATGAAGAGTAATCAGTGAGCAGGGAAGAAAAGGCCTAAAACTGGCTATTACACTGCACAATGAACATCACTGGTGGCTTCACAAGTTATTTTATTTTAGAGGAGCAGTGTGAGTGAAAAGCTAGCTGGATTTAGTAGATGGAAAAATGGTGAAGATGCAAAGCAGAGGAGAGAATTGCTGAGAAGATGTCCCTAAGGGAATGTAGAGATCTAGTGAACATGGAGAGTTGGCCACAGAGGGAAGTAGAGATAGTTAATTTAAAGTTAACAGCAGTGTGGCTGGACATGGCTGAGTAGATATGGGAGCCCAAGATTCTCTACTTGTTGCTTCTATTTCATTCTTATCAAACTACAAATGCCTCACTCTGAGAGGACTTTAAGCCAGAGACAAACCTCTCTTGGGGTCATGGAACCGTACTGAAGGTGTATGGGAAGGGTTAGAAGAGACTTTCTCTAAGGTAGGAAAGGACAGGCTCAACACTGACCATCAGCATTAGCACAATAATGGTACCATTCTGCAGAGTACAAAGTGTGGTAGAAGATAGCATTACAGTTTCTATTTTAACTTTGTTTCCAGGTCTAGTGTCATAATTACAAATCTTTTAGTTAAACTTGCTTCCTATACAGACCTCCTCTAATTACTATTATTAATCTGACAAAATGATAAGTAATGAACTTAGTAACATGAGGTCCATCCAAAATGAGAAGTCTGTCCATTTCACTACCTTAAAATACTACAGGAAATCTCATTATTCCACAAATATTAACTACAATATCCCAAAGCCTCCAGATGTATATATATTTTAATTTTTTTCATTGTTGATAGACCTTTATTTGTTTTTATGTGGTGCTGAGAATAGAACCCAGTGCCTCACATATGCCAGCCCCAGCCCATATATATATATTTTTAAAAAATGTTTTTTTAGTTGTAGATGGGCATAATATCTTTATTTATTTTTATGTGGTGCTGAGGATTGAATTCAGTGCCTCACATGTGTGAGGCAGGCACTTTACCACTGATCTACAGCCCCAGCCCCCAGATGTGTGTATTTAGAAAGAATTCTGGCCATTATCTCCCTTCAAGCAGAAAATTGGACTAGTCATGGAATACTATTAGCTGACTTGTCAAAAAAATAAACCTGTCAAATAAGCACCTGTGAAAAGGATTGATTATACAGACTGTTAAAACTTGCGTAAACTTAGAGTTGTAACTAAATCAATACATTCTATATATACATAAGAAAATAAAACTGTCCCAATCCTATGTTTCATGTGTCCATAGGAATTTTTTCCTAAATTTTCTAACATTTGAGGCAACTACCAAAAGTAACTCCAAATAATGCATTCATAATTGTGCTAACTGCTAATCTAAATGAACACAATTTGTAGGCTATCCCTGCACATCTCTATTAGATTACAAGGTAATCTAATATTAGATATTACAAGGTATCTCTATTAGATTACAAGGTAATCTAATAGAGGAGTTGTGCTTTTGAAGAACAGAAGTTCTCCTCAGCAACAATAAAATCTCAACTGTGGTTTTCACAAATACAGAAACTGATTACAGTCTGCTGCTGCAGAAAGACTATCTATTAACATGGAGATAAACCAATTAATATATTCTGACCCTTTATAAACATTAATTCTCACACCAGGGGTTCCTGTTTCTGTATTCCTTGCCTGTAAAGGAACTACCTGTGGAGGAAGACTATCTTTGAGGAGGTGCACAAAAGAACGACACAGATACACAGTATAAGTGGGCAGACAGAGGTGGAGCAAAGAGGAGTGAAGTCATGAAGGACAGAAGTGAAGTGTCTGCCCCTCCCTCCTGCCAAGTTTATTAACTCAAAAAAAGTTACATATTACCCATCATACCTGACTACACTCTAATCAGTTCCTTTAACCCTGAGTGCTAGCTAACTGAGATAAGGTCCAGGTTAATACAAACACAGACGCTCTTACCCCCAGTATGTTACTATGGAAACCAGGTAGTGCACCCCGCATAGTTATCTTAAGAGCCTCAGGGGGAAACTGCTAGGCATTTCAATGGTGGGAATCAGAGTGCCAGTTACCCCCTCGGGAGTTTGCTCACAGGGGGAACACTTCCCTATTTCCACAGTCAGAATACCTACACTTGCCTTACTCCCAAAGTTTCTCACCCTTGAGACAGCCGACATTCTTCTTTGAATGTGCTTCTGCTTTCAATATACCTCTTTCTGTTTTTAACTGGCACACTGTGAGAATGGCCTTAGGCCTGAGCCTACGCAACTCCATTTTAAAAACTCCAGTTTGAAACCTGCAGTCTCACCGGGCACATCCAACAGATCCCTCCAGTATGGCTTCAAACAAGTTATTTCCCCTCACCTGGATAAATAGAGTGAAGCCTCTGGCAGGCTGTCCTCACCAAATAAAAGGGAAATTCGAGAAGATCAGGGTGGAGACCACGAGACCAGATGTTTCTGATCCCAGGGTAAATGATGTCATGGAGAAATCCGGTGGTAGTTAAGGATTGAAATGGGGGTTGAAAGCCTCAAAATTTAATATAAATAATAGAGCTAATGAACAGGGATCAGCCAGCCAAAATAAGGATGCATTCGAGCTGGAGAGCCTGATGAGGACCTGGACTGATATCCCATCACTTGTCATCGTTTCCTAATTCTTTGCATGATTCTCACCGCTCTCAAACTCTACCGCCTGTCTGGACCTTGATGAGAGCTACAACTTCTCCCTATGACCCTCTCCTCAACCAGTTGTCCAGTCCATGCCAGGAAAAGCCTGCCTTTGTTCCAGACCTGATCACCATGGTCTGAGTGAGTGTGCATCTGCTGGACTTAAAGCCTTAAGACTTTTGATCTGACATTTGAACTTAGCATGCAGAGGAAATGTCTGTCACTAGCCTATCATGATTAACTGTGTTTTGCAATGCTTAGAATTAATCTAGAATTGTTTGCTGTGAATTGATTATGTCTATTGCAGTGCCTAGCATTAAGGATTGTTGTTTTCTTGATTAAGAATCTATAGAGTGAAATTGTATTGAGTAATTTGAGGGAATAAAGCATTAAAAGGGACAGAAGCACGTGGACATTCTTTATATATCTCCCCTCAACTGCATACATCGAAATTTTGCTCCCTCAATGACACACGTTTAAATTATTTTCTATAATATGTACCAAGAACCCCAGTGGTCCAGAGTCAAGTTCCTCCTTCTCTCTGGGAACTCTTCAGATCCTTCTTCAGAGACATTTCTTCTCCATCTCAACGGCAACATTTTTCTGCAAAAGACTAAACAATAAATATTTTAGGCCTTGCAACCATATGATGATACTTATGACTACTCAACTCTACTGTTGTACAGTAAAATCAGTAAAAGACAATATAGAAATAAATGTGTTGCATTCCAATTATTAAAAATCTGAGATGAGTTAAACTTATTTCAGCATGAAAAAGGTTCTAGGACCAAGCAACATTCCAGATGAAAGCTGGTTCCCAATAGAATATCCCACTGCACATGTATAAGCTATATTTATAGTTTAAAGTGAAAAGAAAATGACAGAGGAAAAAGAAGAACTTGATTGGCCAGAGGTCCCACTGCTAATTAACTGAGACTCAATTGCCTAGTAACAAAATTTGTTTATATATCAAGATAAGATACTGTTCACTATATACAGAAGCCACTCTGGGGAGAACTTTATCATTCCAGCATGGAGACTGATTTGGGCCAAACCCAATTGAACACACACAAATTATGAACAATAAAACTTAAATACCATGTAATTTTCACCTATCAGGAAATACTCTTTTTTTATTTCTTTTCCCAATCATTTGACAGTGTAAAAACACTGTGTCACAAAATCAGTGTGTCAGGCCTCATTTACCTAGTTGCCCTGATCTACCTGATAACTTCTAGTCACTGATGATAACAGCATTATCCAAACTTCAGAAAAGTTACCCAAGAAAGACAAAAAAGTTAGAAACTGGTTTCAAGATCTTGTTCTACTTCCAGAAGACAAATCTTGATTTCGTCTTTCTGGGAATTTAACAGACTGTCTGGGTCCCTTAACCTCTTGTGATACCAGAAAACCATCTGGTATAACTGAAAGGTATGGAGAAACCTGAGATGCAAGATCTCAGGAAAAGCAATCAAGATGGGCAAAACTTCAGGCAGACACTACAGTGCCCCCTAGATCTTCAGGCACAGTTGTCAACCAAAGGCTCAAAAATGTGCTGGTGCGGGTTCCAGCTATAATGAGGCTACCATTCTGAGTGAGGTAGACATCAAGGCGCAATGTGGCCGCGATCCGATCTAGTAGAAAGCAGCGCCTACAACCAGCTGTTCGGTGAGATTTGAAAACAAGGGCCGTCACAGCTTTGCACTCCTCTTGAGCTCCTGCTGCTGACAGTTACCCGTTCTGTAACCACGAAGCGAGGACACTGAAGACTTACCCTTACACCCAGACTTAGGGTCATCAAGGACCGCCAATATTTTGGAGCTGCCTGAGGTTCCCAGCACAGTAGCATGCCGCCCAACAGAGAAGCCAGCTTCTCAGTCTCCCTCCCGGGGGCTGGACAGCGCAGAAAACCTTTCGGGGCAGTTAAGACGTCCTCCTGGCGCAGGGGACACAAAAGCGAGAAAACAGACAAGCGAAAATAAACCAAAATGACGAAAACCGCGCTGCTCGTCACTGTGACGTGGAAGTCTTAACGCACGAGTTAGAAACCCTAAATTCGAAATCTCGCGGGATCTTGCCGTTCTCTGACGCTCAGAGATGGCGACATCTCACAGAAGTTTCAGAGGCTACTACAGGCGATTGCTGTGGCTCCGCGCGGCGCGGGAGGGTCAGGTGACCTAAAGGCTCCGCCCATGTCTTTCCTCACCGGTCGGTCTCACGCCTGCGCGGGCAAAGGAGACTTGGCGCGTCGCTTGGGCTGCCGGCGCTATGGGGCTGACCCGCGTGCGGGCTATTTTCTTTGACCTGGACAACACGCTCATCGACACGGCCGGGGCGAGCAAGAGAGGCATGTTGGAGGTAACGTCCCCGCTCCCATGGCTCTTCTCCAGACTCAGCACTCCCCAACCCCGTACTGCGCGGGTCCCCCAGTGCCCACTTCCCAGACCCAGGAATCACTGGCCGCACTCGTCCTTGGAGACTTCAGTAGCTCTCTGGGGGCTGGAAAGACCTGGGAAAGGGCGAGCGGGCTGGGGGATCTCAGCTGGGAGGGGACTGCCTTCCCCGACCCCAGTCCACAGGCTCAGGGAACTGGCTTCTTGCAGACTGTTTCTGCTCAAGGGACCCGGAAGCATGTCCTTAAAACTGCCACGATAGTGGAACCGCCCACAAACGCAGGTAGATGGTCACCGTGCCACTGTACACCCGTGCTGAGCCAGGTAGAGTTTGGACAGTTCAGACCACGGGCGCACGCATCTGAGCTTAGTGGTGGGTCTTGCGGGAGGGACATTTCCCCCAACTGTCGTCTTCAGTGGACTTAGAAAAGAATCATTGAAGGCAGCCCCAATTTTTGACCCAAGAAGTTACGTAAGTTACGTAAGTATCAGAGGTGAACCCCGATTTGAAGCTGCATCTGAGAATTTTTTCTGCAGAACTCGCTTCTGGCTTTCCTGATCTGCTCAGATTTCCAAGGAGACACGGCAAAAATCCGTGCTGCCCCGGTGAGGTATTGCTCAGCAGCATCCTCTCCGTGTACCTACAAATGCTGTTGCAGACCTTCCCAGCGCTTTCCAGCCCCTAATCCACCCTTGCTTTCCTTCCTCTACCTTCAGCTTCAAGGAGAAATCGAAGGATTATCAGATGTGAAAAAACCCGCTTTCAAAAGCCAATCCTTTCAACTCTGAATGTCCCGTCCTTCATACTTCATCAGGTAGATTTCGTCTCCCTGAATCTTCAGCTTCTTCATTCTTTTTTTCCCCCCTGTGCATTTCACTTGTGCTGCATGTTCGTAGTCTTTTTTTTTTTTTTAATGAAAAAGAACACCTCCCTTGGACTCTTTCTATAGTATATATTCCCTATCTCTCTCAGCCATGGTTTTAGAGAATCTATGCCCCTGATTTCCTTGTCTCTACCTCCTATGGATTCCTAAATCCATTGCAAGGTAGCTTCTATCTCTAGCTCTAGAATGAAATAGATGTGCCAGGTAATTGGGCCTATCCCCACAGTGCCAGAGTCACACTGGATATTTTGAATGTATTTTTTATTTGTTTGTTTGTTTAATGGTGCTAGGGATCTACTCCATGGCCTTGGCACATGCTACACAAATGCTCTACCACTATACTACATCCCTAGCCCTTTGAATCCATCTTAATGCCTTTATTAAGGCCTTCCATACTATTTATTGTTCCGTTCATCTTCATGCCTTTGACCTTGAACTCAAGGACACATCTCTGTGCTATATTGCCTCCAGTAATCCTAAGTGCCAACAGTACATATTTTTTTAAAAAAGAGAGATAGAAGAGAATTTTTTAATATTTATTTTTCAGTTTTCAGTGAACACAACTCTTTATTTTATTTTATGTGGTGCTGAGGATGGAACCCAGCACCCCGCGCATGCCAGGCGAGCGCATTACCGCTTGAGCCACATCCCCAGCCCAACAGTACATATTTTTCTATGTGTTCTTAACAAGCTAAGACTAGTATGTTACAATTGAATTCTTGTTTTAGACCAGTTTTTGCTAATAGGCCAAGAGTTCAGGCTTTGAAATCAGATATTTGAGTTAATAACTGTCAGGTAAGTTTAATACAATGCATGGGAAGTACAGAGCATCCCGTGTTTTACTCAGTGAATTGTACCACCATGTTCCCTAACTTCTACCCCAATGCATATCCCCCTTGCCATCATTTTAGTTACAGCCTGACTCATCTCTCATCTAGACTGTTGATGTGATCTTGTCTCCAGGCTGGCCACATCTAGTTGATCCTCCATGTTCCTGTCACAGAGATTTCTAAAGCAAAAATTAGAAGTAGAACCAGATGCAGTGGAGCATGCCTGTGGTCCTAGCTACTCAGGTGACTGAGGCAGGAGGATCACTTAGTACAGGAGTTTGAGACCAGCCTGGGCAACATAGTAAGACTCTGTCACATACACACACAAAAAAATTAGACTATATTTCTTCCTAGTCTGTCACTTTCACTTTTATATCAGTACCATATTTTGTTTTTCAGATATCTCTTACTGCAGCTATCAATGGATGTTGTTAATTTTTGCAGCTTAGGTTGCCTACAGCTAAATAGTGAACTTTGTTTGACTCATGGTAAATGCTGAATGAATATTGGGTTGATGGAAAAAAATTTTGATCTAGTCTTAGTTCTATTACCACTCCCTTTATAAATAACTTATTAACTAAGCAGAGTTGAATGGTGTGAATACTTTATCATGCAAGGATACATCACTACTCATATGTGTTGATCTATTCTTAAGTAACCCATGTCAGACTTCATAAATCATCACAAATGATTTATGAATCAAAAAACAGGGAAATGTCTGGTCTTTACATTGGGCTTAGGGAGAAGAAGTAATATACTAACTATATATGTCAGTTTAAATATTTTTTTAATCATCTGAGAAAGGTATATTTTTTTTCATCTTCAGACCTGTTTTTCAGTGTAATACCAAAGAAGAAAGCTTATACAGAAATGTAGTTTCTCATTTAAACAAAGCAGAAAAATTTTTGTATTTGTGAATTTACTTTTAAGTGATATGACAGAAGACATAATAAATATATTTATAGATGCATTAGAAAAAGTGGAGGAGGAAATGAATTGCAATTTCAAATAGTTTGGTCAGATTTGGCCTCATTGGATAGATATTGTGTGAGCAAAGACTTATAAACTAGAAATAACAGAAGGCCTATTTGAAATGCAAGTCTGTGTGCAGATAGTCATACTTTGTGGGTATGTATTTTTCGGGGGAAGGGAGGGCATACTAGGGATTGAATTCAGGGGGCACTAGATCACTGAGCCACCTCCCCAGCCCTTTTTTGTATGTTACTTACAGACATGGTCTCACTTCAATGCTTAGCACCTTGCTAAATTGATGAGGCTGGCTTTGAACTCGCAGTCCTCCTGCTCAGTCTCCCCAGCCGATGGGATGACAGGCATGTGCCACCACTCCTGGTTTATTTTTAAATTCAGCCCCTTCACATCCAAATAATTGGTATTAAGAAAATACTTTTGCCCAGTCATATGATATCAAGTGTTACATGGTTCCCAAACCAGCCCCTCACATAAAATAACAGTTAGCTAAACTCTAGTTTTCGTGATAATAATATTAGTGCTAGATCCAGAGAGCAGTAAGTAGAATAAATTTCCTTTTTATACATATTCTGAAAGACAGCCTTAGAGATTTGAAGTGGATGAGTTTATTTTAATCTATAAACTAATAACCCCCAACTATCATAATAGGTACCTGATGGGCTCATTGTATTTGAATCCTTGATAAATCTACTTTCCCCATGTGTAAAATGTCCTCATCCCTTCAAGTTAAAAATCTTTTCCTCCACCTCCAATTTAATCAAAATTCATAGTCTCAACACAGGTGCTAGGAGAGTTTGTAATGTGTACTGATTCAACTTAAGTGTTAGTTCTGTTTGAACTAATATGTAAATGATAAACTGTTCCCTAATGATATTAACATTATTAAAATGCTTCCTATTGTCCCCAACAAATCCGTAGTTGCTGTGTGACAGTAATGGTGTGTAACTAATGAGAAACTTAATGCAAAGGATGTAATAGGAGAAATTTTGAAACTCAAGCAGTATGCCATGTCTTCACAAATATCTTCCCTTTAAAGTGAGCCGAATCTGTTTTTCAGAGCCACAAAGAGTGTGGATTACACATTGCCAATTGTAGTGACAGGTAATTGGATTATTATTGAGAACTCTGTTATCTAGCTGTGAACCAGCCATTTGCTCTCTAACACTGTGCAGTCCTAGAAGCCTATGTCCTTTCACTGTGAAGCAAGGATACTAAAACTAGAAAATGCCCTTTGATCATAGCTTAAGAGTAATTAAGTTATGTTTTCTAGAAAAGATAGTAACATAATCACAGAGGTTGAAAAGGCTCGATTGAAATTTTAACTTGACAGAGCAAAAGTTTTCAAGTATTTTGCCTTCATCTAAAAGTCTTATGGCTGGTTGTTTGTTTGTTTTGGTATTAGGGATGAACCCAAGGGCACTTTACCACTGAGCTCTGTTTACTTTTTAATTTGAGACAGAGTCTCACTAAATTACTTAGGGCCTTGCTAAGTTGCTAAGGCTGGCCTTGATTCTCCTGTCCCAGCCTCCTGAGTTACTTGGATTACAGGCATGTGCCACCATACCTGCAACATTTTCTGATAAGCCAAATAGTCTGAATTTTTTTTCTTTGTCATAAGGGACTCTCATATGCTTGAGGGAAAAACAATGTGTGTTTTATCTTTTTTTCCTTTTCAATAGGTGAAGCAGATTTCTGGTGTGAATAGCATGCCACTTGTAGTTTATTCTGTACATTTTTACTTTTTAGACTGCTTTGCTTGGATTTTGTTTAGTTGGTTTGGTTTTTTATTTTTTTCCTTTTTGCAGTGTTGGGAATCAAACCCAGGGCTTCATGCGTTCTAGGTACATGTTCTACCACTGAGCTACACACCTACCCCATCACAGCAGACACTTTTTAATCCCAGCCAGGTACATTGCATTTATTTCCAAAGATACCACCCACCCCAGTTGCCCTGCATGGTCAACTTTTGTCAGAGGCATACCCTGAGACAGGAACTTCTTCAGGTGCAGGTATTCATTTGGGATTTGATCCCAGGAAGCACTCTAAGGCTGTGGAAAAGTAAGACAGGTAGGAAAAGGAATCTAATGCAGGTGATTAATAAGCAGGTTTCTATTTGTGTGAGTAGTGGGGGATGTCTGGGAGGCAGTATACAGAATACAGTTGTCCTTCCCAAGGGAAAAAAAAAAAAGCACGGAGCTGGGGATGTGGCTCAAGCGGTAGCGTGCTCTCCTGGCATGCGTGCGGCCCAGGTTCGATCCTCAGCACCACATACAAACAAAAATGTTGTGTCCACTGAAAACTAAAAAATAAATATTAAAAAAATTCCCCCCCCCTCTCTAAAAAAAAAAAGAAAGAAAGAAAAAAAAAGCAGTGATATTTATCCAACAATTTTTGTCCCTCTTTGGTTGAGGGTTGCTCCGTGGCAACTCTTCAGCTGCAGACTTGGCATGTATGTGTCTGAGGCCAAATAAAGTCTGTAAGCAAAGAAGCATAAAGACTTGCAGTATGAAGGCATTGGCATATGTGGGAACAGTAGGTGCCAAGGAGTTTCAGGCAGCATCCACTACAGCATGGGTTTCAAGGCCTTTTATGAGATGGTTTCAGATGGCCTCTACAGCCTCATCTCTTAGCATCCTTCCTCAAACACCTCCCATTTTGGCTCAACTCAGCTTGCCTTTTCTAGATAAAAAATGTTTGAGCCAGACACAGTGGCACATGTCTCTGGAGACTGAGGCAGGAGAATGGTGAGTTCAAAGTGAGCCTCAGCAACTGAGCAAGGCACTAAGCAATTCAGCAAGATCCTGTCTCTAAATAAAATATTAAAAAGGACTGAGGATATGGCTCCGGGGTTAAGCGCCTCTGGGTTCAATTCCTGGTACCAAAAAAAAAAGAAAGAAAAAATCCAAGCTCTTGGCCTCATTCCTTCTGTCTAGAATGATTTGAATTCTTCTCCCATAACTACCTTATCTGCATGGTAACACCTTCATTTAAATGTGACTTCCTCTGCCAAGACTTTCCAACTACCCTTAACAGTTAGTTCAATTTTTCCCCCCATGGTGCTGGTCCACTCAACTGTCACAGCACTTAACCCGCCATTTACAGTGATTGTGTGCCTGCTTTTCCATATCAGAACAAGAGAGCTGGTCTCCAGGGTCTAAGGCATAATGTCAAGGCTAGTGTTTGGGCTTTGGAAGTAGATAAATGTGGATTAATATAGCTTGGGCAAGTTTTTAACAGTTCTACACTTCCATTGCCTCATGTTAAAAAGGGAATTCCCTTGTAGAGTTGTAGAAAGGGACAGAAGTAATGTTATGTGTATCTTTAGTAATAATGTTTGCCATGTTAGGGTTCGTAGTAAATGTTAAAAGATAGTCCAAGTGGATAAGAATATAGAGCAATAAGCTTGCGGTTGTAGCTTAGTAGTAGAGCACTTGCTTGTCATAACCAAGGCATTGGATTCAATGCCCAACACTGCAAAAAAAAAGGTGAAATGGCTGTAGATGAGAAAAAGTTAGACAAACTAGCATTAGTTTTTCTGGGAAGAATCTAAGCAATGCTTGTCAGAAAATTTAAATGTTTTACCATAAGCAAAAGTTTTATTTTCCCGTTGTTGTGACCAAAATGAAAGGTGATAGACTTAAAATTGCAAAATAAATGAAGGCTGTGTGTGAAAAAATCTTAGAATGGAAATTTTTTTAAGGTTATATCTTTTCAAGATGAAGCAGTGGAAGTTTAGAACTGTTAAAAACTCACCTAAGTTGGGCGTGGTGGCACACACCTGTAATTCCAGCAGCTTGGGGAGACTGAGACAAGGGGATCACAAATTCAGGTTCCAGCCTTTGCAACTTAGCAAGGCCCAAAGCCTATTTGCAAGATCCTATCTCAAAATAAAAAATGTAATGTTATGAACGACCAATAAAAAAAAATAAATAAATAAATAAATAAAAATTAAAAAAAAAATGTTTAAAAAGACTGGGGATGTGGTTCAGTGGTTAAGCACCCCTGGGTTTAATCCCTGGTACCAGAAGAAAAAAATTTGTCCAAACTGGGATTAAGACCCATGTTTGCCTATTTCCAAAGCCACATGCTTGTCTTTCTGCTATGTATGCCACACACATAAAGACAGAGAATTAGTTGTCTGGAGAGATAAGAGGTCCTCACTATTTGATGTCTTTAAAAAAAATAAGGTCAACTCCACCAGAAATGGTGCGGTAATGGAGCTGCTTCAGAGACTCAGCCACTATAGGACCACAACTTCTAAGGGCATTACTGTTACAAAGTGTATTAATGGAGTTATTTTCCTTTGTTTAGGTAATAAAGCTCTTAAAATCAAAATACCATTATAAAGAAGAGGCTGAAATCATCTGTGACAAAGTTCAAGTTAAACTCAGCAAGGAATGTTTTCATCCTTATAGTACATGCATTACAGATCTGAGGACTTCACACTGGGAAGAAGCAATCCAGGAAACAAAAGGTGGTGCAAACAATAGGAAATTGGCTGAAGAATGTTATTTCCTGTGGAAATCTACCCGTTTACAGCATATGACCCTAGCAGAAGACATCAAAGCCATGCTCACTGAACTTCGCAAGGAGGTCCGCCTTCTCTTGTTAACAAATGGTGACAGACAAACACAGAGAGAGAAGATCGAGGCCTGTGCCTGTCAGTCCTACTTTGATGCTATTGTTGTAGGTGGAGAACAGAAAGAGGAGAAACCTGCACCTTCCATATTTTATCATTGCTGTGATCTCCTTGGAGTACAGCCTGGGGACTGTGTGATGGTTGGTGACACATTAGAAACTGATATACAAGGAGGCCTCAACGCAGGACTGAAAGCAACAATCTGGATAAACAAAAATGGAATAGCACCACTGACATCATCCCCTATTCCACACTATATAGTTTCTTCTGTACTAGAATTACCTGCTCTCTTACAAAATATAGATGACAAAGTCAATATGTCAGCTTAAAGCACATATTATATTCAGTTCTAAGAATAACTTGACTTAAGATTTAATGACCATTTTGTGAAGGTCCTCCCAACCTTATTGCTTTTGACAACCAACCATTGACTTGTATTTATATCTGAAAATGCAGGTTGCATTAATACAGGTTACTTTCAGGAGTATGTAGTCCAGACAACTTGAGGAAATACATTATTTGTTAGTACATAACTTGAGATTTTTAAAAAATTATTTTATTAATGTTTTAGTATCTTGGTTCCATGATAGCTTATGCATGGATACACAAATGCAGCTTATATGACCTAAAAATAGATATTTTTTAAAAAATAGATATTCCAAAACACGTATAATAGAGATTTATTAGAGTGATTGAATCTGATTCATATGAAGTGTTAAGTCATGCAAATCAAGGCATTTCACAGTGAAATTATTCTGCTATTTTTTAAATAAGTCATATTTTTGCTTATTCTGGGTGTGTATTTTCTATTATGAATCTAATTTTTCTGCATGACATTTTTGGGGGTTGTTTTTCTGTGGTGTGTACATGACAGCTCCAGTTTAAAAAAAAAAACTGCTAAAATCAACACGTGGTGCTCTTTTTCCATGCCAATTTAAAGCAAGCTTGTAACTTCCTTGTAGTCTTTACCTCTTATAGAGCTATTTTTACTATCATTCCAGGCACACAGTGTAATTGAGGGGACTCAACTTGCTGGGGATAGGTGCAAGTCACATGGCACCAAAAGTCATTTTTCCTCCTGTGGATGTGTAAGGGGAAAATTGCCTTCATGTGGCCTAACCAGGTAGTTTCCCTGCCCCCATTTGTTCTCTATTTACTGATTTCAAAACATAGTAAAAAACTAGTAGAAAATAAGGTTTTGCTGTAAACTACTTCCAGGGTGCCATTTTAATACTTGAGTGACTCTTAAAGTTACCATCTGCCTTAAGTCTGTTATTCACATTTTCAGAAATAATTACTGTTTTGCAAATTTTTGTATCTAATTCAGGGTTCACTTGGATCCTATTAATTCATAGTTCCATGGCAATATATCAGCTGGAAACTAGAAAATTTTCCTAAGCCATGAGACAAGACAGTTTCATAATTCCACTAATTAAACTTGTACTGAAGTGATAAAGAAAAGAGTGATTAATAAAGGAAATATTAGTAGGATCGTTTTTGGTAATACGAAAAAAAAAAAAAAACTAAAAGTACTAATGTAAAATACTAGGTGGTATACTGGGATTTGCAAAACTGTAACTCGAAGATGGATAATTGAGTTTTAGATTATACCTGAGAACCTAAAAGGCAATTATTTTTTGTCTGCTACTAAGAACCAAATTTTCTGCCTTGTACAAATGTCCTTTTGTGTTTACTTAAGACTCTTGATTGTCCCAGGGTGCTGTTGCTATGAAGCTAAACATCTAAACATGGTATGTTTGTATTTCCAATATGCCACCATCTGACCTTGATTAAATTTTAGCTATTAGAAGTTGGTAAGTTTGGAGGCTTTTGAAAAAAACAATTATGTGCATGATTTCTCTAATACATTGATTGATGTGTAGTACTAAGGCTCATACTAGCCCACAGGGTGGATGTGGACAATGTCACATCCATTACTGATTCATCACTCATACATTATGCTAGCCAATCTCAACAAGATAGCTCATAGAACATTATGTGAGCAATTATTGAAAAATTACCCAGTGGGGACTGGACACAATGATTCATACTTATAATCACAGCTACTGGGAAGGCTGAGACAGGAGGATCACAAGTTTTGAGGTCATGTTGGGCAATTCTAGTTAGAACTGTCTCAAAAAGGACTGGGCATACAGCTCAATAGTAGAGTTCCCTGCTCAATACCTAGTACCACAAAAAAAGAAGGATCTAGGGGGAAATTGAGGATTAAGCTATGCAGTACAGCAATGCAATTTTACATTCCATTTGCACCCTTCCTCTGGGAAGAACTTTGTAGTTTTCTATCTTCTGAGTGGAATGTTACAGAAAGTGTTTTAAAATATTGGAATGGAACCATGATTTTATTAGTAGTATTTTGATTTAGGATAATATTCCTCAAAATTAAACAATGATATAACAGTGGCTTTTTGTTACCTTTTTTTTTTTTCATAGTTTTCCTATAATGGCACACTCTTACAAAGCCAGAAATTCTCAGTTGTCCAGAGCTTTCCAAATACTGTAAGCATAGAGGCCTAGAGTAGACACAGGTAGACACTAACTTGGGCAATCAACAGGTGGAAGTGTTCTGAGTTCACATGCACATCCACTAGTGCACAGCAACTAGATCTGGTAGTGTTTAGTATTGCAGGGGAGCAGTTAGCTTTATCACTTTCGAACTTGGGGGGGAAAAATCCAAATGGCTGCACTCAGGCTGGCAGTTTATGCTAGGTGTCAGCTAGGAAGGAGCTCAGCTGAGGCTGCTGGACAGGGTGGCTGGAATTAATCTAACTCGAAGTGGACCTGGACCCTCTCCATGAGGCTAACCTAGGCATCCTCTCAACATGGCAGCTGGATTCCAGTAAGGATCATCCCAAGAGAGCAAAACATAATATGTAGATACTTATTAATCTTTGGTTTGCATTATGCAAAAGCTAGTCAAAGAAAAATAATTACACCTGTAAACAAGGCAGGTTCTGCTTTGGCCACTTAGACAGGAAAAGTCCCAAAAGAGATGAGGAAAGATAAGAAGGGAAGTGTTTCCACAAAGTGAAGCATGCTGCATTCTGACATATTTTGAGATTGTCATCAATATTTATGATAAATGAGCAACTGAACTCATTTTCTTGTCCAACAGAATTGTACTACAGTTCCATTGCTTTTTAATATCAGTGATTTTTTTAATCACCAAGAAGTCAGAAAAACCACTCATCTTCATTCCTCCAAATTTATTCATCACTCAAAAATTTTTGCATATTTCACAAGTCCACTCCCCACCCAACATATAATATACATGCCTATCTATAGAACTCTCAAAAAAAAAAAAAAAAGCCTGGTTAGTTTCTTGGTTGCTAGCACCATTATTACACTTGCTGAGCTCCTAATAATTAAGAATGTCATCCCCAAGTCCTGTGTTATTGGGACCTCCTTATGAGGATAAAGCTATCAACCTTGAAGTCTGCTCAAAAATGTAACAAAGTATAATAAGTTAATAAAATACTCTAAAAATTCACAGAACTTCACTCAGTATCTAGGAGATGTCATTGAAATATTGCTTCTCTAAAAATAGCTCTAAGCCTGGGGTTGTAGCTCTGGTAGAGTATTTTCTTAGCTTGCACAAGATCCTGGAGTCAATCCCCAGCACCACGAAAATATATTAACAAAAGCAATGTTATTGTTATATTTAACTCCTGGGAATGACCAAATTTTGTGGGAAGTCAGTGGCTTCACTCCTTCAATGATTAACAAACACCATGAAGCCAGAGTTGGAAAGAGTAGATAAAACCCGGTGCATATTTAGGCTCGGCACCCATCTACAGGCTTTGTATTGACTAAAAATATTAGCTCAAGGGGTTTTTAGAAAATTTCTAACAGCTTCATTGTGCAAATGAGAAAATGAAAACCCTGCTTGATGAAATGGCTCACATTAGGTCCACAGTGGTAAAGTCTCAACCATGCCCCATCCTACTCTGCCCAGGTCTATCAAATTATGTGCTCAACCTAGCACATGTGGTAGATTTTTTTTTTTTAAATCTGAGGATCACATTTGGGACATAGGTAAGAACTAGAGAACAACTTCACAGGAATTACAAGTTCAACCAGGGTGCTAAACAAGGATGGTACTGGAATTTAACTAAAATGAACTATTGTTCCTTTAACATCTACGTAGTGGGGGAAGATTTCTTCCAAACTCCAGGCTTTTCTGCTCATTCCTAGAACTATAGACTTGTGATCACTAAATCACAAACAGTCTTAATTCGGAAGCAAGAATCTACCCACATTCTAATCTGTCCGAGAATAGACCAGCCCAGCACCCTGCCTGGCTCCTCACAAGGCCTGTGCTATTGGGATCTCCTTGTGAGTTTTTCTCCCATGGTAATCTCCTTGCACGTGGTGGGAGTGGGGAGACGGTTCTGAGTTGGTTAGAACCTGCACTTGTCATGGTTGGCTGCATTGCCTCCAGGCCTGACCTGCACACCTTGTAGGCATTTGGGGGGCTCTTTAGTACCCCTTTCTGGACCCCTCCTGATAAACTAGTTTTGTTCCTCTTCTCCAGGGAGTTTTCTTCCAGTCCTGGTTCTTGGGAAGGTCTTCTACCACTGGCCCTTACCAGTGGATTCCCTGTCTCCCAGGCAGTCCTCTTAGGAAGGGCTCTAAATGGCTCCAGGTCAGCCTCTATCCCAAGTGTTTGCCCCATTATTAATAAAAATAAAGATATATCCCACATGCTCCACTGTCCTTTACACCCCTGCCACAGCCCCCTTGAATGCTCATGTTCTACAACAGCATGTCAACCTCCTTTTCAGTTTTATCACTGGATCCTACTCTCTAGTTTTGTGGAGAAGACAGTTCACACCCAGAGGGAATAGAACTCAGGTTTTAGTAGTTCTCTCCAAAGAAATCCCACAGGGCTGAGGCATAACTCAATGGTAGAAGGCTTGCCTAGCATGCATAAAGCCCTGGGTTCCATCCCCAGCACCAAAACAAACAAACAAAAAAACCAAATCCCATAAATCCCCTTCCATTTCCATCTCCACTTTCTCAATTCATATTCTTCACGTGGGTGGGGGAGTTCAAGTATCAGGAAACAGGCTCTTATTAGCTACTTTGAAAACTCCAATGAGACTCACACTTCAGTATATGATAACTATTGACTTAGGTCAAAGTGTCAATTCTGACATCCTGGTACATAGCAAGAAGAAATATGGTACAACACAGATAAACTCTTCTTAAAAGAATGCCAAATAAGGGAGCTACGGTGCAGGGGCTTGAAAGGAGTGAAACATTTTATGTGGGCAAAGAAGGGACAGCATATTTCCAGAGAATTAGTTCAGTTCAACACAAATTCATTGAGTGTCAGGCAGTGAGTCCTAAGCAATCAGAAATTTACAATCTCCAAAGAAGGAAAGTCACCAGCCTGGTTGAATAAAAGGATCTAAGTAGGAGATGATAAGAAATAAAATTTGGACAGGTAGGATGGACTGTCAAAAGCAGAATGTGAGTAGAGTGAATCTGACATAACTTTCCTGTGTGCATATATAAATATACCACAGTGAATCTCCACATTATATACAACCACAAAACTGGGATGTACTGGGATGTGTAGAATAAGATGTACTCTTTTCTAGGTGTGGTGGCACACACCTGTAATCCCAGCAGCTCAGGAGACTGAGGCAGGTGAATAGTGAGTTCAAAACCAGCATCAGCAACTTAGCAAGGCCCTAAGCAACTCAGTAAGTGCCCCGTCTCTAAATAAAATATTTTAAAAATATATTTATTATTTTTTTAGTTATAGTTGGACACAATACCTTTATTTTAATTATTTTATATGTGGTACTGAGGATCAAACCCAGAGCCTTACACGTGCTAAGTAAGCACTCTACTACTGAGCTACCATAAATAAAATATGAAGGGCTGGGAATGTGGCTCAATGGTTAAGTGCCCTTGGGTTCAATCTCCAGTATCAAAAAACAAAAAATAATGGGCTGGGGATGTGGCTCAAGCGGTAGTACGCTCACTTGGCATGTGCGGGGCGCTGGGATAGATCCTCAACAACACATAAAAATAAAATAAAAATGTTGTGTCTGCCAAGAACTAAAAATAAATATTGAAAAATCCTCTCTCTCTCTCTCTCTCTCTCTCTCTCTCTCTCTCTCTTTCTCTCTCTCTCTCTCTCTAAAAAATAAAAATAAAATAATTAAAAAATAAAAAGATGTACTGCATGTTTGTACAGATATGTCAAAATATTACTGGCATGCATATCTAAAAAGAAAGTTATAATTACTAAACTTTTAAATTAAAAAAAAGTAATGTAAAACAATAAATAAATAAAAATAAATAAATAAATAAATAAATAAAGCAGTCTGTGAGACCAGGACAGAGGCAGATGCCTGTAATCCCAGCTACTCAGAAAGCTGAGGCAGGAGGATTACAAATTCAAGGCCAGTCTGGACAACTTAGAAAGACCTTGTCTCAAAGTAAAATGAAAAGCGCTGGTGATATACTTCAGTGGCAGAGCACCTCTGGGTTCAATCCCCAGAATCTAAAAAAAAAAAAAGACTGTGAAGAGGAGGCTTAGGAGTGGAGAAAACCACTATTAATGTTTTAGAAAAGGAGCAGCAAACCCTTTTGTGTATGTGTTTGTGGTTTTATGTGCACAATCACATGTGTGAGCAAGTGTGGGTATGGATGTGTATGAATAGTGGAGTGAAGGCATATGTGTGTGTAGAGGTGTGCCTATAGGAAACAGGTTGTGAATTGCATAGTATCTATGGGCATATGTGTGGTAGTGGTATATACAGAGAGGGAGAGAAAGAGAGAGAGAGAGAGAGAGGTCTGTGAGTAGTAGGATGCATGCTTGTGTGTTGAAAGGCAAGGTGTGTGTATGTGTGAGTGAGTGGCAAGGAGCAAGAATACAGTTGTGTGGCTAAGTTCACGAGAATGTGTTTGGGGAATGTGGGTGTAGTAGGCTGTTATGCACTTGTATGTGTGAGTGGTGGGGTGTATATAGTGGTGAGCATGTGTATATGTAGTGACATATTTGTTTAGTGGCTTTCAGTGTATATGAGTATCATGCTGTGTATACATAGTGCAGCTGTATGTAGTACAAAGGAATCAATAGGGGATTTGTGTATATAGTAGGAGGTCTTTGTTGGGTATGTGCATGTGTAATGAATACATTTTATGAATAATGAGGTATGTATGTAATCGGAAATAGTGGAATTATGAGAGTGGTAGAATGTGTATAGTGAAAATGTATGTGTAGAGATTTGTAGTAGTATGATTTTTGGCAAGATATGTTTGTATTTATAATAAATATAGAATGTGTGAGCAGTAGGTATATGTGTGCTGAGAAGGCTGTTTGTATAACAGGATTACATGTAGTAGGTGTGTATGAAATATGGAAGGTTTGTACATGTGTTCTTAGTGGGTGTATGTAAGCAGTAATGTGGGGGTTGTATGTGTGCACAGAATGTATATGTGTGTAGATGGATGGTGTACAGTGATATTGTACTAACAAGGTGTGTGTGTACATGTGTGTGTGTGAGATAGTGGCTAAATAAGAACAACATGAAGAACAGATGGTTCCTTTATTGGGTTAAAATATGGCTGGCTAAGAGCAGGGCACAGTAGCACATGTTTGTAATCCCAGGCCAGGAGGGCTGAAGCAGGAGGATCACGAGTTTGAGGCCAGCCTCTGTAACTTAGTGAGACCCTGTCTCAAAATAAATAAATAAAAAGGCCTGGAGATGTAGCTCAATGGTAAAGCACCCCTGTATATAATCCCCACTACTGAGAAGAAGAAGGAAAAAAAAAAACAGCCTTATGAGAGAGAAATAGCTAGACAGGCTGGCAATCTCCCCTAAGATGCTGACTAGGGAATCATGTCATTCTTATTTGGTAACCACTACTATGTGCAGAAAGAGATGGGAGGTAACTGTCTGTAGGCCCAGGAGTGAGGCTTCAGAGAAACCACCCTGCCACACCTTAATCTTGGACTTGTGGCCTCCCTGTCTGTGTATGCTAATGGCAGCGTGAGCTGACTAATACAAGAGATAACAGCTGGAATGCCTTCCTAGAGCCTGGCTCTATTTTATCATTCAGTCAACAAATATTTGAGCAGTACACACATACATATATGTTGGTGTGTGTGTGTGTAGTAAGGTGTTCTTAAGCATCAAGTCGCTAGCAGAAAACAAAGAGGCCAAGCCCTGCTCTTATGCAGCTCATAGGTTCAAAGAATATAGGATACCTCATGGTACCTCATGGTACCTCATGCTTAAAAAATAATGAAATGTGGAAGGTTTTACATGTGTTCTTAGTGGGTGTATGTAAACTTTGCATTTCAAAGCTTGCATGTATGCATGCAACTCAGGCTCCTAGGCATAGCTATGGCAATAGCCCAATGGTCCTGAACTACCTCTGTGTGTTCTGTCCAGTGGATCCTTGCATCTGCGTCCTTTACCTCACTATGGTATGATATAAAACCTCTTTTGGAGCCAGAACTAAACCAGGGTTCTGGGATCTTCATACCTACTTTGGAGGGAATTTTATTCTAAATGAGAAAATGTCAGGATAAAAACCAAATCCCATAGCAAGAATATCAATTTTTAATTTCTCAATTCAATTCTGCAGTGGTTTGAGTGTGTCTCTCAAAGGTTCACGTGCTGGAAGTTTGATCCCCAATGTGTGGTAAAGTGGGAGATGATGGACCCTTAAGAAATGGGGCCCTCTAGGAGGTAGTTAGGTCACTGGGGGAGCTTTCCTTGGAAAGGATTAAAGTAGCTTTTATGGAATCTCTGAGCTCTCTTGAGAGCAAATTGCCACAGAACAACCTGACCCCTGAATAACTCTTGGGCTTCTCTTCTGGCTTTGTTGTGTGCATTCCCACTGTCCTCTGCAGCACCCTCACCAGAGGTGTGCAGTGCTATTTGGACTTTCAGTCTCTAATACTATAGCTAAATAAACCTTTTTTCTTTATAAAGTTAGCTTACCTCAGGCATTTTGTTACAGTTACAGGAAATTGCTTAATACGTCTCTTCTGCCCTTTGCTCTAGAAATTAAAGACTTTGAGGTTGATGTAATTTCTAAAATGAACTTTCTTGTGTCATAATTTTTTATTAAAGATGAAGAGAGATTTTATACTTTGACTTACTGTAAAAGCCCTCATCTGACTTCTGTTAGCTAGCTAAATATTAATGATATTTTCACCAAAACAAAACTGCTCTTAAAAAGAAAATATATCTTATTATAAAATAAATAAATTGATACCACCAAATGCTGACAAGTATGCAGAGGACAGAAATTTATTGGTTGCTGGTGAGGAATGCAAAATGGTACAGCCCTTTGGGAAATGGTTTTGCATTGTCATCTACAGTTAAACAGACTTACCTCACAACTTAGTGAACACACTGATAGGTATTTATCAGAGAGAATAGAAAACTTATGTTCAAACAAACAAAAAAAATGTGTGTAAATGTTTATAGTAGCTCCATTCACAATTGCCAAAAGTAAGAAGCTTCTGACTCACAGAACAACATGGATGAATGTCAAATAAAGTAAAAAATGCCAAACCCCAAAGTCCACAGCATGAACTTTATTTACTACATGCAAATCTTTAAAAATCAACAAGGAAAAAAATCAAGGAGAATACTAAGACCTTAATATTAACAACAGACTGTGACAAATGATAAATTTATAAATGCATTATAAACATAAGACAAAACCTCATGACAGTGGTAGAGAGTAAAGGAGTTGACCAAAATCACTTTGAAAGCTTGCATTGTAACTGAAAATTAAAGCTAAAGGAATATACATAAACATTATAGTTTGTAAGTTTGTTTCTCACAGAGGTATGGGTTAATAATTCTGAAAGCACTTAACATCTATACTAAGGTTGAATAAATAAATAGTAGAAACGGGAGCCAAGCTTCTCACCATCAAAGGAAAATGTTGCAAAGAATTAAGAGGGGAAGGCTAGAGTGAACTCTATGGTGTTGAACTTAAGTTGGAGACTTAAATATGAACTCATGTTAAGTTTAACATGGATTATAAGTAGATTGGTAGGTAGATGATAGATAGATAGATATGCATACACTTAAGTCAGAATATAATACACATATTTCCAGTGCCTGTCCACTGAGAGGGCCTAGAAGCAGCAGTGAGCATACTCTTATTCAGATCTTTGTTTCTAAATTTGATTCTCCAATAAAATGAATCAGAGCTCCTAAGAGATATAGCTTGATACCAGGGCTAACACAAGAAAAATATAAGAGGATCCTGGAACATTATACATTACCTAAAACCAAATAGGAAAAAGATGAGAGAATCCCCAGGGGACCAATCTGAATGAGTCCCTGATGGCTAAGGCTGAAATAATTTGAGCAAATAAATAAATAACATAGCCTTAGGTTATAACTGAGAGTATAAAACAAATATGCAGAAGTCCATGCTGATATAAATAAATGTTTGAAAAAAATAAATGAATGAGGGCTAAAAGACAAGTCTTCTTATAAAGGATTCTAAAGTGTGTGTGTGTGTGTGTGTGTGTGTGTGTGTGTGTATTCCCCCTTGTAGGAGATGGGATTTAATCCTTCTCTTCTTGAGTGTGGGCTGGACTTAGTAAGTTGCTTCCAATGAAGAATATGGAAAGAGAAAATTGAGACCTTGCAGTGGAGAACCCTGGCAGTCAACACCTGAATCAAGTGATCAAGATTAACACCACCAATAATGTCAAGTAGTTGGGTGTAGTGCACACACCTGTAGTACCAGCTACTTGGAAGGCTGAGACAGGAGGATTGCTTGAGCCCACTCCTCCTTACTCCTCCCCACCCCTTCCCACTCCTCCTCACTCCTCACTCTTCCCCCCTCCTCACTCCTCTTCATTCCTCCTCATCCCTCCTCACTCCTCCCCACTCCTCCCCCTCCTTCCCATTCCTCACTCCTCCCTACTCCTCACTCCTCCTCATTCCCTCCTCACTCCTCCCCATTCCTCACACCCCCCCTTCCTCCCCCCCTCCCCCTTCCTCCCCCCTCCCCCTCCTCCTCCCTCTTCCCCCCTCCTCCCCCTCCTCCCTCTTCCTCCCCCCTCCTCCCCCCTCCTCCCCCCTCCTCCCCCCTCCTCACTCCTCCTCACTCCTCCTTACTCTTGGATAAGGCTGAAACAAAAATTTGAGCAAATAAATTTTAGTCAGCCTGGGCAACATAGCAGGACCCCATCTTAGAAAAAAAAAAAAAAACAAGTGTATCACAGGCTACTCCCTAATATGATATGACACAGGACATTTCTCCAGAACCCATAACAACAGTCTAATCACAAAAAAATATATATCAAATGAAACCAAATTGAGGGGCATCCTATGAAATGCCTGGCTTGTGCTTCTCTCAACTGTCAAAGCCATGGAAAACAAGGAAAGTCAGAGAAACTGTCATAGACCAGATATGAAGGCATGTTGACTAAATGCCCTGAGGAATCCTGTAACACTGGGGAAATTCAACTGGAGTTTAGCTAATAAATGCCAACCATTTCCTGGTTCTAATCATTGTACTATGGTTACATAAAATCTTAACATTAACCAGGTACCGGGTGCAAGCCTATAGTCCCAGCCATTCAGGAGGCTAATGGAAGAGGTTCACAAGTTTGAGGCCAGTCTGGACAAATTAGAAAAACTGTCTCTCAAATTAAAAAAGAAAAAATTTAAAGGCCAGGGATGTGGCTCAGTAGTAGAGTGCTTGCCTAGCATATTCAAAGCCTGAAAAAAATCAAATAGAATAAATAACAATTTTTTTTAAAAAATTGAAGGAAAGTGGGAAAAAGAGTATATGGGAATTCTTTGCACTCTATTTTCAACTATCCTGTAAATCTAAAATTATTATAAAATAAAGCTTATTAAAAGGAAAATAAAATGGAACTTACTAAAGGGGTCATATATAGTTAGGCTCAGTAGTCAATAAATTTAATTTATAGATATGATGAAAAATTTTGGAGGAGCTACAGAATTCAAAATATAAATACAATAGATTTTATTTTTATCATCACGATGAAACATGTAAAGCTTCATAGAAATAGAATGTGAAAAGTATTTAAACTAAGAAAGACTGAAACTTAGGAGGTCAAGATATTCAAATAATGGACTTCTTAGAGTAGACTGGAATGCAAAAATAGAAATGGAATCTTCCTCTATAGATTTTAAATATATTTATGTCAAAATAATTATGCCAAATATAATTTTAAAATAGCCAAGAGAGACAAGATTTTAAGAAAATAAATACAAATTTCTTTTTTTAAAAAAATCTTTTTAGTTGTAGATTGACAGAACATCTTTATTTTATTTATTCATTTTTATTTGGTGCTGAGGATTGAACCCAGTACCTCATGTGTGTGAGGCAAGTGATCTACTACTGAGCCACAACCCCAGCCCCAAATTTCTTTTTTTTTTAATGAGTTATTAAGGTTTTCAAAGGGCAATGAAGCAAAATGTCCACAAATGAATATATTTTCAAAATGTTCTGAGGTAAATACTTAGCAATGACTCCCAAGGAATGTTCTAAGAACCTGAACATGGCAAATCTTTCCTTTAAATAATAAAACCATATGCTAACTCATTTGACTTAATTTAATTGAACTATGGAAGATGAGTGTGAACTAATGATGCTGTAAAGTAAATGCAGTATCCTATGGCCATTCATCAAAGTACAACCATTTGAGGGTTGCTAGAATGTCTTAATGTCCCTACATCACATTGGAATTCATGGATGGCAATTTCATGATGGATTGCTCAAGAAACATTAGGATAACCTGTTTTATAAATTATGCTTCCCATATTAATCGAAACATTTCTAGAAACAAAATCAGCAACAGAATTCAATAAAATAATAAAATTTATTGTTTACTAGTCTTTCTACTAGGTGTTATGGGAGACATAAAATTATCACCCCTAATTTGCGGAGTTTCAATTTAGTTGGGAAACAAACAAGTAGGATTTACCAGTGGGAATTTAGATAGTAACTCAGGACTCAAGAGCTCGGATATCAGAATGAATGGTACAAAGTTGTGTTAATTAGGTTTGTGTCACTAACCAAAATACCTGACAAGAACAACTTAGAGAGGGGAAAGTGTATTCTGGCTCATGGTTTCATAGATTTAGTCCATGGTGGACCAAGTCCTTTGCTTTGGGCTCAAGATAAGACAGAACATATGGCAGAAGGGCATGGTAAAATACCGATGCTCTGTTCTTTTCTGGCCAGGAAGGAGAGAGAGAGAGAGAGAGAGAGAGAGAGAGAGAGAGAGAGAGAGAGGGAGAGGGAGAGAAGGGAATGGAAAAGATGAGCCTTCCCAGGTTTCTTGCCCTGTTTCCAACCTCCTCCAGCCACACCCCACTGGCCTACAGTTACCACCCACTTAGTCCATTCAGATCAGAATGGTCTGATTAGGCTACATCTCATAATTCAATCATTTCAGCTCTGAATATTCCTATATTAACACAGGAGCTTTGGGGGAATCCTTCCCATCTAAACCATAACAAAAGCATACTAGGATCGCTTACTCAATGGTTAGGATAATGCGGGTGCAATGGGTATCTTCTCAGAAGGGGACAGATTTGAACACACCCTTGATGGATAGATAGACTCAAGTTGACAGGAAAGTAGGACAGTGTGTTAAAAACATGAAGGCAGGAGTGGTAAAGGCACTCTCAAGAATCTCAAGAATCAACAAGCATATAGTTTTGCTAGAGCAGGGGATCCATGGGGCAAATGATAGAAAAATTTACACAGGTGGACTGGGATGTGCCTGAAGGATGCTGGTAAGGGTTAGTGAATCTGGCTTCCAATGTCCAGGAAACATGGACACATCCAAGGCCTTGGGGAAAGAAGTATTGCCAGTTTCTAGAAAAATTAAGCTCATTTTGTCACAAGCAGACTGAGATATGAGAGGAGAAACATTTAGGAGGAAAGGACTGTGGTTTCACCTGGTCAGGCTTGTCTTCATTGAGAGTGGTCTTTAGCACTCTGGACCCCGGATTTCTCCTCTCTTTTCCTCCCCTTCCCTCCTCTTTCTCTTTCTCTCTCACACACACATACACACACACACACACAAACACATGCTACTCCTCAAGGATCCACCAACTCCCAATGTCCTGAGTACATAATATTTCTTTCTTCTTTATCATATATCCGTAGTCTCTCTCTGACATCCAATGAGCTCTAGAGACACAGTGATCAGGTGGGAACCAGAGACTTATGAGTATTTCCCAGAAGATAAGACTTACAATCTACTCATAGGATTTTCCCAGCTTCAGTTAATGACCTACTGCTGTCAGTTTTCCCCCTAGCTCCAGGAGGGCAAGATGATACGCTTCTAAATGAGGGCAATGAAGTCTACCTGTTGAGCCTCATCCCTGGTTAACTGGGTACAACACTCAGTTTCTAAGACAATTATATGTTGAAGTGCCATTAATAATTTGTGATGAGAACAGAATGTTTAACTTTTCTCTGAGACACTGGGCAACCCTGCAATAAGCAAGTATCTCAAAAGTAATTCTGATTTTCATTTCTCTTTGCCTCTCAATCTGACAGTTGGTTTATAACTAAATCCTACTATTCCCTTTTATATATCAGCTCTGTCTCTTTGGCTAGTTTCCCAGCTAAAATATGAGATCTGGAAACTTCCTGACCCTTTTTCCAGCTGGGTTTTCTACTGGCATCATGAACCTGCCCTTCCATTCTGTCTTCATGGTTTGGCTCATGTGACCCTAGTCACCCAGAGTCAGGCCTTCCTCCTTCTCCCTGGCTTCTAAGACCATCAGACATTTTCAGAACAATTCTCATGTCTAGAGAGTGAGCAGTGACCATTTTCATTTTCAGGCAGGAGGTTCAACTCTTTAGGCAGCTAGAAATGTACAGTTAGCTCAGGATAGTAGCAGCAAGAGAGGGAGAGAGGACCCCTGTGCTGGATCTAGCAAATTAAGGAAAATGCATTTTGTAACTGCAAAGCTTACCATTATGATTTTTCCTACTGTGGTCTCAGGAAGGATCTGGAGTGCCTGACACAAAGAGTGAGTAGCGTGGCTAGAATTTGAGAGAGGTGTAGGGAAGAGAGGGCACAAGCATAGAATCAGTACAACTTGGCAACAGACTGGATGTGAGGAGAGGGTTGGGGGTGACCTTTACCAAGATGGTGAATCCACATGGAGAAGCACCATGTTTTAGAGGAAAGGCAGTTGCTTCAGTTTGAGACTCGTTGACCAGATGTGTTTGGAAAACAGTTGTGGACTGTCCAGTGGGTAGTGGGATATTTGGGGCATTAGGGGGTTGAGAAAGGGGGACAGGAAGACCAAAACACCAAAGAGAGTGGGGAGTCAAGCCAAGAACTCTGTGAACAAAAATATTTAAGGAAGGGAAAAAGAATCCCTCAAGGGATCATTGGGAAGAAAGAGAGAATGGAGAGGACGTTAGGAACACTGAGGCAGGAGAGACAGGGTACAGCGGGATCATGCCTGCAAGCCAAGAAGATAAGGAGTGAAGAAGGTGAGGAATGAAGATATAACCACTTAATTTGGTCACTGGGTGGCCAATCATATCAGTGGCTCATTGTAAAGAGTATTTGGTTACAGCATGGAGAAGTGAAGAAAGAAGCCTGCTCAGGTAAAGATTGTGGACATGGCAGCTTAGACAGTAAGGAGCAGTCTGTGAGAACTGGAGTGGCCAGCAATATAGGAATGTGGCATCATGGTGATGGGCTGGCAGTGTTCTCAGAAGATGATGACTCTGAAAGCCTGGCGGCAGTGAGTGTGAAAGTGGGGGCAGATGGTATTCCAGATCCTGATGGAACTGGTGCCAACCAGCACAAGTACAGGTTTTGGGGCCAGACCTTGTTACTTGGTGGCTGTACAGAGCCAGCAAGTTATTTAACCTTTGATGCCTCATTTTCTTCCTTTGCAAAATGACACTGGTACCAATTATGACCTGGAATTGTCATGAGGATTAAAATGAGGTTAGAGGAAGAACCCAACATAAATTAGTAATTGTGGTAATGCAGGCCAAACTCTTAAGAGTCACCTTTGACTTCTTCCTTTCTCTTTCTTTATCTCACCCCTGCCCCTTACAATCCACCTCCAATTTGGAGGGACATTCTGTTGGCTGGTCCACTCAAATGCCACCCATCCAAAATCTGACCACTTATCCCTACCTCCACTCTGGTCCAAGACACCTTGCTTCCCAGCCTGGTGATACCTGTGGCTTCCTGGTGGTTTCCTTACTTTGACATGGGCACTTCTGTTGAGAGCCACAGCCAAAGGGGCCCCAGAAAACTTCCAGCTGCCAGCAAACTCCCAGCTGCCGGCTGATGATTGGCTCACAGTGGCCCCAGCAACATCTAGCTGATTGGCTCCTCTGTGGTGATGTTCATTGGGCTGTTTCCCTGCCCTTCAGACTGCCAGCTGATGATTGGCTCACAGCGGCCCCAGCAACATCTAGCTGATTGGCTCCTCTGTGGTGATGTTCATTGGGCTGTTTCCCTGCCCTTCAGACTACGGAACTGCTCATTGGGGGACTTCTTTGGCTCCGCCCACGCGACCTAGCCAATCGGCCTCAAGAGCAGGAGGATTGTGGGAGGTGGTTGTTGGTGTGTGGGAGAGGCTTGTGGAAGCCGGTGGTGGCAGTTGGGCTCTGAGGGTTTTTCCTGAGGAGCTGTTTTGTTTGGCGTTTGTAGTTTTAAAAATAAAGTTTGTTTCTTTTGACAAGTGGCTCCTGAATTGTGCCCAGCCAGACTGCGGCATTTGGTGGCCCGTACGGGGAGCGACTGAGGGTAAGTAAACTGCTCGCCCCTGAGGGCAGGGCGAGAGGATGGGTAGCCATTCTAAGTTTACTCTTTTGTTTTGCTTCATTTTTGTTTTAAGTTGCCTATCCCTGGAGATGAGTGAGACGGAAGAAAAACCGCTCACATTTGAGGAAAAACTATTTGCGTTTGAGGAACAGATAGGGAGAAAGGTCGGATGGACATTTCAGTCCCTGGATATGAGTGAGACGGAAGAAAAACCGCTCACATCTGAGGAAAAACTATTTGCGTCTGAGGAACAGATAGGGAGAAAGGACGGATGCACATGTCAGGAGGATAGAAAGGCTATAATGAAATTTTGTTGTTCCATTTTTATTGGATTCTGTCTCGGTTTGGTTTGGTGTTATCTTGCTGGGTTGTATTATAGTAGAAATACGGGATCAGCAATTAGTAAAAAACAAACCGAAAGAGTGTTAAGTAAATTGTTAGACGAAGGAGGCATCTCAGTAAAATCAAGAATACTCAGGGCATACGTTGATACAATACAAAAATACAGCCCATGGCTTTTTAAGGAGGAGTTGTTAGATATATCACAATGGAACCATCATGGTGAAGATTTAAAAAGAATAGAAAAGTACAACCCAGGGACTCTGCCAGTTGGCACATTGACATTGTGGGCGAACATATCTGGTTTGCTTAGTCCAAAGCCTTCAGATCAGACAAAGGTAGAGGAAGGAGAAGACATATTGATTCAAGTAAAAGAGGTCTCTCAAGTTAGTCAGAATGAGGAAAAGATTCAAGTACAAGAGAAGGTCTTTCAAGCTAGTGAGACAGAGGAAGGAAGTTTAGAGCAGAAAAAGCCATCAGGGGAAAAGTTACAACAGGAGACTGCTAATAACACCTTTCTATCAGAGAGCGAAAGTCTCCAACCAACAGCACCACCTCTACAGGAGACTGCTACTAACAGCATTCTATCACCAGAGGGCATAAGTGTCCAATCAACAGCACCACCTCCATATGCTAAGAGACTCCCAACCCCCGCAGTTGATAGTTGGGATCCTGAGACAGGATCTCAAGTATGCCCTGTATTTGAGGTAGGAGGGCAGCGAATTCACCAGGGTTTATTTTACAAAACAGTGAAGGAGCTAAAAGAGGCTGTAACAACCTATGGTCCTCAAGCACCCTTCACTGTAAGCTTGATAGAATCCATTACCAACTTAAACATGACGCCAGCAGATTGGGCTAATATATGTAAAGCTGTGCTAACTGGAGGACAATACCTGTTATGGAAGGTTGCTAATGAGGAATTTTGCAAGGAGACAGCTATGGGAAATGCAGCAGCTGGTTATCCTCAGAGAAATCTAGATATGTTGTTAGGAAAGGGACCTTATGAGGATCGGCAGCAACAACTTGCATATGATCCTGGTGTATACGCACAAATTGCTATAGATGCACTTAAGGCATGGAAGACTTTACAAGGACATGGAGGTTTACAAGGTCAATTATCTAAGATAATACAAGGAGCTAATGAACCTTATGCTGAATTTGTAGATAGGCTTATTCAAACAGCTACCAGAGTTTTTGGGAATACAGAACAAGCAATGCCATTAATAAAACAACTGGCTTATGACCAAGCAAATCGTTGGTGCAGAGATATCATTAGACCATGGAAACAGGAAGATTTAAACAAATATATTAAATTGTGTAGAGACATTAATGAACAAGAGCAAGTCATGGCAGCTGCAGTAAAACAGGCTTTAGATGCCAGAGACATTAATGAACAAGGGCAAATTGTGGCAGCTGCAGTAAAACAGGCTTTAGATGCCAGAGACATTAATGAACAAGGGCAAATTGTGGCAGCTGCAGTAAAACAGGCTTTAGATGCCGGGCTAAGAACATGCTACAATTGTCAACAAGCAGGACATTTTAAAAGGAATTGCCCCATAGGAGGAGGGTTTAACAATACTAGGTATCAAAGGAATAGAATACCGGGTATTTGCCCACGATGCCGTAGAGGGAGACATTGGGCTAATGAATGCCGTTCTCAAACCACCATAGAGGGTACTCCATTATCAAAAAACGAACAAGGACAAGGTTTTTATCCACAATATCGTGGACAAAGGCATCGGGTTCCGTTGCCAAAAAACGGACAGGGGGCCCCAATGCTCCGGGGCCCCAAACCACAAATATACGGAGCTCTGGAGGAACCCAGCAACCCCAGCAACCCCATCAGGGTAGTGCCCAGGGCATCAGATCCCTCATCAGACAAACCAGAGGGAGCGCAGGGTTGGACATCTGCGCCTCTGCCAGAGCAGTACTAACTCCAGAGATGGGAGTTCAAATCATTCCCACAGGGGTGAAAGGACCTCTTCCCAAAGGAACAGTAGGCTTATTATTGGGACGCAGCTCTTCTACTCTAAAAGGACTTTTGATAAGTCCTGGGGTAATTGATCCCGATTATGAAGGTGAAATAAAAATTATAGCCAGTTCTCCAAAGGGTATATCAGTAATTTCACCAGGAGATAGAATAGCACAATTACTAATAATACCAAGCCTACATGATAAATTTTCCAGTCATGTTGTAGAAAGAGGTTCCAAGGGATTAGGCTCCACAGGTGTAGATTGGGCTATGCTTTCTTTAAATTTAGATTCTCGCCCCATGCTAAAACTAAATATTCAAGGACATGAATTTAATGGGCTACTGGATACAGGTGCAGACCTTAGCATTATCTCTCGTCAAGAATGGCCAAAACATTGGCCATTACAACAAGCCACTCAAATGCTTCGAGGCCTAGGAGTGGCGAATAATCCCGATAAAAGTGCAATGGTATTAGATTGGAAGGATCCTGAAGGATGTGAAGGAACTATACAGCCATATGTATTGGATCATCTTCCTGTAAATTTATGGGGACGAGATGTCTTAGATCAATTAGGTTTGACATTAACAAATAATATCAATCAAAATGCACCCACTATTATGGCTAGACAAGGTTTTAGGAAAGGAAAAAGATTAGAAAAACAAGAACAAGGTATAGCAGCACCAATACAAATAAATCAAGGAACAGACAGACATGGGTTGGATTTTCACAAAGGGCCACTGAGACAATAAAAATTACCTGGAAATCAGAAAGACCAGTATGGGTCCCTCAGTGGCCCTTGACTAAAGAAAAGATACAAGTAGCCCATGATCTGGTCAAACAACAATTAGTGGAAGGACATATACAACCTTCTGTATCTCCCCATAATACTCCCATTTTTGTCATCAAAAAGAAATCTGGTAAATGGAGATTATTGCAAGATTTAAGAGCCATTAATAATGAAATGGTCATTATGGGACCTGCTCAATCGGGGATTCCTCAGTTGTCTGCTTTGCCAAAAACTTGGTATGTTTTAGTTATAGATATTAAAGATTGTTTTTTTTCAATTCCAATTCATCCTGAGGATAGTCCACGTTTTGCATTTACTATCCCTGCACTGAATCATGAAGGTCCTGATCAGAGATATGAATGGAAAGTACTCCCTCAAGGGATGGCTAACAGCCCAACTATGTGTCAAATTTATGTTAACAGAGTAATCCAGCCACTTAGAAATCAAAATCCTGAGCTACAAATATTTCACTATATGGATGACATATTATTAGCACACAAAGCTAAAAACACATTGCTAGAATGTTATGCCACACTTACAAACTTATTAAAAAATTATAATCTAGAGATAGCAATAGATAAAGTACAATTAAATTTTCCAATTAATTATTTGGGAGTTCTATTATCCTCAACCATGGTCCGTCCACCAAAAATTCAAATACGAGTAGATCAACTCAAATCACTTAATGACTTTCAAAAGTTATTAGGAGACATAAATTGGATAAGGCCTTATCTAGGTATTCCAACAGGAGAATTGGGACCTTTATTTGATATCCTAAAAGGTCCATCAGATCCAAATTCACCCCGAATGTTGACGCCTGAAGCAAGAAAGGCATTAAAAATCATTGAAACATATATGGAAAATATGCATTTGGATAGAATTGATATAAGTTTGCCTTTATTATTTATTGTACTATCAACAAAAAATATTCCTACAGGAGTATTTTGGCAAGAAGGTCCATTATTATGGATACATTTATCTTATTCTCCTAACACTATTCTTACTAGGTATCCTGAGGCTGTAGGACAATTAATACTCAAAGGAATAAAAACAGCAAAGGCAGTGTTTGGAATTTCTCCTAATAAAATTATTACTCCATATACTATGAATCAAATTGATGAATTAGCTAATGAGTTAAATACTTTGGCAATAATCATGTGCAAATCTAATGTTTCATTTGATAACCACTTACCATCTAATCCTTTATTGTCTTTTTGGTCATTGCATCCTGTAATTTTTCCAAAAATGACAAGAAAAACACCTATCATGAATGCTCCAAATATATTCACTGATGGATCAAATAATGGTACAGCAGCAATAGTTACCCCTGATCGAACTTTTACATTTTTAGTACCCAAACAATCAGCTCAAAAGGTAGAGCTTAATGCAGTATTACAAACTTTTGTGATGTTTAAAGATTCTATATTTAATTTATTTTCTGATAGTCAGTATATAGTTAATGCTATAGTATCCCTTGAAGATGCTGGTAGGATTTCCCCTTCTTCTACTGTTTTCTCTTTGTTTTCCACTATACAAAGTTTAATCTGGGACAGAAAAGATCCATTCTTTATAGGACATATCAGGGCACATACAGGATTGCCTGGAGCCCTTAGTTTGGGCAATGATTTAGCAGATAAAACTACACATGACGTACATATTTTCTCTATACTAGAAGAAGCTATAAATTTTCATAAAAGGTTCCATGTCAATGCTAATACTTTACAAAAGCGTTTTAAAATAACTAAGGAGCAAGCTAGACAAATAATAAAACAATGTCAAAATTGTGTGACCTTTTTACCACAAGTTAATCTTGGAGTCAATCCTAGAGGATTGATACCTAACCATATTTGGCAGATGGACGTCACACACTTGCCAGAATTTGGAAAATTAAAATATTTGCATGTTACAGTTGATACTTCTTCTGGATTTTTGATGGGCTCCCTTCATGCCGGAGAAAAAACTAAAGATGTTATAGCTCATTGCTTACAAAATTTTGCTACTGTGGGCATTCCAAAACAGTTAAAAACAGATAATGCCCCTGGTTATACGTCTACTTCTTTTAAACAATTTTGTTCATCATTTGGCATTACTCATATAACAGGAATCCCATACAATCCACAGGGACAAGGCATAGTTGAAAGAGCTCATCAAACTATTAAAATGTACTTATTAAAGCAAAAAGACGGAATTGGGAAGGGGTATATATTCCCCAAAGATAAACTTAAAATAACCCTTTTTACTCTAAACTTTTTAAATTTGGATTCATCAGGACTTAGTGCTGCAGAAAGGCATATGTGTCCAAAAAATGTACATAAGCCCAAGGTACTTTGGAAAGATATTCTAACAGGACAATGGAAAGGTCCTGACCCAGTAATTGTCTGGAGTCGGGGGTCTGTTTGTGTGTTTCCACAGGAAGAACAGCAGCCGATTTGGATTCCGGAGAGATTAACTAAAGTCCTGACCCAGTGATTGTCTGGAGTCGGGGGCCTGTTTTTGTGTTTCCACAGGGAGAACAGCAGCCGATTTGGATTCCAGAGAGATTAATTAAAGCAATTTCTACAGACCAAAAAGAAGATGATTTGGCTCAAATCCATAACAGCTGCTATCCAAAACTCCAATTTGGCTATCCTTACATCTGCAACAGAACCAGGATGCTTTTTTCAATATCTATTTTATTCTATTTTGTTTTTTGAGCTCATATAGACCTAGGTTAATGTTTTGCTGATCAGTTCTATATATTTTTTTTTTTTTACTATAGAGTTTTTAAACATTGCAATGGAGATTTCACCTGTAAAAAGTTATAAGGCCTTTACTATTATGTTATGTGTTGTATGTATTATATTATGTGTGCACACTTGTGTTTTGTGTTATATGTTTGAATGTACATATGTCCATATATCATATATGATTGAGCGCTCATAAAAAAAAAAATGGATCCAAAATTTTTTTTTTTATTCACGTGATTTAAATGGTTTAATTTAAATTGGGTAAATAACTGTTAAGAAGGTTAACAGATCTGTTTGTTTACTTTCACCTATTCTTTTCATTATATTTAATAATTCTTTTCAAAATAATGTAAATTGTTAAGAAAATTGTTTTCTTTTAGTGCCTTCTAGAATGTTACACAATTATTAATATTAACCATTATTGCCAAAATTCCTATCTTCATCCCAGTGCCAGTGAAGATAATGTAAATTGTTAAGAAAATTGTTTTCTTTTAGTGCCTTCTGGAATGTTACACAATGTTTTCTTTAGCTATTATTGCCAGAATTTCTATCTTCATCCCAGTGCCAGTGAAGACAATGTAAATTGTTAAGAAAATTGTTTTCTTTTAGTACCTTCTAGAATGTTATATAATTTTTTCTTTAGCCATTATTGCCAGAATTCCTATCTTCATCCCTGTGCCGGTGAAGACAAAGATAAAACTAATCTACAATCTCTGCAATAGCCATCACTGAACCGCTTACAGAACTTGCCTAAACTATGTGTCACATGTATGCATTGTGAACTCACTTGTATGCATTGTGAACTATCTGTTGGTGCAGCGACTTGTGGTAGTGTTGGAGTATTTTTGCTGATGATGTCATCGGTGGTACAATTTTTCCAACAAGAGCTGTCAATTGGCTTGGTATATCTTCCTCTCTTCTGCTTGTCATGATCGTTCAGCTATTTGGGGGCCAACAGAGGTGAGGCAAAGAACCTCACCCCCCCGCTGGTACCTCTCCACAGGTGTGGCTGTATACTGGACCGGTAGTCAATGACGGGTAAGATCCAATTACAATGGTTCCAACCTAAGACAGGAGGCTGACACCCTGAGGTCAGCTCATCCGAAGACGGGTAAGGACCATATGTAGTATTGGACAACCTAAGGCAGGCACGGTCCCTAAGCCACATGCTTGTTGTTTAAACAGAGAGGGGGAGATGTTGAGAGCCACAGCCAAAGGGGCCCCAGAAAACTTCCAGCTGCCAGCAAACTCCCAGCTGCCGGCTGATGATTGGCTCACAGTGGCCCCAGCAACATCTAGCTGATTGGCTCCTCTGTGGTGATGTTCATTGGGCTGTTTCCCTGCCCTTCAGACTGCCAGCTGATGATTGGCTCACAGCGGCCCCAGCAACATCTAGCTGATTGGCTCCTCTGTGGTGATGTTCATTGGGCTGTTTCCCTGCCCTTCAGACTACGGAACTGCTCATTGGGGGACTTCTTTGGCTCCGCCCACACGACCTAGCCAATCGGCCTCAAGAGCAGGAGGATTGTGGGAGGTGGTTGTTGGTGTGTGGGAGAGGCTTGTGGAAGCCGGTGGTGGCAGTTGGGCTCTGAGGGTTTTTCCTGAGGAGCTGTTTTGTTTGGCAGTTTGTAGTTTTAAAAATAAAGTTTGTTTCTTTTGACAAGTGGCTCCTGAATTGTGCCCAGCCAGACTGCGGCACACTTCCCCGCTCCACCTACCCTTAAGCACTGGCCAAAGTGATTTTGAAAAAACTTAAGTACACAGCAACCTATTATATATTCTATGAAGAACTAGGAGAGAGGAACTCAAAGGTTCAAATAAACAGATGATAAGGGGATGGAAACAGTAATTACCCTGATTTAATCAGTTCAGGCTGTATGTACATGTTTAAACATCTTAGAAAAGAAGACAAGTCCTCATTAGGGCAGAAGCCCTGTCAACCTCTCTGAGAGCTCACAAAGGGCACTCCTCTGGTGATCCTCCCCCTGCCCACCACTCTTGGGATTCACAAGCAGCTTCCACCCTCAGGCCTGCCCCAGTTTCCCAGACTTCATTTTAAAGATCACCTATTTCTCTCTGACCTATACTGGCCCACCTTCTGCACTCCTTAACCCTTGCTCCTGCTTTGCTTCTCGGTAATATTTATAACTATCTGATATTTTTTTTCTACTTTTTATTTAGAGACAGACATTTTTCTTGTTTTTTTTTTTTTTTTTGTTTGTTTTTTTTTTTTGCACCACCCCCGCATTGTTATTGCTGTGTTCTCAGTCCTTAGGACAATGATTAAATATATATTGATTGAATATATGATGGGAAAGCTAGTAGCTAAGTTTTGTCTATCCGTTTTTCTCAATTGTGGGTCTGGGGTTCATCCCTGGCTGGTCTGCCTCCTGCCCTATTTCCAAGACTTGTGAGTAGCCCAACCCCACAGAACACATCTGCGAGACCAGATGGGGTCCCACTTCTAGAGGCTTTAAACTTTGAAGGAATGTTGCCAGCGCTGTAGAGGCTGCTTCACTACCCTCAGCCCTCTCTTCAGGCCTCCGCGTGCCCCGCCCCGTCCCCGCCCCGTCCGCGCTCCTCCTCCTCCTCCTCCTCCTCCTCCTCTTCACCCTTCCTCCTCCCGCTTCTCTCCCGCCAGGCCCCGCCCCGCCCGGGAAGGATCTGCGAGAACCGGGGTGGGGGCAGGGGACGGGGGAGAAGCCTGGAGGCGGGACCAGAGCGGCGCCGCAGCCGGGGACACAAAGAACTGCCGGCTGGACGCGGAGTGGGAGCGCGCGCCGGCCCGCGTCCCTGGCCCCGCGCGCTGGCGGAGAGCCGAGACTCCCACTCACTCCCCGGGTGAGTCGGAGCCCGGGCGTCTGCGGGAGTTCTCGCGTCCGCTTCCCCAGTACCTCCTGGCGCCGCGCGGGGTCCGAGTACTCACACCGCCCCCAGGTGCGCGGCCGCTGGGACTTCTTGGGAGCACCAAAGCAGACACGGTAAGTCTGACGTAGGGTCCTGTTTTTTTCTGCCACCTTCTGGGCTGGGGAGGGAGTGGTCACCACTTTAACTTACAAGTGGGAGTCCGGGTCCTTGACTAAACTTTTAAAAACCAGGTCTTCCGTGGATCGCCTTTCCGAAGTGCCCGTGCACCTTGGAGTACTTTGTGTTCTGGCCCCTGGTGAAGGGACCATTCAGCCACCTTTGCAAAGAAGGGGTCAAACTGATGGATGGAGCTGCGATGGTCTTAAGTACCTGAGGCTGGACCTTCCTCCTTCTCATACCTCGTGTTGCTGCGTCTTGGGGTGCCAGTGCTGGGAACCCCTACTCTGCCCTTCTTTTGGAGGGTGTAAGGACCCTGTGCTTCTGAGCTTCTATTGACGCCCAGTCATTGCGCAGCATTCTCTCCTATGGCCCCTCCCACCACAAAGTTCTTACCTGCTTCCTTTGGTAGTATTAACGAGTTTGTGCTTGGAAAGATTTTTGGAAATCTGGACACCACTCTTGGGTTTGGAGAAGACTGTTTGTTGGGAGTTCGGTTGTACTAGTGTTGCAAAATCACCCCTTTTCTCCCATCAGTGTGTCCAGTCACAAATCCCATGTTTCACACATATTTGCCCTTGTATTAATGCCACATTGTTGGGCTTTGTATGGGATTGTGTGTTTACATAGGATGGAAGTGAAGAGGGTGTTACCGTGTAAGGTTTGTTTCCGTTCTACCAGACAGGCCAACTTTGGGACCACAGAGAAGGTCAGAGAGGTACCTCCAGGAGGTTGTGATGCTCAAGGTCAGTAGTTGGGAGGAACTATGAGTGATGGTGTTTCTTCTCAGAAGTCTTTGCTGTGATTTCTGGTTTTTCATAATGGATTTATGTTACTTTTAAAGTGAGGTGGAGGGAGTAGTGGGGAAAGATAGTGAAAGGTGTTTTAACAGACTATTAGGATGAACAGTTTTATGTACTATGTGCAAGAGTGCATGTATATTAAAAGGAAAATACTTAGATGGTTAGGGCAGCAGTCTACTATCATGTACTATCCCTGCTCCGTTTGACCTATACATTATCTAGTAGTGGCTTAAACTAACAGATCAAATTGGTTCACAGTCATGTGCAACATGTTTGACAGGCTACAAATATGATGGTGGTACCATAAGATTATAATGGAACTTAAATATCCCTATTGCCTACTGACATTGTAACCTTGTAGTGATTGTAATATCCTAGCTCCATGCATCAAGCATGTGTTTGTGATAATGCTGATGTAAACAAACCTACTTTGCTGATACTTGTAGGCATTAAAAGTATAATGGGTCTCATCTGTGCGGAATATGTGCTATAGCACTAAGATAACAACCCTAGCTTGTAAATACTTGATAATGAGAATAAACAAAGTTACTGGTTTACCTAGTTACTATAACTATGCTTTCTGTGGTTAGAATGTGCTCCTTCTAACTTATGGGGGAAAAAAAGTTTACCATAAAACAATGTGTCACACTCCTGAACAGCAGCTCAAACACTTATATTTACCATGTATCTTGATTTCAACAAGAGGCCCATCAAATTATTGACCTACATTATTTAGGTTTGTGTAAGTACACTCTCAGGTTTGCACAATGGCGAAATCACTTCAGTGATGCATTTATCAGATTGTATCCCTATTAAGTATGTGACTGTCATGTATTGACTGTTATTTTGTATCCTGTTACTGCAAACTGACTAGTTTTATATATGTGTGTCTGTGTGTGATGTGACTCAGTTACCTTATTTTGGGACTACTTTATAGATGCGTAATTTAGGAAGAAAATAAGTAATGATTTTGATGTGTTAGAGTTTCTCCAAGTGGTCATCATTTATTAGGGAAATCATTCTTGTAAAATACTGTGTTTTTAATACTTAACTGTATTTGGACAAATCAAAGTGGTATTTGTGTGTTTGTATAAAGTTCAGATTCAATAAAAATTGGAGGATAGTAGCTTTTTTTTTTCCAGAACGAGAAAATAGCAAGTCTTCTCTAAAGAATTTGAGCTTCAAATTAGAAAAGAGAACACTTTATAGAGAAAAAGTTAGGATTTAAAAATTTTTAAATTGAATTTATATAAACTTTGAATGGAACACTGATTTTCTTTATTTTTAAATATTCATTTATTTATTTTTGCATTACAATTCTTAATACACCATTAGGAACACTGATTTTCTCTAACTCATATTTGCTACATACATATTTGCAGTTTACAGGGCTGTTTGGAAGTGGGTGAGCGGATATGGTCATTTGCTAATGGCATGTTGTAAATCCTTTAAAATTAGCACGCTCTTTGTTCCAAATCTTTATGACAAACCATAAGTATCAAAGTATGAACCATAAGTATTCAAGAGCCCCCCTTTTATGGTGAGTGGCTTTAGATGCTGGTTGGTAGGTAGTGTATGAGGAGTCCCTCTGAACACATCCTTTCTACCTTGAGCACCTGACATGCGAATCTTGTTATGAATAGGTGGTTTCTAGATACCTGTCTTTTTGTCCTGGCTCAAAAAAGATATGGAAGTGGAAGGCAAAAATCAGAGCAGTGTCCTTACTTCACACCTAAACTGGGAAATTTGGGGAGTAGCTTCAGGTACCTGACAAGACTTCCCAGCCTAGAAGTTATTTCCAGTGCTGTGGCTACTTTGCTGTCTAATTCTGTAGTTATTCCATAAGTAGTTGAATGACAGTGGCTCTAGGTTTGGGTCTAGTTTAGTCCTTGGCTTTAAATACAAATGAGGAATTCAGGCTCAAGGCCAGGGGTTTGGTTAATCACAGCAGGAGGCCAGAACTTTGGGTCAGACTCTTGGGGTGAGGAAGCAGTAGTGGAAAGCTTGCTCTCAGTGACCTTGGGCCTCCTGGATTATGACTGGCACAGTTTGTGATTGAAGAGGATTCTTTTATGGAACTGTAAAGCGATCTGAAGCTCTCTCTATTGTTATCCTGGTATCTCCCTATTGTTATCCTGTTCACCTGGATTGCCCTTTTTTCTCTCCTCTGGATTGTCCTTCCTCAGACTTCAAAAAAATAAAACTAACACACGTGGCTTCTCAGGTCCCAAAGGTTGGATATAGTCTCCTTTGAATTAAAATCATTTGTTAGTTTCTGAAGTACATCAGAGTCCTCTAGATAATTCTGATACACTCAAGTTTGAGATGAGAACTGATATATACTGATTTTTGTGCATTGAATGTTATTTTGTATCTTGTTAGAGGAAATTGAGAAAACTGGCAAGTTTTGTATGTTTGTGTGTATTTGTATGTGAAGTGATACATCGTCTTCTAACTCAGCTACCTTATTTTAAGATTTACTTTGTAGATCCATACTTTGGATAGCAGATAAGTAATGATTTCGGTGTGTTAGACTTTCTCCAAATGGTCATCATTTATTAGGGAAAGGCATTCTGTAAAAGCTCTAAGGAGTGCTGGGGATATAGCTCAATTGGTAGAGTGCTTGCCTTGCATGCACAAGGCCCTGGGTTCTAATTCCCAACACCACACACACACACACACACACACACACACACACACAAATGTGTTCTAGCTGGACATGTTGGCACACACCTGTAATCCCAGCAGCAGGGGAGGCTGAGGCAGGAGGATCGTGAGTTCAAATCCAGCCTCAGCAAAAAGTTGCTTAGCAACTCAGTGAGACCCTATCTCTAAATAAAATGCAAAATAGGGCTGGGGATGTGGCTCAGTGGTCAAGTGCCCCTGAGTTCAATCCCTGGTACCAAATACAAACAAACAAACCAAAAAAAAAAAAAAAAAAAAAAAAAAAAAAACTCTAGGTTTTTAAGGCTCCAGTAAAGATTTTATACACTAGTTAGGGTGGTTTAACTGCCAGTTGTTGGGAAACCCATCTCAGTCTGTCTTAAACAGGGAGGCTACAGAAGAAAAATCCAGGGCTTTAGTATTGGCTGCTCCATGGCTGAGCCAGATGTTAGAGATCCAGGTAGTTCTTTTTGCATAGTGTCTGTTTGGTGGTAAAACTGCCTCACATCTGCAGGGAGAGGGAGCTTGGCTTCTGTGACTGTCATTAAGAGTAAGCAATAACATACCTGGTCCTTCAGCCAGGCTGAGAGCAGTCACAGACCATTTGAATCCCTTGATGTACATTAGGCCCTCACACTTGAAGGCTGGGAGGCCTAGGGACTGGGGGAGGACAGGCCTGGGTCCTTGGTTAGTGGCAAGCTTGTGTGAGTCTTACCACACAGGTAGTATCTACTCTACTAGGGCCCCTGCACTGAGCAGGGTGCTATCAGAAATGGAGTCAAGGTCTCTGGGTGTTTGGTGTTTAAATATTGAATGAGTGTTCACTATGTGCCAGGCCCTGTTCTCAGTGTTTTTTGTAAATTCTTTCATGTAGCACTCAGAGCAGTTCACTGAGCCAAGGTGTGCTATTGTTCCCATTTTGCAGACAGAGAGCTCAGCAGTTAGTGAGGTTAATAGCATACTTAAGGTCACATGAAGGTCAGGTTGCCCAGATCTGGACAACCCCTTTGTAGATTCCACATCCCCTACTGTGCTGTGTTGTCTCCAGACACATGGGATTTACACATTTCTCACTGCCTCAGAGTAACTAGATAATTTCTTTACTTTAAAAAGAAAGTTATGTGTTTTCACATAAAAAGCCATAATTAATATGATCCTGTAGGTAAAGGGTACAGATGGGAATTCTTGTGGGCTTGCTATGGCACATGCATGCCCACAGAAATATCATTTTAAAAAACTCAGTCTGATGTTGGCATTAGATCTGTAACAAACTTAAGCCTCCAGCAGCCACTACACAAAAAGAGGGTGTTGGGCTTGCCCTGCCAGGTACACCTCCCCAGGGCTCATTCACAGTGGAGGTCTTGGGATCTCCTTAGGGTCACAGATGGCATTCAACCATAACAAGAACCAACAACATCAAATAATGTCATGAAACAGTCACTGATTTGGAGTTTTAGTTCCAAGGACACAGAGATTTAGGAATAGCTATAAATTAAAAAATGAACGTAAAAGGTAAAGTGCTCAGTATAGACTTTGACATACAGGCTGTCACAACTCCCAGGAGCTCTGCTATCTGGAAGTCTCCACCTGGCTTGAAGTAGAAAGTGCTGAATTGCTGTCCATGTGGTCTCCAGGCTTCTAACCATGTTTATGGAAGTGAACAAAACCAAGCAGGGAAACATGGGCCAAATCACACTTCCCCTCTGTGGGAGAGATGACAGAACCTTGAACAGACTGGGAAATGTGTGACCTACGGGGACAGGAGAGGAAAATAAGACTCACTGTTTGGGGAAAACTAAGAGGGCAGTGCCTTCTACCCCAGGGATTCCCAAGGACAGACTGCAGCTCCACCACTTATCCCCGGTTCAGGTGACCTTTTTCACTGCTCTCCAAGGATGTAAATGAAGAGACTGACTCCAGACAGGGAGCATAAGGTGGATGCTCCATTGCCAAACCCCACAGCCCACACCAGTGGCCTCTTCTAGTTTTTTTGTTTGTGCTCCTCAGAAAATTGCCTCACCAGGATGTTTGCAGCATCCTGACTGAAGTATTAAATCTAAGAAATATTAAATCTAAGAAATGGTTGATAGTGCACAACACCATGGAACTTTGAAATTAAGTAGTTTTTGTTACATTTTATTTTATTGGTGCTGGGGACTGAATCTGAGCTCTTCTGCACGTTAAGCACATGCTCTACCACTGAGCTGTATCCCCAGTCCAATATTTTAAATTTCTACTAAATTTTCATTGTTTCAAGTTGTATAAATGGTATTTGTACATTTTACTACCTAAGATTCTCATAATTCAGATTTTGCATAAAAGGTGATATCCTGCTGTGGACACCATCTTAACCAAGTGATCAAAGTTAGCATTACCAGCAGTGAGACATTATGTGCCTCCTTATGAGATGTACCAGGATAGCACAACCCCACCCTGAGAGGATTCCTATTATACCTACCATAATAACCTAAATTATTCCCTTCCTCCTTCACTCCTTCCCTCCCTCCCTTTCTTCCTTCCTTTCTTTGCTGGGGATGTCACCCAGGGCCTCATGCATACTAGGCATATCTTCTACTGCTGAATTATACCCCCAATCCATAAGCTAAATCCAATTTTGCAAAGATTCCAGAAAACTCCATTTGTTGTAGAACATTCTACAAAATACCGGCCTATATACACTTAAGATTTTTCAATCAAGTTTAAACAACAACAAGCCTCAATTTTTTTAAGTTAAAAATATTTAAACTTTAAAAAGTTTTTTTTAGTTGTAGATGGACTCAGTACCTTTATTTTGTTTATTTATTTATTTAATGTGATGCCAAGGATCGAATCCAGTGCCTCCAAGCACTCTACCACTGAGCCACAACCCTAGCCCCTGAAAAAAGTTTAAGTTAAGAAAAAAATTCCAAAGTTGAGAAACACAAAGACTGAAGAACCATTCTATTTTAAAGGGATCTCAATGGATTGTATATAGTACATGACCCTGGAATGTATTTTGGACCTGGAACAAAAAAGAGTATAGTAAAGGATGTTATTGGACAGTGGACAAAATTTGTATGTGAATGGGGAATTAAACAATAGTATTATGTCCATGTCAAATTTCCTGAGTTTGATCAATGTACTGTGACTTTCTTTTTGAGTTTACTAAATGCTTACTTAGGTATTTAGGAATATGGCATACAAAGTCTGAAACTTTATTTCAAGTGAAAAGGGAGGAGGGTGGGAGAGACATGGGAAAGATATGGAGGGAGTGAGAATGATAAAGTGGATATGGTAAATGAAGCAAAATGAGAAGCTAGCTGAGTAAGGGAATACTTGAGAATTATTTGTACTGTTATTGAAACATTTCTATAAATGTGAGATTATAGCAGAATAAAAAGTTACAAAAAGTGGGGTGGTGGATGTAGCTTAGTGGTAGAGTGTCACTTGAGGCCCTTGGCTTGATTCTCAACATTGTCAAAAAAAAAAAAAAACTTACAAAAAGAAATGTCTGCCTGTTTTCACTGTGAGCTAAGTACCTTCTACCAAAAAATCATAATTTATTTTTATCTTACTCTAAGATATACATTTTTCCTAGTATAACATTTCTGAAATTTGGGGGTACATATTAAATTTATGCTGTCTTAGCTTTGGTTCAGATTTTGACATCTGATTTTCTTTGTCATTTCTTAGAATCAGTGGCATCTTGGATTTGATGAAATATGATATTTTTCTCTGGCTCCATTGTCTAAAGAAGAGGAAAAAAACGCTTCATATGTAAAGATTTCTCAGTCTCTCACACCTACATTTATGCATTAGACTAGTAAACTGCCTTTGATCATTTCTACCCTCTCATAGATATTGCAAACATTCCAGACTGAATTTCTATCCTCAGTCCACTTTCCCTCTGTGTTTTCAGCGTTAGGGAACTCAGTTCTGATTTTTAGCAGTGATGGCCCCAGAACATCCAAGAAGAGGGAGACCATGAGACACCTTGAAGTGGGGTTTGATGGGGTAGATAGGGTGGGTGTGAAGCCCTGGACCAGCCATGCCTCAGTTCAGATATTTGCAGGGGATACATTCTGAGAAATGCATTACTTACTAGGCAATTTCATAGTGGTACAAAGAGTACTTGAACACAAACTAAGAGCTAGGATGTCACAGTGACATCATCTGATGGGATCATAGTTGTATATGTGGGTTGTTGTTGACTGGAAGGTCCTTTTGCAGTGATGGCTGTACTACTTTTAGTTCTGCTCATTTCTTGAAATGACTTTGGGTCTCAGATATTTGTGCCTTGTTTTCCTGAGAATAGTTTTTCCAAGTCATTTAAGGTAACAGATAAGGTCTTAAGGTACCACAAAGCCCCAAAATTCTGTGAGTTAAAAAGTAGGAGGACTTTTTAAGAAACATTTTAGAAACCTGAAGCAGTGGTGGATGCCTATAATTCCAGCTACTCTGGAGGGGGAAGCAGGATGAAAGAGTTCAAGGCCAGCCTGGGCAGTATAAGGAGACCCTATCAAAAAAAAATTCAAATTAATTTTAAAAAGCTCTTTTAGAGTAGAATCATTAAATAATTAAAAAATAGATGCATGTTAGACAAACAGCTCTCAGAGTTTGGTGTTGGTGAAGGACTTATTTATGGTTGGTCTTCTCTATTTTCTGATTCCCTATTCTCCCTCCCAGGAATTTCTTCATGTTATCAGTTCCTGGATGCTTGCAGGGAATTTATTCCTGCCAGGGACAGACATTTTGTATAGAATTTACAGTGTCCTGGTGATCCCAGGCTCCTGTCCCCTGTTGGTCCCTAGTCACTGCAGTGTTAAACATTTCTGTACCAGTCTCTTTAGTCCTTGAGCCCCGTGTGTATCAAACTTAGAAAAGGTTCCATCCAAAGCTTTTTTTTTTTTTTTTAATTTTTTTAAACATAGTGCTAAGGATCAAACCCAGTGCTTCATGCGTGCTAGGCAAGTGCTCTACCACTGAGTCACAACACAGCCTTCAAAAAAATTTTTTTCCCTAGTGTTACAGAATCCTGTTTGGGGAAGCTTTGTATGAGCACAGGATTGTAACATTTTGTTTTAGTTTATTTTGTCTGGTGTGGATTTAAGTAGTTGCAATAGCAAACCACAGTGGTTTCCCCCTTGCCTGGTTTCTGGACTGCTGTGTTTATCTACATTTACGATGGGTCAGTTTTTGGCAATTCTGAATCTCTTTCAGAGACTTTGAGTTGTTGGTGTTGACACTGACCTTCACAGCAGGCTCATTCTTTAGAAGTAGAAACCCCAAATATTCAATCCTCTTTGGATTCTGTGGATTGTTAAATATGTATAAAGAGCAAAGAAAAGCAACCATGTGTGTGCCTTAGGCTCCTAATTGAATGGCTGGAATTTCAGATAGGAACGTTGGATTAGTCATGAGAACGAGGGTAAATCAAATCGTTTTTAGGTTTTCTAGTAGATTTTGTAAGTTGTTATTTTATAGGCTGTTATTTTAGTTTAAGAGAATAGCCAATAAGAAAGGTTATTGCCTGGTTTTGGTTTTTAAAAAATGTGTCTGTTTTATGACATATGAATAAAATGGATGCAGGATGGGGGCCGGGAGGAGGAGCGGGGCAGAAGAGGGAATGTTTGGTCATAACATTGCTTTTTTTTTTTTCTGGTATCAGGGATTGAACCCAAGGCCGATTAACCACTGAGCCATCTCCGCAGCCCTTTTTTGGTATTTTGTTTAGAGAGAGGGTCATGCTGAGTTGCTTAGGGCCTAAATTGCTGAGGCTGACTTTGAACTCACAGTCCTCCTGCCTCAGCCCTCCCAAGCTAACAGGATTGGAGATTATTCAAGTTAGTGCTCTTTCCTTATAACTAGGTGTACTAATACAGATTCTTGTATGACATTAAGACTTTTCAGTTTGGTTGAAAGCCAAAGAGATAATTTCCCAGTATATTCTTAATTTCATAGAAAAAAATTTAAATGAAATATTTAAAACTATAGGTTTATATGCTATTAGTAGGCATGAGGCAATATATAAAGGTTGGTGTTCTAAATGAATGAGTTCTTTTATTTACCAGCTCTGCAACCTTGGGTATATTGCTTACCCTCTCTTTGCCTGTATTTCTTCATCTGTAAATTGAAGATAATGATAGTGCCTCCCTTAGAAAGCTAAATTCCCAAGTGCCTAGAAGTGTGTGTGGAACCCAATGAGTGCTCAAGAATTGCTAGTTTTGTATTATCAAAAGATTAATTGGCAAAATCAAGATCCTACTGAGAGATCAAAGGAAGATGCATGTCTCCAGTGGTTCTGACCGGCCATAGACAGTTCACACCAGGATCTGTCCAGCAGGGAGGTGAGTGTTCAGAAAATCTCCCAGGGCCCTTTGTATTTTTCTCTCTCAATCTTTAAGATCACTTGACTGAAACAGAAATAAACCATAACACTAGTCCTACAAAGAGAAATTACTCAGAACAACAAAATGTGCAGACTCTTCAAACAATTAGAAACTTAGATCCTTAATTGAAAAGACTGTTAACTAAGATCCTGTCGTGACCTCCTTCAGGTCTGTCCTCATGTTTGGTGTATACATGTGTATTTTGTGGAGTTGAAGCCTGTGAGTACAACATTTCTGCTTTGTTTTAATAATTTTGGTGTTTTATTTATTTTTTTTTAAATATTTTTTTTTGTAGTTGTAGATAGAATGCCTTTATTTTATTTGTTTGTTTTTATGTGGTGCTGAGGATTGAACCCAGGGCCTCGCATGTGCTAGGCAAGTGCTCTACCACTGAGCTACAATCCCAGTCCCATTGGTGTTTTATTTTTAAATTTTTAGTTTTAATATATGGATGCTGAGATTCAACCCTAGGGCCTTGCTAGTTACATGCCCTGTCATTGAGCCACATCCCTAGCTCCTTTAGTTTTTGTTGCTCTTGAAGTTCATACCATGATGTACTGTTTCCCCTTTGTGTTAGTCTTTTGATTTTTTTTTTTTCTGAGTTGTTACACTTTTTTTTTTTTTTGGTGGTGGTATGAGGGATTGAGCCCAGAGGCACTCTATCACTGGGCTCTATCACCCTAACCATTTTTGTCTTTTATTTTGAGGTAGGGTCTCACTAAGTTGCCCAGGCTGGCCTCAAACTTGATAGCCTCCTGTCATTGGAATTACAGCTGTGTGCTATCACATTAGGCCCAATTAAGGATTTTTAAAGGAGCATTCTGTAAAGTTTCCAGGTCATCTTCTGTTTTGTATCTTTAGATATGAAACATTCACGTCTTCCTTCCTATGTCTTGCCACTGTGTACTCAGGTTATGGTGGGCTGCATAGCAGTGGGGTTCTGATCTGATCCTCCCTGCTGGCTCCTCTGTCAACTTGTTTGTTGGAGGCATGCTGGAGGCATGCTCTCCAGGCCCCACCAGACCTCTGTGTGCCTCTTACCTTGCCCTGCAGTGGAAAAATAGGGAAACACTTCCTTAAGTTGTTTTACTTTGTGTTTGTGCCTATTAAACATTTGCTTATTTTTTTTTCCGTGCAAAAAAAATGATGTCCTGAGGTAATCAGCCTCCTCTGCATGTCTCAAGGACATGGTTCTTCCAGGAGTGGAGAAGAGAAAGCAAGCAGCAACTTCATCCTCATTATCTGACTGACTGATCTGCTTGTTGAGAATGTGAACATTGTAGTCCCAGTTCCTTGGGAGGCCGAGGTAGGAGGATCACACGAGTTTGAGGCCTGCCTGGGAAACAGCAAAATCCTGTCTCCAAAAAAAGTGTGAACAAGGAGGCAAAATAGTAAATACATACACCTTTTAAAGAGCACTCATTACTGCGGGGCATGGTGCCACATGCCTATAATCCCAAAATAACTTGAGAGGCTGAGGCAGGAGGGTCACAAGTTTGTGGCCAGCATGGGTAATTCAATAAGACCATGTCTCAAAATTAAAAACAAAAATATTAAAAAGGGCTGGTCATCTATTTAGATAATAGAGTGCTTGCCTAGCATGCATGATCCCCTGGGTTCAATCCCCAGTTCCACAAATAATAAATGAATGAATGAATGAATAAAGAACACTTAGTACGTTTTCAGAGGAATAGCCCCCACTTGCCCAGGATCTCAGACATTTTGGGAAAGAAAGGAAAAAGTTAGTGTCTAAGATCCCTCTGGAATCTCTGTCTTTTAGAGAACCAAATGCTCTAGCTAGCTGACTGCTAAAGCTCTGAGTGGTTCTGAGACCTATAATTACATTTCCATGAGGATAAGGGTAGTGGAGGTGCAGTTATCCTGCTTGCTTCAGCACAAAGCCCTCACTTCTCCTTCAAAGAGAAATCTAGGTTAATAGTCCTGGATTTCTCTGGCATCTCTCTCAGAATGTGTCTGCACCCACTTCTCTCCTGTCTCCTGTACAAGGGCCTTCTAGGAGCTAGTGACCCACACACCTCCATTTAACAGGGCAGTCCTGTCCTCCAGCTTCCAAGACTGTAGTGTGGCTTGTAGCTTCATGAACCAGCATGCCACACCAGGGCTGCTCCAACATGAGTAGGGCTGAGACTCTTTGGAGAACAGATCTCAGACCCTCTGAGGTAAACATAAATATAAATTATTTTCTCTAATAAAACTAGAATAAACTACTTAGTACAACAACAGGATATTTCGTTGAAATCAAGTATGTTTTATTCAATTTTTTTCCTATTACAAGATAGTAGCCAGGATTTTGTGTTCCCTTGATTCCAGGGCGTTAATGTTACGAGGCTGAAGCAGAAGTGTCTAGAGGAGCTCCTTCTTCACTTTTTTTTTTTTTTAAATTGACTTACATGAAGTGTGTGTATACAATTTGAAGAGTTAGAACACACATATAGATTTGTGTAACTGTCACCACAATGAGAATACGAAATGTTTCCATCATCCAAAAAACACTTTTACTGCCCTTTTGTGGTCATAACTGCTGCCAGCCACTAATCTATGCTCTGTCCCTACAGTTTTTCCATTTCAGAACATCATATAAATGGAATCTTCCAGCATTTAACTTTTCCAAACTGGCTTTTTTTTTTTTTACTGAGTACTTACTATATTGTTGCATGTATTGATAAATAGTATTCTAGGTAAGGATGTTTATCTATTGATCTGTTGGAGGACATTAGAATCGTTTCCAGTTTTGAGTGATTGAGAATACAACTACTGTAAACATTTATATGCAGGTTTTCTGTGAATCTGTTTTTATTTCTTTAGGGCAAAAACTTAGGTGGTAAATGGCATGGGATGTCTGTGTTTGCTTTTTTTTATAATAAACTGCTTTCTTTCCAGACTGGCTATACCATTTTTCATTCCTAATCCTATTCTTACATATGACAGTTTCATTTTAAAATAAATTATAAAAGGTTTACTGTCCTCTCTTTTATTTTCTGGAAGATATTATGTAGAATTGGTGTTATTTCTGTTATGGTCTGAGCCTAGTCAATATAGATTATAGATTATAAATTATAGATTATAGGTTATGAAATATTAATAAGTAGAATGATAGGATTGTGTGATAAGTGTTATAAAATAAATAATGTTAAGCTGCTCTAGTTATAAGTTAAAAGAAGTAATCATGGAACTGTAAGACATAAAATTTAAGTTGTTAGAAATAAGATAAAGGACAGTCTAAGGTGATAAGTATAAGCCCATAGGTTAATATAGTTGCAGATAAGTGTAGGTTAATGGAACAATAGTTAGGTACAAGGTATAGCTATAGGCAAGTATAAGTAATTATAGCCATAGTGACTCCATTTATATGATTCCCATGTGAAACTGTTATATAAGCTGTTTATAAGATGTTAAAAATCTGTATTTCATATGCTCACAAATGTGCTCGAACCCAGGATGTGGTTGTCTGTTTTTGCTCTGCTAACTGCTTTTTCAGTCCTTGTACCCTGCTTGCTTGCCTGCACTTACATTTTTCGAGGATGTGGTTTTTCTCCTTATAAACCCCATAGAACTCAGACCCAGGGCTATTCTTGGAAGAAACAATTTGGGTCCTGCAGGGAGCAGTCGCCAACTGGCTAAATAAAGACTCTCCAATATGGATAAAATTCAGACTGAGTGTTTTCTGAGTGGTCAGCCCATAACATTTCTTATTTAAATGTTTGGTAAAATTTTCTAGTAAAGTTATCTGGGATGGGAAATTTTTTTTTAGAAGCTTTTAAACTTCAAATTCATTTTCTTTAATAGTTATAGGACTACTATTCAGATTATCTTCTTCATCTTGGAGAAATTATAATAATTTGTGGTTTTCAAAGAACTGCTCTATTTAATCGAAGTTGTTGAATTAATGTGTGCAGAGTTATTTATAGTATTCCTTTATTATCTTTTTAACATCTACAGAATCTGTGAAGAAAAGATTTTTTTTTCTAATGATGGCAGTTCATATCTTTCATATCTTACCTGGCTTACTCTCCTTTCTCCTCTCTCTGTCTCTTGATTTATCAATTTTATTTATCTCAAAGTATCAGCTTTGGGTTTTATTTCTTTTCTATTTTCTGTTTTCAGTTTTGTCGACTTATCTTTATTATTTTCATCCTTAAATTTATTTTACTCTTTCTTTATAGTTTCTTGATGCAGAAGTTGATGTTACTGGTTTAGTACTTTTTTTTCTTTTCTAATATAAGCATTCAGTGGGTAGAAATTTCAATCTGAGAACTGCTTTAGCTACATCTCACAGATTTCTATATGCTGCATTTTCATTTTCATTCAATTTAATATATTAAAATGTTTTCCTTGAGATGCCCTCCTTGACCAAAGTATTATTGAGGAGTGCATTAATTTCCGGGTATATGTATGTTTCTTGTATCTTTTTTTTTGTTATTGGTTTTTAATTTAATCCTGTTGTGGTCTGATAGCATATTTTGTATGATTTATGATCTTTTAATTTTATTGATGTATGTTTTATGGTCCAGAATAATATCCCCAGCACTTTTTATTTTTTTATTTTGAGTCAGGGTCCCAGTGTCTCACTAAGTTGCTTAAGGCGTCACTAAATTGCCAATACTGACATTGAACTCACAGTTCTCCTGCCTCAGCCTCCCAAGCTACTAGTATTACAGTCATGTGCTGCTACTACCAGCTAGAGTATGGAATATCTTGTTGGATATTCCACATGAGGTTAAGAAGAATGTGTATTCTACTGTTGTGTTCTATGAATATTGATGAGTTCTAATGAAGTAGTTTGTAAATGTCCGTTAAATGATGCTATTCAGAATGTTTTTGTAGGCTTCTGTCCTGGATCCAGAGCCCAGGTGTCTGTGCTATGCAGAATATGAAAACAAATCACAGGGAGAATGCTGAGAACATTGAAAGCCAGGAAATGGATTTTGTCAGCTATGTCATGTAAAGCCCTGTCCTAAACTCACTTTGGGGGCTCTTTTACCACCTGTTCTGGACTGCAGAGCAGAGACTCACCTCACTCACTCTGTGCAATGAATTGACTTTTGTCAATATTTGCCAACAATGGTTGGAAGAAGAAGCATATTGGAGGATCTTTCATATCCTATAATATGGTTGTCAGACCCTGTGGGGTTAAAGGTTTCTACTTGCTATGTTAGAAACATATTTCCTATGAGAAGGGCTTATCTATATTTTTTGTTTTGGAAGCCCCATGAACACAGAAGAGAAGCATTTATGCTCTCAAACAAAGGAATGCCAGAAGCCATTAGATGTGAGAAAATACAAAAAATAAAATTTTCTCTTAGAACTTTTAGAGGTAAAAAGTTTATTTCTGTTTTCTGTAAGAAAACTAAAATTTCTCTTTGGCCTGACAATATTTTGATGTTTTAAACTTTCTTGGAATTTCTACCTGTGTTTTGAATTGACCTATTCCTGGCTATACTTTACCAGATAATAACCCTCTCTAAAACCTTACTGGTGCCTCATAAATTGTGGCTCTTGCTGACCAAGTAACAATTGGTCAATCTCAGTGGCTGCTCATATATTCTAATGTCTGGAGCTGAATTTATTCCCTACCTTGAAATGTTAGCCATGTAGATCCTTAACCTGCTATCTGCCTTTGTATTATGAGTGTCAAAGTCTTGTTAGCTGTACATACCCTAGACACCCACCTCATTTGTAACTTTTTGTGCTGTAAAAACTTTTTCCTAAAGATCAGGGGGATGATTTCTAGCATGGGATCTTGTAAGAGACAGTCCTGGCCAGCTTTTGTGTACACAATACAATCTTGATTTAATTTGATTTAAAATTGGAGTTGGTGGTCTTTTCTTTGTGTTTTGGTTCAACATTAATGTTTTTTTTTAACTTCACTGTAAATAAAATCAAAGAACACACCAAAACTCTTGTAAATGAGCCAGGTGCATAATAATAGTTATTCTTTATGAAAGCATAGTCTTCATTATAGAAATAATTTAAGCTTAAAAATTAAAAGATAGCTCCAATATCAAGGGAATTTAGAAGTTAGAATTTTTTTCTTTCAGAATATACGTGGTAAAATAAGACAAAAGAGAAAATGTGAAGCATAAATATATTAAGTAATATGCAAAAAAAATCACCAAAATATTTATTCCAAAAAAATCATATCTACAGAAATGTTCAAAAGAAGCAGTCTTTTTGTCAGGAATAAACATTTGGACAGGAAAAAAAAATGATGCTATTCAATTCATCTGTTATACATGATGATTTTCTGCATACTGAATGTATCATTTACTGAAAGAAGAGTGATGAAGTCTCCAGCTAGCATAATGTAGGTGTCTGTTTCTCCTTGCAGTTCCAGATTAGATTTTTGCCTCTTGTATTTTGATGCTTTGTTATCAGGTGCATAAATGTGAAGGATGGTTATATGTTCTTGGAGGAATGGTCCCTTTATCATTATGTAAATGTTCCTCTTTGTCCTTAATTTTTCTTGTTTTGAAGTCAGCTTTTTTCTATAATCACTATAGCTGTTTTCTTTTCTTTTTTTCCTTTTTTCCATTGGTGCTGGGAATTGAACCCAGGGACTCACATATACTAGGCAAGCACTCTACCACTGTGCTATATTTCCAGCCCTCCAGTTTTCTTTTGATTAGTGTTAGCATGGCATATCTTTCTTCATCCCTTTATTTTTTTAAAAAAATTCATTTGTTTTAATTAGTTATACATGACAGTAGAATGTATTTATGCACTTTGATATACATAGATGGGATATAATTTCATTTTTCTGAGTGTATATGTTGCAGAATCATATTTGTCATATAGTTACATATATACATACAGTAATAATGTCTGTTTCATTCTATTATCTTTCCTATCCCCACATCTCCTTCCCTCCCCTCCTATCACTTCCCTCTACCTAATCTAAGGTAATGCTAGCAGCCACATATTAGAGAAAACATTCGGCCTTTAGTTTTGTGGAATTGGCTTATTTCACTTAGCATGATATTTTCCAACACCAACCATTAACTGGCGAATGCCATAATTTCACCCTTCTTTAAATCTGAATATATTCCATTTAATATATATACTGCATTTTCTTTATCCACTCATCTATTGAGGGATACCTTGTTTGGTTCCATAGTCTAGCTATTGTGAATTGAGCTGCTATAAACATTGATGTGGCTATGTCACTATACTATGCTGATTTTAAGGTCCTTTGGGTATAAACCAAGGAGTGGGATAGCTGGGTTAAATGGTGATTCCATTTTAAGTTTTCTGAGGAATCTCTATACTGCTTTCCATAGTGGTTGCACCAATTTGCTATTCTGACAGGAGTGAGATGAAATCTTAGAGTGGTTTGACTTGCATTTCTCTAATTGTTAGAGATGTTGAACACTCTTGCGTATATTTGTTGATCAATTGTATTTGTTGATCAATTGTATTTCTTCTGTGAATTATCTGTTTAGTTCTTTAGCCCATTTATTTATTGGGTCATTTTTTTAATTTTGTTTTGGTTTTGGTGTTTTTTGAGTTCTTTATATATCTTAGAGATTAATGCTTTGTCCAAGGTGCTTATGGTAAAGATTTTCTCCCAATCATAGGCTCTCTCTTCACATTATTTTTGTTTCCTTTGCTGAGAAGAAGCTTTTCAATTTGAATCCATCCCATTTATTGATTCTTGATTTTACTTCTTGTGCTTTACAAGTCTTGTTAAGGAAGTCATATCTTAGGCCAGCGTGGTGAAGATTAGGGCCTATTTTTCCTTCCTTTAGGTGTAGGGTCTCTGTTCTAGTACCTAAGTCTTTGATCCACTTTCAGTTGATTTTTTGTGCAGGGTGAGAGATAGAGGTTTAATTTCATTTTGCTGCATGTGGATTTCCAGTTTTTCCGGCACCTTTTGTTGAATACGCTGGAAAAACTGGAAATTTATATCCTTCTTTTCTCCAGTGAATATTTTTAGCACCCTTGTCTTGTATGAAATAACTGTATTTATGTGGGTTTGTCTCTGCGTCTCCTATTCTGTACCATTGGTCTATTTTGGTGCCAATACCATGCTGCTTTTGTTACTATTGCTCTGTTGTATAGTTTAAGGTCTATTGTGATGCCTCCTGCTTCACTTTTCTTGCTAAGGATTGCTTTAGCTATTCTGGGTCTCTTATTTTTCCAAATAAATTTCATGATTGCTTTTTCTATTTCTATGAAGTATGTCATTGGGATTTCAATAGGAATTGCATTAAATCTGTATAATGCTTTTGGTAGCATGGCCATTTTGACAATACTTATTCTGCCTATCCAGGAGCATGGGAGATCTTTCCATCTTCTGAGGTTTTCTTCAATTTCTGTGTTTAGTGTTCTGTAGTTTTCATTGTAGAGGTCTTTACCTCTTTTGTTAGATTGATTCCCAAGTTTTTTGGGTTTTTTTTGAGGCTATTGTGAATAAAGTAGTTTTCCTAATTTCTCTTTCAGTGGATTCATCGCTGATGTATAAGAATGTATTTGATTTATGGGTGTTGAATTTATATCCTGCTGCTTTGCTGAATTCATTTATTAGTTCTAGAAGTTTTCTGGTGGAATTTTTAGATCTTCTAGTTATTGAATCATGTCATCACCACATAGTGATAGTTTGAGTTTTTCTTTACCGATTTGTATCCCTTTAATTTCTTTCTTTTGTCTAATTGCTCTGGCTAGAGTTGCAAGGATGATGTTGAATAGAAGTTGTGAAAGAGGACATCTTTGTCTTGTTCCAGTTTTTAGTGGGAATGCTTTAAATTTTTCTTCATTTAGAATGATGCTGGCCTTGGGCTTAGCATATATAACTTTTACAATGTTGAAGTATATTCCTATTATCCCTAGTTTTTCTAGTGTTTTGAACATGAAAAGGTGTGTTGTATTTTGTCAGATGCTTTTTCTGCATCTATTGAGATGATCATATGATTTTTGTTTTTAAGTCTATTAATATGTTGAATTACATTTATTGATTTGTGTATGTTGAACCAACCTTGCATCCCTGGGATGAATCCCACTTGATTGTGGTGCACTGTCTTTTTAATATGTTTTTGTATACAATTTGCCAGAATTTTATTGAGAATTTTTGCATCTATGTTCATCAGGGATATTGGTCTGAAGTTTTCTTTCCTTTGTCTGGTTTTGGTATCAGGGTGATATTAGCCTCATAGAATGAGTTTGGAAGGGCTCCCTCCTTTTCTATTTCATGGAATACTTTGAGGAGTATTTGTGTTAATTCTTCTTTGAAAGTCTTGTAGAACTCGGCTGAGAATCCATCTGGTCCTGGGCTTTTCTTGATTGGTAGGCTTTTGATGGCATTTTCTATTTCATTACTTGAAATTGATCTATTTAAATCATGTATGACCTCATTCAGTTTGGATAGGTCATATGTCTCTAGAATAATTTGTTGACGTCTTCAATATTTTCTATTTTATCAGAGTATGCATTTTCAGAATAGTTTCTAATTATCTTCTGTATTTCAGATGTGTTTGTTGTGATATTTCCTTCTTCATCTTGTATTTTAGTAATTTATGTTTTCTCTCTTTTTGTCCTTATTAGCATGGTCAGGGTTTTATCTATTTTATTTGTTTTTTCAAGGAACCAACTTTATGTTTTGTCAATTTTTTCAATTGTTTCTTTTGTTTGAATTCATTAATTTCAGCTTTGATTTTAATTATTTACTTCTTCTACTGCTTTTGGTGTTGATTTGTTCTTCTTTTTCTAGGGCTTTGAGATGTAGTGTTAAGTCATTTATTTGTTGACTTTTTATTCTTTTAATGAATGCACTCAATGCAATAAACTTTTCTCTTAGTGTTGCCTTCAGAGTGTCCCAGAGATTTTGATACGTTGTATCAGTGTTTTAATTTCCCTGTAAGAATTTTTTATTTCATCCTTGATTTCTTCTACTCTCCATTCATCATTCAATTGTGTATTACTTAGTTTCCATTTGTTATAGTAGCTTCTATTTTTTTTTATTTTATCGTTTATTTCATAATTCCATTGTGGTCTGATAGAATGCAGGGTATTATCTCTGTTTTTTTTTTTTTTTGTATTTACTGAGAGTTGCTTTGTGGCATAAGATATGGTCTATTTTAGAGAAGGAGCCATGTTCTGCTGTGAAGAACTATATTTGCTCATTGATGGATGAAATATTCTATATATGTCTGTTAAGTCTAAATTATTGATTGTATTATTTAGTTCTATAGTTTCCTTATTTAGTTTTTGTTTGAAAGATCTGTCTAGTAGTAAAAGAGGTATATTAAAGTCACCTAGTATTATTGTATTGTGGTCTTGACATTGAAAAAGTTTGTTTGATGTACATAGATACTCCACTGTTTGGTGCATAAATATTTGTAATTGTTATGTCCTGCTTATGTATACTTCCCTTAAGAAGTATGAAATGTCCTTCTTTGTGTCTTCTGATTAACTCTGCTTTGAAGTCTACTTTATCTGAAATGAGAATGGAAACCCCTGCTTTTTTACGAAATCTATATGAATGATAAGTTTTTTCTATCTTTTCAGCTTCAACCTGTGGAGGTCTTTGCCCATGAGGCAAGTCTCTTGAAGACAGCTTATTGTTGGGTCTTGCTTTTTAATCCAGTCTGACAGTCTGTCTTTTGATTGATGAGTTTAGGCCTTTAACATTCAAGGTTATTATTGAGATATGATTTGAATTCCCAGTCATTTTGATTTATTTCTGGTTTTTGATATGTCTTAGTTTCTCATTTGGTTGAATGTCCCTTTAGTGTAGATCCTCCCTTTGCTGGTTTTCACTTTTTTTCTTCACTTTATCCTCATGAAATATGTTGTTGAGAATGCTCTGGTTGTGAATTCTTTTAATTTTTGTTTATCATGCAATGTTTTAATTTCATCTTCAAATCAGAAACTTAATTTTGCTGGATATAAAATTCTTGGTTGGCATCCGTTTTCTTTCAGAGAATGAAACATATTATTCCAGGACTTCCTAGCTTTGAGACTCTGGGTTGAGAAATCAGTTGAGATCCAAATTGATGTCCCCCTATACGTAATTTGATTTTTTTCTCTCACAGCCTTTAATATTTTATCTTTATTCTGTGTGCTAGTTATTCTCATTATAATGGGTCTTGGTGTGGGTCTGCTGTAATTTTGTACATTTAGGGTCCTGTAAGCCTCTTGTATTTGATTTTCCATTTCATTCATTAGGTTTGGGAAATTTTCTACTATTATATCATGAAAAGATTGTGCAGGGCTGTGAGTATAGCTCAGCTGGTAGAGTGCTTGTCTGGCATGCATTAAGGCCGTGTGTTCAAACCCCAGAACCACAATTAAAAAAAAAAAAAAAGCCCTCTTTTTTTTTTTTTTTTTTTTTGCACAAAAGATTGTGCATTCCTTTGGTTTGTATTTCTGCTCCTTCATCTATTCCAATCACTCTAAAATTTGGTCTTTTCATGTTATCCCATAATTCTTTGGTGTCATGTTGATGGTTTCTTACCATTTTCTTCACATGTTCAACTCTACTTTCAAGATTATATATTTTTTCTTCATTGTCTGAAGTTCTGTCTTCCAAGTAGTCTAGTCTGTTGATGATGCTTTCTATTGAATTTATAATTTGGTTTACTGATTTCTTCATTTCGAGGATTTCTGCTTGTTTTTTTTTTCTCCACAATCTCTAACTCTTTATTGAAGTGGTCTTTCACTTCCTGTATTTTTTCTTTGATTTCATTGCTTATACTATACTTCACATATCAATTTAACTATATACAAACTGAACTCCTTTTTGGACATTTCTTCTACTGTGTTATCAGTGGCTTAGGTTGTTGAAGCATCTTGGTTTGTTTGGGGGTCTTTATTCCCTTGTTTTTTTTCATGTTGTTAGTGTGTTTTCCCATCTAAAAGTATGGACATAAGGCAAGATAAATTCTACCCTGTAGACCTATAGTGTCCCTGAAGTTTTCCAGCGCTTCACCTTTACCGGTGAGACCAATATCAACAAGCACCCATTGTACACAATATATAGCCTTAAACACAATAGTTCTCCCACTAAGGTGGCTACTGTTTTATCGAATTGAACTAAAATGATGAGTTCAATTACTGTCTATAGTTCAAACAGAATATTTGTTACAACGATTTACAATTTCAAATGGTGGATGAGAGAACAGAGGTAGTGTAGCATGCAATATTTTCAAGGGAGGAAGAGATAAGCTAGAAGTAAAAATTCACAGAAAGAGTGGAAGAGGAGCCAACAGATTGGCTGTTGGCTGGAGAAAAGTTGGAAAGAAAATAGACAAGAGAGAGGAAGAATACAAAGAGAAAAAAATTAAAGACATAAGAATACAACAAAAATGCAAAACACCATTCATATATCATTGTCTTCCACACACTGATGTGTAAAAAACATCCTATTCCAAATATGGTAGAGATTAGTGAATCAAAAAATAAAAATATATCTTGCTCGAAAATTAAACTGTCTCTCTCAGTGTTCTCAGCCCTGTCTCTACGTTCCTTGGGATAACCAAACCCAGATCATCCCTCGCAAACCTAGTCTCTGTCCCACCAGTCTGGGCTTCAGATACCTCAGGGCTCGGCCACACAGTCCTATGATCTCAATGCTGCTCCTACTTTCTGAGAGACCATCAGGGATACACTAATGCCAAGGAACAACTCCGAGATGCCCCAGCAAGACAAGGGCCACCAGCACTCTCAGCAGGAAGACCTTAGGCTCCTCCAAACCTGCAGACACCCCTTCTCCCCCACTGTACCTGCAGGTCTCAGCTGGAGTCCCCAGAAAGAGGCTCTTAATGGTGGTAAACCTGCTGGCACCCAGGCCCCAGCTGGTGTCCCAGAATGGGTGCATCCACATGCAACCAAACCTAGAAGCTCTCCCGAAGCAGTCCTGTGGTAGCAGGCTGTGGTAGCAGGCTGTAGTAGCAGTCGTAGTGGCAGTGATTGTTAGCAGCAGGTAAAGGTCAGCATTAGTGGCTGCTGCAGTGGCAGCTGCAATTGCAGCTGTGAGGTCAGCATCACCAGGCCATCTCCAGGGGTCAGCAGCAGTGCTTCAGTTACATCCAGGGCAACGGTCTCTTCTGTAGTAGCAGCACCTAGAAAGAAGACCTCCAGAAGATCTTAGGCTGGCAGCAGTGGAATAAGAGGCAGCCCCAATGGTAGTAGCGATGTAGGCCACGGGTGATTGACAGGAGGTTTCTGGTTCAGCAGCAGGGACCACGAGGTATCCTTGGAATTCAAGTCTGAGGTAACCAAGGCTGTACCCAGAGAAGAGCCCTCCAGATCTACACTCACAGCCTAGTCTGTGTCTTTTGATTGGTATATATATAGATCATTCATATTGAAAAACATTATTGATTTAGTTGGATTAATTTCTAGTATATTTATAACTTTTATATTCATTGAACCTTATGATTTTAAATTTTTTATTTATTTATTTTTGGCTCTGTCTCTCTCTTTTTCAGATTGGGACTGAGCCCAGAGCCCTGCATATGCTAAGTAAATGTTACTCTACCACTGAGCTATACCTCTAGTCTGATGTCTCTGTGATATGTATTTATATATATATATATATATATACATATATATATCACAAAAACTCAGATATATATCAGAAAACTCAAGACTTCCCTTCAAGCTGCTCAAATGATACCAAATAAAGGTGTTCCTGCCTTGGCTGAAAAATGCCTCTGCATGCATATATATATATATATATATATATATATATATATATATACACACACACACACACACATACATACATACACACACACGTGACAACTAAACATGTATGTATATTATACACATACATATATATTTAGTTGTCAATGGACTATTTATTTATTTATTTATATGTGGTACTGAGAATCAAACCCAGTGCCTTGTACATGCCAGGCAAGCTCTCTACCACTGAGCCACAACCCCAGCCCCCCCACCCCGGTTTTAATTGAGCATAAAATATGATTACATTTTCTTTCCACGCTTGGCATATCTCTTTCTCTTCTCATTCTCCTCCTCCTCCTCTACCTCTCCCTCTTCCCCCATCTTTTCCTCTCCTCAATATTAGGAATTGAACTAAGGGCTCCCCACATGCTAGGCAAGCAATCTACTACTGAGCTACATCGCAGCCTTTTTGTTTTGTGAGAGGATCTCACTAGATTTCCCAGCTGGGCTCAAACTTGGAATCCTTCTGCCTCAGCCTTCAGAGTAGCTAGTATTACAGGTGTTTGCCACCATACCTGACTTTTAGTTCTTTAAAAAAATTTTTTAATGATTGTCCTAGAGCTTGCAATAAACCTGTACAGCCTATTTAAAATCATGCAAATATCTCACAGCAGAATATCCCTGGCTCCTCCCTCCCATTCTTTATAATACTGCTGTAATTCGAATAAGAAAAAGAAAAGATTTTATTTTACCTTCACTTATCCTTTCTCTAATGCTCTCCTTGTATGTTGATTTACTTTGACCTATGTATTATTTTTGTTGTTGTTGTTGTTCTGAAGATTTTTTTTTAACCTTTTTTTGAAAGTTGGTCTACTGGCAACTCATACATTCAAGGTCTTCTGCTTTGGTTCCTGTTGAGCAAGCAGTTAGGCATGGTTGAAACCAAGAAGGAGATTGACCAGGAATTGCTGAGGGGATTCAGCCAAGTAGACTGAAGGTGACAAAAGCCTTGCCAAATGTTCTATCCTTTGTGCAACCTGAAGTGTGGTCTCAGAATTCTAATAACAGAAATTAGCTTTTTCACAGATTGGCTGTTTCTCAGGGATGGATGCCAATAAATTAAATTGATTAGATTTTAATTAATAATAACAACACATTTTTTCACATGCTTTAGCTTGTAGGATAGACTTTATACATAATACACAAATATGCAGTCAAAATATAGTTACACAGGGCTGGAGGTATAGCTGGGTGGTAGAGTGCTTGCCTAGCATGCTTAATGCCTAGTAGTGCATAGACATACAAAAAATCATATATATATATATATATATATATATATATATATATATATATATAATATATATATATACACACACACACACATACACACACACGTATGTATAAAGTATATACATATAATGTATATATTTACAATTTACCAAAAAACTACAATTCAAATTATCAGATTAAATGTAATAGTGTTTTTACCAGACAGAACTGCCACACTGGACGAATATATCCTGTCTATAGTGGTACTGGTGCTCCAGGTTTGGCCTATCTACCACTGTGTGCCTCTACTTCCAACCATACTGGTTGCTTGTTTTGTTTTATTTTCCATCTCTATTTTCTCTGGACTTTGGCAAGAGCTCTACATGATGGGTTATGGTGTCACTTGGTGTTCCAAGTGTATAATTTATGAGTTAATTTTGCCTCTGGTCTTTTCAGCCATTAACTTTGTTGTGGTTTAGATAGGAGGTGTTCCTCTAAAAGCTCATGTGTGAGACAATGCAAAAATTTTCAGAGGTGAAATGATTAGATTATGAGAGGTATGACTAATCAGTGGACTAATCCACTGATGGATCAACGGAGTGGTAACTGTAGGCAGGTTGCGTGTGGACTGGAGGAGGTAAGTTATTAGGCATATGCCTTTGGGGGTTATATTTGTCCCTGGTAAGTGGAGCTCCTGCTGTCTGCTTCCTGCTGTCATATCCTGAGCCCCTTTCTTCCCCCATCCCCTTCAGCCATGGTATTCTGCCTCACCTTGGGCCTAGAGCTATGCAGTCAGCTGTGTGTGCACTGAGACCTCAAACCATGAACCAAAATAAACTTTTCCTCCTCTGCTTTGTTCTTGTTAAGTCTTTGGTCACAGCAAAAAGCTGACGAAAACAACTTGAAATGCCAAGATTTTGCACTGAATTTTTGAGGCAGAACTCAGTTGAAAGCTGATTACAAATATAGAAATTGTCTTCATTCAGAACATTCTGCCCCCTGACAATGTGGGAGACCCAGGTTTGAGAAATCCTATTTCATAGCACAACCTCCCACCTTCGTGTGATTTATGTGGAGACAACAAGGATTCCGTGCCATTGCAATTAGTGAATCTCCAGGGTGTTCAGTTCATCATGAAATTATAGTGTATAACTTCAAGAAGTTAATGTGCCAGAGTTACCCAAGTTTTGACCATAAGATAGAAACACCATATATTCAACAATTCTTTCACACCCTGATCAGAGGGCAGTCTGAAAAGTGTGCCTCTCATTTCTGTCTTTGCTCCTCAGAGGTACTTCTCCTGACTTAGAGTCCCCATATCTTCCTGGAATTTATGCCCTGTTCTGAGCATAAGTAAAACCCTGTCACCAGCCATATGATTCATGACTTGCTGGTGACCCCGTAGCATTTTGCACCAGCTCTTTTGAAACCATAAGGTATTTATCTTGGATAGTAAGGAATTTAATTTTTTTTTCCTCATGAAGGGAATTTTAGACTTTAGAGAGAGCTGGGTGGAAAATGCTTGGGTTCAGGGACCCCTTGAAATCATTTGAGGCCACTTGGCTGCAAAAGTGCTTTGTTTAGCAATTTCGGGCCAAGAGAGACACATCCTTCCAGATCTTTTCTGTGTCCATAGGCATGTGTATGCAGACACCAGTGAAGGTTACCTTCTCAGTGAGGCCTTCCCTGTGTGCTCTATTTGAAGTTGCAAACCATTTCCCTACCCCTTCCTGCTTTGTTTCTCTTCATACTACTTATCATCTAAAATACAATTTGTGTGGGGCTGGGGGCTATATCCCAGGGGTAGAGCACTTGCCTGGCATGAACAAAGCCCTAGCACTGCCATTTAAAAAAACAAAAACAAAAAAAAGATAAAGTATCATTTGTGTATTTGTTATATTTATTATTTTCTTTTCCCTTACTATAACGTATGCTTCATCAGATGAGAAATATTTGTCCATTGTTGGTGTGTATACCAAGGGTGCTCAGTAAATAATGAATGAATACTATTTTGCAACTCTGTCCACCTTCCCCCGGCACTTTTTTTGGGAAAAGATGGTGTTTAACTTTGTTGCCCAGGCTCACCTTCAACTCCTGGGCTCAAGCATTCCTCCTGCCTCGGCTTCCCAAGTAGCCAGGGCTCCAGGTGCCTACTATCACATCTGCCCTCTTTTATTTTTTTCCTTTTAAAAGATGTCCATGACAAATATGCATGTACCATGCACCTCCTCCCTTTTAATGTACCCTTAGCAGTTGTACCATAATGTCAGTCTATCCACTGTTCCCCAGCTGAGCAGAGCATTTCATGTAACCAGATTACTTAAGGGTGACTTGAGAGATGCTAACATGCTCTGTGATCCTGAGTCATTGGGATGGAGGAGAACAGAGTTTCTGACTTGGCTTCATTCACATGAAAACAAGACTGGGTGTGCAGATCCCTAAGGCATCACATGATAATTGCTTATGTTGAGCAAGGTTACAATCCGCTTGAGACATAGGCTTATAGGTAATTGCTGAAATGTAAAAATATTAACAAGCCTGAAAAAACCCTGGAGAGTATTACAAGGCCTTGGAAGCAAAACACACAGGCTGGGAGAAGCAGAAGATCAAGTTTGTGTCTTGCCTTTGCTGCTTTCCATATATCTGTTGTTGTGAGTATTAAAATGAGTATAAAATGTGAGTATAAAATATTTACTGCTTTCTGTTTGCAGCTCTTCAAACAACACCTATGCTCAGATACTCAGTACCTCTACCCGCCTCCTTGTAGCTTCCCCTGAACACATTTCTTTTTATTTAATTAATTAATTTATTTATTTATTTATATTATTAGTTGTTCAAAACATTACAAACCTCTTGACATATCATATTTCATACATTTGATTCAAGCAGATTATGAACTCCCATTTTTACCCCGTATACATATTGCAGATTCACATCGGTTCCACATCGACTTTTTTACATACTGCCATACTAGTGTCTGTTGTATTCTGCTGCCCTTCCTATCCTCTACTATCCCCCCTCCCCTCCCTTCCCCTCTCCTCCCATCTTCTCTCTCTACCCCATCTACTGTAATTCATTTCTCTCTCTCGTTTTTTTCCTCTTTCCCCTCACTTCCTCTTATATGTAATTTTGTATAACAATGAGGGTCTCCTTCCTTTACCATACAATTTCCCTTCTCTCTCTCTTTCCCTCCCCACCTCTCGACCCTGTTTAATGGTGATCTTCTCATGCTCTTTCTCCCTATTCTGTTCTTAGTTGCTCTCCTTATATCAAAGATGACATTTGGCATTTGTTTTTTAGGGATTGGCTAGCTTCACTTAGCATAATCTGCTCTAGTGCCATCCATTTCCCTGCAAATTCCATGATTTTGTCATTTTTTAGTGCAGAGTAATACTCCATTGTGTATAAATGCCACATTTTTTTTTTTATCCATTCGTCTATTGAAGGGCATCTAGGTTGGTTCCACAGTCTAGCTATTGTGAATTGTGCTGCTATGAACATCGTTGTAGCAGTATCCCTATAGTACGCTCTTTTAAGGTCTTCAGGGAATAGTCCAAGAAGGGCAATAGCTGGGTCAAATGGTGGTTCCATTCCCAGCTTTCCCAGGAATCTCCATACTGCTTTCCAAATTGGCCGCACCAGTTTGCAGTCCCACCAGCAATATACAAGAGTACCCTTTTCCCCACATCCTCGCCAGCACTTGTTGTTGTTTGACTCCCTGAACACATTTCTGAAGAGAATTTGAGCTTCTCTTCAATGATTCCTATGGTTCTGGGGAGCAGAGAATTTAAAAAGCTAAGAGAAAAGAATAAGGTGACTGCTCTCTGAGAAAATGGAGTGGTTTTGAACGAATCTCCATGCCCAGAAGAGTTTATGAAGAAGGAACAAGCAGCCAGGCTAGTTCTCTTAAAACAATTCACACTTTTTGGAGTTTTGTTAACAAGACTAGCATTCCCTTCTGAGGGTGGCACCTCCTGTGACCTTCATTACTTCCCACCAGGATCCACCTCTGAAAGTCCCATCATCTTAACCTCACCACACTGAGGACCAAGCTTTCTTAACACATGAACCAAAAACCTTCTTTTTATGCCTATAGATTTGCCTATTCTGGACATTTCATAAATATTGAATCAAATGTTAGTGTTATTTTATGACAGGCTTCTTTCCCTTAGCATAATGTTTTCGAGGTTCGTTAATGAAGCAGTATTTTATCTAACCTTCTTTTTAATGTTTAGGAGATTTATTTTTCAGAACAGTTTCAGGTTCACAGCAAAATTGAATAGGAAGTACAAGAGAGTATCCACATACTAACCTGGCCTCAAAGCTTCTTCCATCATCAGCATTCCTCACCAGGGTGGTATGCTTGTTTTAGTAACCCCCCCCCATACACATTATTAAACAAAGTATGAGTTAACATTAGGGTTTACCCATGGTGCCGTATGTTCATTGGGTTTTGACAAATATGAAATTGCGTGTATCCATCATTTGGTGTCATATAGAATAATTTCAACACCCTAAGTACTTTAGTGCTCTACTTGTTTATCTTTTGGTTCTCCCTAACCATTAATCTTTTTATTGTCTTCATGGTTTTACCTTTTCCACCATGTCATATAGTTGGAATTATGTAGTATATAAACTTCCAAGATTATCTTCTTTCACTTAGCATCTTAGGTTTCTGTGTATCTTTTTGGAGGTGGAGGGGTAACAGGGATTGAACTCAGGGGCAGTCAACCACTGAGCCACATCTCCAGACCTGTTTTGTATTTTGTTTAGAGATAGGGTCTCACTGAGTTGCTTGGCGCCTCGCCATTGCTGAGGCTGGCTTTGAACTTGGAATCCTATTTCAGCCTCCTGAGCCACTGGGATTACAGATGTGCACCACCATGCTGAGCCCTCTATGTCTTTTTATGGCTCAATAACTTATTTCTTTTTAGCACAGGAGACTATTCCATTGTGTGGATGCATCAGTTTACTTTTCCATTCAGCTACTTGGTTGCATCCAAGTTCTGGTAACTATGAATAAAGGTGCTAAAAAATATGTGGACATTTTTGTTTGTTTGAGTTTAATTTTTGACTCATTTGGATAAGTACACAGGTATGTGATTGTTGGATAAGAAAGTAATAGTGTGTTTAGTTTTGTAAGAAACTGCCAACTGTCTTTCAGAGAGGAACTCTGCTTTCCTACTGGAATGAATGAGACTACCTATTGCTCCTAGTCCTCCCCAGCATTTGGGTATTGTTAGTTTTTTTGGATTTGTACCATTAAGTGTGTAATGGAATCTCATTGTTATTTTATTTGTGTTCTCTAGTGTTGAGCATCTTTTAATTTGCTTATCTGCCATCAATATATTGTCTTCAGTGGGGTGTCTGGTTTTCCTCATTTTTTAGTTGGATTTTTTAATTGCTGAATTTTTAGAGTTCTTTGTCTATTTTGGATACCAGTCCTTTTTGAAATATTTTTTTCCCTATTCTGGGTCTTGTCTTTTCATTCTCTTAACAGTTTGGGGACTCTTTTTCTATTTTTAATAAAACTTCTAAAAAACTTACTATTTTGAAATATAGATTCACAGGCACAGATTGGATTTTGAGTGTCATCTCTGCCATTTGCCAGCTGGATCCTTGGCAAGTCATGTAAATTCTCTGAAACCAAAGGTTTTCCTTGTAACATTCCTATGGCTTACTCCCCATGCAGCTCCCAAGACTGCACTTGCCAGCTGTGATCCTCTACCACTATCTACACTTGGCTCACTGCACAGCGTCCTTTCCACTAGCATGAATCAGTGATTCTGAGCATTAGGTAACACCACTGCAACTACCCTTACAGCATGAAGGTCCTTAATGTAGCTAAGGCTGAAAATTCTTTTATGGTCTGCTTGGTCTATTATGCTGCTTAAAAGTCTGTTTTCTAGTCTGCAGCAGAATTCTGTGATGAGGACTCACTGTGTTGACAACCTGATGATCTCTCCAGTCTCTTTCTTGATCACTGCCCAGATCAATGCATTTTATCCTTTTTCCTTCTCCCTTCCTGTATTGCACTCCACCCCTTATCCTTACAACATATTCCCTGGAACTCCTACTCCATAAAAAACAACAACCTTTCTGAGTATTTTTTTTCTCTTCCTGCCTCGACTCAACTTTGGCCATCCCCAGTCATTGTACTTTTATAGAGAGGCTGCTCATTTTCATACTCCCCTCATAGATTAGTGGTGGAGCATGTGCTTAGCATGGACAAAGCCCTAGGTTTAATCCCCAGTACCCCAAATAAAACAAAACTCATGGTTATACTCCATAGTGTACAGCCAACTAGTACTCCCTCTCTGTCATGAAAAGGGTCATGTTCCTTTGAGGCTTCTGCCATTTGGCTCTACTACTCTTCATTACTTGCAAGTCTATTAGTCATACTGTTCATATACTTAAAACCTTGGCACCTAATAGCTCTCTTCGTCTCAACTCCTGCCATCATCCTGGAGAGATTCTGTAGATTTCACCTTATTCAGCAATTTGGCCTCTCCTCTTCTATGACCTTATATCTAACGTTCTTTTTTCCCCCTGCTCATCTCCGTCTACTGTGTTTACAGTCACAGTCTGGATTTTATGATTAAGTGATACTTCTCCACCTCAGAGACTTCCTATTTAAATGCCTGTTATAGTTTAGAAATGAGGTATCCCCAAAAAGCTCATGTGTTAGACAATGTAAGAATTTTCAGAGGTGAAATCATTGGGTTAAGATAGGTATAGACTAATCAGTGGATTAATCCACTGATATGGATTACCTGGGGGGTAACTGTAGGCAGGTAGGGTTTGGCTGGAGGAGGTAGTTCACTGGGCGGATGCCTTTAGGATTTTTATTTAGTTCCTGGTGAGCAGAGCATTCTCTCTGCTTTTTATTACCAGGTACTGAACTGCTTTCCTCCACCACGGTATTCTCCTGCCTCACCTTGGACCCAGAACTGTAGAGTTCCCCAAACCTGGACTGGACCTTCGAAACTGTGACTCAAAGTAAACTTTTCTTTCTGTGCATTGTTCTTGTCAGATCTTTTCATCACAGCAATGAAATGCTGACTAAATATCCTGCTCTGGACAAGGGTTTCCCTCCTTAACAGCTTTGTAGAGTTGTTTTTAATTTTAATGAAGTCTACCTTATCAATTATTTCTTGCATGAATCATGTCTTTGGTGTCATATCACACTATCATTCTTAAAAGATAGCTTTACTGGATATAGACTTCTTGGTTGGCATTCTTTTTCTTTCACTACTCTGAATATGTCATCCTTTTGCTTCTGATTTTGTCATCTGTTCTTCCATCCATCCTTTTTGGATAATTAGAATATCATTTTTATTTTTTTATTTTTTGGTATGGGGGATTGAACCCAGGGTCACTTAACCACTAAGCCACATCTTCAGCCCTTTTAAAATGTATTTATTATTTTGAGGCAAGGTCTCACCAAGTTGCTGAGCCTGGCTTTGAACTTGCAATCCTCCTGCTTCAGCCTCCCAAGCCACTGGTGTTGCAAGCATGAGCCACCCTACCCACCGGGAATATCTTTAATATACTTTTTTTTTAAAAAAATTATACTTCATGCTATTTTTAAAACTTTATTTTGGGGGGGGTGACAGTTTACTTAATTTTTCACATTCTATGTAGAGTTCACGTTCGACCACTTCACATATGTATTAGTCATCTTTCCATCACCTTAACTGTTCTAGTCAACTTTTTTACTGCTGTGACTAAAAGACCTGACAAGAACAACTTTGGGGCGGGGGAGTTTATTTGGGGGCCCATGGTTTCAGAAGTCTCAGTCCATAGAAGGCCAGTTCCGTTTCCTCAGGGCTTGAGGTGAGGCAGAAGAACATCATGGCAGATGAGTGTGGCAGAGGGAAGTGGCTCACATGATGATGGAGAAGCAGAGAGAAACTCCACTCTCCAGATACAAAATATATACCCAGGGACCCACCTCTTCCAGCCACATCCTACCTTCGTTGAGTTACCACTCAGTTAATGCCATCAGGAGATTGAGTCACTGATTGAGTTAAGATGCTCTTTACCTTCTTTCATTGTCTCACACGTGAACTCTTGGGGGACACCTCACATCCAAATCCTAACAAACAGTTATTTTTGTTAACTCATAAAGGCAAAAGATTTACTTTGGCTTACAGTTCTGGTGGCTCCAGTCCAACATCAAGTGGCCTCACAGCTTTGGGTCTCTGGCCAGGGTGAAAGTGTGTGGTGGAGTAAATTGCTCACATCACGAGCCAAAAAGTAGAGAACGAAGAAGAAGAGATCTCGAAGGACATGCTTCCTATGTTCTAAAGACCTTCTGTAAGGCCTTACCTTTCCCAGATTCCACCATCTCTCAATACACCTTGGGGAGCAAGTCTTCAACACATTGACATTTGAGAGACATTCATCACCCAAATTTTAGCGACATATTCCACAAGTGTTCCACCATGCTTTATGGTACAGTCCAAAGATGTATTATATTTATATATGTTATAAACCCTGAAGATAATGTTATACACTTTAAACAGTTTGTTATTTTTCTAAAACTAAAATGTTTTCCTCTTATTTTACTCAGCTATTTGTCTGTTTAGATACTATTTATTTCTTCGTGAAAAATCCAAGTTTGCATCTGGTTCTATTTGTTTATTTATTTTTAAGAATAGGCATCCTGGTATTTCTTTTAATTATTTTAATTTGAAAGTATATTTATTTTACCTTATTCTCAAGGGATATTTTTGTTGTATAGAACTATAGTTTGACACCAACATTTTAGTGGTGGTTACAGTGTCTTTGGGGGTCCATGGTTTCTGATGACAGGTCAGCATCTTTTGCATTGTCATTTCTATGTATATCATATACTGTCTTTCTCTGGCTGCTTTCAAGATTTTCTTTTTCTTTTTAGTTTTTCATTAGTTTGACTATGATGTGCTTTAGTGTGATTTTATATGAATTTATCCTAAGTTGAGTGTACTGATTTTCTTTATTCTGTACATTTTTTATTTTCATCATATTTGGAGAACTTTTTGTTATTTGTTCTTCAGTCTATTTTTTGTGCATATTTCTCTCTCTCTCCTGGGATGTATGTTGGGCTTTTGCAAATTGTCTCATCAGTCTCTGAGATGTCTCTTGTTTTCTTTTTGTTTTTGCTGTGCTGAGGGTCGAACACAGAGCTTGGTGCATGGTAGGCAAGTGCTCTATCACTAAAGCACATTCCCAGCCAAAGACTTGATGATTTCTATTCTCTAGGTTCACTGCCTCTTTCCTCTGCCATCTCTAGTATGCTATTAAGCTTTCATGTGAATTTTCAATTTCAGATATATATTTTCAGTTCTATAATTCTCATTTGGCTGAGATTTCTATATGCATATTAATTTAGAGATCATTTCCTTTGCATCCTTGGGTATAGTTAGTATGGTATGGAATTTTTAAGGCAACTGACTGCAATATCTGGGTGATCTTGGGATTGGACTCTGATTGTATTTCTCTTGAGAATGTACTAGTTTTCCCCAGTGTTTCATTTCTAGATTGGACTCAAACTGAAAACTGCCTATTGGGTAGCAGCTCACATCTCATTTCACTACTTTGTTCTTAGTCGAGCTACTTAGAAGCTGTTCCACCCATGGATAGTTCAGTAGTCATTTGAGGAAAATTTATTCACAGGACTTGGGGCTTTCTCTCTCTGGGTCTCCCCTTTCTAGGATTCTTCCCTCATTTTTTAATTGCTCTGTTTGCTTTTGTATTAGCCTAATCTCAGTTGCTTTAACAAAATACCAGAGGCTGGATACTTTATAAAGATAAGAGGTTTATTTAGTTCATAGTTTGGAGGCTGAAAGGCCAAAATTAGTTGGCCCCATTGGTCCTATCTCTGGTAAAGGACTCAGGATGAATAAGCATCACAGTGGTGGGAAAAGGTACAAGAGAGATCAGTGGTGATAAAGGAAACCAGAGAGATTAAACAAGTCAGGCTTACTCTTTTTATAACAGTTCACTCTTGTGGGAACTAATTGGGGTCTCACAAAGACAAATACATTAATTCTTTTTGAGAGCAGCTCCCACAGTGATCTATCTGATCACCTTGCACTAGGCCCTACCTCTTAATGGTTCTACCACCTTCCAGCACCACCATCCCAGGGACCAAACTTCCAGTACATAAACTTTTTGAGGGACACACTGAAGCCATATCCAAACCATAGCAACCTCAATCTCTGTATTTTGTTTTTCCAGCTATCAAGAGTGGCTTTCTATAGATGTTTTAGCTGTTCCACATGGTGTGGGCCAGGGCTAGAAGCTATAAAGGTGGGACTCCCCCCTCCTGCCCTTCCTCCCTTCTAGAACCCCCTGCTTTGGTTGACCTTCGTATCGTCCTTAGGTAGTTGCTCTTTGTGTTAACCAGAGTTTACAGTTGTTTTCTGGAAAGAGTCAGTTTGGTAGGATTATTAGCCCTGTTGATTTTAAATAGATTCAGAAATTTTTTGTTGCATGAAATTTTATAGTATATTGAAATCTTGTTAGGTCAGGCACAGATTATATTGTATAATTATTTGTGATATAATTTACATATAAATCTAGACATTTATTGTTTTTTAAAAATTTTATGACATTTTAAGCCATACTTATGATTTATATGAAACTGAAGTATCTTTGGTTAAGCTTTCACACCAATTACAGATTAAAATTTGTGTAAAATATGATCCACTTCATGACAGTGTATTTTGTGGTTTTCATGGGAACAGTGACATTCCTGGGGAATTCGGTGGGATAAATTTTTTTTTTTTAAGACAACTGAAAGAATTCGTGTGGTCCATAAGTTATACCTAGATAAAGCTGTTAAAACACTTGGTGTAGTAGCATAATAATAGTTGGTTTTATTGAGGGGAATTCCTGAGGGTGCTGCCAATGTGTCTTTCTTGTTATGGATGATAGTTATGAGTGTGTTTGCTTTGTAAACATTCCTTGAGCCATACCATTTATACTGATTCTTCAGTTAAAAATTTAGAAAACAAAATGTGTTCAAATGCTATTTGCCTACGTAGAAAATTACTCATGATTTATTGTGCAAATAAGTACAGCCTCTATGGAAGGAAGTTTGGCCATATCTATCAATATTATAAATGTATAGATCTTTTGTTTCAGTATCATAATTTCTAGTAGTCCATCTTTCAGATATGCTGGTACATGTGCACAGTGACCTAGGTACAAGAGTATTCATTGTAGTATTGTTTGTACTAGCAAATAATTAAGGATGATCTAAATACACTTCAAAAAAGGAAATTAGTTAAGCAAAAAGTGGTACATGCATATGTGGAAAAGAATGAGATCAGGCTTGGTGGCATGCACCTATTGTTCCCAGTACTTAGGAGGTTAAGGCAGAAGGATCACTTGATCCTGGGAGTTTAAGGCTAGCCTGAGCAATAATATATTAAGACCTTTTTCCCTAACCCCCACCCCCTCCAAAGGAAAAAGAATGGAGGAAGCTCTTTATATACTAGAAATTTCTATATTTACTTTTTCATTTTTTATATTTCTAAGTACACATTCATAGTAATACCCAAGATGTGTTATTCAGTGAAAAGAAATTCAGACAAGATTTCTATTTCTAGGTCATTTGAACCAAATCTTCTCCCATTTTGAACTGGGAAGTATTCCATTTTCCTTCAGTGGTTTATAGTACAGCTTCCTCTGGTTCATGAGAATGTGAAGTCTGAATATGAATTAAGATAGTTTTATATTGGTATTTCTTCCAGACAGTTACTAGTGGAAGCCAATTGACAATGTGTTTCTAAAAGAAGACTTGATTATCCTATGCATCAAAGTAATATCCCAAGTACATTGTCCAAAGATGGTCAAATATAACAAAGCACACAAAGAAACAAGACATCATGAGCCAGAACCAGCAGGAACAAAAGATAATAGAAACAGAATCACAAAAACACAAGATATTATAATTATCAGAGGTAAATGTGTAGATCTTTTGTTTCAGTATTTTCATAATTTCTAGTAGTCCATCCTTCAGATATGCTGGTACATGTGCACGGTGACCTAGGTACAAGAAACAACTCCAGAATAACTTCTGAATACATCAAGATGAAATTTCTACCACCTTAACAGAATGTAGACCAAAGTGCATCCCCACAATAGAATAACAGTACTTGTATACAGAAGCTTCATGTGGTAATTTATATACAATACAAAACATCTGGTTCACATCCAGACACACAAAACATCAGCTGAGAAAGAGGGGGACAAATGATATACATAGCAGGCAGCCGGGAGAGGGCCTCCCTTCATGATTATGATGAAAGAAAGAAAGCCAAGCATGAAAATTTTAATATGGATTACTCAGTGAAAAATCATTTAAAGTAAACAGCAAATTATAAAAAGAACACAATTGAAATCTTAGAACTGAGAGATAGTGAGTAAAATTAAGAAGTACAATGGACATGCTTAACAGCAGATAAGAGCTAAAGATAAGTTAGTTAACTAGGAAGGCAGGTAGATAAAAATTATATAGAATCCAGCTTATAGAAGCAAAAAGGTAGAAGAGAGGTTGAGAGAGAGCATGGCTAGCTAAGAAGGTCTAACACAAACTAATTCAAGTCTCAGAAGAAAAAAGACAATAAAGCAGAGGCAGTAATTTAAGAAGTAATGACTGAGAATTTTTCAGAACCTGTGGTACATCAGCCCATAGAGACAAGAAACTTAATGACACTCTGGTGGGGTAAATAAAAAATTGTATCATAGTGAAGTGATAGAAATTAAAATAGAGCTTATTGAAATCAGCCAGACAAAAATGACAAGAGACTTTAGATAAACTCAGACTTGTATACAGTAATGACAGAAACCAGAAGACAGTGTGACCTTTGGTACATGCCACAAGAAATCTCTACCCACTGAAAACAAGAATGAAGACGAAATAAATTTCAAAGAGGTAAAAACCAAGTTTGACATCTGCAGACCCAGAAGTAAGGAAATTTTAAATGTCATCCTCTAGACACTGATGAATTAACAAGGTGATAAAAACTTAGCACACCAAATCCTGGATGACATAGCAACATCAGAAAGTGAGTCTGGGAAACGTCTGGGGCTGTGTGATTGTGGGGATCAGCTGTACATTTTGAAGCAGTTGCCTGGGAAGCTGGGTAGCAGTTTGATTGCCTCATTCTGCTAAGGCAGACAGAGCTTGGTGTCCAGGCTTTACCAATATAGATGCCTGATGAACTGCCTGCATTTCAGGTTAGGACCTTGAGGAATAGGAGTCAACTGGAATCTTCAGATTGAACCTGTCAGGTCTGTACTCAGTTTTTATTTTTTTCAATTGTGGTCATGACTTAGGATGTCATTGGAATGCTAATGCTCTTTTCTCTCTAGAGGAGAAGAAATCATCCAAGGCCTCATATTTTTTCCAGTTTTAGATGTATTGGCACACAATCAAAGTACTCAGGCCCAGGAGGAGCTATGATAATATGAAAGAAAAACACCAAGTGTAAGCAAGCTGCCCAGGATTCCTGATGTTGGAGTTATCAGACACAGATTTTTAAGTAATGAAACACAGACTGTGTTGCTGGAGATAATAGACAGGATTGAGAATTCCTGCAGAAAACTAAACTATTAAGATGGGAAAAATATCTTGTAAAATATCAATTCTAGGGATTAAAAAATGCAATAACTAACATATATTTAACAGTGGAAAAGGCGCAGCTTCAGACTATCCAGGAAATATTCAGATTGAAGCCTGGGGTGATAAAATGGTGGGAAATAGACACAGGAGATGCCCTGTGAGGTCTGACATGTCTATAATTGGAGTCCTGGGAGGAGGCAGGGAGAATAGGGCAAAAGCCATATTTGAAAAATTGATGACTGGTCCTGTGAGTCTCAGAAAAGATAAATATGTACCTTCAAATGTCACGGTGAAACCTATGATTTCTTACCTTCAAAGTGGAATAGGGTTCTTTAAGAGTTTTTAACTGTTTAGTGCAGTTGTGACCTGAATTTTTAATACTGCATGTTGTCAAGTACACATTCTACAAAGAAGGGAGGCCCTCTCTTGGCTTCCTACTTTGTTGAACATCATTTGCCCTATCTTGCTCGGCTGATGTTTTGTGTGTCTAGATGTGAACCAGATTTTGGTACTGTGTATAAATTGCCACAGGAAGCTTCTGTATGCAAGTACTCTTATTCTATTGTGGGGATGTACTTTGGTCTCTTTCATGAGCCTACATTCTGTTAAGGTGGTAGAAATTTCATCTTGATGTATTCAGAAGTTATCCTGGAGTTGTTACTCAACTGATGGTCCTTATGTGTTATTGAGGCACAAGTTGCGTTCTCTCCACTCTGACAACTAGTTGTTCAAGTTGTCTTTGGGACTTGAGTTCTTATGGGTCCCTGACAGCCCTCCTTCCTACTCCGGTGCTCTCCTGAGTCCATTTGTCTTTCTCCATGGTTCCTTGATCGTTCCTCCTGCCAGCTGCTAGACTCATGTTAAGGCTCCTATCCCGCTCCTGACCTCTGCCTAGAAGAGTGAATTCCTGCTTGTTTTCCCCAAAACTATCTGAAGAGGGTCTGTGCTACATTGCTCAGGGGGAGTCTTACTTGTAAATTATTTGCAACTTTTGGCAGCTCTCCAGGGACTAGCCCTTTGAATCTCCAACACCAACAAGTGTCTCTCTGATTGTGTCATTCTGCGTCATCTTTCCTTTTTCTGAGGCCGCATATACAGAAGATCCTCCTGTTGCTCAAGTGGGCCAGTGACCCAGGAGCAGCAAACTGTGTCAACACCACAAGGCTACTATTTCAGAGCTTCATCCCATCCCACATGTGCCTGAGATGCAGTCTGTTTTCTCATTGTCTTCCCTGTAAGTGATGGACCTTTTTCTTCACCCAGGCTCACTTGACCAGGTGCATTACTATGTGGTTGTCTTAAAGGAATAAGGTTTTATCTGGGCTTTACTTTGAAAATGTGTTAATGCTGACCTAAGAGCTGCATTTATTTTACATCTCCACTAAAGCATGGAAGGAAAAATATTTTTTGCCCATTACCCCAGATAGCATGGATTATTGACCTTCAATAGGTATGCTGATCCCTACTCAAACTTGTCATTGAAACTGTAAGAACCAATCAGAGCCAGTGTGAATATTTTTGTTCGTTTGTTTGTTTCCTTTCTTTCCTGCTCATTCCCTCTGTTTCTCTCTCCTGGATATACCTTGGAGCGTAGATCCTTCTAGGAACCTTTCAAGTCTTGTGACGGGGCAACTCTAGACCTGGCCAAATTTACTTTGTATCTGAAGGTGCTTGCCAAGCAACTCCTCCTTGTGGCCCCTCTGTGATTCTGACAGAAGAGTCTGGAGTATATGTGTCCTTCCACATATTGCCAATGAGGCTTGGATCAAAAGCTCTGGAATCAGTCTAGTGTTTGATCAATAGGATAAGGATACAGCTGATATTACAAATGCAGAGGATTGGGTATTATGTTTTTTTTTAAGTAAATTCTTAACTTGAGTGGAAAGAAAAGAGAAATGAGGAAAGATCTAAGGAAAATACCTTTCTATTTCTTCTTCTTCTTTTTTTTTGTAGTTGTACACAATAACTTTTATTTATTTATTTATTTTTATGTGGTGCTGAGGATCGAACCCAGGACCTTGCATGTGCGAGGCAAGTACTCTGCCCCTGAGCCATAACCCCAGCCCTACCTTTCTATTTCTTACATCTGTTAGGGGGCTGATTCTTTTTTTTTTTTTTTAAGTAAAAATGATACAAGCGAGTGAATACTGGAAAAAGAGATTGATTGCTTCTGTTCTACAGATGCTGAATGTTCTTTTCATTGTCTTGTCAAAGTTGAATTTATATTTCATCCTACTTTATTTTATTCCTTTGGCTTTAAAAGTAATTCCTTTTATTGTTTTTAGTTAGTTTGCTTGTTTTTGTGGTGCTGGGGGATTAAACCCATACTAGGCAAGCACTTTATCACTGAGCCACAGCCCCAGTAGTATATATGTATATTTTGTATAAAATATGTTTACATATATTTACATATATTTTATATAAAGGGGATTATCCTTTTTTAGTACATGTTTGCAGATGGACATGTATAGTAAGCCTAGCCTGCTAAATATTACCTTAATATTACTACCTTCTTAGTTCTGAAATTGACCTTACTTTTGACTCTTCTTGTGTGGTGTTGAGTATCTTATGTTAAGCATATTAATGTGCTTATTGTCAATTAATATGCCTTCCTTGTGAAGCATATGCTAATTAAAAAAATAAAACATCTTAAGAGATGGGGTCTTGTATTGTCCAGGCTGGCCCTGAACTTGTAGGCTTACGTGCTTCTTCTGTCTCAACCCCTTGAGTAACTGGGACCATTACCATGCCCAGCTTCATTAAATTTTGATACTGATAAATTACTGTTCATAGAGGTTGCCCAGATTTATATTCTGAACAGCACTGTATAAGGCCTGTTTTTCCCAGGTCTTTTACCAACAGTGTGACAGTCTGTTACAGGCTGAGTTGTATCCCCCCAAATTCACAAGTTGAATCTCTAACCCCAAGTATTTCAAAATGTGGAGATAGGATTTTTTTATTCTAATCTGTCAATATATGACAGCAGAATGCATTACAATTCATATTACACATATTACATTTCATATCTCTGTTTGTATACAAAGTATATTCACACCATTCCTGTCTTCATCCATGTACTTAGGGTAATGATGTCCATCTCATTCCACCATCTTTTCTACCCCCATTCCCCCCTCCCTTCTGATCCATCTCTTTCCCTATCTAGAATAGTTCATCTAATCTTCTCATGCTTCCCCACAACCCCATTATGAATCAACCTCCTTATATCACAGAAAACATTCAGCATTTAGTTTTTTGGGATTGGCTAACTTCACTTAGCATTATTTTCTCCAACTCTATCCATTTGCCTGCAAATGCCATGATTTTATTTTTTTTAATATTGAATAATATTCTATTGTGTATATATACCACTTTTCTTCATCCATTCATCTATGAAGGGCATCTAGATTAATTCCACTGTTTAGCTATTGTGAATTGGGAGATAGCTTTTTTAAGAGGTAATTAAAATAAGTGCTCACAGAACACTTCTGACACTAAATGTGTGATTTTCTACACCAAGTAGTTCTCCAGTCTCTGCACACACCTACTGGATGTTCTACAATTTATTGCAAATCTCCTTCTACTTGGTGTTAGCATAGACCCCCCCCCCCCCAGGCTAAAGGTTCTCTACCAGCTTCTCCCACTTTTGATGCCAGGTGTGTTGTCCTGTGCTTCTGACTGACTGGCTATAAATTGGAGCTTCTAGAACCTCATCCTAGGGATTGATAATTTGCTTAGACAACTCACAGAATTCAGGGACACCTCTACTTACATTTATTGATTAATTATAAAAGGATTTTATAAAGGATATAGATGAACAGCCAGATGCAGAGAGCTACTGGGCTCAATTTCCAGCCCCTCCCTAGAGAATGGGGGTGGGGTAGAAAGTCCCGCCCTCTAATCACCTGATTGGTTCCTCTGATCAGCCTTTCCCTCCTAGAGTCCTCCCTAGCATAAAGTCTGGTGTAGTCCTAAGGTGTTTATAAATATCAAAAGATGTTTTCTCGTCCCTGCCTCCCCACGCCCCTACTCCTGCTTCTAGTCACAGCAAGTATGTCTTTTTCTCTGAGGACACTTGAGTATTAAATATTTTTAGACACACAATCCTCTTATCAGAAGAGGATTGATTTCAAGACCACTGTGGATACCAACACCCACAGATGCACAAATTCCTTTTGTTTGCATATAATCTACCTATATTTATCTTCCCTTTATTTATTTTTTTGTTTGTTTATTTAATTTTGGGGGAGGGGATTGAACCCAGGCAGGGGTGCTTAACCACTGAGCCACAGCCATAGCACTTTTTAATTTTTAAAAAAATGTGTTTTAGTTATACGTGACAGTAGAATGCACTTTAACACATCATATATAATGGAGTACAATTCCTCAAATCTTCTGGTTGTACATGATGTAGAATCACACTGGTCATATAGTTATATATGTATATATGGTAATAATGTCTGATTCATTCTACTATCCTTCCTACCCTCATAACCCTCCCTTCACTCCCTACTCCCTAATCTACAGTAACTCTATTCTTCCCAACGCCCTCCCTGACCCCCCCCCCCCCCGCATTGTGAATTAGCATCTGTATATCAGAGAAAACATTTGGCTTTTAATTTGGGGGGATTGGCTTATTTCCCTTAGCATGATGTTCTCCAGCTCCATCCATTTACTGGCCGATGCCATAATTTCATTCTTCTTTAAGGCTGAGTAATATACCATCATATATATATATAATCAATCACATTTATTTTATCCATTCACCTGTTGAAGGGCACTTAGATTGGTTACATTTTACCTATTGTGAATTGGGCTGCTATAAATATTGATGTGGCTACATCACTGTAGAATGCTGATTTTAAGTCCTTTGGGTATAAACTGAGAAATGGGATAGCTGGGTCAAATAATGGTTCGTTCTGAGTAATCTCCGTACTGCTTTCCAAAGTGGTTGTACCAATTTGCAATCCCTCCAGTAATGTATGAATGTGTGTTTTCCCCCACATCCTCACCAACACTTATTGTTGCTTGTATTCTTAATAACTGCCATTCTGACTGGAGTGAGATAAAATCTTAGTTTTGATTTGCATTTCTATAATTGCTAAAGATGTTGAACATTTTTCATATATTTGTTGATTGATTATATTTCTTCTGTGAAGTGTCTGTTCAGTTTATTAGCCCATTTATTGATTGGGTTATTTGGTTTTTTGGTGTTAAGTTTTTTGAGTTCTTTATATATCTTGGAGATTAATGCTCTGTCTGAGGTGAATGTGATAAATATTTTCTCCCATTCTGTAGGCTCTCTCTTCACGTTATTGATAGTTTCCTTTAATGAGGAGAAGCTTTTTAGTTTGAATCCATCCCATTTATTGATTCTTGGTTTTACTTCTTGCACTTTAGGAGTCTTTTTAAGGAAGTCAGATTTTAAGCTGACATGATAAAGATTTGGACCTACTTTTGCTACTATTAGGTGCAGAGTCTCTGGTCTAGTGCCTAAGTCTTTGATGCACTTTGAGTTGAGTTTTGTGCAGGGTGAAAGATAGGGGTTAAGTTTCATTTTGTTACATGTGGATTTCCAATTTTCCCATCACCATTTATTGAATAGGCTATCTCCAGTAATTGTTTTTGGCACCTTTGTCTAGAATGAGATAACTGTATTTATGTGAATTTGTCTTGGTGTCTTCTGTTTTGTACCATTTGTCTACTTGTCCATTTTGGTGCCAGTACCATGCTGTTTTTATTACCATGGGTCTGTAGTTCAGTTTAAGGTCTGGTATTGTGATGCCTCCTGTTTCACTCTTCTTGCTAAATATTGTTTTGGCTATTCTGGGTTTTCAATTTTTCCAAATGAATTTCAGGATTGCTTTTTCTAGTTCTATGAAGAATATCATTGGAATTTTAATTGGAAGTGCATTAAATCTGTATAACACTTTTGGTAGTTTGGCCAATTTGACAACATTAATTCTGCCTATCCAGGAGTATGGGAAGTTTTTCCATCTTTTAAGGTCGTCTTCAATTTCTGTATTTAGTGCTCTGTAATTTTCATTGAAGAAGTCTTTTACCTCTTTTGTTAGATTGATTCCCAAGTTTTTTTTGTTTTTGTTTTTTATTTTTGTTTGTTTCTTAGCTATTGTGAAAGAGGTAATTTTCCTAATTTCTCTTTCAGTAGACTCCTCACTGATTTATAGGGACACATTTGACTTATGGGTATTTATTTTATAACCTGCTAGTTTGCTGAATTCATTTATGAGTTTTAGAAGTTTTCAGGTGGAGTTTTTTGGCTCTTCTAAATATAGAATCATGTCATTGGCAAATAGTCATAGTTTGAGTTCTTTTCCTATTCGTATCCCTTTAATTTCTTTCTTCTGTCTAATTGCTCTGGATAGAGTTTCAAGGACGATGTTGAATAGAAGTGGTAAAAGAGGGCATCCCTGTCTTGTTCCAATTTTTAGAGGGAATACTGTAAAATTTTCTCCATTTAGAATAATGTTGGCTTTGGGTTTAGCATATATAGCTCCTACAATGTTGAGGTATGTTCCTGCTATCCCTAGTTTTTCAAGTGTTTTTTTTTTTTTTTAACATGAAGGGATGCTGTATTTTATCAGATGCTTTTTTAGCCACAGCCCTTTTTATATTTTATTTTGAAACAGGGTCTTGCAAAGTTGCTTTAGGCTCTTGCTCAGATGAGACGCTGGGATTAAAGGCATGTGCCACTGTGCCTGGCATTTTATTTTATTTTATTTTGGTACAAGTGATTGAACCTAGGGGTATTTAACCACTGAGTAACATCCCCGGTCCTTTTTTTATTTATTTTGAAACAGGGTCATGCTAATTTGCATAGGGTCTCCCTAACTTGCTGAAGCTGTCCTTAAATTTGTGATCCTCCAGCCACAGCCTCCCAAATCACTGGGACTACAGGTATGTGCCACCATGCCCAGCTCCCTTCCCTATGTTTTAAATCTTATCTAGATTATTTGTAATACTTAATACAATGTAAATGTTATATAAATAGTTGTTATACTGTATTGTTTAAGGAATAACAAGAAAAATATCTGTATATATTAAATACAGATGCATTCCCCTACCCCCTATGTATTTGCTACACACCCCTCCCTTTTTTTTTTCCAATTTCCAACTGAGTTTAACCCTTGGTTACTAAGTCATTCTCTCCAAATTATTGCTTTCTCCAAAAATATGTTCCCTCAATATGCCAGGAAGTTAGATACAAAAGCTTGGGAATGCAATTTTTAAGTATAGATCCTATGGTAAATAGTGAAATGCCTTTAAAGATAACTTTCCTCCCAAGCAGTATATTTTTCAAAACAGGGTTTCTTGCATTTGTATTATCAAAAATTACTTTTAAAAAAATGAATGTAATAAGACACTGGCATATTAAACATAATGCATTCTCCTTTACATTGGAATCCACACTGATAACAAAAATATAGTGTGCATTGAAGCATTTCAGTAACCATTAATGAGACAGCAAGTATGTTTTTTTCTGTGAGAACTCTTGATATTAAATTATTTTTAGACACACAAAGGTATAACTTGATAGCAAAAGCAGTATGGATTTATTTTGCTAGTATTTTGACAATTAAATTGGATTGCTAATAACTCTGTAGTGATAGATATAAAACAGTAGTGATAGAAATAAAAATTCAGACAGGTGTTCATTTATAAACCTAGCAGTATTTACGTTATGTAGTCTGGGAGAGATTTTAAGGTTTCAGATGGAATGTTAGGTTTGTAAGTTTTCTTTATAGAATCTCAGATCCTCTTGAGGGGGTGTGGAATATATCTGCATTCATTAGCCTAAAATCAACGTAGTCTTAACCTGAGTAATTTGCACAGAAGTGAATGTCATGATTTAAAGTCGAGATCTATGTTAAATTGAAATGCATCCTTTCCAATCTTTGGGATTTCCCCCTTTTTGAAATGTATGAAACTTAGAAAACAGCTGGGTTCAGTGGCCCACACCTCTAATCTAGTGGCTGGGGAGACTGAGGCAGAAGGATCGTGAGTTCAAAGCCAACCTTAGTAACTTAGTGGAGGCCTTAAGCAACATGGCAAGACCCTGTCTCAAACTAAAATATATATATATATATATATATATATATATATATATATATAAATAAATAAAGGAGGGCTGGGGGATTTGACTCAGTGGTTAAGCACCCTTGAGTTCAGTTTCTGGTACAAAAATAGTTACATTATTAAAGACTTTAGCCAAGCCTGGTGGCACATACCTGTCATCCCAGTGACTTGGGAAACTGAGACAGGAGGATTACAAGTTTGAGGTCAGCCTCAGCAATTTAGTGAGACTTCAAGAAACTTAGCAAGACTCTGTCTCAAAAAACAAAAAGAACTGGGGTTGTGGCTCAGTGGTAAAGCCCCTCTGGGTTCAATTCCCAGTACCTAAATAAATAAATAAGACTTTAAAATCAGATCATCCTTTTCATTTTATGTGAATTTAATCAGAGCACAATTGACATATAATATTCTGGTTTTTCCACATGTAATTAGAGATCATCCAGTGTGATCACCCTTAAGTTTGTTCTTTCAATGTGTTATATTAGTTGTATCTAACAAGGTTTACACAGCAGTAATTTTTATCAAGTCTGTACAATGCAAGTAAATTTTTTAAGACATATGCCTTTGTACACTATTTATGAATTCTCTCAATCATGATTTTTTTTTATAAAAAGGCAAAAAAAAAAAAAAAGTAGAAGGAAAGGAAATGCTGCCAGTGCTGCCAATGCTGAGGGCTTTTTTCTTTTATCTTCCCGGTCCTGGGAACTGGCTAGCCAAGATGGTTCTTCTTCCTTTTATATGGGCTATGAGAAGGATCTGGTTTCAGTTCTTGGCATTGTATCACTTGTACATCAGAAGGTACTCTAGAAATGAAGTCACATGGTTCATTGTTATCAACTGCATACAGACTCCAAAGTGTTTTTTGAATTTATTGATGCCCCAGACAAGGACAATGTATCTTAGTGGAAAGAAGTGCAAGATGACTATAAACACGCAGAGGACTACAATAGCCAACCAGCTTAAGAATGGCCTAGTCCAGTTAAAAGTATATACTTTCAGTATATACTTTCAGATTTCAAGTTTATAACATAAGGTTATTGAAAAAAATTGGGTAGAGATGTGCAGTCAGCTTTCACGAGTCAGTATATAGTTCCAGCTACCCCTTTTTTAGCCATCTGGTGCCTTTTGATAAGATAGCCATTAAAGTTGTAAGATAGGAGGAAAGGACAGTGGGAAGGCTGTTCCTTGGCTATTGAGCTATTGACAGTTTTGAACATCAGCAGCTGTTTAGAGTAGATAGAGGGTCTCAGTTGGAGAATATCAGGAAAGCTATCACACATGCTTTGAGTGGCAGGAAAGATGATGCAATTAGAAACATCACTTTTGCCCCCTTGCTGGGCCTTTGTCCACTTCATCTGGTCCTTCAGTTTGCTGAGAAAATCTCTCCATTTATATGTTCATGAATGGGGTTTCCATTCCTTGTCTGTTAAATGGTCTAATTGAACTAGTTGCTCTCTGGTATTTTCTGAATGTCTTCTCTGATATTTTATAACACTTTATTCAGATTGAGAGGCATGGAGAAGTAAGGGGAAATTTGTCTTGATAAATTTGTATTGATATTGATAAGGTTAGAGAAATCACTAACGAAACGTTGATTAAGAATCCATGTGAGGAACCTGCTCATTGTTAAAAATTCAAGTTTATACTTACTAAGAAAATAAGCAGTTACTCCTCTGCTCAGTGAAGTATCCATCTGCATCTGCTGTTAACAAGTATAACATATATAATATTGTTTGCTCCATTTTAATCACAAGTATTTCCCCTTTCCCTCCTTTTTCCCTAAACTCCTTCTACTCTATAGGTTTCCTTCTATTTATTTTTAAATTGGTACATATGGTTATGTATAGAATTGGAATGAATTGTGATATATTCATACATGCACATAGCATAATTTACTGTAGATGGTATGGGTCATTATGATGCCTGGGTCTATGGAAATGGGCCTGCTCTTTCCTTCTGGATGTCTTTAGGGCTTCTTTGTTCTGGTGCTCTGAAATTTCATGAGGATGTGCTTGGTGTGGGTGTTTTTCATTTGTTGTTCACACAGTAGAGTCTGCAACATGTCTGCTTGAAAAAAAAAACTTGTGTTATTCCAGTAATTTGCCCTTCCCTTTTCTTGATTTCCTTTTTTGGACCTTAGAAGGGTGTGGAGAGCTTTGGGGTGCTTGGGTTTTTGTTGTTGTTGTTGTTGTTTTGGGGGAGGGGGAACTGGGGAGAGAAAAATCTAGATAATAGTGCCTTAGGAGAACAGAGCCGGGAAGTTTCAGAAAGCAGGCCACTATATTTTGAACATTTTTCTGGTTTTATTTATTTTAAAAATTTTTAAATTTTAATTTTTAGTGCATTTTACTGGGGTTAATTTTGACATATTCATAAATGCATATAACAGTTTTCTTCATTTCAATCCCTGATGCTACCCACTTCTTTCCCTTTCATTCTCCCTTCCTTCCTCACCCTGATCCCCTTCCTCTCCTCTATTGGCCTTGCTTCTGTTTTTTTGTTTATTTGTTTTGTGCATTATAGTTATATATAAAACCAGAATGCATTATGATAGACTCATACATGCACATGGAATACTTTAGTCAGCTTTATTCCCCAGTTTTCCCTTTGCCTCACTTGTTCCCTCACCCTTGGTTCTCTGCTTCTATTCTACTGTTCCGGCTATTTTCACAAAATCCTCCTTTCATTATTCCTTTTTTCTCTCTAGCTTCCACGTGAGAGAAAACATTTGACCTCTGACTTTCTGGGTCTGGTTTATTTTACTCAGTTTGATGTTCACCAGTTCCCTCTGTTTACCAGCAAATGCCATTATTTCATTATTGTTTATGGCTAAGTAGAACTCCATTGTGTATATGTATCATATTTTCTTTATTGACAGGTGCCTAGTCTGGTTCTATAACTTAGCTGTTGTGGATTGTGCTAAACATTAGTGTGGTATCACTATAGTACTGATTTTTAGTTCTTTTGGATAAATGCCAAGCTGCTTCTTTTTTTTTTTTAAGAGAGAGAGAGAGAGAGAGAGAGAGAGAGATTTTTTAGTATTTATATTTTAGTTTTCAGGGGACACAACATCTTTGTATGTGGTGCTGAGGCCGCAGGCATGCCAGGCGAGCGTGTTACTCCTTAAGCCATATCCCCAGCCCTCAAAGCTTCTTTTTTAATCTCTCTGCATCTTACTGTTTTCTTGAAAGTTAATTTATTATTTTTATTACACATTGAGAAATAGTAGATACAGAGTCATGCTAACAAATAGAAGATTCAGAAGCTTTCTGAACATTGCCTTCTATTCTCTCAAAGTTCTTTCTGTTCCTCTTTTATAAGTATGTGTTTGATTGCTTTAGGTTCTCTCTGAATAACCTTAAGTAAACTCCCTTTCTCAATATCCTTGAGCTGTTTACATCTTTTGCTGTGTAAGGTAATATTCTCAGGTTCTAGGGATTAGAAAATGAATATATCTTTTATTCAGTCACTTTTCAATTATTTTAGAATTTCTTTCAACTCCCGCCCCCAGAGTATAGGTTTTGTATTTTTGCTTAAATTTAACAAGCATTGAATTTGTGATGCTGTTAAATTGTTCTTTTTCTTTAAATTTTTTTCCTTTCTTTTTAAAAATTTTATTATTTAGTTTATTTATTTTTGTAGTGCTCAGAATCAAATCCTCTGTTTTCATTTATAGTAGGCAAGTGCTGTACTCCTGAGCCATGTACCCAACCCTCACAATTGTTTTCTCAATTGTGTTTTGGATTGTTTTTTGCACATGTACAACTGATTTTTGTATCATATATGGGAAATTTGTCGATCTCATTTATTAGTTCTAATAGTTTTTAGTGAAGTACTTGGGATTTTTTAAAATTTTAATTTGTTGTGTATGACAACAGAATGCATTACAATTCGTATTACACATAGAGAGCACAATTTTTCATATCTCTGGTTGTACACAAAGTAAAGTCACATCCTTTGTAACTTCATACATGTATTTAGGGTAATGATGACCATCATATTCCACCATCTTTCCTACCTCTATCCTCTCTCCTTTCCTTTCACTCCTTTTTCCCCCTTTGCCCTATCCAGAGTTCCTTTAATCCTCCCATCCCCGCCTCCTCCCACATACAGCATATTATGAATTAGCATTCTTAAACTAGAGAAATCATTCAGCATTTGGTTTTTTGGGATTGGCTTGCTTCACTTAGCATTAGATTCTCCAACTCTATCCTTTTACCTGCAAATGCCATGACTTTATTCTCATTTAACTGAATAATATTCCATTGGGTATATATACTACATTTTCTTTATTCATTCGTCTACTGAAGGACGTCTAGGTTGGTTCCACAGTTTAGGTATTGTGAATTGTGCTGTTATAAATAAATGTTAATGTGGCCGCGTCCTTCTGTAGTATATTGTTTTTAAGTCCTTTGGGTATAGACCAAGGAGTGGAATAGCTGTGTCAGAAGGTGGTTCCATTTCCAGTTTTCCAAGGATTTTCCATGTTGCTTTCCATATTGGCTGCACCAATATGCAGTCCCACCAACAATGTATGAGTGTCCCTTTTTCCCCACATCCTCACCAACACTTATTATTGTTTGTATTCTTTTAAAAAATATTTATTATTATTATTATTTATAGGTGGACACAATATCTTTATGTGGTGCTCAGGATCGAACCCGGTGCCTCATGCATGTGAGGCGAGCACTCTCCCTCTGAGCCACAATCCCAGCCCCTGTTTGTATTCTTAATAGCTGCCATTCTGACTGGAGTGAGATGAAATCTTAGAGTAGTTTTGATTTGCAATTCTCTAATTTCTAGAGATGTTGAACATTTTTTCATATATTTCTTGATTGATTGTATATCTTCTTCTGAGAAGTGTCTGTTAGTTCCTTAGCCCGTTTATTGATTGGGTTATCTGTTTTTTTGGTGTTAAGGTTTTTGAGTTCTCTATATATTCTAGATATTAGTGCTCTGACATGCAAGTAGTAGAAATTTGTTCCCAATTACTAGGCTTTCTATTCACCTCACTGATTGTTTCTTTTGCTGAGAAGAAGCTTTTCAATTTGAAGTCATCCCATTTATTGATTCTTGATATTAATTCTTGTGCTATAGGAGTCTTATTAAGGAAGTTGGGACCTAATCCCACATGATGGAGATTGAGGCCTAATTTTTCTTCTAAAGGACACATTGTCTCTGATTTAATTCCTAGGTCTTTGATCCACTTTGAATTTTGTGCATGGTAAGAGATAGGTGTTTGATTGCATATGGATTTTTCAGTTTTATTAGCACCATTTGTTAAAGAGGCTCTTTTCTCCAATATATGTTTTTGGCACCCTTGTCAAATATAAAATAACTGTAATTATGTGGGTTAGTTTCTGTGTCCTCTGTTCTGTTACATTGGTCTACAAGTCTATTTTGGTGCCAATACCATGCTATTTTTGTTACTGTTTCTCTGTAGTATAGTTTAAGGTCTGCTATAGTGATACCACCTGCTTCACTCTTCTGCTAAGATTGTTTTAGTTATTCTGGGTCTCTAATTTTTCCAGATGAACTTAATGTCTGCTTTTTCTGTTTCTGTGAGGATTGTCATTGGGATTTTAATTGGAATTGCATTAAATTTGTATAATGCTTTTGGTAGTATGGTCATTTTGACAATATTAATTATGCCTATCCAAGAACAAGATAGATCTTTCCATCTTCTAAGGTCTTCTTAAATTTCTTTCCTTAGTGTTCTGTAGTTTTCATTATAGAGGTCTTTCACCTCTTTTGTTAAGTTCATTCCCAAGTTTTTTTGTTTTTGTTTTTGTTTTTTTGGGGGTAGTTTTCCTCATTTCTCTTTTGGAAGATTTGTCACTGATATACAGAAGTGCCTTTGATTTATGGGTGTTGATTTTGTATCCTGCTATTTTGCTGAATTTATTTACTAGTTCTAGAAGTTTTCTGGTGGAATTTTTTGGGTCTTCTACGTATAGAATCATATCATTGGCATATCCATATCCCTTTAATTTCTTTTGTCTAATTGCTCTAGCCAGTGTTTCAAGAACTATATTAAATAGAAGTGGTGAAAGAGAGCATCCCTGTCTTATTCCAATTTTTAGAGGGAATGCTTTTAATTTTTCTCTATTTAGAATGATGTTGGCCTGAGGTTTAGCATAGATAGCTTTTCAAATTTTGAGATATGTTCCTGTTATCTCTAGTTTTTCTAGTGTTTTGAACATGAAGGGGTGCTGTATTTTGTTGAATGCTTTTTCTGCATCTATTGAGATGATCATATGGTTCTTATCTTTCAAGTCTATTGATGTGGTGAATTATATTTATTGATTTCCATATGTTGAACCAACCTTGCATCCCTGGGACTAATCCCACTTGGTCATGGTGCACTATCTTTGATATGTTTTTGTATTTGATTTTCCAGAATTTATATATATATATATATATTTTTTTTTAATTCATTTTTATGTGGTGCTGAGGATCGAACCCAGAGCCTCACATGTGCTATGCAAGCGCTCTACCTCTGATCCACAACCCCAGCCCCAATTTGCCAGAATTTCACTGAGAATTTTTTTCACCTATATTCTTTAAAGTTATTGGTCTGAAGTTTTCCTTTTTTTTTTTTTATATATATATATGTCTTTGCCTGGTTTTGGAATAAGGGTGATATTGGCCTCATAGAATGAATTTGGAAGTGTTCCCTCTTTTTCAATTTCCTTAAATAAATTGAAGAGTATTGGTATTAGTTCTTCTTTAAAGGTGTTGTGGAACTCAGCTGTATATACATCCAGCCCTGAGCTTTTCTTAGTTGGTAGGTTCTGATTGCGTCTTCTGTTTCATTGCTTAAAATTGATATGTTTAAATTGTATATATCATCCTGACTCAGTTTGGGCAAATCATATGACTCTAGAAATTTGTCAATAACTTAGACATTTTCTATTTTATTGGAGTACAAGTTTACAAAATAATTTCTAATTATCTTCTGTATTTCTGTAGTGTTTGTTGTGAGATTTCCTTTTTCATCATGTATGTTAGTAACTTGAGTTTTCTCTCTCCTTCTTTTCATGAGCATGGCTAAGGGTTTGTCAGTTCTATTTGTTTTTTCAAAGAACCAACTTTTTGTTCTGTCAATTTTTTCAATTGTTTGATTTGTTTCAATTTTATTGATTCCAGCTCTGATTTAATTATTTCTTGTCTTTTCTGCTTTTGGTATTGATTTGTTCTTCTTTTGCTATGGCTTTGAGATGTAATGTTAAGTCATTTATTTATTGACTTTATCCTCTTTTAAGGAATGAACTCCATGCAATGAACTTTCCTCTTAGAACTGCCTTCATAGTGTCCCAGAGACTTCAGCATGTTGTATCTGTGTTCTCATTCACCTCTAAAAAATCTTTAATCTCCTTGATGTCTTTTGCAGCCCATTGTTCATTCAGTAGCATATTATTTAGACTCCAGGTATTGGAGTAGCTTTTATTTCTTATTTTATCATTGATTTCTAATTTTATTCCATTATGATCTGATAGAATTCAGGGTAGTATACCTCTTTTTTTAATATTTGCTAAGAGTTACTTAGTGGCATTATATATGGTCTATTTTATAGAAGGATCCATATGCTGCTGAGAAGAAAGTGTATTCGCTCATTGAAGGATGAAATATTCTATATATGTAATTTAAGTCTAAGTTATTGATTGTATTATTGAGTTCTGTAGTTTCTTTGTTCAGCTTTTGTTTGGAAGATCTTTCCAGTGGTAAAAGAGATGTGTTAACATTACCCAAAATTATTATGTTGTGGTCCATCTGATTCTTGAACTTCAGAAGAGTTTATTTGATGAATATAGGTGCTACATTGTTTGGGGCATGTATATTTATAATTGTTAAGTCTTGTCAGTGTATGGTTCCCTTAACCTGTATATAGTGTCTTTCTTTATCCCTTTTGATTAACTTTAGTTTGAAGTCTACTTTATTTGATATGAGGATGAAAACTTCTGCTTCCTTCTTCAGTCCAAGTGAGTGGTATGATTTTTTCCAACCCTTCACCTTTAGTCTATGCATGTTCTTTCCTATGAGATGAGTCTTTTGGAGGCAGCATGTTGTTGGGTCTTTTTTTTTTTTAATCCAATCTGCTGATCTATATCTTTTGATCGGTAAGTTTAGGCCATTAACGTTCAGGGTTATTATGGAGACATGATTTGTATTCCCAGCCATTTTTGTTATTTAATTTGACTTCAGGTAGTATACCTGACTTGGTTTCTCCTCTCATTAGTGTGTTCTTCAGTGTAATACCTCCCTCTGCTGATTTTCATCAATGTTTGTTATTTCCTCTTTTTGGAATATTTGCCAAGGATGTTCTGTAGTTCAGGCTTTCTAGTTGTAAATTCTTTTAACCTTTGTTTAGCATGGAAGGTTTTTATTTCATCATCGAATATAAAGCTTAGTTTTGATGGATATAAGATTCTTAGTTGGCATCCATTTTCTTTCAGAACTTGGTCTATGTTGTTTCATGATCTCCTGGCTTTGAGGGTCTGGGTTGAAAAATCTGCTGAGATACGAATTAGTCTTCGTCTATATGTGATCTGATTCCTCTTCTGGCTTTTAAGATTCTATCTTTATTCTGTATGCTAGGCAATTTCATTATAATGTGCCTCAGTGTAGATATGTTGTAATTTTGTACATTTGGTGTCCTGTAAGCCTCTTGTATTTGGTTTTCCAATTATTCTTCATGCTTGGGAAATTTTCTGATATTATCTCATTCATTGAAGAGATTATGCATTTCTTTGGTTTGAAACTCTGTGCCTTCCTCTATACCAGTAACTCTTGGATTTGGTCTTTTATGCTCTCCCATAATTCTTGGATGTTTTATTCATGGTTTCTTACTGTCTTCACTGTGTGGTCAACTTTATTTTCCAGATTGTATACTTTGTCTTTATTATCTGACATTCTGTCTTCCAAGTGATCTAGTTTGTTGGTTATATTTTCTATTGAGTTTTTTTATTTGGTTTATTGTTTTCTTTATTTCAAGGATTTCTGACTTTTTTTTTTATTCCAGAGTCTCTATCTCTTTCTTGATGTAATCTTCTGCTACCTGTATTTTTCTCTCTTATCTCTTTGTTGGAGTGATCAATTTCTGCCTGTATTTGCTCATTTAGGCCATTCTTTAATTTACAGATCATTTTAATTATGAACCTTCTAAAGTCCTTCTCTGACATTTCATCAACTTCGCTGTCCATGGGTTCTGTTATTGTAGTATCCTAGTTTGTTTGGGCCACTTTCCTTCCTTGTTTTTTCATGTTGTTTATGTGTCTTCCTTTCTTGCACTGTGGATCTGAGACATTACAGTTTCTACCCTATATTCTTATAGTGTCTGTGCAGATTGTCTGTACCTCACCTTGATGTTGGGCTTCCAGATCTTTTTGGTGAACTTCAATGAATGCTACTGCAACTAAAGGTGGTGGCAGCAATAGCTGAGGTAACTTGAGTTAGTAGTGGAAGTGCCCCAAGATGAATGCAATGTCTTACAGAAATGGGACTGAAAGGGTGAGCCTTATGTCTGAGATGTATATGCTTCTAGTCCCTGTCTCTTGTTAAAAGGTAGGGGCTACTGCATGGAGAAGTCTATGGTGATGTTTCAGTGCCCCAAGATGGAAATGGGTTCGGCTTGTGTTCCCAGGTGTGTGTGTTGGGATGGGGGCAGATTCGGACCTACCCTGGGCCTGGGTCCTGCTCATGTCGGTGTGGACAGATCTGGGCTGGGCCTGAGCTCCTGCTGTGGTCTGCTAGTCAGAAGATATGGTGCTGTGCTGGAGCCTGAGCTCCAGTGGGTATCTCATACTTGGGATTTTTTTAATGTAGAAGATCATGTCATCTGCAAAGAGATAGTTTTACTACTTCTTTTTAAATTTGGATGTCATTTCTGTTTTTCTTGCCTACTTATTATACCTAGAACTCCAGTATAATTCTGATTAGAGGAGCTAAGAATGGGCATTCTTATCTTCTGTTGGATCTTAGGGAAAGATCAGACATTCCATCGTTTATCAATTAAGATGACATTAATTGTAGTTTTCAGAAGTTCCCTTCTATTTCTAGTTTGCTCTTTTTTTTTTTTTTAAATTATAAGGGGCATTGGATTTGGCCAAATGCTTTTTCTGTGCCTATTTTGTCCTTTATATTTTTGATTAGTTGTATTTTACTGATTAATTTCAGATGTCAAACCAATCTTTGCATTTCTGATTTAAATTCTACTGGACTTAAATGTATAATTCTTTATTTATATATTGGTAGATATGGTTTGCTAGTATCTTATTGAGGATTTTTGCCTTAATATTCATAAAAGATATTGATGTATGGTTTTCTTTTTTCTTTTCTTTTCTTTTTTTAAATGTTATTGTATTTTTATACACTTATTTATTTATTTATTTATCTATCTATTTATTTATTTTTATGTGGTGCTGAGGATCGAACCCAGGGCTGATATATGGTTTTCTTGTGATACTTTTGTCAAAATTATTTGAGAAGTGTTCCCCTCTTTTTTTGCTGCTGTTGTTTTTGTTTTGGGGAAGAGTTTATGAAGAATTTGCTTACATTCTTCTTAAAATCATTGGTATAATTGACCAGTGAAGCCATCTGTCTTCATATAATTCTTATTTTTAAATCATATTTTGTTAATTGTTGATAGATCTTTATTTTTATTTACTTATATGCAGTGCTGATAATTGAACACAGTGCCTCACACATGCTAGGCAAGCACTCTATCACTGAGCTACAACCCCAGCCCCCTATAACTCTTTTATTTTTTAGTTTTCGGCGGACACAACATCTTTGTTTTATGTGGTGCTGAAGATGGAACCCGGGCCGCACGCATGCCAGGCGAGCGCGCTATCACTTGAGCCACATCCCCAGCCCCCCTATAACTCTTAAACTGTGTGTTGATATAGGAAGTCCCTCACAAAGTGAAAGATACGTGCGCACGCGCACACACACACACACACACACACACACACACATACACACACACCACAGTTGTCTTTGAAAAGGATTGATAATAGTTTGTTAGATCATATGAAAGGAAAAGTACGAATTCCTTTCTTAAATTTTTAAGTAAAATTTTATGTATATGACCTCTTTAAAAACATTAATTGGGTCTGAACTGGGGCTGTAGCTCAGTGGCAGAGCACTTGCGTAGCATGTATGAGGCACTGGGTTTGATTCTCAGCACCATATAAAAATAAAAATAAAAATAAGAACCATTATATGGGTCAAAGTGGAGATAATTGTAAAATAGTTAAGTTCTTAGAAAACACTTATGTCTTATGAAGATAGAGAACAAAAAGAGTATTGGTTAGTATAACCAGCAAAGGAAACGCCATATTAATCTTTTAAAAATACTTAATAATATGTTTCACCTAATAAGGACATTATCTCATATAACTGCAATGGTGTCATCTCCTCTGAAGGAACCAACAATGATTCAGCAGCAGCCTCAATGTAAAGTCCATATTAAGTGTCTACAGTTGTTGCAAAATATCCTTCATGGCTATTTTAGCCTTTCAGTTCAGATTCTAAATACTGCATATGTTGAATATGCAGTATATTCAATATAATATATAAAATTCTTTGAATGTAGAACTTTCGTTACCCACTAAAGATTAATAATATTGGCCTTTTTCAATAGTGTATTGTAGAATTCCTGTTTCAGACCTGATGGTGTTTTTTCATAGTCAGAGTCTAGTCAAACAGTTTTGGCAAAGCCACTACATAGATAATCTTTGTACTTCTTGTGACATTATATCAGGAAGAACAAAATATTGGCCATTGAGTGTGGTCATTTGGGCATGGTAAGAGCCCTAGTTCTTTTAATTGTGAGTGTATATTTTCTCTTTGTGCTTCATGAGTTGTTGGATCTGTATTTAACTTTTTGAGGAACTGTAAGTTTTCCAAACAGCTGTCTCATTTTATAATCTCACCAATATCGAAAATTACTGTTGCTCCACAGTCTCACCAACACTGCTATTTTGTTTTATTGATAGTAGCAATCTTTTTTTTTTTAAGAGAGAGTGAAAGAGGAGAGAGAGAGAGAGAGAGAGAGAATTTTTAATGTTTTTTATTTTTTTTTAGTTATTGGCAGACACAACATCTTTGTTTGTATGTGGTGCTGAGGATCGAACCCAGGCCGCACGCATGCCAGGCGAGCGCGCTACCGCTTGAGCCACATCCCCAGCCCTGATAGTAGCAATCTTAATGAGTTTTGAGGTGGTATCTCATTGTAGGGTTATTTTTGTTTTGTTTTGGTTTGGTTTTGGTACCAGGGATTAAACCGAAGGGCACTTAACCACTGAGCCATATCCCAGCTTTTTTTTTTTTTTTTTTTTTGATACACTCCCACTAAATTGCTTAGGGCCTTGCTAAATTGCTAAGACTGGCCTCAAATTTGCAATCTTCATACCTTAGCCTCCTGAGCTGCTGGAATTACAGGCATGCACCACCATGCCTAGCTCATTGTAGTTGTGTTTGTTTGTTTGTTTTTTAATATTTATTTTTTAGTTTTAGGTGGATACAATATCTTTATTTTTATTTTTATGTGGTGCTGAGGATTGAACCCAGGGCCTCATGTGTGCTAGGTGAACATTTTTATGTTGTGAATTATAGGTATTCTGTATATATTCTGTATACTAATTCCTTATCAGTATATGATTTGCAAATACTTTCACTTACTGTATAGATTATCTTTCTCTCTGTGGATAGTATCTTTTGTTATACTAAAGTTTTAAATTTTTATGGAGTCCAATTTATTCTATTTTTGTTGTTGTTGTTGTTATTGTTGTCCTAGTCTGTCTTATGCTACTTTATCAGAATGCCAGTAAAAAGGTAATTTAAAAGAAACCAAATTTGTTTCTCACGGTTCTGCTGGCTAGGAAGTATAATATCAAAGCGCAGCACCACACAAGGGTCTTCTTATTGTCTAATCCCATGGCGGATAGAGAGAAGGCCATAGAGAGAAGGCCAGAAAGATCAAGAGGGAGCAAAGGGCTGGAGAACTTGTTGTGGCTCAGTGCTAGAGAACTTGCCTCTCACTTGTGAGGCACTAGGTTCGATCCTCAGCACCACATAAAAATAAATAGACAAAATAAAGACATTGTGTCCATATATAATTAAAATATATATATAAAGAGAGGGCCAAACTCTCTTTTCTAACAAATCTACACTCAACTAATTCATTCATGAGGGCTCTGCACATGTTCATTAGGGTTGGGCTTCCAGCACATGAGCTTTGGGGAATGCATCGACACCCATCACACTCATGCTCCATGTGTCATATCCAGGAAACCATTGCCAATTCAACATCTTGGAAATTTTCTCCTGTTTTCTTTTAATAATTTTACAGTTTTATCCCTTAATGTCTTTAATCGATTTTTACATTTTCAAAATTTTTTTTTAATTTTTAAAATTTATTTTAAAATATTCATTTAAATTTTATTTATTTATTTATTTAATGCAGTGCTGGATATCAAACCCAGTGGTGCTTCATGCATGGTAGGCAAGTGCTGCATCACTGAGCTTCGTCTCTAACCCTTTAATCAATTTTGAGCTAATTTTTGTATGTGATTCATGACGAAGGCCATTCTTTCCAGTACTATATTACTTTGATTATTTTAACTTCGTAGTAAGTTTTAAAATCAGGAAGTTTGAGCCCTCTAGCTTTGCTCTTCTGCAGAACAATTCTCTGGGTGGCCGTGGACCAACCCTCTTCTCTTGCCTTTCTTGCTTTAAATTCTTAAGAATAATTTTAGAATGTTCTGAGAATCCAAGGTCCTGAGATTAGAAAAGGGCTGACTGAAACAGTCTGGGCTTTGTTCCTCTCTTAGGGAAGTAACATCTTGAGTTTGGGAGGAATTGCCCAGGACAGCCTGGACTTTGTTCCTCCCTCTTCTGAAAGCAGGATGTCCTTCAGAGCTTTGCCCAGTGTATCACATGATCCTTGAAGAAAAGCTGCCCCTTGGAATCAGCTTGTGGTTCAAAATGAGGCACTTGAGCTTTCTTGAGCCTTGGGGGACTGGCTCACAATGGATCTGAGATGTCTTCTGCTTGTCTTTAAGTAATAAATTCTCTTAACTTGTATGTATGTCCTGTCTCACCCAACTCAGGCAAATAAGTCACCAGTTTGAGGTGGACATAGCAGTAGCCTTGGGTGTAGTGGGCATAAGTGTACGGACTCTTGCTCCTGGCTGTTGGCATAATGATGATCTTTGTTGTTCTCCATGCAGTGGATGTCCTCTCCTGGGACTGGCAGTTAGAAATTTGCTTCTCACTCTTTTTTCAAGATTGTTTTGGTTATTTAGGGATCATTCCAAATTTCATTTGAATTCTAGGATAGGGCTTTTTTATTCTCCAAAATATGACTTTGGGATTTTGATAAGGATTTGGTTGAATCTATAGATTATGTTGTCATTTTAACAACATTGAGACCTTTAGTCCTTAAATATGCAATGTCTTTTCATTTCATATCTCTTATTTATATTAGCAATGCTTTGTAGTTTTCAGTATGCATGTCTTTTGCATTCCTGGTTGAACTTTTCTAATTATTTTATTCCTTTTGATGTGTAAATAGAACTATTTTCTTTTGGATTGCTCATTGCTAGTGTGTTAGAAATATGGCAGATTTTTAAAAATATATATTTATTTTTTAGTTTTAGGTAGATGCAATATCTTTATTTTACATTTATGTGGTGCTGAGGATTGAACCCAGTGCCTCATGCATGCTAGGTGAGCACTCTACCACTGAGCCACAACCCTAGCCCCTATGGCAGATTTTTTAATGTTGATTTTGTATTCTGCAACTTTTCTGAATTGATTCATAAGATCTAACAATTTGCAGGGGGTGGTTTATGTGTGTAAGCTTCAGGATTTTCTATTATATAAGATCATGCCATATATAAACAGATCATTTAACATTTTTCTTTCCCATTAGAAAACTTTTTTTTTTTTTTTTGTCTAGAACTTCTGGTACTGTGTTCAATAGAAGCAGTAAAAACAGTCACTTTTTTTTTGTCTTAATCCTGATCTTAAGGGGAAAACTTCACTTTTTTACCATTGAGTGTGATTTTCCATGTTTTTTTTTTTTTCCTTATGTGGCCTTTATTATGTTGAGAAAGTTCCTTCCTGTTCCTAGTTTATTGAGTGCTGTCACCATGGAAGTTATTGGATTTTGACAAATGCTTTCTGCATCAATTGTGATGACCAGTTCCCCCTCTTCATTCTATTCATGTAGTATATTATATTACTTTGATTGATTTTCATATGCTGAACTGTCTTTGCATTCTGGGAATAGAGCCCCCTCTTTATGTGATATGATCCTTTTAATGTGCTGCTGAATTAGATTTGCTAGTCTTTGGTTGAGGATTTTTGCAGAGGTAGTAATAAGGGATATTGATGTATGTTCCTCCTTGTCCCATCCCTTGGCATCTGTTTGGATTTGGTATCAGGCCTGATAGAATGAGTTAGGAAGTGTTTATTCATTGCTTAGTATTTGGAAAAGTTTGAGAAAGTTTAATGTTAATTCTTTTTAAAATGCTTGGTAGATTTCACTAATGTAGCAGTTGTTACCTGTACTTTTTTTTATGAGAAGGAGCCTGGCTCTGTTTTAACTGAAAGATTCTCCTTTAGTTGTAGGCCTATTCGGATTTTCTGTTTTCTTTTCTTTCTTTTTTTTTTTTTTTTTTGGTACTGGGGACTGAATGCAGCAGTGCTTTTCCCATTGAGCCATATCCCCGTTCCTTTTGATTTTTTATTTTGAGATAGGGTCTTGCTTAGGACCTTGCTAAATTTCTGAGGTTGGGCTTAAATTTGTGATCCTTCTACCTCATCTTCCTGAGTTCCTGGGATTATAAGCGTGCACCACCATGCCTGACTTAAAACTTGATATCTTCACAGTTTTTGTTCTAAAAATCTACTTTATAGGGAAATAGAACATTATAAGTAACAATTAAACGAGGTATTTGCTTATCTTTATATTGTTGGTAAACAATAAAAAATACAGCTTCTTAAACTTTGACAGAAAAGATAGCTTTCAAGCTGGGCATAGTGAGTTTGCACACCTATAATCCTTTTGAGACCTGCCTGGGCAACTTAGACCCTCTCTCAAAAAAGGTGGAGGGCAGGGGCAAGGGATCATTGGTAGAGCACTTTCCTAGCATGTGCAAGGCCTTGGGTTAAATCTCCAGCAGGGAAAAGAAAAGAAACAAGACAGCTTTTAAACTTTATTGCTGAGATATGTAGGGACTGTGTATACAAAATAAATAGATGGCATGCTCTTTGAAAAATAAGAAAAAGCCATAAGATAGTTAATGCAAATTTGATTCTAATAGTTTAGAACTTCTGAAGTGTGAAAATTGATTATTAAGTGTAAGGCCATTGAGAGTGGTGCCAGGGTCTGCTCAGCTGAAACCTAAAGACTGGCTTCGATATTTTATCAGGATCATAACATCTTTTCAGATAAAGGATGAACAATACAGAATGGCTACTGTCAGTCTTACTCATTGTAGGTGAGCAGGTTTTATGGAAGGCCTTGTTTGGAATTGTTTCCTGTTGCAGAGGTCATTTGAGTCCCCAAATGATCTGCATATGTAGGCTGCTTTTCCTGTCCTCAGTGCCCAGTGGCTTCCAGTAGCACTGTGCATAAATTAAGTGCAAATCAACACCTTGCTCATTTGGCCTCCAGAGGGCTGCATTGTTTTGCAGACTGATGACCAAGGACATTTGTCTCTAGGACAGTATACAGTTTGTTTAAAAACAGGTTTTTCTCCCCTCGATGAAAACAGGATTTTGCTTCACTTGGTAGAACTGTTTATGTTTGGATTTTAAATTAAGTTTTATAGCATTAGAACTATTAAGATCTTACTCATTTCAATTAAAAAAAAACAGGTATTCCTCTTTATCTAATTTTAGCAAGTATTCCTCTTTAGCTAATTTTGAGTTAGCTGCTGAATGCTGGTCAAGTCTGGTCAAGTTTTCATGTGGTTTGATGTGCAAACACCTTATACATATGTGGAATCCTGAGGAGTATTAAATAATTCAATTTGGATGAAGAAGAAACTGAAGAGGACGCTAGACTACCCAGGTAAATAGTGTTTATTATTTATAATGAACCACTTTGTTGTAAGGTATACACTTTAGTACCTCAGTAGGCCTAGAAGCCACCCTGGGAACCAGCAGGGTTGCTGATGACTTAGAACTGGACTTAAAATGTTCCTGGCAGGGCCGCCCCAGACCCCATGTGGGACTTCTGAGAAGTCTTTCCCTTATTTTATCTTTCCTATAGGTCTACAGAAATATTATAAGGGAAGAGTTTTCTCACCTCTGCCCTCAGGCAGAGGCCTTACCAAGCCGAAACAGATTCCTGGGATTCATGTGCTATTCAGCTGATTGCTTTTTGAAGGAGGGTGGGAGGGAGACAGGCAGTGAGGAACTTTTAGAAATAGGATTTAAGTGGCGTGACAACCCAGTGTAGGTACCCATGTGTGGGAACAGTTATTTTGGTGTTGATAATATTGGTGGTGATGTTACAATAAGGAAAAAGAGTAAGCAGTAGTTTTCACCTGTGGGGGCCTGGCTTTCTCTGTAACTACCTCCTCAGCTCAGCAAGGTGCTTTATTTAACCACGTTGGCAGCCAGATTGCAGAAGCTGTGACTGCCCTGGAGCTTGGGCTTTTGGTGACTGGTCTTAGAGGTCCTGAGGCCTTATAATGAGACCTAGAAAAAGGACACTGGCTTCTTAATTGTAGAGGCAACATTGCCAACTTCTGTGTTTATGTAGAGCTGTCCTTTACAGGTTGGGGAGATTCCTGTGCTATGAAACCTTGGCATCTGATCTGTGGCCTCTCTCCAGTGACCTTGGTGCCAAGAATGCGGTCATTCCCTGAACTCCTTACTACACACTGTTCTAGCTGATATCATTAACATACATATGGCTGTATTTCCAGGGAAATTAGATGTTCATGTTCTGGGAATTAAGGGAATTGGCCTATGGCCAATCCATCTTCCATATGCATTTTGGCAACATTTATTTAGTACCTACTAGACACTAAAGAGCAGCATTCAAATCATTTGATCAAACTGTGAAAAGGGATTGTTCAGCAGCAGCTTTAAGCTCTGAGAACCATTGTCCTGAAAGCATCTGCTGTTACCATCCTTTGGTCAGGCCTTGAAGCCCACTGTGGTGCTCCACATCCCTGCCTTTCATCCCCAGCACCTGACCCTCTGTATTGGGAGTGGGTACTGCACTGGCAGGTACACCCCACAGCTAGCCACAGGTGGACAGCCTGGGACCATGACTGTTCTGCCAGAGATGCCCAGGGGCTGGTTACTCATCATCTATACCAGGTTCAGGGTTGTCCAAGGATTCCTCACCTAGAAGAAGCTGGGAACTGAAAGAATTCTGGAAAGTATATTTCAGTTTAATTTATTTTGTAGGAAAAATTAAAATACACTGTGTAGTAATTTCACAAGGGACAAAACAGACCTATCTACCTTTTGGGGATCACCCAGCTTTGCTAGGATGCTGCTTTTTCAGGATGTCATAAGCAAGAGCAAAAATGTATGGCTATGTTTCTGTGGAGGGGGAGAGGACCCCAACATTTAGCTTCTCTGGGAGGAAGAAAGCTGAACAAAAACAAAAGCTACCTTAGTGATCACAGGCTCCATCACAGTTAGGAGACTGTGACCAAACCAGATGCAAAAACTACACCCCACCTTCCCCCACCCTGCTCCCAGCCCCATGCTTTACTCCCAACCTGGACAGTGATGCTTGTTTATCTCTCAGTTGATATTACAGGGTTTAGACAGATCAGAGCTTGCCTGAGTACAAGCTGGTCACCAGCACCTCAAGTCAGAGAATGTCTCACTTAGTATAACCTGAGCACAGGACCCCAGGAAGAGCCTCCCAACAGAGGCAGCTGCTGGCTCCATGGGAATCACCACCTGTGGGTGGAGGCTGAGTCCCTGAGAGAATGTGAGAGAGAGAAACAAAAATGCAAGCTTTAATATGTGTCTGTACTCCTATCAGGGCCCTGTGGAAGTCTGTGGAAATGTTACTGTGGCCATAAAGGGACTGATTTGACTAAGATGCCTCCATCTCTCCTGAACTACAAATCACTGACAGCCCATCACTGTTTCTGTGTTTACATGCCACAACCATCCTTTGCTTGAGCAGTTCAGAACCATCCCCTCAGGTAGCTCCCCTGCTGCAAAGTGTCCCTGTCACTGCACAGAATGTTGCCATGCCTGATGGCCACACCAAGTGTGGGCACTTGATCCCATGAATTCAGCATTTACTTCATATTGTCCTGTACTGGTTTTTTTTTTGTTTGTTTGTTTGTTTTTTAGCTGTTGATAGACCTTTATTTATTTATACTGGTGCTGAGAATCGAACCCAGCGCCTCACACATGCCAGGCAAGTGAGCTACCACTGAGCCCCAGCCCCAGTCCCTATCCTATATGTTTTCTAACATGTGGGGGAAAGCAGTGGGGAGACTTGGCTCCATGTCAACTTCCACATCTTCCAAGAGCACTTGCTATGTTGTATGTGGAACTAACCCTGATAATTCATGGATCATAGGGTTGAAATCAGTTTTACTTTGTCCAAGTAACACACTCATGAGGGTTAAAATTTTTTTAAGTTTTTTTTGGGGGTGGGGAGTGGGTACCGGGGATTAAACCCAGGGGCACTTAACAACTGAGCTACATCCCCAGCCCTTTTTATATGTTTTTATTTTGAGACAGGGTCTCGCTAAGTTGCTTAGGGACTTGCTAAGTTGCTGAGGCTGGTTTTGAACTCACAATCCTCCTGCCTCAGGCTCCCAAGCCACTGGGATTACAGGGTGCACCACCATGCCCAGCTAAAAATAAAAAAGTTTTAAAAGTATATTGACAACAGCAGCCTCCTTTCCCTACACTGCCACCCATACCTCTCCCTAGAGGCAACCACTTTTTTTTTTTTTTTTTAAGATTACAAGGACAGTTCATGGAGTTGAACAATAAAACATTTTCACAAAATACAGGGAACCATGACAGAGATGAGGGTCAACTCTGTCACTAACAGGCTGAGTGATTCTGTGCTACGGTGAGTTGGAATGACCTCTAAGTTTCCTTCTTTCTCTAAGAAGTTGGACTCCCTTGTCACTATGCTGCTCCAGTGTGCTTTTCTTTTCTTTTTTTTAAATTTTTATTATTAGTTGTTCAAAACATTACATAGTTCTTGACATATCATATTTCATACATTTGATTCAAGTGGGTTATGAACTCCCATTTTTACCCCAAATACAGATTGCAGAATCACATCGGTTACACATCCACGTTTTTACATACTGCCATACTAGTGTCTGTTATATTCTGTTGAGGCAGCCACTTTTAACTCTAGGTGTTTATCTTGGTATTTATGCCCCCATTCTTAAATATTCCTAAGTAGAATTGCTTATGCCATTACTTTTTTGTAATCTCTAGGCTTTTTGTTACCAGGCAGAAGTTCAGCCCTCTTAACAGCCTTTCTTTTGTTCTCATGATATCAAGGCTTGGGTTCAATAGTCAGTGTGCATATTTACTCTTAGAATTGTATGATATTATTCTGTAGAACCAAGAAATTGGTGTTGATTATGTTTCCGTTCTTTTGCCAGGTTTAGTTTTATAAAGCATAATGTTTTCTAGGTTTTTACTTATTTACTTTTTAATGTGCTTATCCTTATTTTTTTTTCTAGTGCTCCATCAACTTTGTCACTAATCCATCCTGTATTCCTGTTACTTTCCAAATGTGACATATCCATGATTCCCAGCTGCCTGTTCTGCATGTGTTCAGGGCTGCCCTCCTCCAACGCAGTTTTCGTGGCTCAGCTGGGGCCCAGATCCCAGAATCTGTGTCTTCCTCTGTTGAAGGTTAATCCCTCATTTTGCTGAAGTTCATGTTCTGATAGTTTCTTGGTTGATTGGAACATCATCTTCCCTTAATGTGGTCAGCCTCCCTTGGGTACAGGTCGTGATGCTTGGTGCTATGGCTATGGGCCTGGTCTTTCTCTCTGGACGTCTTTAGGGCTTGTTTATTCTGCTGCTCTGAGATTTATGAGGATGAGCTTGGTGTGAGTATTTTTTATTTGTTGTTCCACCCAGCAGGACTTTGCCACATGTCTGCTTGAAGAAATCTTGTGTTATTCCAGTAATATCCCCTTCCCTTCTCTTGGATTTTCTTTTCTTGACCTTAAAAAGGGGTATGTGAGGTTTTTGTTTTGTTTTGTTTTGGAGTGGGGGTGGACTGGGGAGAGAAGATCTAGATAAAAGATTTGGAGAACAGAGTCAGGCAGTTTCAGAAAGCAGGCCACCATATTTTGAACAGTTTTCTTTATTTTTGTTTTGTTTTTTAATTTTAATATTTAGCACGTTGTAGCTATATGTAAGAGTGGGGTTCATTTTGATACATTCATGGATGCGTATATCAATTTTCTCAATTTCAGTCTCTGGTACTATCCCCTTTCTTTCTCTCCTCCCTCTCCCCAATCTCCTTCCTCTGCCCCATTGGTCCTCCTTCTATTTATTTATTTTTAGTTGGTGCATTTAGTTATATATAAAGTTAGATACATTATGGTATATTTATACACGCTCATGGCATACTTTAGTCAATTTTATTCCCCTTTGCCTCTCCTCCTTGCTCACCCTTGGTCCCCTGCTTCTACTCGACTATTCTTCCTTCTATTTTCACAAAGTCCCACTTTTGTTATTCTTTTTTTTTTTTTTAATCTCTAGCCTCCATATATAAGAGAAAACATTTGACTGGTTTATTTTGCTCAGCTTGATATTCTCTAGTTTCCTCCATTTACACACAAGTGTCATAATTTCGGTCTTGTTATGGCTAAATAGAACTCTACTGTGTATATAAATCACATTTTCTTTATTTTATTTATTCTAATTTGTTATACATGATAGCAGAATGCATTACAATTCATATTTCACATATAAAGCACAATTTTTCAAGTCTCTGGTTGTACACAAACTAGAGTCACACCATTCGTGTCTTCATACATGTACTTAGGGTAATGATGACCATCACATTCCACTATCATTACTACCCCCATTTCCCCTCCCTTCCCCTCCCTCCCCTTTGCCCTACTTAAAGTTCCTCCATTCCTCCCATGATCCCCCCACCCACCCCCATTATGGATCAGCATCCACATATCAGAGAAAATATTCGGCCTTTGATTTTTTGGGATTGGATTACTTCTCTTAACATGATATTCTCCAACTCCATTCATTTACCTGCAAATGCCATGATTTTATTCTCTTTTAATTGTAATATTCCATTGTGTATATGTACCACAGTTTCTTTATACATTCATGTATTGAAGGGCATCTAGGTTGGTTCCACAATTTAGCTATTGTGAATTGTGCTGCTATAAAGAGTGATGTGTCTGCGTCACTGTAGTATGCTGTTTTTAAGTCTATTGGTATACCACATTTTCTTTATCTGTTTGTCTATTAACGGGTAACGAGTCTGGTTCTATAAATTGGTTATTGTGGATTGTGCTGCTATAATGTTTGTATGATATCACTATAGTATGCTGATTTTAGATCTTTGGGAAAAATACAAATGAATGGGATAGGTGGATCATATGAGTGTTTCATTTCTAATCTTTTGAGGAATCTCTGTAATGCTTTCCAAACTGGTTGTACTAATTTTCAGTCCATCAACAATGTATAAGTGTTCCTTTTCCCCACATCCCCAAGCAATTATTGTTACTTGTATTCTTTTTTAATATTTATTTTTTAGTTATAGGTGGACACACAATATCTTTATTTAATTTTTATGTGGTGCTGAGGATCGAATCCAGTGCCTCATGTGTGCCAGGCGAGTGCTCTACCACTGAGCCACAACCCCAGCCCTTGTTACTTGTATTCTTAACAATTGTCATTATTCTGACTGGAGTGAGATGAATCTCAGTATAGTTTTGATTTGCATCTCCCTCATTTCTCATATATTTGTTGGCCATTTGTATTTCTTCTTTTGAGAGATGTCTTTTTAGATATTTTGCCCATTTATTGAGTGGATTATTATTTTTGTGTGTGTTGAGCTTTTTGAGTTCTTTATATATTCTGGTTATTAATATGCTGTTGGAAGAGTAGCTGGCACACATTCTCTCCCATCCTGTAGGCTTTGTCTTCCTGCTCTTGTTTCCTTTGCTGTTCAGAAGCTTTTTAATTTAATGCTATTTCACTTTGATTCTTGGTTTTATTTCTTGAGCTTGAAGAATTTCATTAAAGATGTTGGTGTTCAAGCCAACATGTTGGAATGTTGCCCCCTCTGTTTTGTTTTAGCAGTCTTAATGTTTCTGGTCTAATTCCTCGGTCTTTGATTCCCTTTGAGTTGATTTTTGTGCAAGATGAAAGGTACTTTCATTCTTCTACATATTGCTATCCAGGTTTTGTAGACACTATCTTTTCTCCAACTTAAGCTTTTGGCACCTTTGTCAAGGACCAGATGACTACATTTATGTTATTTGTCTTTTTTTTTTTTTTTAAAAAAGGTTTTATTTTTAACTTTTTAATTTAAAAAAAGTAAAAAATGTATTACATATAATTTACTCTTAACCATTTTTTCTTTTTCATTGGTGTGTTATAATTATACAGAATGGTAGGATTTGTTACATATTCATATATGCACATGATATAACAATATCATTTGGCCAATAGCAATCCCCAGTAATTTCCCTTTTCCTTCCCTCTGGTCCCTTTCCTCCTCTCTACTGATCTCCTTTTGATTTTCATGAGATCTCCACACATATACCTTTCTTTTCCTTTTTCCTCTGTTGCTTTCACCTATGGAAAAAAAAAATATGACCTTTGACCTTCTGAGTTTGGCATGTTTCACTCAAAATGGCCTCAAGTTCCATTAATTTTCCTGTAAATGACATAATTTCATTTCTCTTTATGGCTGAATGGAACTCCACTTTTCTTTATCCATTTTCTTTATCCATTCATCCATTGATAGACACCTACACTGGTTCTCTTAACCATTTTTTAAGTATACAAATAAATAGTGTTAACTATATTCACATGATTGTATAACAGATCCCTAGAACCTTTTCATTCTGCCCTTCCAGTTTTATTATGTTAAAGCTGAGAAATAAAAAAGTGTGCATATTTACAGTATACAAGAAGTTATATTTTGATAAATGTATATGTTGTGACATTACAAATTATTCACATAGCCATTACCTTATACCCTTAACGTTTTTTGTTTGTTTGTTTGTTTTTGTATGTGTGTGTGGCAGGAGCATTTAAAAACTACTTTTTTAGCAGTTTTCAGGTATTCAATGCATTTTTACTAACTGTAGTCACCATGTTGTATAGTAGATCCCCAGAACTTACTCATTGTGTCTTCACAAAAGTTTGTTCTCTTTGACCAGCATCTCCATACACATCCCCACCCCAACTCTGGTAACCATCACTCTTTTTGCTTCTGAGACCAACTTTTTTAGAGTCCACATATAGGTGAGATCATACATGATTTGTCTTTCTGTGCCTGGATTATTTCACTTAGCCTAGTGTCTTCTAGGTTCATCCATGTTATTACAAATGATAGGATTTTTTTTCCAGGCTGAATGGCGTTCATGTGCACATGTGTGTGCTTATGTACCATTTTCTTTATTCGGTCATCTGTTGGTGGTCACTTAAGACTGATTTCATATAAAAATTTTTCATCTTGCAAAACTGAAACTCTATACACATCCAGCAACTCCTCCCCATTTTCTCTCCCCCAGCCCCCAGCCATCACCCTACTACTGTGTGTGCATGTGTGTGTGTGTGTGTGTGTGTGTATGTGTGATTTTTACTACTCTAGATATCTCATACATATTTGTCCTTTGATGATGGCTTATTTCTCTTAGAATGATGTTCTCCAGTTTCACCCATGTTGCATCAGAATTTTCTTCCTTTTTGAAGTTGATTAATATTCCATTGCACAGAAATGCCACATTATCTGTCTTCTGCATAAGGAAAGTTGCTTCCATTTCTTGGTCATTGTGACTGATGCTGCAGTGAACATGCAAATGTAAATCTCTTTACAACCTTGATTCAGTTCTTTTGGATACCAGAAGCCACCTTCTTTCTTATACCCAGAAGCAGCATTGCTGGGTTATATGGTAATTCTACTTTTTTTTTGGAGCAACCTCATTCTTACTATCAATGCTCAAGGATTCTAATTTCTTCACATCTTCCTCTAGATTTGCTACTTTCTGGGATTTTTTGTTTTTTGGTAGTGAGATGAACCCAGGGGCACTCTACCACCTAGCTGTATCCTCAGACCTTTTTAATTTTTATTTTGAAAATGGATCTCGCTAAATTGCTGAGACTGGCCAAGAACTTGTGATCCTCCTTCTTGTGTTTTTAATATATATTTCTCTAATAGAGAAGTTGGGTGCCTTTTTTTTTTTCATATGTTCCTACATCATTTGTATATCTTCTTTGGAGAACAGTCTATTTAAATCCTTTCCCCATTTTTAAAAACTGGAATACTTGTTTTGTTCTTCAGTTGTAGAAGTTTTTTAGGTGTTTGGTTGTTAACTCCTTATCAGATATGCAATGTGCAAGTATTTTCTCCAGTTTCATACAGGACTCACTATATAATTCTTAAGTTTGATGTTCTCTCTCTCTTAAAAAAATATTTATTTTTCAATTATAGTTGGACACAATACCTTTATTTTATTTATTTATTTTTATGTGGTGCTGAGGATCGAACCCAGGGCCTCCCACGTGCTAGGCAAGTGTTCTACTGCTGAACTACAACCCCAGCCCTATGATGTTATCTCTTTTGTCCATTTTTGCTCTTGTTGCCCATGCTTTCAGTGCTACACAATGGAAATCATTCCCAAAGCCTTTTCTTTTAATCTCTTCTAAGGATTTTGTAGTTTAGTTCTTACTTGAAGTCTTGGATCCATTTTGAATTAATTTTTAATATGGTATAAGATAGGAGTTAAATCTGATTCTTCTGTTTGTGAGTATCAAGTTGTCTCTACAATATTTGTTGAAGAGGAGACAGTTCTTTCCCTGTTGTGTGGTTTTCACACCCTTGTTGAAGATCTTTTGACCCTATATGTGAGGATTTTTCTCTGGGCTCCAGTGGTCTGCGTGTGCCTGTCTTTATGGCAGTACCTCAGTATTTTAATAACTATTTCTATAAGGACTTCTTCTTCTTCTTCCTTTTTTTTTTTTTTAAACTCAGGGACAGTCAACCACTGTGCCACATCCCCAGCCCTATTTTGTACTTTAAAGAAACGGAGTCTCGGGCTGGGGTTGTGGCTCAGCCTTAGAGCATTCGACTTGCACGTGGGAGACCCTGGGTTCGATCCTCAGCACCACATAAAAATAAACAAGTGAAACAAAAGTATTGTGTCCAACTACAACTAAAAAACAAATATTTAAAATAAAAGAAACAGAGTCTCACAGAGTTGCTTAGCACCTCTCTGTTGCTGAAACTAACTTTGAACTTGCCATTCTCCTGCCTCAGCCTCCTGAGCTGCTGGGATTACAGGCTTGTGCAAGCAGGAGGTAATTTCTTAAGTCCTTACTTTTTCTTATTCTTTATCTGCTCATTGTTTCCATTTAATGGAAGGTTTTCTTGTACTTACCTTCTAATTCTGCCATTTGATTTTTTTATGGCAACAATAATATGTTGACACATAAGAAGCTTCCTTTGGTCTCTAATCATTCTTTTTGTCTAGCCGTTTATTTTGTTTCATGACTATAATGATTCTCTTTTATCTCTCTGTGAATATTACAGCTTTCCTCTGTGTGTACACCTGTAGGGCATTTGTTAAACCTCATATTTACTTCCCTCTGCTCTCCGGTGGGTTCTCTTCAACTGGCATTATTGGCAGATGGCGTGTATGTGAGCATTGGAATTCTGAGGTTTCCATTTGGAGCTTTTCCACCACTTTTGAGATCTACAATACCATGGTGTTCAGAGTTTGGCACTAGACAAAAACCTGTCACCTGAGCCATATTTGGGACCCCTGAAGGGAGGAGCCCCTTATAGTGGCAAGGCTCCTTGGCCATGTTTCCAAGTAAAAGAAGTCTGCCTTGAGGTTTCCCGTGCTTTCCTGGCCCACGTTTCCGACTGTCTCAACCACTAAGGTTAAGTCATGGGTATTTGAGACACTAGAGAAAGATACCCCCACACTCAATCCTAGGATGAAGAGAGGACAGATTCTGTGGTGTGTGCATGAATAGAGACAGTAAGTACCTCCTCCTTTCCATCATTTTGAAAACACGGCTGGACGTTGTCTAGGATGTGGGCTAGGAAATGTCCTAGCAAATTGTGATCAAAAGGTCTTTTCAACTTATCTGTAGACCTGTTGTACCTGGCTCTCCTGCTTCCCTATATCTGGCAAGGGCATGGTCTCAGATTCATGGGGACAAGGAAAAGGATGGGAAAGGAGGAATGGCCTATCAGCCAGCCTTGTGAAGTTGAGCAAGGCAGGGTGTAACCCTACCCTCCACTCCACATCAGCTGTTTCTCAGGGGGCAGTAGGTCAGATTGGAAGTTTCCCTACTCAGATGAGTAGGTGGATGGGTTCACACAGATGACTGGGGCTTCATTGCTGATTCAGAGACTGTCCAGTGCCCTTTCACCTCCAGCCCCCATTCCTGCATCCTTCTTCATCCTGCAATATAAGGTCAGGAATGCAGGCAGGTGTGCTCCATGCCTAACTTGCCCTGTGCTTCTGAGAATTTGCTGGGTCTCAGTTTGTGAGATCTTTCCTCTGGGATGGTTCTCAAGCTTATGTGTCTCCCTACCCCCATGGCCTATCCTCTGCTCCAGCCTAGATCTTTTCTTGTTGTTCTGGGAGAAACAGCCTGGAGTTTCAAGGACTCCATGGTGCCAGTGACCTTCTCTGTGTTTTGCTATTACGGTATCATATATTGTGGTTGCTTAAGCAGGTTCATAAAAACATAAATCCAAACTATCAGACATAAAAATATAAATCTAAACATTTCTGGCATTTGGGAAGTCTGGAGATTGTACGTTAAATTTTCTGCACCATGGTAGGCTCTGAGATTGGGAGTGCTGGCTAGGGCTTTTCGCAGGTACTCGTCTGCCTTGTGGGCAAGAGAGCCAGGGCAGGTGTGAGGAAGGTGAGGTCCATGGTGGTCATACCTGCCTGGTTCAGGAGCTCTTCCTCCCAGGGCTGGGTTCCTTAGATGGTATCTTAGTCTGTTTGTGCTACTATAACACAGTATCTAAAGACAGGGAAATTTATAAATAACAGAAATTCATTTCTCACAGTTCTGGAGACTGTGAAGTCCCAAGGTCACAACGCTGACAGGTTTGGTGTCTGGTGAGGGCTGTTCTCTGCTTCCTACATGGAAGAAGGCCTGAGAGCAAAAGGGCCTGAGCTGGTTTCCTCCATCACTTTTACTAGGTACTGATCTGTTTTCAGAACTGACCATGTTTATTTTTAGCAAGGTCGGTGTCTGCAGTGCCCCCTGGGCCCCCTTTGGGCCTGCTCAGCACTCTGCTGTCCATGCTGCTGTAGTCTGAGGCACAGGTTCTTTCCAAGCACCAGCCCTGCTGCCTGGCCTTCCAGGGGGCATGTATTTCTCTGGTCATTCAGCAACTAAAACTTCTATCTCCTGGATAAATCCAAGTCTAGCCTTAAAAATGTGAATTTGGCTGGGCGCTCGGTGACTTGGAAGGCTGGGGCAAGAGGACTGCAAGTTTGAGGCTAGCCTCAGAAACTCAACGAGGCCCTAACAACTTAGGAAGACCCTGTCTCAGAATAATAAATTCAAAGGACCGGGGATGTAGCTCAGTGGTAAAGTACCCATGGGTTCAATCCCCGGTACAAAAAAAAACAAAAACAAAAACAAAACAAACAAACAAAAAAACCCTGTGGTCCTGAGAGGAAGTGAGGAAGGAGTTACCCCAGCCACTGTGGGTGATGAGGAAAAGCTGTTCTTCTTGTCAGGTCTTATGGCCTGCAGTTCCAGTCTTTCAAGTTATTTCTTTCTTTCTGTCTCTCCTTGACCCATGAAGGGTGTGTGGTGCTGGGGGATGAGCCTTGCCACAAACAGAGTTTGTTGGTGGGCAGCTAGAGCCCCTCAGGCTCCAGTTGGATACTCTCTTCCTTCTCAGTTTAAAAAAAGAAAGATGCACCTCAGCAAGAACTTCGAATCACCATATTGTGCTGTTGGTTCCCCATGTACATAAAAAGCTGTGACATAGGGACAACTGAGAGCCAAGGCCACCCCTACTTGCCCACAGCTGGGAGACTTTTCTCTTTACCCCCCAATCTTGGGAAAACAGTCCAGCCAGCTAATGCTTCTTCAAACACACCTGTCCCCTGGAGTACTCTCAAACCATCCCAGAGAAGCAGCCTGCTGGGGTGGGTTAGTGGGAATAGCAATGGGTTCACCCCTTTCAGGGCTCACAGGAGAAATAGGGAGGGATGAATAGGGATTTTTATTACCCATGATTTTTTAAAAACAAAACCTGGATTTGTCTGATGTTTCCTACTAAGAGAATATTTAGATATATTCTGTGGCATTCCTGCATACAAGATCACGTATGGCCTTTTAAAGAACTTTTTTTTGTAGTTGTTGATGGACCTTTTATTTATTTTTTTTTTAAATATTTATATGTGTTGCTGAGGGTTGAACCCAGGGCCTCATAGATTATAGGCAAATGCTCTCCCACTGAGACACAATCCCAGTTCCTAGTATGGTGTTGTTTTTAAATGAGGAAGATATGGAAAGATCTCTGAGAATATCAGTTAAAAGAACAAGTTGCAAAATAATATGTCCTTTTTCATGTGAAAAAATGTATATCTATGTGTTTTATGTATGCACACGTGCATGACTGACTTAATATATTATAGAGACTTGGAAATAGTCTGAAAGCCTACACTCTGAGTACTGGTTTTCATTAGGAATCAGGTTGGGTGGAGGGATGGAGTTTTGTTGTTGTTGTTTTGTTTGTTGTTAATTTACATACTTCTAATTTTTTAAATTGATTACAACTAAATATAGGGGGAAATAGAGGAGATTTCAAAACAGGATTTGTCTACCATTCATGAAGATGCGGGAATGGGAGCACTGAAGGAAGTATTACTATGTTTAGCTCTGCCTGAGGTCAGCCCCTCCCATTCACCCGCACCACTGTGTTCTCTTTCCTTGCCTTTCAGATTCTGAATTGTACCACTTGTCTTTTTTTATTTTAATATTTTTTTAGTTGTCAGTGGACTTTTATTTTATTTATATGTGATGCTGAGACTGGAACCCAGTGCCTCATACATGCTAGGCAAGCACTCTACCACTGAGCCATAACCCCAGCACCCCCACTTGTCTTTCTTACTGTGTGTTCTCCTGTGAATTTACTTCTGGCTTATCAAAAATTGACATTTGCAAATATCCAACAGGTTTTTTTTTTGTTTGCTTTTGTTTTGTTTGTTTTGGTTTTTGATACTGGGGATTGAACTCAGGGGCACTTGGTCACTGAGCCACATCCCCAGCCCTATTTTGTATTTTTTATTTGGAGACAGGGTCTCACTGAGCTGCTAAGCACCTCGCTGTTGCTGAGGCTGGCTTTGAACTTGCAATTCTCCTGTCTCACCTTCCTGAGCCACTGGGATTACAGGTGTGCACCACTGTGCCTGGCTCAAATATCAATATTATGTAGATCAGGATGAAAGGTTTTTTGTCTACCAAAGAAAATAGTTTGAAAGATGTTGACTTAAGAAAGTTCAGTTTAGGGGCTGGGGATGTGGCTCAGCGGTAGCGCGCTCGCCTGGCATGCGTGCGGCCCGGGTTCGATCCTCAGCACCACATACCAACAAAGATGTTGTGTCCGCCGAGAACTAAAAATAAATAAATATTAAAAATTCTCTCTCTCTCTCTCTCTCTCTCTCTCTCTCTCTCTCTCTCTCTCTCTCTCTCTCTCTCTCCTCTCTCCACTCTCACTGTCTCTAAAAAAAAAAAAAAAAAAAGAAAGTTCAGTTTACTTTCTTACTGATTGTGGATGTTTTTCTGTCCATTTTTATTCTGGATGCTTCTTGCAGTGGGTTGAAAGAGTTACAGGTGTTCACCCTTCTTTGACCTTTCCTAACATCTGTGTAATCCTGTATGACAAAGTAATAAATAATTTGGTTAGCAAGCTCGGCGCACCCACAGAGATTGTTGAACAGGTTCATTACCATTTTATACTTCATGAGAGCTGAGATCATGAACTGGTTTATGTATCCTTAGTGTGGACACTGGCTAATTGTATACATTTTATAAACAAGTGTTTAAGAGATCAGAGAAGGCATTCTGCCTACTACAGTCACAGTGAAATATCAGGATGAAGATTCTACTTTTTTGTTTGCTGTTTAAACAAGGTCTCATTCTGTTGCCCAGGCTGATCCTAAATTCCTGGGCTCAAGGCATCCTTCTGCCTTAACTTCCCAAGTGCTGGGATTACAGGTATACTTCATCATGCCTAGCTTTAATGTTGATTTTTTTTGGTCATTAGTTTTATTGCTTTTTCAACTAAGATGTTAAGCATGCAGAATTCCCATTGAAGGCTTAGTCTGAACATATTTCAGTCCTTGATATAGTTCTGACTCAGATCTCCCTGCCTTTTGTAGGTGTTGGCAAGTAAACACCATCTGCATCTATTAAGTTGGCATTTATTGTGATGTGGCCTACTAGTAAGATGTGTTGCTTCATTATTTCATGTTTGTGAATGATCTGATTATTAATGAGTTTGATTGACTTTGTTTCCTTATCACGTTTCCTCTTAGATTTTTTCCTTAGTTTTTGTGCCTATATAATAGTCTGAACCATATGAAATTGCCATATTTGTGGGTCAAAATGGTTAAACTTTAGTGGTTCGGTTGGTTCATCCTAATATCTTTAGGACTTTAGTACTTTTCATGTTTTCTCAACATTTTTTTCCAGGTTTTTAAAAGTATTCTACTTGATATAAAATTTTTGAGAAATATAAAAAGTACAAAATAAGAAATATAAGCATATAAAACCACGAAAGAATCTTACCATTTTAGTATAATTGAATTTTTCTTTTCCTTTCTTAAAATGTTTCCCCTAGAAATTGTAGACACTTCGTGACACAATTGTTACAAGGCATAAATGAATCATTATATATAAAATGACCAATAACTATATTAGCTATATGATTAAAACAGCTTTTATTCTTCCTCACTATTTTTCCATATTTTTATTGGTGATTATACTTGTACATAATTTGTATATTTGTACATGCCCACAATATAACAACATAATTTGGCCCATATCATTCCTCAGTATTTCTACTTTTCCTCCCCTCCTTCCTCTTCCTGGTCTCTTTCCTCTAGTCTACTGATTTCCCTTTGGTTTTCATGAGATTCTCTCCTGCCCTACCTTTTACTTTTTCCTCTCTAATTTCTACATATGAAAGAAAAACATATGACCCTTGAGCTTCCGACTTTGGCTTATTTCATTTGATGTGATATTCTCAAATTCTATGCAGTGTATTGCAGATGACATGATTTCATTCTCCTTTCTGACTAAATAAACCTACATTGTGTATATATACCACATGTTTTAATCCATTTATCCATTGGTGCATCCTATGCTGGTTCCATAATTTGGCTATTATGAATTGTGAACATGCATGGGTATGCATGTATCACGATAGCATGATGGCTTTAATTCTTTAGGATAAATACCAGGTCATATGTGGTTTCATTTCTAATCTTTTGAGGAAATTCTTACTGATTTTCATAGTGGTTGTAATAATTTACAAACCCACTAGGTGTTTGTTTGTTTTTTTCTCCACATCCTTTCCAGCATTGATTATTGTTTGTATTCTTGATGACTGCCATTCTGACTGGAGTGAGATGAAATCTCAATGTAGTTTTGATTTTCATTTCCCTAAATGCTAACGATATTGAACATTTTTTTGTATATTGGTTGTCCATTTGTGTTTCTTTTGAGAAATGTCAGTTTAATTTCTTTGCCCCTTTATTAATTGGGTTATTTGATTTTTAGGTATTAAGTTTATTGAATTCTTTATATATTCTGGATATTAATTTTCTGTTGAAAGAGTAGCTGGCAAAGATATTCTCCCATTCTATGGGTTTTCTCTTTACATATCTAATTGTTTCTTTTGCTGTGTAGAGGCTTTTTAATTTTGATGCCATCCCATTTAATAACTCTTGTATTCTGTCTCAATATTTACTAACTATACTTCCCATACTAGTAAATATTTTTATAGAAATATGAGTTTTGAGATAATTTAATATTATGTCATATAAACACACTTGTAATTTAACAAACATTTTTCCTTTGTTTTATTTTTATTTATTTTTTTTTAGAGAGAGAGAGAGAGAGAGAGAGAATTTATTTATTTATTTGCTTAGTTTTTGGCGGACACAACATCTTTGTTTGTATGAGGTGCTGAGGATCGAACCCGGGCCACACGCATGCCAGGCGAGCGCGCTACCGCTTGAGCCACATCCCCAGCCCTTTTCCTTGGTTTTATAATTTAGGTTGTTTTCTTTCCTGTTCTTTCATAAATAATACTCCGATGAACTCATATCTTTGTCTGTATCTGTTTCATAAGTACAAAGGAATCTTATGTAAGTGAAATAATTAGATCAGATGAAAGGAATATTTATGTTTTTATATATAGACACAGTATCCTGCAGAAATACCTATTGGTTGGTCCTTTCTCTGGTGATGTGTAAGATCTTTCTTATTAGTCTTCAGTCTGAGTGAGCAAGGAAGGTTTTTAGTCTGGATAATTTGACAGTCACAAATAGTCTTCTTGTTTTAGTTTGAATGCTTTTAGGTGGTTTGTTAATCATATGATTTCTTGGGAGATATATTCATATCCTGTGTGTATCTTTATTGGAGTTGCCATGTTTTCTTATAAGCACTTTAGTGAAATTTGGGTTAAGTTTTTACTACTAATTTTAGTATTTGTAAGTAAATACTTGTATTTGTAAGGGAAAGACCCTGTATTTGTAAGGAAAAAACACATGAGTTTATGTACACAGAAAAATTGGAATGTATGTTAGAAAAATGCTAATAAATTTTTAAGTGGTAGAATTTTGGATGCTTTATCTTTGTATTTAGCTTTTTTTTTTTTTAATTTTTCCTTTCCCTTTCTTTCTCTTCTCTTTTCTCCTCCTCCTCCCCCTCCCCTCTTCTCCTCTCTTTTCTCTTCAAGACAGTCTGACTGTGTTGCCCAGGTGGGCCTCAAACTCCTGGACTCAAAGTGATCTTCTTGCCTCCGCCTTGCAGGGAGCTTGAGACCACAGGTGCATGTCACAGAGTCCCACGTTTCCTTTTTTCTGTTTATTCTATAATAAATTTTTTAATTATTTATTTTATTTTATTTTATTTTATTTTTGGTACTGGAGATTGAACTCAGAGGCAGTTGACCACGGAGCCACATCCCCAGCCCTATTTTGTATTTTATTTAGAGACAGGGTCTCACTGAGTTGCTTAGTGCCTCGCCATTGCTGAGGCTGGCTTTGAACTCACTGTCCTCCTGTCTCAGCCTTCAGAGCTGCTGGGATTACAAGTGTGTGCCAATCATTTTCTTGTGATTTATGATTAAAGCACTGGTCTTTCTATCCTGAGTCCTTGTTAACTGCTTCAGGCCTTTTGCGTAAAGGTGAAATTAATTCCTCCCAGCTGCACTTGACTCTAATACAACTCCTGATGCCTGTTCCCGCATACCAGCTCTGTGACCTGTGTTTGTCCAGCCATGTAGAAAGGATGTGGGGTGGCAAGAAACTTGTCCTAATGTTTTTATTTTCCACTGTCATGGCTAGCCTGCTATGGGATGGATGAAGAGGAGAACCACTATGTCTCACAGCTCAGGGAAGTCTACAACAGCTGTGACACTACTGGGACAGGATTTCTGGACCGAGACGAGTTGACCCAACTGTGCTATAAGCTTCACCTGGAAAAGCAGCTGCCTATACTCCTGCAGACTCTTCTTGGAAGCAACCACTTTGCCAGGGTGGGTATTAGATTCCATTTTCATGAAGAAGAGCACAGAGTTGTGTAGTTGGCTATTATAGGTATTAGGTAAATATCAGTTGAGGAAAGATACTTGTCAAAGGAAAGTTATTAGCAAATGGAATGATGTTTTCCTTCTTTGCCAATCCTACAATTTAGGAAATTCTTTAGGATTACTTTTTTTTTTTTTTTTTTTTTTTTTACTACGAGAGTAACTTTCAGAGGTTTTTCTTGGGAATAGAATGGAGAAAAGTTTGGGTAAGGGGTTACCAAACTTGAATCTAGTAGCAACTCAGCGGGTAAATCATTCAGATATAATTTCAGACTACCTTAGGGCAGATTGTCTTAGAAAATTAACCAACTTGAAATTTATTGAACTTAAATGATACCCATCTTCAAGGTGCCTGTAATTTCATCTAGGCCAGATAGAAAATGGAAACACTAGGAAATTCAAGGTCACCTAGAGTGGTGACCTACATTCTAGACCACAACCTGCTCTCAGTATCAGAAACACTAAAAGGCACCCTGGACCTCCCTTTCTACTTCTTAGAAGTCTTAATGATTAAAAAAAAAACAAAAACAAAAAAACCCAGTACCAATTATCACACTGGTCATTTTTGATGAAAGAACATTTTCCCCATAGAATTCAATAAAACTACTTTCATTTTAAATGGAAAAAACTCCACTCTGTAAATTTAGTCATTAATACATAACTCTAATTTTAAAAATAAATATTGTAATATTTGAATTAGCAAGGTTGTTTTTGAACCTTGCTAATGTTTATTTTAAAATCCTAGATCTTGCTATTATTAAGCCAGAAAGGAAATATGCCTAAACTTCTTGTGACTACCATGAGGAATTTCCATGCCTGTTTTATATTATATCATTTTGGGGTGTTTTAAAAAAAATACCAGCAGGGATGCTGGGGTTGTGGCTCAGCAGTGGAGCACTTGCCTAGCACGTGCAAAGCACTGGGTTCGATCCTCAGCACCACATAAAAATAAATAAATAAAGGTATTATGTCCAACTACAACTAAAAATATATATATTTAAAAAGGGAGGGGCTGGGGCTGGGTCTCAGTGGTAGAGTGCTTGCCTAGCACGTGCAAGGCCCTAGGGTTTATCCTCAGCACCACATATAAATAAAGGTATTGTGTACAACTACAACTAAAATAATAATAATAATAATAATAATAATAATAATATTTTTTTAAATGACCAGTGGGGAGGATCTTAACCTTGAATATTTTAAATTTGGGTAGAGAGACTTCTTCTTAAAAAAAAAATGATTCTTAACATTGTGACACTGGGCGTAATTTTAAAGTCAAACATGACTCTAGAGCACAGATGCAGCCCTTTCATTTCAATGAATGAGTCGGAGATCATATGGAGATGGGTGGGTTGTCTTGTTAGGGCAAACATCTGAATGCCAATGGGGTTCTTTCTGTTTTGAGAGTTGTGAAAGTGAAGGGCACGAGGAAACATACAAGTCCAAATGGTGTATATATATATTGTATGTTAATGGTATATGTAAATTATATTATAACCAGTCTAAAATGGCAGCAAACTGGTCCATCATATCCTTCTACTGCCTGATGGAAGATAGTCAGCTGATAATCATTTTATCAAAGATGCAAAGGAAACCTGATTAGATTAAGCAAAACTTGCCATTTTATTATCCATCAAACATTTTTGAAGCACCTCATAATGTGTTAATCAATACCAGCTGTTAGGAATGCAGAGCTGAGAGAAATACGATTTCTATCTTAATGGGAAATGTATATAGGCAAGGTTATTCAAGATTAGAACTTGTCTTTTCATTTTGGGATTGATTACATAAATTCTAGTAGGTCCATATGATGAAATTTTATGCAGCCCTAAAAAGAAATGAGACTTCAGCTATTTCAGTGGTGGCAAGTTAGCAAACTCTGGCCAACCTTCCTCATAGAGCAAGTAAACCAAAAATCTCAAAGACAGTAAAGAGCAAAACAGACTTAGGAAGAAATTACGAGTCCAAAAATCCGTGCTAAACCAAGTACCTAGAGAGGTGACCTCAACACCCAAAATCCCATTTGCCCTCAGAATATTTTCTGATCATAAGTAAGCAACTGTAAAATTGATCTCTGGGGACTCAAAAGGTAAATATGTCAAAACCAGGTTTGCCCAATGTTAGAATGTGGGAAACCAGCCCCAAATTTAAGGGAGAATCCTAATGGGTAATACCTGTTGGACAAAGATGACTTTCATGTCAGTCAACTTTTGTGCTTCTTTGTAGTTTGGTCTTGTGTCCCCCTCAGAGTCTACATATCCTCAAGCCTTTCATTAAAGCATTGGTATTGCTGTGACATCTGGCAAAGGCAGACAAATGCTTACTCTTAAGCTCTGAAATTAGTCCTAAGTAATAGCTAAATGCAATGACCAGCATACAATTGGGTTAGCAGGCACAAAACAAACAAATCAGATTGAGTAAGAATCAACAAAAACAAGCAACAATGGAAGCAGACCCACAAAATCTAAAACAATTATTGTTACCATATTAGGAGACTTTTAAAAAATGAATTTGAAAAGATCCATAGGACTTCTTAGAGGGATGGCTAAGAAATTATATAACAAATCTAAACATGGAAACAAATTAGACTGAAAAGTCTAATCCTCCAGAATGTAGCATGAAGATAGATTAAAAACAAAAAGATGGTAAAGGGGTAGAGTGATAAGTTTCAGGATTCTTTGAATTGGAGACCCAGGAGGAAAGGAGAGAAGCATTATATGAAGAGATACTAGGAGATAATGTTCAGAACAGATGAAGCATACCGCTTGGGATTCCAAAAGCCCATGGTATTCCAAAGAGTATAAATAAAAAGAAATCCTCACCTGACTATATTGTTGTGGTACTGAAGGAAAACAAAGACAGACATGTTAAAAGTGGTCACAGGTGGGTACACAGGATCTCTTTATTTTTCTTATAACTGCATCTGAATCTATAACTATCTCAAAATGAAAAGTTTAACAATTTTTTTTAAAAAATTAGCCAGAGAAAATGCATATCCTAAAAATGAACCATAGTTAGATCGATAGCTGCCTTCTCCACTGCAATAGAGGGAAGAATACAGTGGTCAGTACCTCCAATGTGCTGAAAGAAAGTAACTGCTGACCTAAGGTTCATTCCTGGCAAAAGTGTCTTCTGAGAATAAAGGTGAAAAAAAAAATCCCTCTAGATGTGAGAAACAGAATTCTGCTTAGCAGTGAAAGAACATAGAGGCAAACACATAGGATTTGTTGAGCACCTACAGCAGTCAGCTCATAATCCAGAAAAATAATTGTATACACAGGGAAAGTAGCAGCTTGCCATCATGGTGTTACCACTGAAGTATAACACCCAGGCAAGTGTAGAGTGGAAAGTGGAAGGTTTTATTAAAGGACAGCAGACAAGTCTTCTCCCCCGGAGGAAGAAGGGGACCTGAAAGGCGGAATCCTTGGAAGGAGGAGGTCTTTCCTTTTTTATATCTAAGGTCTTCTTTTAGTCCTCCCACATTCCTGTCCTTTATTTCCCTCTATCCTGCAGTGATACAATGCAGGTGGGAAGGCCCAAAGGTAGGAGATAGGTGGACTGGAGGAGTAATCTGGGCAGAAAGGGCCTGGGGACATTAATTAATTAATTAATTAATTTCCCTAACTGCTGTTCTGGTTTCCTGGACTCCATTCGATAATGGTCTCCATTTTCTTTATCTTACTCAATATTAGACCCGATTTACCTAATTACACTAACTACCTATTTTTATGCTCGAATTCAGGACCCCCAAAAGACCACCAGAGACCAAGATCGATGTAAGCAGCAAAGAGGTGTTTATTGCGAGCTAGCTCGGTCCTCCGCAAGCACACAGCAACTGGTGACGCTGAGAGGCCCCCAGCCCAGGGTTTGCAGCAGTTTTATACACTCTTTGGAGAAGGCAGGGACCCCCACATACATCATAGCATCTCTTAGCAAATCATCACACACCGCGGGAAAATCAAATAACAACTCTAAAACATGATTAGCACTTTCACTGGCAGGAACAAGTTGGGTAGGGGTGATTGGTTACTATGAGAGGGGGATTCATTTGAACTGATTGATTTAAGCCAAGAGGGGTGTTCGTGCTAAACTACATGGTTTCCCAACACCATAAACTACTGGGAGGGTCATCTGGCATCCCAGATATTTCCTTGTCTCATGCTGATTGGTGGCTGCTAGGGGGTTGCTATGGGTCCCCACCTAGCCTGACTGAGTCAGGGACACCTGGCACAGCAGATCTCTCCTGTTATTTGTAGATAAACAACTTAGCAGGGTGGGAATGTGCCTAGGAGTGCTCTGTGGGTCTTTCCAAGGACAAAGGTGATGTCCCTTCCTTGGACAGGCTTTGCTCTGAGGTAGAGGCTGGTTTTTCACTATCTTTAAATCTGACTTCAGTGGGAGCAACAGAGATATGCTCATTCAAGTTCTGCTCCTGCAGCTCTAACATCTGTGGTGCTGATACTGCCAGTTACTGAAGAGTAACTGATGAGTTCTGCTCCCTCACACGTTGAAGTATAACACTAGAGAAGTACGCTGAGGCAAGCATATAAAGCAGGGTTTATTTTAAAAGGGTTTCCTGGTATCCCAAGAAGTGAGAGGTTTTTGCCTTTTTTAAAATTAATTAATTAATGAATTAATTAAGTAGTTGCAGTTGGACAGAATGCCTTTATTTTATTTGTTTATTTTTATGTTGGTGCTGAGGATCAAACCCAGTGCCTCATGCATGCAAGGCAAGCACTCTGGCACTGAGCCATAGCCTCAGCCCTGGTTTTGCCCTTTTTTATATGTCCTAGGCTTCCTTTGTTCTTCCCCTTCTCTTTCTCCTTCCTGCAAATGTGACTAGGTTCAGGAAATACTCTGTGGGATGGCCCAAAGTGGGAAACAGGTGAGCTGAAGAGGCCTGAGAGGAGTGATCTGGGCAGGAAGGGGGAGTAATTAACAATTCCCTGTAGGGGATGAGAATCCCTGGGACAACAGGTTGGAGCAGGGTCAGGTTCTTGATAAGAGTGGAGGAAGGGCTCTGAAGGAACTAACATTTCAATCCCTCCAGTCTCTGGATCTGACCCTTGCCTGTCTGCCTAACTCTGACTTCAGAGCTATTTTGACCTAATAGCTCTTCTGTTGATTTATTTCTGCCTGGGTTTCATTGAAGCATAGAGAAAAGAGCACATAGCAAAATGTTCAGCACAAGGAATATTCCAAACTGAGCACACCTGTGTGACCTGAACCTTTGCTAATCTCTTTACTTCAGTAACACTTTTTACCTAAAAATCCATTTTCTTTTATATCAAAAAGATATAAAAGCCCCTGAATGCCTGCTCATGTGCCTTTTGGTCCCTCTGTCACCAGAGGTTAGCCACTGTCCTGGTACTAATGTCACAGGTTTGTTTTGCTTATTTCTGAACTTTACATAAATGAAAATATACTCTACATACTCAATACATACTCTTTGTCTCCTTTTATTCAATATTTTGTCGCTGAGATAATTTCACAATGTTATGTCTATCAGTGGCTTGGTTTTTTTTCCCCCCAAGGTCATATATTTTGTTGTATGATACTATTATGGTTTATTGGTCCTTTCTGTTTAAATGGGATCAGAATAATTTCCACTATTCTAGAAGAATAAATTATTATTATATGTTATAAATTGTTATTCTGCTAAGAAAAAAAAAGATAGCATGTGAAATTAAAACATCTCAGACAAACTAAGAGTTTGGCATCAGTATATATAAGAAAAATGAAATTATAAATGTCATTTTTTAAATAGATGGAAAATTATCCCAGATGCAAGGTCAGAAATGCAAGAAAAACAGTGTAATTCTAAATGAACATCCACTAGGTGAAATTAAAATTAACATTTTTGAGGGTTGAAAATATAAAAAACTAAAATTCATGGTAACAAAGGTAACAAAGTCAGGAGCGTAGTAAATGGACTTTTTAAGCATTATACCTGCTTTGCATTATCATAGAACATGGCAAGAGTATTGATTAATAGTCAATTTTGAGAAACAAAGGATACATGTTACAAGTTTCAAGATAATTAGTAAAAGAATGGAAACAGACTATATAACTTCTAAGTTAATAAAGAGAAGATGGAGTCCTAAAATATAACTATTTATATATAAATATAAAAATATAATCAATAATTCAAAGAACAGAATGAAAAGTACAAGCAAGTAGGTCAATTTGAAAGTACAAAATAGTGATTAAAATCCAAATATATCAGTAATTACATTAAGTATACATAGACTAAATATTTCAGTTAAAAGATAGTCTAGAAAAAAAAAGCTTTAATACTGCTCACAAGAGATAATCTGAAACAAGGACATAAATAATTGGAATTAAAAGTTTGATGAAAAGATGGGTCATATAAACAGTAACAAAAGAAAGTTGGGGTAGTGAGAGGAGCTGCTGCCGCCGTCCATTCGCTGCGGAGCCGGAGGAGGAGGGGAGAGGCCTGGAGGACACCAACATGAACAAGTTGAAATCATCGCAGAAGGATAAAGTTTATGATCTTCACACAATCTAATGAAAAAACAGCAGTAAGTTGTCTTTCTCAAAATGACTGGAAGTTAGATGTTGCAACAGATAATTTTTTCCAAAATCCTGAACTTTATATACGAGAGAGTGTAAAAGGATCATTGGACAGGAAGAAGTTAGAACAACTATACAATAGATATAAAGATCCTCAAGATGAAAATAAAATTGGAATAGATGGTATACAGCAGTTCTGTGATGACCTCGCACTTGATCCAGCCAGCCTTAGTGTGTTGATCATTGCATGGAAGTTTAGAGCAGCAACACAGTGCGAGTTCTCCAAACAGGAGTTTATGGATGGCATGACAGAATTAGGATGTGACAGCATAGAAAAACTAAAGGCCCAAATACCCAAGATGGAACAAGAATTGAAAGAACCAGGACGATTTAAGGATTTTTACCAGTTTACTTTTAATTTTGCAAAGAATCCAGGACAAAAAGGATTAGATCTAGAAATGGCCATTGCCTACTGGAACTTAGTGCTTAATGGAAGATTTAAATTCTTAGACTTATGGAATAAATTTTTGTTGGAACATCATAAACGATCAATACCAAAATATACTTGGAATCTTCTTTTAGACTTCAGTACAATGATTGCAGATGACATGACTAATTACGATGAAGAAGGAGCATGGCCTGTTCTCATTGATGACTTTGTGGAATTTGCACGCCCTCAAATTGCTGGGACAAAAAGTACAACAGTGTAGCACTAAAGGAACCTTCTAGAATGTACATAGTCTGTACAATAAATACAATGGAAAATTGCACAGTCAATTTCTGCTGGCTGGACTGAACTGAAGATCAATCCTCACAATTCAAACTGAGGGTTGAGACAAAACTTTAAGGATACATCTTGGACCATATTGTATTTCATTCTTCTAATGGTGGTTTGGGCTTGTCTTCTAGTCTGGGCCGCTCTAAACATTTATAATTCCAACGTTGTGGATTTCATCTTATATCTGTGGACCATCCTAGTTTATTCTCCCATAAGTCTTAGAAGCTTTATGGTGATTATTTTGAGGTTTCCATTCTCGCATAAAGCACAATGCTGTCTTCATCAGAAAACAGTTTGGCATAAGAATTAAACATAATGAACATCAAAAAAAAGTTGGGGTAATTTTTTTATATAAAAGAAAATGGATTTTTAGGTAAAAAGTGTTACTGAAAAAGATTAGCAAAGGTTCATTTCACCAAAGGGATATATAAATATATATTCTGTGACCCAGGATTCTTGTTCTTAGGTATGTACCATGGAGAAATCTCAAAGGTCATGTGCAACATTGTTTAAATTGGTTTTGTTCTTAATAATTAAACACTGGGAACAGTGGAAAAGTTTGTCAGTAGAACAATGGATTGATGTTAGCATGGTTACATAGGAGAATACTATGCAGCAGAGAAAATGAATGAAGTATACCTATACATAGCAACTTAAATGAATATTGTAGAAGTAATGTTGAACCATAAAAGCAAGATAAAAACAAGAATTTTACAAATCCATTTAAATCAAATTCAAAAAAGAGCCAAACTAAAACATGGTTTTTTAGGGATACAGGCAAATGATGTATATAGAAAAGCAAGGAAGTTATCACTATAAAAATCAGAGTAGGGGCAAGAGATTTATTGAAAAGAAATCCATGGTGCTGGTTGGTCTGTTTCTTGATGGAAAGTGATATAATTAATATTTGTTTTATCTGTATTAATGTTTTATAGTCATCAGATTCCTTTTTTATATACTGTTTTCTTTCTAACTTTTAGAATTTTTCTCATTTTTAGAGATGGGTCTCTAACTTGTTGCTCAAGTTGGCCTTGAATTCCTGGGCTCCAGTGATCCTCCTCCCTCAGCCTCCTAAGTAGCTGGGACTATAGTACACACCACTGCATCTGGCTACTGTTTACTAATTATGTTGATCTGCTTTTATAAAACTGTGTTTATGTGGTGGTGAGATTATGGTTCACTGTTGCCTTCTTATTATATTCTTCTATTGTAAATAATCTTAAGGACATATATGATAAGTACACATATGAAAAAATAAAATGAATGTTCTCAAACTATAAGGCAAATAATCAGATGTTTCTGAGAAAAAAATGCAAAGGCTATCAAGCGGGTCTGTCTAAAGTAACATTGTCCTCTCTTTTCTTAAATTCATACAGGTTAACTTTGAGGAATTTAAGGAAGGTTTTGTGGCTGTGCTGTCATCCACTGTTGGTGTTGGCCCCTTAGATGAAGAGAGTAGTTCTTTGGAATCAGGTAAGAGGGTTTCCTCCTGTCAGCTTGAGTTTCTTTTCATTACTTGTGGCCTGAGTATAACCAAGCAGTTCTGTAAACTAAATTCTAATCCCACTTTCTGTCACTACCAAACTATGTAGACTTGGGCAAAACATTTGGACCTTTTCTCCTTTCATTTCCTCATCTGTAAAGTAGTGGCATTTAATGACACATGCTGTGCCTGCAGCGGATGGCTTCACCAGATCCAGTGTGTAATGGGTGTGGAGGAGGGAGCAGTGCAGTGCTGATGGCAGTGTGGCTTTCCAGGGCTCTCAGGCTGTCTACCTGCACAGGACACTCTGGCATCTACTGTGTCACAGATTCTTTGCTTTCCATCATGGTGATCAAAATACCTGACAAGAACAACTTAGAAAATGAAAGACTTATTTTGACTCATTGGTTTCATTCCATGGTCAGCTGGCTCCATTGCTTTGGGCCTTAGATGAGGCAGAATATTAAGATCCTGGGGGTTTGTGGCAAAGGAGAACTGCTCAGCTCATGGAAACCAAGAAGCAGAGAGAAGGAGAGAGAGCAAGGGTCAGCGGTCACCAAAGGTCACTACCTGCCTGTAGTTTTCTCCTCCTTCCAGGAGTCCATTGAGATCATAAATCCATCAAATGCTCAGAGACATGTGCTCTGCGAGGTGAAAGGTAATGCCCAGTACTCATTTGTTACCACTGCCCCACTGGATGTGCTGTGGGACCTGTTTAGAGAGTATGAAATGGTGGCCGGCAGTTCCTCTGTGCCCCACGGCATACTGGTCAGACAGGTGCATGGCTATGGAATTACAGTATTGGGCAGAAAAGAAACTGGCAGGGGACAAAGAGCTTGTGCCATGTGTATTCTGAGCTTTATGTATATTATTTAGATTCTGTTTCATCCTCATAGAAATCCTGTGGTGGTGTTATACCCACTATGCAGGTGAGAAAACCGAGACCTGAGGTGGAAAGGAATTTGTCCATGATCTCACAGTTAATAGTGCTGAGGAGCCCCAATTTTCCAGCTTTAAACCCTTGCGCATGGAACCCTGATTATTCCATTAGGTGCTATTTGGTCAGGCTCCCTTCTTACTCCTTGCTGGGTGTAGAGACCTTGGGCACAGTGCCCAGAGCTCTAAGGTTACAGGGAAACCTTCTGTCAAACCAGCTCCACTCAGACCATTTGCATGATCCTGTCAATGCCTTATCTCACACCTTTCTCTCTCAGATGAGAAGAGGGCCACATGCCTTTCCTGACTCACAGGAGTTTGTAACACAATCAGAAAGAAATATCAAAGTGTCTTCAGAAAAGTGAGGTCCAGGGCTGGGGTTGTGGCTCAGTGGTAGAGCGCTTGCCCAGCCTGTGTGAGGCACTGGGTTTGATTCTCAGCGCTGCATATAAATAAGTAAAATAAAGATCCATTGACAACTAAAAAATATTTAAGAAAAGACAAGACAGACCCAGCCCTACTGCTGTGTACTCCCTTGTCTATACCAAACAACTCAGGAAGTCCTCCCTGCCATGGGGTGCTCGTAAGCTTAAAACTCTCCTTCTATGCCACGTGTTCTTAGTTCTTACAAAGAAACAAACTCATTGAGGACCTGTGCTTTTTCTCATCGAGTCCAGTTTTCTTTTGGATTAGAATTTCAAAGCTTTCTTTAACAGAATGGTCCTATGCCCCACCTGAGACACTGTTCCTCCTGCCAGTGGGTAGACTTCATCTCCTTGTCCTTCTCCATACACCCCTCTCTGCTAGCTAAAAGGCCGAACTGGTATATTTAGGCTGCACATTTTCTTTTTGTGCAAAAGATAGCCCTGAGAAAGACTCGAATCTCTGCTGACTCCTCTGCAAAGACTCTTGTCTTCCTCCCAGCACATGTTCCATCTACTTATTTTACCACCTGTATTCTGAAAGAAAAATTTCTAACTCCTAAACTCCCTTGATATTTGAGCTATCTTTTAATTTTTAAGCTTATATCATTTTTATAATGAATACAGTGCTTTCAATAAAGAATGACCATTATTATGTTTCTGACTCATTTACAGAATTTTTTTTATTAGTTACACATGACAGTACAATGATCTTGACATATCATATATTTGACTCAAATATATCAGGTGATATGCAAAAAAATCACAAAAATGTTTATTACAAAAAATCATATATATAGCAATGGTTCCAAAGAAGTAATTTTTTTTTTGTCAGGAATAAACATTTGGACAGGGATCAAAGTTTTGGTACTATTTTTATGTACTTTTACTCATAGTGAATAATCTTTACACCATTTCTTCATTTTACTTATTGGGATTAATCACAATTTATATATCTTCTAAAAGGGCACTGAAGGCAGAAAAACATTAATGGCTTATGTTTAAATTACCTACATTATTTGATCTTTCACTTTTTGAACAAAAAAAAATCTACATAAAACCATCTCAATAAATATCTGTATCTCTGGTTTAAAAAATAAAGGCTGAACTGGTGCTGTGCGCTTGTGGTATGGAGAGTCAAGGTGGGTCCTGCCTGTGCTCTCCAGGGTTGAGCCTGGTTCAGTATCCCCCCACCCAGCCCTTCTCATTGTGCTCACTGGCCTGCCCATCCCCCACGTGCATCCCATGTTCCCAGTGCATTCAATCCCCTTCTTGCCCCCTCTGTTTCCTGCTGCTGCAGGGCTCTGGTCTCAGGCCCTGCTTGCCTCCTCTGCTGTAGTCAAAATGTCATCCTTTTCCTGATTTTCAGTCTCTTAGCTGCTCCTTCTTGTCACCCTCACTGTGATCAGAAAAAAAGGTGCTTTGGATACTCCAGTGGTATCTAGAGTTTCACGAGGTGAGTATGTATCTTGCATTTTGAAGATCACCCCTGCTTCCCGGTCATCTTTCTCCTTTTATTAAAGAAAAGCCAATATTGAACATACAAATACGTGTGCTTTGCTTTTTTGGACTTTGTTACACTTTCTCCTGCTCTGTGTGCATTTCCTGCACATAGTGTGCAGGATTTGGGCGGAACGTGTGCTCTCCACTCTGGGCTGCTGCCGGGTGTGTTGGGTCATGTGCCTCAGGTGCCCTGAGGGTGGGACGACAGGAGACTGGCCCAGAGCACGCCGGAAAGATGCCAGTCCCAGGTGACTTATGGTGCTCCTCACCCCAGAGGGAGAGACCCTGTGATTCTGTGGGGACTAGAGAGCTGTTCCTGGCATTGTTGCCATGGCCCACTCCTCTGCCATTTTGTTTCTGTGCTGACAAACTTCGTGGACTGTCGTCTGTGATGGAGAACCTGATGGAGGGTGGTTTCTCGATGGGCTTCTCTGATGAGAACGTTGAGGAGGATTATGAAAGAGCATGGGTCATTCTGGGCAGCTTATGGCTCTAAGTAGCATGAGGGGAGGGTGGGCTGCACCATCCCCAGGTGTGCAGGTATGTAGTTGAGTCCCAGGACTGTGGTAGCCAGAGTCTTCTCTGTGGCCGGGGTGGTATTCCAGGAGGGTCATGAGCACCCCTGAGTTTCCCCACCTTGGATGTGCTAGGGATTTGCACTTTCAATACCACCTCAGGATGCCTCCTAAGCTGATAGGGAAGAAGAAGATCCCTGCCTCCCATCACCAGCTGCAGCTTGTGTGCAGCAGAGGCCAGAATCAAAAGCAAGAGCCTCATTCACCCTTTGGGCAGCTCTTTATCAAGAGCCGTTCTCCACAGTGGTATTCAACCTGTGAACTTTGGTGAATTTTCTCACACATTCTCATTTTCTCTCTACTGACTTGGAAGCTTTTTCTGATCTTTAACATGTCCTATGAGCTGTGTTCCCTCTGGGGAGTTTGCCAGGCCAGGCTTGTTGCTGCCTGTTGCTTCAAATTGTCATTAATCGTGCCTCTGATGACGTTTGAAGTGTCCCACTCGTCACCACAGGTGGTTCCAGCTGCTATCAGTTCAGCATGTCCTAAGTAGATCTCTGCATCTTCCTCACTAAACCTTGTCTGTGGTTCTCAGTTTCTGTCTCCGTCCCTGTTCCTCTGGTTGGCCCAAGACAGGTCTGCCATGAAGTGTTCCTCAGTTTTCTGGACAGGCCTTGCCTCATTGGACCCATTCTTTCTCTCCAGATATCCCCATTCTGGTTGTTTCTTCCCTCTGTACCCAGCCTTTACCTGCTGTCCTCCCAACTCTCTTTCCTGCCCCACCCACATACACTTTTTTTAGGATTGGACAGATGTATAGAACAGAGGTAGGAAGAAGGACAGGTAAGGTTTAGGGGATTCTCACAGATCCTGGAACCAAATTCATGGCTGCCTCTGCTCCAGACATTCAGACCTGCTGCAGGGTTGCAGAGAATCTCCTGGCTGTGTCTGGCCCACACCAACCCATGCCTTTCCAGCTCCATGGGGTGAATAGCTGAGAGAAGTAGTCATCATATCTCCAGAGCAGTGTGTTCTTGAGTGATTGGGAGGGGTTTTTTTCCCCCTTTGCATAAAAAAATAGATTTTGTACTTCTTTTTTATTCTATAAACAAAAGCAAAATATGCTTGAAAAAGATGTAAATAGTATATGGAATTTAGTGGAAAGTTCCCTCTCCCTGTTCTGGCTTTCTAAGTCTCCCACCCTCTGGTGTTATGAGAGCCACTGTTAACCATTCATGCATTTTTCCACATGTTTTCCTGTGTATAACGGCACATCTTGAGGCATACTCTTGTGTCAAATCTATAATTTTTGGAGGGTGTCCTGTCATATGAGCGGGCCCAGAACCCACTTCATAGGTCCATCCCTCATATCTCCCATTTTCTTTTCAGCTGCCTCTTGTGCTGTCCCACCAAAATATGTGAGTGGCTCCAAGTGGTATGGCCGTCGGAGCCGGCCTGAGCGGTGGGACTCTACCGCTGAAGCCAAATACGTACCAGAGCAGCAAGCCAAGGCCAGCCTGAAGAGCCAGCTCCGACGTTCTGCGTCTCTGGAAAGTGTGGAGGTGGGTCAGTCCTCCCTTCCCGCCCCAGGTTGCCCAGTGTTGGGAGACCAGTGTGTCACTTCATCAGTCTCCATATGATAACCAGAGGATTTGTGGAGGGCAGCCACGTTCCTGGGCATCTTAAGTTGCCTGAAGCTAAGGTTCACGTTGAGAATAACATTTCCTTCTAATTGTCTTGGGTCTGATTGTCTTTGGGGGGAATCCTGGCCACAGAGCACTCTTTTTCAGTTGATACTTTGTTCCCTCCCCTCCTTCCATCACCACCTTCCCTATCACTGCAAGAAGGTGATTTTTATGAAAATGTGCAGAGGGATAGAAATGGGAAAATGCCTTTGACGCAGCCTCAAAATTTGGAATGTGGGTGCACCAAAACAATGGTCTTACTTGCCTCAAACACTTAGAATATAACAAGATCCCTCTTGGGGTCTTGGGAGTTGATTCTTCCCTTCTACCTGCTCTGAGCCTTTTGACCCAAGTGTCTGGAATTGGTCAAGGAAATCAGCTCTCCCTGGAGGCAGGTCCACAGTTTTTGAGTTAATCATTGATTCATTAGACCCATATTTTAAGGATTCCAGAAAGTCCTAGCTCTGTGAACCAACTTCTGACAGATGGAGCCAGTGTTAACCATTCATGCATTTTTCCACATGTTTTCCTGTGTATAAGTTTGGGAACTTATCTTTAATAAGAGTTCTGGGGCCCAGACTGATTAGTTTATATTGTGAACATTTGTTGAGGCAAAGAAAAAAAAAAAACATACTTAAACGTTACAACTCTTCTTTCAGGGGCCTGCTATATCTGTGAAACACTAACAGATCCAGGACATTCCTTTTGTATTTATTTTGAAAAATTTGAGTCTCAGGCACAGAGGGTTGAGTTAATCTACTCCTGGGCTTAAAGTGCGTCATCTTTGTTGGTGCCGTTCTGCTTCTTAAGTCATCTTTGACCCCCAAAATGTGAATGCAGGGAAACCTGACTTTGAGATTGTTGGTTGAATTGAACTTGTTAGAAAAATGAGGCTCACTGTTTATCACCAATCGGATTCTGACCCTTGAGAGTTAATGACAGCTTTGAAGGTCATTCCAGGTGTTCATTTGGAATCTGTTAGGGGGCTGCGCAGTCCTTGTTTGAAGCAGACCCTGTGATCTGCTGACTTGGTCACTGAAACATGAGGTTTTTACTTATATCATGCACTTCTCAATGGCCCTGCCTGCTCTGCTGTCTTAGGTCCAAGCTTTTGCAGGTCACTGAAGTGTCAAGTGCTTGCTATGCATTGTGCTGTCCCCAGAGACCTTGGAGGGATGCAAGGTCTATTTGAGGAACGAATGTGGATGAAAAAGGACAGTGCAGAAGGTGATGATGTCACAAGCTCTTTTGGAGATTGTGTCTCATAACTGAAACATTGACTAGTTCCTGTCAAGTGCTGGTGTCTGAAGTCAACAGCATCACGTTGTACTGTTTTAGGGAGAGTATTTCTCTTCTGTTACAGTGTGAGGGCTTCAATTTGTTTTCAGTGTAACCTGCTGGTGATTGGTTGTGTTGAGGAGCCCTCAGTGTGCAGAATGAGGAAGGCAACCGTCTTCATGTCCAGGCCCCTCACGTCTGAGAGGGCATTGATCCAGAGGCATGGTGCATACTGCTCCATGGGGACCACACCCTGCAAATCCTCAGCCTAGGGGTGCTCGCTTGACATGCAGCCTCCATTGTCCTTCTCTCACCCAAAACATCTTGTTCTCTTTGTTCTGGTGCTCCACCCACTGTGTTATCCCCTGGAGGACTCACATCTTTCTCCTTACATTTTTCCAGAGTCTCAAGTCAGATGAAGAAGCCGAGAGTGCTAAAGAGACTCAAAATGAATTATTTGAAGCACAAGGTAATGTCATAGCATCCTATTTGGTGTTCTCTGCCTTTGACCAGGGCTTTGAAAACTCAAAGAGCTGGATCCATGGACAGGGCACAGCCACAAGAAGAACTTCTTGGGAAATGCATGCTCTGGGTGGTGTTCCTGGTAGACCCCTTCTCTAAGAGCTTTCAGAATGTTGGTATCAAAGCCATGAGGTGGTCACTTGGTCCTCAGCTTTCCCTGATGTCAGATCTTGAGGCAGAAGCCACTGACCAAGGGAGCAATGTGATTCTACCATGCTTCATGGTCTGTGAGTACTGGTATGATCTCAACTGGCAGGTTTGGGTCATGCCCAGGACTGGCCCTGCTCATCTTTCCTAGCATGCTAAGCCTGGACAAAGCTGCTCTTTGATGTGAAGGAGCTGTCTTAGCACCGGCCAAATTCCTATCCTTTCCCTAGATACAGTGTAAGACATGGTCCTGTTCCTTAAGAGCCTTATGTAGCAACAGAGGCCAACAGTTGGAGTACATGAGCAAATCATAGTCTATTAGCACAACACTGCAGAGCTGGAAAATGGAAGGCTCTGCTGTTTGTGTTGCTGTGGCACTGTCTGTGAGACCCAGAGCTGGGAAAGGAAGCTGGGTGCTAGGAGTGAGTGGGACATGAAATCTAGCCTCACCTTTCTAGAGTGGCACATGTGTTACATGCTCCTGTGGATACAGAAGCATTTTGGAAGTTCATGCAAAAAACTCTTTATAGTTATCTTTGAGGAGAGAAATGGAAGCTCTTGGGACAGGGACTTCTTTTTTATTTTATCTTGTAATGATATAAGAATATCATTCTTTTTTTTAAGAGAGAGAAATTTTTAATATTTATTTTTTAGTTTTCGGTGGACACAACATCCTTATTTTATTTTTATGTGGTGCTGAGGATAGAACCCAGCGCCCTGCGCATGCCAGGCGAGCGCATTACCGCTCGAGCAACATCCCCAGCCCATAAGAATATCATTCTAATGATATAAGAATTCTAGAGTGTTAACTGGGGAGTCAAGAACAATGACCATGGCAAACATTGTAAAACATAGATAACAGTAGAGTATGTGATGCTGCAGAAGTGAAAAAATGATGATGTAGGTGTGGGAGGAGCATGCACCCATGTCAAACCTGAGGAACTGCCCCAGGAGGGCAAATCTCTAGGCACCTCTTCTCTAGCACAGCCCAAGCAAGGCCCAAAGGTGAGAGACTGAGTGAGCTTGAGAACAAAAGTAAGGTTTATGCCAGGCCTTCAGGTTGTAGAGCTCAAACTTCTTGTGACACTGTTGTAGAGCTTTTCCGAGAAATAAACTGACTAGAGTACCCAGGAAAGGTTTGGAGAAGGTGAAAAGGTAGAACAGGCTCCATAATATGTCCAGGGCCTCTCCTGAGACATGCAAAAGCTGAATCTGAAATTGTGTGAAGGATCACTCACATGTCTGGGTTTGGGGCCTTGGGTGAAAATTGCCTCAGAGTGTCTGGGTTTCATCATAGCATATGTCTCAGGGCCTCCAGTGCACATGATCCCACAAGGAAGGCTGGGGTTGCCTCATAGCACATGGGCCAAAAGTCATGTAAGCATCCCTTCTGCCATCTGGGTTGGAACTGTCACAAGACTCCCTAGATTGGAGGAGAGGGGCCACATATTCCATGTTCTAATGGCAGGAGTGTCAAAAGAATTCTGAAGCCATGCTTTTAAACTGCTCTTGGGGAAATTTGAAAGGAAGAAGACAGGTGTTTCAGAAGAGAGAAGGAGTTAAGAATGGGAGGATGTTATGTGCATCAATAAACAGGAAAACTGGACGTTTCGAGAGACATGTAGGGAACAAACTGAGGTCCTTAAACTCAGACACCTGTGCAGCATGAGGGAAAGCAGGAAACTCTCGATGTCTTTGAAGAGGACAGTGGTGGGGGGAACTACTGCTTTGGGGTACAGGGCCACAATGATAGGAAGAGTCTGGAGCTGGCTGACCATAAATGGAGCTGTCTTCAGACTGTGGGAGGTCTCTCGCTCCCCCAGTTGATTAAGGAACTGAGAGGTGCCTTTGGGCAAGTGGATGGGGCTGGCAGAGGTGCGAGACCATCCCAGGAAGCTATTGGGCCACTGGCTGTGCTTTAACCCATCTGTGGGTTCTGGGCAGAATCTATGGCTGTCAGTGTCCTGCCCCCCCAAAAACCCTCACCCTTGGGCAGGGTACCCTGTGATTTCCGTCACACTGGGCTGCAGGTCCTTTCCCGTGTTTTCCTCAACAGCATCATTTCCCCACATCATTCACAAGCATGTAGGCCTCCTATTTCTTGGGGGGACAATGGCTTTTTTATTACGAGTTGCATTAGGAAAGTAATTAATGTCAAAATGGCTCATCTGCCTGACAGATCCAGACCACTGAAACAGAACTTGCATTGCTTCAAGTCTGCTTTCAATGGAAGTGACCCTTCCTCCTGCAGTGGGCTGGGCTATGTGGATGGGCTTGTAAAGGGGCATATCTGTCTCAGGATAGCTCACCATAGATACATCCTCAAGGATGCCCCAGTGTCTGTCCTCCTGCACAAGTTTTAAACACATCAGGAAGCCAATCAGCTGAAGAGGAAAGGTTACACATGGCAGAGTCTTCTCATTGCTGAGCCTGAGGAGCAAGTATGTTGGGCTTCACTATACTCTTCTTTTTGGGTGGGTTTGAGGAGTTTCAAAAATTAAATTGTTAAAAAGCTGGTCTTGGGCTGAGGGCATAGCTCAGTGGTATAGTGCTTGCCTAGCATGTGTGAATCCTTGGGTTCAATCCCCAGCACTTCAAAAAGAGAAAGAAATATTGATTTATGGAAGTGAAAAAAAAAAAACTTAGAAAAAGCTGACCTTCTGTTATAAATAGAGCCATCTTTTAAGTACTTGAAGTGGTCAGACTTTAGTAAGTTACCTTCTGAAAAGCTTTCCCCAGGTGGAGCAGACTTTTCCCTCAACATTCTGTTAGGAAATTCTGAAACACATAATGGAAAGAATGGGTACTATGAACCCATGATGTACCTACCACCTAGTTCTACCTGGAAACATCTGTTTTTCAACTCCTGTGTGTGCACCTGTCCTTCCACTGGTCCATCTGATTTCTGAATAAATTGCCAGCATTGATGTGCTTTCCCTAGATGCTTCAACTTGGAACACAGGGTTTAATTATTGTTGGCATTTTTCCTACAGCTTTACTTGATTGACAGATAAAAATATATTTAAACTGCATATATTTAAACTATACAACATGATGATTTGACATATGTAATATACTATGAAATGATTATGTAGCAAACCCTTGCCTCACATAGTTACTTTTGCATGTATTTCCTGAGAGCACTTCAGATCTCTCTTCACATATTTTGGTAGTCAATACGTTGTATTATTAACTGTGGTTACTAGATTGTACATTAGGTTTCCAGTACTTAATCATCTTATAACTGAAGCTTTGTATTCTTTAGCCAACATCTTTTTTTCCCCCAGACAGCCCAGCCCAGCCCCCAGTAACCTCCATTACTCTCTATTACCAAGAGTTCCATGTATTCACTTATATGTGGAACCATGCAGTTTTTGTCCTTCTGTGCCTGGCTTATTTCACTTAGCATAATGTTCTCCAGATCTATCCATGATGTCACAAATGGTAGGATTTCCTTTTCCTCTTCCTTCCTGTCCCTACTTTCTCTCTCTCTCTCTCTCTCTCGCTCTCTCTCTCTTTGGTACTGAGGATTGAACTCAGGGCACTAACCACGTAGCCACATCCCCAGTATTTTATTGAGAGACAGGGTCTCACTGAGTTGTTTAGCACCTCACTGTTGCTGAGGCTGACTTTGAACTTGCGATCCTCCTGTCTCAGTCTCCCGATCTGCTGGGATTACAGGTGTGCGCCACTGCACCCAGCTCCCACCTTCTTTTTAAGGCTGAATATTTTATTGTGTATTTATCAGGTATCAGGGTTTAACTGTGAATCTCCTTTGCTTCAGGCCAGCTGCAAACCTGGAGTTCTGAGGTCTTTGGGAGCTCCCAAAAGCCCTGCAGTCCCTCCTTGGACTCACCCGAGAGGCAGGTACGGGGCATCTGGGAAGAGTTGGGGGTTGGCAGCAGTGGCCACCTGAATGAGCAGGAATTGGCTGTGGTCTGCCAGAGCATCGGACTCCATGGACTTGAGAAAGAGGTGAGACCCTAGCAACTTTGTTGTGGCCATAGTTTAATGTTGGGTCTGGAAAATCCCTTCACCCTTCAGACACTGGGACAGTTCTAACAATTTCTGATCTAAAGTCATTTGGTGGCTCCCAATGCTTCTGCCCAAAGCTAAACCCCCAGATACCTTTAAGAGCCTGCCTCCCAAATTTATTATGCTGTCAAACATGCTGGGGACTTCTAATGCCTTCACTCAAAATCCTCCTCTGTCTGCAATGAAACACCCTTTCCCTTCTCAGCATGACCCCTTCTACTTCTCAACCCAGTACAGTATCTCTGAGCCTGCCTGTCTTCACAGCAGCTGGTGGCTCTCATCCTGAGTAGGTGCTGGATGGAAGGCAGTCATGGTGCTGGGCATGATAAGGGTTGTTTGTAGCCTTGTGCCCTTGTTGGTCTATGAACCTTGGGACCAGGCCATGCTTCCTGTGTACATCTCCTCAGGGTCCAGCAAGTTTCTGTCCCCAGTAGACACTGAGTATTTGAGGAATTAGAAAGTTTAGATGCTGTTGTCTCACAATGGGCCTGAACCCAGTGAGGCTATGTAGGTTTCACAAGACAGAGTCAGGAGGCCTTAGGAAAGTGGCCTGGACACCTTTGAGTTTGGAAAAGGACAAGCAGACTGCCTTTGCTGGGTGCTTGGAGCCAGAAGGAGGGAGGGAGGTAACCTGAAGGTGGTGGTCTTTGTCTAGGAACTTGAAGACCTGTTTAACAAACTGGATCAGGATGGAGATGGCAGAGTGAGTCTTGCGGAATTCCAAGTTGGCCTGTTCAGTCATGAGCCTGCTTCACTTCTGGAATCTTCTACCCTGCTCAAATCAAGCAAGCCCTGGTCTCATTGTCAGGTAAAATGTAGCAATTAAATCTCAAAATCTGGCAGTAACTGTTGTCATTCCCTGATGACTGAGGATGCTGGCCTCTCTGCTGCTGTCACCACTTGAGCTGCTCAGGAGCTGGCTCAGTGTGTGCACACGTGAAGCTATGTGGCTTAGATTTTGGAACCACACAGACCTGGGGGTGAGTCAGTGTTGCTTTTTCCAGCTGTGCATCACAGGATGAGTTACTTATTTTCTCTAAGCTTTAGTCCCATCTATAAGATGGAAACAGTCAAGTCAACTATTTTAGGAGTTCTGGAGGATAATGAACAATGCACGCGGTACACAGCATTTCCTCAGTGAGTCTTCTCAATTGTAGGTGTGGTAATATGTTCCAAAAGAGAACTCCCTCCTTTTGCTTCCCTTCTCCATTGGGTATTGAGAGTTGGCTCCTGAAGGCTTCTGCTGTACCTTATCTAGAATTGGTCCTCAGTGTTCCTTAGCTGAGTTCTCCCCATTCTGTAGTCCTGCATTTTATCTTTTTCACAGATCCCATCTCCAGGGGCTGGGGAGAGTGAATTTCAGGCAGCTATTTAAATTAGGACTTTTTTCAGTGAACACTAGCCTCGCACTGTTTCTCTCAGCACTGGGACAGGATGGCACAGTTGCTCTGGAGATGTAGTGTGGATGCTTCTTTGCTGGTGGGCATCATGTAGCCAGTAGTGCTGTCTTTTACCAGGGGTGGGTACATCTGACTAGAGTTAATGAGAACAGGTGAAGAAGAAACTCAGCAGCCAGTGTTGCAGAGAGGTGTTAGCCCTACAGGTGAGAAAGACTGGAGTCCCAGTGAGTCATGTTCCATGCTGGTCAAGTTAGACACCTCCTCTGAATAAAGCTGTCCCTGTTTGCCACTGTTGTCCTCTGGAGCAGGGTCTTAGAGTAGCTGTGGCTCTTTCCAAAGGGGTCATCATTCACCCTTAGGCCCCAGGCTGACAGCTAAAGAGGACTGAGGGTCCCACGTTTCCCATCAGTGGACTTCTTACCCAGCAGCCTAACCTGCTGAGGTCCTGCAGTTACAAATGTGCTAGAGGCTACAGCCCCTCCCAGTGCAGCATGGCCCTCTCACTTCCTGTTCTTGGTAAGCTGCTCCTGTTCTCCTGGGCATTGCAGACACTGAGTCATCTTCCCTCATCATCCCATACTCTGCATACATAAGACCCATGCACAGCTACTTACACATCTATCTACTGTGTACATGCACACTACACACACACACACACACACACACACACACACAGCAAACCCACATTGTTCACTGTTCATGTGCACTCACTGTTTATACATCCACATCCATTGTATTTGTGCGCCCCATGTATACAGACTGCATACACACATCCACTGTATACAGACATCCACCAAGGCTGCCACAGATACCATGCAGGGCAGGGAGAAGATATTCCTGTGTGTGGAGGGAGGCTGGGGGTAGTGAGCAGAGGTCTCTGATATTCAGGAAGTGCTTCCATCCCTAGTCCTGTAGTCCCAGACAACAGAGGCTTATTGGGAAGGACCCTACCTGGGGCAGAAAACAGCATGGAAATCATTCTTGCCCTTTGGATTCTTATACTACTGAAGTCTTAGAGGCAGCTTTCTGGTTGAGAGATTATGCCTTCTTTATAAAACTCACTAACACTCCTCAACTGTGAACTGTGGGCCTCTGAATTGTAAGGAAATATTATTCTTCTTGGGCCATTTCTTTTCTTCTTTTGGGGCCTCTTATTTCTTTTCTCGAAGTTAATTTACCTGGCATGGCATATACCTTCCCAGGCTCTTCCTTTGTAAGGCCAGGTGCACACTGTCACCACCTGAGATGTCAAAACCCCTTTATGGTCTCTCTGTTAAGTGATGTGCTTGCTGGCCAGGACTGATGGTAGGCCACCCAGGTATAAGGCCTCAAATGGACAGTACTAGAGCAGATGCCTGAGGGTCATTGAGAGAGCACCCAGTCAGGGTCCCTAGGTGAAGATCCCTGGTCTGTTCCCTGCAGATCCATGTGATTTTAGACAAATCCTATGATGGTACCCTGCCTCTTTTGTCTAGGAAAAGGAGCTAATGATAACCTGAGTTCTTCTTGTTTTATACCTCAAAGAGAAGGCAATGTGCTGAGCACAGGCTGGTGAGGGTGGAAAGCTGTTAAAACATGCAGACGCTCTGGCTTCCCGTCACCCATGTGCTCAGGGTATCTTCTTTTTCCATTGTGCAGGTCCCAACAGAGAATGGCTGCCACACTACCCCTACCACCTCGTCCCTTGTGTCTGTGTGCTCAGGCCTGCGCTTCTTCTCCAACGTTGATGATGGTAGTGGCTTTGCCTTTCCTGAGCAGATCATCACCACCTGGGCACAGGAAGGGATTCAGAATGGCAGGGAAATCTTGCAGGTTTGAAACTGGCCATTCACAGCTGCCCTGGTGGGTGGCATCCAGGGGCAGTTGGGCTGGGTGGGGGTCATGTTTCTACAGAGAAAGATAGAAAAAGCACCCCATGCAGGGAGAGGGAAGGACATGTTCTCTGTGCAGAAAATCCCTTATAGGCAAGTCTGGGAGGAAACATCTTTTCCTTCAATTTCTGCTATCATTATATAGGAAATTTAAATCTTAAAAGATAATATATAAAATACAAAGAAAATAAGAGTCTCAAAAAGTGCATTTGAAGGTAAGTTCCATTGTCTACATACTTTACCCCATTGCTACACAAAGGAGGCAAGTGCCACAAATTTGTGAAGCGGTCTAATGGGTGTCACTGTCACCAGTGTTCCTAAAGAGTCCATGGTGAGCTCACAAAGCCCCCTGCCAACTTGAGCTCTCCTCTGCCACAGTTTCCACTTCCCACAGACCCTTCCCTGCCAGGGGTTGAAAGTCAGAGGCTTCTTGTACTTTACCACCCTCCTCCTGTTTTTTTGGGCCACCCAGGAAGCTTCCTTCCGGGGCCACAGGGCCAGCCGTCAGGATTTGGAAAGAGCTCTGCCCTGGAGTGGCAGAGTCAGAGGCTCACTGGGAACAGATGGCTAAGGGGAAGATTGCCTTGGGGACGTGCCATGATTAGATTTATTATTTTCTTTTTTACAATACCTTTATTTTATTTATTTATTTTTATGTGGTGCTAAGGATAGAACCCAGTGCCTCCCACATGCCAGGCAAGTACTCTACCACTGAGCTACAGCCCCAGCCCTAGATTTATTATTTTCATTTCCAAATTTCACTTTCCATTATTTAAAAAAAAAATTGTCTACTAGCTGGGGCTCTGTGAGCATAACTGTAATCCCAGCTACTCAGGAGGCTGAAGTAAGCAAATTGCAGTTTTGAGGCCAATCTCAGCAAAATAGCAAGACCCTATATCAAAATAAAACTTTAAAAAAAGAACTGGGGATATAGCTCAGTGGCAGAGGGACCCTGAGCTCAATCCTCAATACTATTTAAAAAAATTCTTAGTACAGAAATCTATAAAATAAGAAAGTGAGTCTGTCCCTGTTTTGTTTCCATTCCTGGAGGTCCAAGGAAGGTGCAAGAACTGACAGTTTGGTAGGTATTCTGTAGTTTTGTTTTTTTTTTTCCCCTGGCACACAAAAAATAGATGTATTTATACATTCTACTTAAAACTTTTTTCAAAATTGATATCATACTATGTATCTTGCTAATTTGTGTGACCTTTCCCCACTCTCAGGCAGTGTAGGTTGTTTCCAAAGTTTTTCTTATTAGAAATATCAGCATTTATTTATAAAAATATTCTCATGCTTCTGTGCTGGAAATTTTTTTGTGTGGTATTCCTGAAATTACACATTTTAACCCTTCCTAGGCTCTGTCTTGTTGCTTCCAAAAACATCCCTGTTAGCATAAACCAATAGAGCATGAAAGAGTCCAAAAACAGCCTTTCAGTCTGCCTGCCTGTGTGGGTGGAGACCCTCTGGAGGCTCAACCTAGCTTGCCATCCCTTTATCATCCTTGCCAAAATGGTAGGTCCTACCTGGACAGCTGCCCTCATGATTGTTCTGAAAATCAGAGGCTGTTGGGATCACCAAAAATTTTATTCAGGAACTGGGGTTGTGGCTTAGTGGTAGAGTGCTTGCCTCACATGCGTGAGGCCCTGGGTTCAATCCTCAGCACCACATAAAAATAAATAAACAAAACAAAGATATTGTATCCATCTACAACTTAAAAAAAATTAAGACATTTTATTCAGAGAGGGCAAAGAGCAGAGGTGCTCTTCTGATATTTCCTTGGTGCAGGGGTGAGCATCTTGGCTGCCATCCTGGTCTGGTCAATGATGAGGCTTTGTCTTGCCTTTTCCATTATTTCAGAACTTACTCCTTTTATTGTCTTTTGTTTGCTTATTTATTTTGGTACCAGGGATTGAATCCAGGGGTGCTTAACCATTAGACCACTTTACCAGCATTCCTCCCACTTTTTGTTAATGTTAAAATTTTTTCATTTTGAGACAAGTTCTCACTAAGTGGCTAGGGCCTCGGTAAATTGCTGAGGCTGGCTTTGAACTTGCAATCCTTCTGCCTCAGCCTCCCAAGCCAGTCGGATTATAGGTGTGCATCACTGCACCTGGCTATTGCCTTTTTTTTTTAATCAGATGATGTTCTCATTTCTTTTGTAATTTGCCAGTTGCCTTCAGGTTTTGGTTTTATTTTATTGAGATAGCAACAATGTTGATTGAATATCTATCTCTCAGCACTTAGATACCAAGCAAGTATCTGTCAAGTGTGTGACCTTATTGAATCCTCACATCAGTCCTGAAGATGCTTCTATGTGTACTTGACAGGGGGGTGACAGAGTCAATAGCTTGCCTGGGCCTCAGGATGGAATGTCATTCAGACATCTGTCACTCCACATCTGGGCCCTTTGTACTATATGAGGTTGCTAGTAACTGCTTATTGGTGGAGCTGCCAGCAGCAGCACAGGTCTCTAACCCTATAAAGAGCAGTGAGCACCTGAGAGAACTTTCCCCTGGGAGGGAAGTACTGGCAGGGAGAGCCCTTGGCTTACACATGTCCAGGCATTGCACACCTGGTTTCTCTAGGTCTCCAGCCAATGCCATTGCACTTTTTACCTGAGCCTGCAATAGGGTCTGTTATGAGGGTGTTCCTCTTGATGCTGCTCTGAGAGAAGACCCCTTAGCAGATTATCACTAAATCATACCGCCTACAACATATGCACCATTTCTTACCTCAAACAGTTTCTGTGGATGAAAAATTGCGGGTCAGCTGAGCAGGATGGTCCCAGTTCATATTGCCTTGTGAGGTTGTAGGCAGATGTCAGCTAGTGCCACAGTCCTCCACAGGCCCGCCTGGGACTGGAGATCACTTCTAGGATGGTACATTCACAAAAATGACAGGCTGATGCTCACACCTTAGGCAGGAGGCCTTTGTCCCTTGCCATGTAGACCTTTCCCTAGGGCTGCTTGAGTATCCCTCCAACATGGCAGCTGGCTGCTCCAGAGTGAGTGGTCAGAGCAAGGAAGCAGCCACGTGTCTGGTGACTTCGGCCTTCATAATACATGCTGTTGCTTAGTATTCTGTTGGTTACACTGCTCAATTCTGTTTCGAATGGGAGGGGAGCACTCAGAAGGCCAGGAGCCATGGGCTCTCAGGAAGGCTGGCTCCCACACAAGCCACTATGGTTTCTGATGACTTCTACTCCTGGCAGCTGTGACTATAGCAGGTTTCTGTCACTTCCCCACACCCTATCTGGTGATACTGTTGCAGAGAAGAGTGTACTGTGTCATAGCAGCCTTAGTGTCCTGCTGCTCTATATGGTCCACCTTTCTTATTAGGAGATGCTAGAAAGTGGGTGGCTGTGAAATTCAACTCTTCATTTCTCAGGAGCAACCCCGATCCCCCAGGGGAACTGGGCATGTCACGGCATCTTCTCCCATAGACTGATGTGGTGCCTGCCTCTGGACTCGTGTGTAACTTCATAATTTTTTTAGAAGTCATAGCAGGAAGTAGGAGTCAGGAGTACTTGATGCTGACAAAAACAAGTGTGGTAAAACATTAGTTACTGGCCAAATGAACTGAGAGTGTGTGGGTATTCACTCTTCTGTTCTTTTTGTATTATTGTAAGACACACATGACGTAAATTATTATATTCTCTTAACTGTATTTTTCCAAATTCTGATGGGAAACAGAATCTCTCTGGGATACACACAGCCGTGGCTCCTCCTTTTGATAGATCATTTTACTGACAGAATCATCCATCCATATATGTGTTTCATAGACATAGATGAATCAGGATTCACTTAGTTTGATATGGCAAAACCCCAACACAAATGGCTTACTCAGAAGGAGAACCTTAGGGGCCTGAGTGGGCACCTGGGAGGTGGACTTCAGGTGTGACAGGATCTGAGTCAAGTGGTGGTATTGGGTCTCCCCTGTCTTGCTTTGTTGGCTGCTGGGCAGGCCTCCTCAAGTGGGCTTCCTAAGGCTTATCCAGGACTTACAACAGTTGGTTTCAGAGGGATAAAGGGCCCTGCCCCCTGGTCTCCACTTAAGTCCCCATGAGGTGCTTGTTGGCTTATGTCCTTCCTACACCTCAAGCTTTCTCCAGACAGTGGGGCTCTGTCCAGCCTGGGTAGCATCCACCCCTGAGGCAGAGACAGGGTATGACAGGGATGACTGAGAACAGTGCTGAAAGGGACAGGTAGCCTCATGACTAGAGGAATGTGGTGGGGGGCACCTCATGACAAGGATGGGGGGGTAGCCTGTAGAGTTACTTGGGACTGAATGGGGTACCCCCCACCAAGAGACTTTTGCAGTCAGAAAAGAGATAGGTACTGGCTACAATAGCCATTATAGGACTGTCCCTGGACTGTCCTTAGGAGAATTAGGAAGTATGTTTGGAGAAGTCCCTTATCCTCTTGTGCCCAATGGGGCTTACTACTTCCAGAGCCTGGACTTCAGCATGGATGAGAAGGTGAATCTTTTGGAGTTGACCTGGGCCCTCGACAATGAGCTCCTGACAGTTGATGGTGTTGTCCAGCAGGCAGCCCTGGCCTGCTACCGTCAGGAGCTGAGCTACCACCTGTAAGAGCCCACCAGGGACCAGGGATTGGGGTGAAACTGAAGTGACAGAGCCAAGATCACACACATAAGTCACCTTTCTCTTTGAGAGACCCACCTGTATTTGCTGAGATGTCAGGCAGCAGTGCAAAACTGTGGCCAGTGCAAAAATGGTGGCTAACATTTTCCTTCCCTTTATGCATTCATTGCAGATTAGGGGCCTGAGATCCAAGAGCTCTTGGCCTACTGGAGACAAAGTGCCTACAGATAAATCCTCTCGCATCCTGAGCTCATCTAGATATGTAGCACACAGTAGGAGCTCTAGGCACAAACTGCCTGGGTCAAAAACCTTCTAGAAATTTTACTTGCCAAACATTTGGGGTACTTCCCCAACCCCATTTATAAAATGGGTATAGCAGCTATAGAAAACACACTAGGAGGTGGTTGTGGGGGCAATGAGGTCAGCATGTGCTAGCCCATACATAGTTTCTGTAACTGTATCTGTTTTTATCATATACACAGACATGGGACTCATGGGGTCCAGAGTAGGCACAGGTGGGGCATGTCAGGTCTATGGTGGGGATCCCATCTAACCTGTCTCCTTCCTGTGGCAGAACACAAGTGGAGCAATTGGTGCAGGAGAGAGATAAGGCAAGACAGGACCTAGAGAGAGCCGAGAAGAGGAATCTGGAGTTTGTGAAAGAGATGGATGACTGCCACTCTGCCCTGGAGCAGCTGACAGAGAAGAAAATCAAGTAGGTTCTGGGCCCAGAGCAGTGGCTTCTGGGCAGACATGGGAGCAACTCTTCACCTGGGGCCTCTCCTGATGCATTGCTGAGAGCAGGGGTTGGCAGGGGGCTGCTGAGGCCACAGTTGTATGTGCTGCAGAGCTGAGGCCCTGAGTTTCACCTGAGCCAGAAGACAGCTTTGAGGATATCCTTTCTGAGAGGAGAAGGTACATCTAAAACGCAGTCCCAGTCTTTAAGATGTGGGTGCAAAGTGCCTGGTGTCAGCTGTGCATGCCCAAGGATGACAGGGAAAACCCCTGGCTCTGCCCTCACATACTTCAGGGTCTGCCTTATAAAAGCCAAGGAGGCTCATAACCTGTATATGTTCCTGTTTGACTGTGAGGTAGTGGAAGCTTTGAGAGGGGCTGGCAAATGGCCTCTCATTGGTTCGGCTGGTAGAGGGATCCCAGGGACCAAGGCCTGACTCACATGTCACAGTTCTAGTGTGCTGAGCCAAGCCCTGGTATAGTTTCAGTGTGTGGTGTTGGCAGATAGATAGGCCAGAGAAAAGGACACAAAGTCACATCTCTGGTTTATAAGCCAGAACATTTGAGGAAATATTGCCTGTGAGGACTTCCCAGACTTTGGCAGGGAAGTAACTTCCCTATACTTACTATGGGAGTCTTAGTAGGTGGTGAGTCTTAGTAGGCCAGTGCTTGCTGGCCTGTGGTCCCTCCAAGGGTTCAGCTGTGCACCTCCCCCACACATGAAGATAAAGGAGGAGGGAAAGAGAGATGGCATGGGTATCTTGATTACTCTGAAAAACCTCTCACCTTTGCCTCTCCTGTCATGTGTGTGTGGCATTGGAAAGTGACACTTTTTCACAGCAGTCCCCATACTATGTGTGTCATTCAAGATACACAGAAAGCCTCTGACGCAGACCTGATGGACAGTTAAAGGGATTTCATAGGAATTTTTACCCTCCCGCATTTGCCTCCCGTGCACCTTGGAGCATTCACCCAGCCAGCAAGGAGACTTTTAGCATTATTGTGGCTGGTAGGGAAGAGAGATGAGCAGGAAGTTGGTTGGGAGGAGCCAGAAAAGCTGTGGATAGCACGTTTCTTGGCTTGGTCAGCCAGCCCCAGCTGCCATAGAGGATGCAGACTGGTCCCAGTGAATGGGGAGCTCAGCAGTCAATACCTACCTCATGGCATTTTGTATTAGGCTAAACCTTGAATTTATACCAAAAGCCCATTCTTCCTTTGCCAAAGACCATAGAACCTTGGCTGTGTAGTCTAAGGCCCAGAGGTTGAGCAGACAACGTGGTCTCAGGCTCCCACGAAGACTTTTCTGGCCTATGAGGCTGCTGTGGTATGAGTGTTCTGTCTGTGCAGATGGTGCCTCACATAAGAGCCTCTGCCACCCAAAACAGACCATTTTAATTCCATTTTCAGCCAAAGAAACGGAGAATTGAAGCAGTTCAGTAGCTTGTCCACAATTTTGTGTGGATACGTGAAACTGAAATGTAGGTCTTCTCCTATTCTTACACTGGTTTTTGTTTTATTTTTGGTATTAGGGATTGAACCCAGGGGCACTTAATCATTGAGCCACCTCCCTAGATCTTTTTATTTTTTATTTTGAGACGGAAACTCATTAGGTTGCTTAGGTCCTTGCTAAGTTACTGAGGCTGGCTTTGAACCTATAATCCTCTTGCCTCAGCCTCCCAAGCTGCTGGGATTACAAGTGTGTTCCACTGTGCCAGGCTTGCACTATTTCTAAGACAACTTATTTAGTTTGAGAGTATAAGAAAATGGAACCTTAAGTGAAAAGAACACTAAGGGGTCAAGAGTTTGTTCACGTTGCCCTGGGTCAGCCATGGTCCTCAGTCAATTCTTCTCCACAATCTGTGCACTCAGGTCTCTGCAGATATGCCCTGGGTGGAAGCAGGTCTCCACTTCGCCTCCTGTAGCAGCCACCTTCCCTTCTATGACAGTTCACATGGGCAGACTCTGGGCAAGTCAGGACTTCCTACTGTGTCCACCTGTGCCTACTATGTCCACTTCCCCTCCATAGTGGCTGGGGAAGGCCAACACAGCAGGCTGAGGCTGACACATGCTTCTGCATGGTGTGGGGAGGAATGTGTTAAAAATAGAAGTGAAAAAGGGTTGAGGGTGTAACTCAAGTGTAGAGCACTTGCCTAGTGATGGCACTATGGGGACAGGGTGGGTGTGTAGTAACTGTGTAGATGTGTTTGTGAAAGAGCAAGTATGTGAGTACATGGGTGTGTGTGTGTGTGTGTGTGTGTGTGTGTGTGTGTGTATGAGAGAGAGAGAGAGAGAGAGAGAGAGAGAGAGAGAGAGAGTGTGTGTGTGTGTGTGTGTGTGTGTGTGAGCCAGCATAGGTACACACTTGCTTCTACCAGCTGCTGAATCAAAGGCTCTTGCAGGATTGTGGGAGTTTTTAGGAAAGCTAAAAATTAATTGCCTTTTGCCAAACTTTGAAAGTGTTTCTGATTAGTCCTGAGATACTGAATACACATGGCCTCACCATAAAGCAGTGTCTGGGTAAACCGAAAAGTGCAGATGTGGGAGGCCTACCAAGTGATATAGACATGGCGCTTGACCTTCCTGTGATTGAAGTGGGCCAGGGTCACTGTCCTGAAACCCCTGCATATGGGGGTTTATCTCAGAGGGGTGGTTAAGAAGTGAGTCAGTGATGTTTCTGCTCCTGTCAGCAGTTGAAAGTCTCCATTCAGCTGGTGCATCTGAAAAGTCCAGCCCAGCTTTTCTGTGTACACTCCTGCTACATGAGTTCCTGAAAGCCAAGTTGGAGAATCCTCATGGTGAAGGCTACTCTTGTCTTGACAAGGTGCTTACCTTTGCTCCCCTAAGCTGTTCTCCTTAGTTCCCTGCCTTCCCAGAACTGCTCGTAAAGTTGGTTTGGGTTTCACTGGCAGAGTGAAATTTGTTGTTAAAAATAGAATGAAAAGGGGTTGGGGGGATAACTCAGGTATAGAGCACTTGCCTAGTAAGCATGAGGCCCTGGTTTATATCCCCAGCACCATAAAGGAAAAAAAAAAAAAAGGATTGAAAGTCTACTGAGGGAGGCCAGCAGGTAAGTTACTAGAATGTCATTTCCTTTCTCTTGATAACCCACCCCACCCACATTCTCCTAACAGCTCTTTTAACAATGGTTAATATCAGCTTCATGACTTTTTGGTACTAGGGATTGAATCCAGGGACACTTAACCACTGAGCCACATCCGCAGCCCTTTTTATTTTTTATTTTGAGACAGGTTCTCCCTAAGTTACTTAGTGTCTTGCTAATTTGCTGAGGCTGGCCTCAAACTTGTGATCCTCCTGCCTCAGACTTTCAGGTTACTAAGATTACAAGTGTGCCATTATACCCAACAAAGAAGACTCCTTTTGAAACAAACATACCTAAAATCTAAAAGTAAATTAGTTTTGAATAATCCCCTTGAGTAACCAAGAGCTAATTTATTCTAGTTGGAATGTGTGGGGCTTGATTATCTTCCAACCACCAGGAAAGAACTTGGTGATGTCTTTCCTAGGAATTAGGATCATAAACTCTACAGTAATATCTCTATGAATCTGGTTGAGGGACACATCAAGAGATTCTGAGCCGAAGCCCAGAGAGCCTAGTGGGCTGCTGGATCTCATTCTGTGAGCAGTGGGGAAATTATCAGTAGGTTCCTGTAGGTAATTTTTATGGTTAAGTTTTTTTTACTATGTATGTAATAAGTGACATATTCATTATAGAAAACTCAGAAAATAACACCAGAAATTATACTTCCCAGAAAGGATTACTCTTTTCAATGTCCTTTACTTCTTTTTTCTATCCATATAACAATATATAAGATGATATCATATTATATATACTTTTCTGATGGCTACAGGGTGTCCCATTATGTGAGTCTGCCTCCTTTTTTTATTTAACCACTTTCTTTTCATTGTGTATTTTAAAGGTTTCTAAAGAATGGGGTGATAGGATCAAATATTGTATGTTGTAAAAATAGTAGTTTAAACTTAGTCAAAATATTGTGACTGGCTGGGAATGTGGCTCAAGCGGTAGCGCGCTCGCCTGGCATGCGCAGGGTGCTGGGTTCGATCCTCAGCACCACATAAAAATAAAATAAAGATGTTGTGTTCACCAAAAACTAAAAAATAAATATTAAAAAATTCTCTCTCTCTCTCTCTCTCTCTCTCTCTCTCTCTCAAAAGTATATATTGTGAAGTGTTAGTCCTATTTGTCATAATGTGTTTTTTTTCCTAAGAGGAGATGTCCTTCCTTCATCTTCTTGCCCTTTGGGTATTTCTTCAAAGTTCTGAGCCAAGATTAAAAGGCTGAGTTTTGTCAGCTGGAGGGTGTCCCATACTTCTCTTATACTCAGTCCTGGACACTGTCAACCCTTTTGAAGTCAGAGTCTCTTTCATTTGCAAGTCTAAACAGACTTGGTTTGAGAAATGTGTCAAGAAGACTAAGATTTGATGGAAATGGTTGTTGCAAAAGATGAATAGAAATTTTGAGGAAAAAATGCTACATATATCTTCCTCTTCCCTCTTGAGAATTCATTGTCCATAGGTTTCATGCTGCCTGTTTCTTGCAGAGGGAGGCTGACTTTTACACGAATCTGGTGTCAAAGGCCTTATCAAAGGGCTGCTGCAGGGTAGTATGGTGTGATGTCATGCAGTGTAGGTTTGGAGTAGAAAAGCTGTGCATCAGTGTGATACACCCCAGAGAGCTCTGACCACTCACTTACACCAGGACTCCAAGGGCAAGGTGCTGGCATTCATGTAACCCAGCAGCACCCCTTTTCTGATAAGCATCAGGCCTGCATGAGAAGTTCATCTGCTAGAAGCCAACCCCATCTGCTGAGCAGAATGACAGGGTCCCAGATGGCTGGCCAAGTGCTAAAGGTGGGGTGGGCTTCTGAGAAGAAATGCATCCTGAGGAGGTAGGTGGCACACCTAAAGAGCCCCAACATAGAGTGCATGCTGTGTTACAGGAACCTGGAGGAGGGGTACAGGGGAAGGCTGAGTCTCCTGCGCTCAGAGGTGGAGATGGAGCAGGAGCTGATCTGGGACCAGGCCTGCAGGCAGAAGGCTGCACTGGAGCAAGATGTGAGCCGCTTGAGGGCTGAGGAGGCCAGCCTCCATGAGAAGCTCACCCTGGCCCTAAAGGTAAGTGGGGTGCATCCCTGGGGCACCACTGTGAAGATACAAATGGTTGGCAGAGTAGGGTGATGTTACCTTCTCAGCCAAAGGAGAACATTTCAACTTTGTGAGGAGCCATATTGTGGCTCCCTCTAGCTCCCATTCTTTGCTCAAGGTCAGATAAACCTGAGATCAATGAGAACCAGCCACCACAACCAGTCTGGTGATACCCTTAGAGTCTAGGAGCACATATAGAGTAGCCTGCCAGAGCCCAGATTTGTGGCCTGGAAGAGACATGGTTTTGGTGAGTATCCCATGCTCTGCACTCTCCCTGTGCTTGTCTCCATGAGGTTCCAGACTTCAGGACAGGTAGCTGAGACTTAGAGGCACTCATCTGTGTGCCTGGTTCCTGCTCTCCTGTTTCTCCTTCCTTCCTAACTTGGAGCCCAGTGGCTTCCTTCCACATCTGCCCTGCCTCTTAACAGTCTCTCTCCTCTGGGAGGAAAAGCTGGACACAGCATAAATCACTTACCAGCCTTGGTGTCTGTAGAATTATATCCCTTGACCCTTCTCACTACAGTCCCCAGTGTCTGCAGATCCTACCCTCCTTCCCTGGTAGACCTCTGAGCCCTATATCAATAGGGCAGTTTCAGATCTCTCATTTAGAAAACAGCTCAGGCCAGGCACAGAGGCATACACCTGTAATCCCAACAACTTGGGAGGTTGAGGCAGGAGAATCTCAAGCTTGAGGCCAGCCTGACCTTGTACCAAAAAATAAAATGGATTGGGCATTATTGCTTAGTGATAGAGCACCCCTGGGCTCAATCCCCAATTCTGGGGGGGGGGGAATGATGCATTCAGCCTTTTCTTTATCACCCTTGACTTTTCTAAGCATGCGGAATGGGAGAAGAAAAGTAGAGACAATCAGGAAGCCATCTTTGTGCAGCCCTACCTGTTCAGTGCAGAGGCAGTGGGTACATAGATGCCCTGCCTTAAGGGTTGTTCCCTGATTACAAATGCTGCTTGGTACAAGCCTTCTACTTTAAGAGAGGTGACTCTTTGAGACCTGCTGACATCCTCCTTCAGTTCCTCAGCCTGGTCAACACTGGCCTGTGTCTCATAGGAAAACAGTCGATTACAGAAGGAGATTGTGGAAGTGGTGGAAAAGCTTTCAGATTCAGAGAAACTAGTCCTGAAACTACAGAACGACCTGGAGTTTGTGCTGAAAGACAAGGCAAGTCCTTCTGCTGATTTTGAGTCTTCAGAGGGAAGCCTGTGGTAGCGGGTAAAAGCTGTCTGTATCTTGAAAAAGAATATATAGGTGACTGAATTTAATGTTTTTCTACTGAAATTCTAGAACCGAAAAAAAAAAATAAGCATGGCTACCTTACCTCGTTTTTATACCTCTTTGTGACAGTATTGGGTGTCATCTGTGACCAGGGACAGCACCATTTGCATGGGCCTCAGATACCCATTCCCAGAGTTGGGGGTAAAGAGGAAGGTTAGAGCTCTGTGCCACCTCAAGGCTCCCATGGGGCTCTCCCCATCCTCTGAGGAGAAGAGGGACTACTCAGGGACAGGAAAGTCAGAGTGGTTGTACCTGGAGGTGCACAGCCCACCAGGGAGGAAGGTTCTTGGGTCAGGACTGGAGAAGCAGCTCCACTGGCCTGAGGGCCTTCCTCTGATTACTTGTCCTTCTCACTTTCAGCAGGAGCCACAGAACATGGAGCTGCCATCCCAGGAGGAGCAGTTTGCAGTACTCCTGAAGGAATATGAGCTCAAGTGCCGGGTACATGCCCCACCCAACCTGCCTAGCCACCTGAAACAGCCCTGTGTCCTGCTGTACCTGAAGCCCTCACTTTTGTCATTGATGTACAGACCTTCCTGTACCCCTACCCTACCCCTAGTCCACCCTGCAGTAGCAGCAGCAGGAAGGGGGGCTTGTGAAATGGGCTTGCCCTGGAGGCTGTCGAGGTCTGCCTGGCTCAGACCTCTGGCAATGTGCAGCCCTCATACCTCTCCCCTCCTGGGTGAACAGCACTCTTGGTCTTCAGGTGTAGAGTGGTCCAGCCAGGGATGGCAAGAGTATCTTCTCTAGGCAGAGTGTCTAGTAGAGGTTGCTCAGCCCTACATAGGCATTATTGAGTCATGCCAAGTGTGCCCAGGGACCAGCCAAGATTCTGAGATAGAAGCGTCTACTTCCAGGATCAATCCTCTTGAAGAAATTTCATTATAGGACACCAGGTGTGGCAGTACTCACCTATAATCCCCATGGCTTGGGAGGCCAGGGCAGAAAAATCACAAGTTCAAAGCCAGACTCAGCAACTTAGCAAGGCCCTAAGCAATTTAGCAAAACTCTGTTTCTAAATAAAATTAAATATAAAAGGGGCTGGGGATGTGGCTCAGTGGTTAAGCACCCCTGAGTTCAATCCCCAGTATAAAAAGTTAAAATAAAGAAAGACAGAAAAGAACATGGAAGTAGATGATTGTAGACATGAACACCTACATAGGCAGCATTACCGATTGAGTAAGAATAAGTAAGACACATCTTCCAATTGTTAGCCATTTAAAACTATATGGTGGGTCTGGGATGTAACTTAGTGGTAGAGCATGTGCTTAGCATATATGAGGCCCTGGATTCAAGCCCCACTGCACCCACCAAAAAAATCCTCCATATATAATCTCCATTGACAAAAATAAGAAACATCTAAGACAGATGAGTTAACTGTTCCAAGTTCAACACTATAATTTGTAACTATCTGAAGATGTGATTATGTGTGAAGTTGACAGTTCTATCAGGTCCAGGTATAGTTACCTTGTGTGCTAATGGATTAGACACAACTGGTTTTAGTTTTCTCTAATTCTTTCCATATGTAAGTCACCTATAATTATTCATTCCAAGTCACCTCACACTAAAAATGTGATTATTTCTGGGGATACTGTTAACAGTCATTGTTAAGGGCACCAAAGTAATTTTCTGTGATTTGAAAGTGGAGCAGATAGTGTGGGGAAGACATTTGTGTTCTTAGAGGTGGTAATTAATATGGGATGCCCTGTCTCCAGAAAAAATAGATAAAACATTGTTTGGTTTTAAGGGTCTATTATCAGTTCATTTCTCATTGATTTTCCTCCAATTTAAGTACATTAATTACTTTGCTTCTGCTGCACATTGCTTTGCCAATACCAGAGGATAAAGGTGAGCCTGACCTATGGTTCTGAGTGGGCTCTGCATCTGCTGCTGTGGTTTGCCTCTGACTCCAGACCCCAATCCCAGGTGCCCTGCTGATTTTTCTCTGCACTGATTCTTCCTTTTAAAAATCCGGTGTGTGGTGAGCCGTTGTCACCCTTCCTCTGGACTTATTTGGGGTATATTGGGGACAGTCATACAGGTGGAATGTGCTGGCTAGCTGTCTGCCAGGATCATAGTCACATGCTGGGTCTTTCTTTTGAACTTGTTGAGTAGACTAGGAACTTAGAAGTAACCATCAATTAATATGTGCCTTTAGTACACTGGATTTTTCAAACATACATAAATCCTTTTTCTTGAATGTAACTCTGCTACTTATTTCACCTCTGATTCTTGAAAATCTATTTTTTGACACTTTGCTAAAGATATTTTACATTTTAGTGCTGTGTATTTAAAAATTTTCCCTTTCCATATTTTTGGGATATTTTTGGCTATTTCCAACTAACATTTAGAGCATTTTTAAAATGTATACAAAGTTGCAAGCATAAAAATATAAAAATAGTGCAATGAACACCTGTGTAAAAAGAAGGGAATACCCTTCTTTAAAATTTTAATTGATATATAATTGAACATATTTACGGGGCACAGTGTGAGAAAGTCAATATGTGAATACAATGTGTAATGATCAAATCAGAGTAATGAGCATTTTCACCTCCTCAGACACTTATCATTTATTTTTATTTGGAACCTTCAAGTGCCTCTTACATTTAAATTGAGATATGTAATAAGTTCTTATGAACTATAATCCCTGGTGTTTCCTTTTGATTCAATGGAGGCAGTGCTTTCTTGGCTAGAACACTTAGGTAGGAGACTTTGTGTTTATCTGGCCCTCATTGGTGATGCTAATGATCATCTGGTTGAGGTGTTGCCTGATTTCCCTGACCTACGATTGTTTTTTTCTCCCTTATAACTAAGCAGTAGGGAAACACTTTAAGGCCAGGCATGCATCCATTTGAATTTAGCATCCATTAGTGATTCTTGCCCAATTCAGTCCTTACCATGATAATTGCAAAATGATTTTTTCCAGCTCCAGCACCCATTCCACATCTGTCACTGTTGTTCTACTTCAAGCTAGAGAACTCCCATTTGTCCCTCTGTCCTTGGTGTAGACATTAATTCCCCTTTTCCCCCAGTAGCTTTTAATTCGTTCATGTGCTAGTAATTCTGGTGTTCAAATTGTGCAACCTTTGAGCAGTAAGAATGTCTTCTAGCTGACTGAGGGCATCTTTTATGGTCAATCTCCAGGTTCCAGAAGATGCACCTTCCTCACTGTGCATCTCTCCTTTTTCCCAATGTCACTTCTCTGGGGTTTCTTGTGCTTATATTAAGGATATTTGCCAGCAAGGACACCATGCTTTCTCTTGATGCAGAATTCCCTTTCTATTTCACTGTCTGTCATTTTAACTTTCCCTTTGTCTTTTGACTGTCGGTCTCAGTTTTCATGGTGAGGCTGCCCTTGCTAAAGGGGAGTCTGAAATGTTAATTAGATTCTCCTTAGAGATTCTCTGTGGTTTCATGTCTTTATTGCTACTCAGAGTAGCATATCTTTGATCAGAAACCCTAAATTTGATTTTCTTTTTGAACTTTTCTACATCAGCCCCTAACAGATACCCAGTTTTTCCCATTTTCTGGACATACACAGGGCTTTTAGACCCCTACATTTATGCTTAATCAGCTTGACTGGTTCCCCACAGGCAGCCTGCCAGCCCTGGTTTCCTCTCCACACTTTTGAAAGTTGCTTCTTGGTATTGATGTTGAACCCCATCTCATTTCTGATTTCATTTATGAGCTTGCCTTCTCCCCACTAACCAGAAGGAAAGTTCCAAAGTTCCAGAGTCTGCAGATTACCAGGGCTACAGGAAATGACTGCTAGGCTTGTCATGAAAGTCTGTCTCCCTGGCTGGTGCAGTCGTGCCCCAAAGTTGCCTTTAGTGTCCTTAAACCACCCCAAATAAACATGTAGTGTCTGTGACAACAGAGTACTGGCTTCCTACTCATGCCCAGCTCCCTCCCCCTGTGGAGACCCCTGGTGCCCAGAACACATGCCACCTTCAACAGTCATGACAAACCATTCCTGGCCTGACCTGTGCCCCCCATCATCTGAGAGAACCTCTGTTTTCTGGCACTACTGAATTTATGGAATATTTCTATGCTCTCAAAATACCCATTTTGGGTGGCAGAAAGAACCACAAAGTCAGCAGGGCCTGACTTTGGGTGGAAATGATTCTGTTGATGCTGCCTTCTAGATCAGCACTGGCTAGTAAAAATACAATACCAGTCACACATGTAGTTTTAAGTTTTCAAGTAGGTACCTTAAAAAATATAGAGATAGGTGCTGTTAATTTTAATAATATATTTTGTTTAATCCAATATGTCAAAAATGTTATTTTAATACATAAACAATTGTTGAGATATGGTACAACACCCCCAACTTTTTTTTAAGTCTTTGAAGTCATGTTTATATTTCAGGAGCTCGTTAGCCTATGTGGCAAGCAACTCTGATTTGGACAGCTCAGGACTGATGAATAATGAAGCTGCTGTGTTGAAGGGCAGGGCCAGTTAGCAACCGAGTGCCTGTTCTGTTCCTAGCCTATTCTTTCCCCAGGACAGAGCTTCTCCATTCTCAGGAGAAAAGTGCATTTTTGCACAGGGGATTTGGAGTGAGGTGCAAATGACCCTCCATGAATTCTTCTCCAAGATGCCCAGTGCCTGGCCCTCCTCTGTGGTGGCCTGCAGCTACCACAGAAAGGCACTTGCTCTAAGGGGAGACTTGATGATACAGTTGGCAGGCAAGACACTGGCCTCCACTGGCCTCCGGCAATGGTTTCAGGAAGATTAGGTTATTTAATGAGAGCTCTCTGAAGAGGTTGTAAAGAATTAGAAATTCAAAACTCAGGCAGCTGGTATCTTGTGGGTGTGCCAGGTGGGCCTCCATTCCTCTCCTTATGTTCAAATGTGGGCTTCCTCACAGCATGGTAGCCAGCTTCCCCCTGAGGGAGTGTCCCAAGAGACACTATGTGGCAACTTGTCCTTAAAAGGCATATGACCTCACTTCTGCCATGAGAAGGTCAGATCAGTCACAGAGTCACAGCTCTGCCTGGGACCCAGGGTAGGGGAGAGAGACCCACAATCAGGAATGACTGTTGCTGTGTTTCTGGAGAGTCTACAGGATTTGGAACCATCTAGGAAAATGAGCTGTAAACTCTTTCTCCTATCCCTTTTAACAAGCAAGTGCCTCTACCCGTTTATCCAGACATGCATCATTAAAGTGCAGACCCCAAACATGCCAGCCCCAATGCAGACCCTTCCTTTGAAGCTTCCTCCTCTGTCTGAAGGGTGTGTCTCTCCCTCATTTCACTTCCTGTACCCATGTGGCCTCCACCTACTCCTTGTCTGCTTGCTAATCATCCTTTCTGCTTTGTGGCATTTGATCTAAGGCAAGTGGCATCCTCTTTGGTATTTAATAACTGCATCTTCAGAACCCTTTGCATATTGCTCAGCAGCTGAGGAAAGAATCCCAACACATAGTCCAGGACACTATGGTTTCTCATGTGTGATTTTTAAACAAAGCACCTGTAGTTTCAGATGTTGGAAATTCTCTGTATTTTCCACAGTTGCCTTATTATCTACTCACTTTTTTCTTTGAGCCTTTCTTGTACTTCTGATGATCAAAACTCATTTGGGTGTGAGATTAACTGGTTTTTGCTAAGCCTAACTAACATGTTAGGAGTCCAGAATCATTTCCTGCTGGCCTCACTGTGTGCTTAGCCCATATTGGATACTCCCTAAAAATGGGGCTGGTCCTGGGCTCATCCTTACTGGGCTCAGTGGCTGCAGCAGCTGGAGATGGTATCTGGCTCTACCCCACAGGATCTGCAAGATTGCAATGATGAGCTACAAGCTGAGCTGGAAGGCCTGCGGGCACAACTGCCTGAGAGTTGGCAGAGCCCCTCAGAGGACCTGGGCACCCATGGACAGAGGGTCTCTGGACGTGGCCCAGCAGGTACGAGCCTGGCCCTGGCTGGTGGGGCTCCATGGAAGCAGCTCGAGGCTGGATGTTTACATGACCCTTGAGACCAGAGGTGGTGAAGGAGTGTGGAGAGTTTTGCCATTTGTTATAAATGGCGAAGGTTATGATGATCTTGTGAACTCAAGGGAAATACATCTGCCCAGTGAAGCATCATAGGCAACCTTGTAGAAGAGCCTGGAATATGGAAGGCAACTTAGGGTAGCTGTGGGGTGGGCATGGGACAGTCCCCACTGAGGGGAAGTCCTACCTGTATGCAGAGTCTACCTTCAGGCGCCCATGCTCTCAGGTGAGGGAATTGGGGCCTTGATGGAGCTTGTAAGGAGCCTCCCAGTTCTCTTGAATAATCTGTTCTGGTTAAGACCGGCTGCTGATTTCTATGGAACACTAGCTTTTATAATATGGTGTAACCCTTTTTGCTAGCACCTCATTCCTCACAGATGGGGCACAAGGAAGGGGTGCTGTCTTCAGGGTGAGGAGATGAAGACAGGATGACTGGTGTTATCCACATGTCAGATTGGAAGGTTTAGAAGGGACCCTGAGGTGCATAACATAACAGAATGTCCTCTCATTCACAGGCATTTTGTCTGTGGGTGACTCCACTCCAGTGAGTATAGAAACGGAGATAATGATGGAGCAGGTGAAGGAACGTTACCAAGATCTCAAGATCCAGCTGGAGACCAAGGTCAGGGGACAAGGGCACCATGGGCTACACGCTGGCAGCAATTGCTTCACTGAACCAATGTTACCACACACGGCTGCCCTGGCACCTGCATCTGCCTTGTAATGGGCCAGCTCAGAGAGGAAAGATTGTAGGAAAGAGTAAATAAAACTGATGTTACCCCCCAGGCCCTCTGTGGGGGGAAGTAGGATGTAATAATAATGATGAATGACAGGGAAGGAAGGGATTTGTTTTGCTCTGAGTGTCACACGAGGATGTGCTAAAGATAGCTGTGTGATGGACAGCTTTTCCAACTTGTCTGCTATTGGGAATCACAGGGACAAGCTTTGTTCTAAGCCTAAAGGACCTGGAATTTGCCCTCTATGGGGACTCCATGGGCAGGATTTCTCAGGCTGAGTGTGTCCTCTTGGATGAACTTGTCCCCTGCTCTGTTATTAGGTAGTAGTGGATTTTAAGGACAATTTCCAGGACTTGCTGTCATGAATCCAATTCATTTGTCTGATTAGCAGTTGTGTCCTTGATCTCCCTGAATGAATTAATTGGAAGCTTCTAGCATGGCTTTGGCCACCTATATCTGGATAGTATCCCTTCTGTCAGGTATTCCAAGGTGTTAAGAGCCACCCTGCTTGTCTTGTGAAGGCTCTTTAGATCTCTCAGTAGCTCTCATGCCCTCTGCCCTCTTCATGTCACCTGGCCAGATGCCCAGGTTGGCCTTGATGCCTTCTGACCCCACCTACTGGACCTGCTTCGGGGGGGGGGTCACTGTGAAGTCATGGCGGATGACATATTGCCTATGGCCAATATGGGTCCTCAGGGAGTGTTACCATCATTTACATTGTTACCTCCTTCCACAGACCCTGGGGCCTAGTTAGGTCTAGGCCATTGTGCCTGGTAGCTTCATATTTCTGTTCTTACCAGTTAGGTCATATTTAGGACTTTCTGACTTGTGTGTCTCATGGTTCCCTCTTTAGGTAAATTACTACGAGACGGAAATTGAGGTCATGCAGAGAAACTTTCAGAAGGAGAGAAAGGAGATGGAGCAGGCTCACCAGCTTGAGGTTTGCACATTGGAAAGCCAGAAAGCAGACCTGGAAGCATTGTATACCAAGTCTCAGGAGGTCATCCTGGGCCTGCGGGAGCAGCTGCAGGATGCAACTCATGGCCCTGAGCCTGGGCAGACTGGGATGGAACAGTGCTGTGCGCAGGTGCTGTGTGGCCTGGCCCAGCAACTGAAGGAGGAGCTGCAGCTGAGGCACCAGAACCAACTACAGCAGATAAGGTCTGTTTGAGTTTGGAGCTCATGACTAGGGTTTCTTGCTAACAATCAAAGTTTGAAATTAGATTTAGGTAAGCTCTTTAGGATTGCAGTGTCTTCTAGCAGGATGAGTTTGCTCTGAGTAAATGAATGAGGACTGAAAAAAATTGGTTGTTGTATTAAAGATTTTTACTTTAAGGCAAAATACCCTTTTAACAGAATTTGGGACATGGAGTAGTTTTTTGTATAGAATTTTAACTCTGTTCTTTCTCTTCGGCCTCAGACTTGCCTAGTAGGCAAAGGCAGAATTTTCTCCATCATTTAGTATAGCATTCTGGTTTTCCAGGACATGGTGGAATAAGGAAGAAAAAAAAAAAAGTCAAAAAGCCTCCCCAAAATGGAAAAGATAGTTAATTTGGACAGGTCAGAATCTTCAAAAAGGCTGAAATATTTGTACCCAGAAGGGAAAAGGGCTATTTGGAAAATCTGAGTGTGGTATTTTGGGTGTTCATGGTGGGAGTTACCTGAGAAATGCCACGTTCCCTCCCTGTCACATGAGCCTGTCTTGGTAGAGTTAGTACTTGTTTATTGAAGACACGATGCTGGTTACTGGGATACAGACCCATGGAGAGCATTATCTCCCACACGAAGATGACCCCTCCTATCACCTGGCCATTTTACGTCACCCCAGCAAGACCAGGACCTCCCCCATTGGCCAGGACTTTACAAAACGACTCAGGTGAGGGTTGTGCTGAGGCTAGTGATGTTCACCTGTTGATACTTAAGAAACATGGCCCTGTCACCACACTGACAGCAGGAAGTCAAGTGACCTTTGCAGGGAAATCATTCCTGACATAGATAAGGCAGGCACTTGTCTTAGTAGAAAGAAGCCAGGGTTACCTCAGGATGTGAGATGTGATAAAGAAGAATCAGCATTCCCTCTTCCCTCCCCTCCAAGATGATGCCCGTGTACCCACCTAGGCCACTGGGGACTCACAAAAAACTGACTAATATTATCCTGGAGGATAAAGAAGTAATTTTTTTTTTTTTTTGTAGGAGTGGGTACTGGATTGAACTCAGGGGCACTCAATCACCGAGCCACATCCCCAGCTCTTTTTTGTATTTTATTTAGAGACAGGGTCTCATTGAGTTGCTGAGCGCCTTGCCATTGCTGAGGCTGGCTTTGAACTCGAGATCCTCCTGCCTCAACCTCCCAAGCCACTGGGATTACAGCTGTGCGCCACCAGGCCTGGCAAGAAGTAATTTTTAAGTCATGTGTTTTCCCAGAACTCTAAATTATCTTTTTTTTCTTTGACCTCATTAGATAACTTTATTCACACACATATCCCTTAATTTATAAAGCCTCAGCCTAAGTAAAATAAGTACACAAAAAACTATCTTAAACCCAAGAATGTGAGATAACGGACTCAACCCTTTTAGACCCGCCTTTGGACCCCCCCCACAAGGTGGCTGAGGGACAGGTATAAGGAAGCCACCCTCCTCCTCAGCATCCAGGATGCCCCTGCCCACCTGCCCAAGCCGTCTTGGGCCTTGGAGTTCTCTGGCTCCTCACTCCTGGGGAGCTTATCCTGCTACTCAGCTGGGCTCCTCGTCACGCCTCTGTATAAGGTAGAGCCATAGGCAGCCCCATGTCATTTTCTACCTCCCTGTCTTGGCCAAAGTGGACAGTGTGCCTTGACAGGCTTGGTGTTCCTGTCCAGCCCTCATCCCACACCATAGTCTCAGGTGCCACAGGCCCCAGGCCAGCCGCTTAAGGGATTTTCAAGGGAAGTTTTAAAGACAGATGAGTGTCAGCCATTTTACTAACACTCCAGACCAGCCCTGTCTGAGAGCACTCACTGCGATGAGGCACACATCATCTGGCCACACTTGACCTTTGAGCACTGGCAATGTGGCCAGTGTGACTACAGGACGGAATTTTACTTCTACATCGTAGTAATTCCCTTTCGTTTAAACCATCACATGTGGTGGGTGACTTCCATTGCTGGCTTCTATGTGTAGACCTAACCCCCAGGTGTGGAAGCCCTGGGCACAGGGACATAAAGAAGGATACGGAGAATCAGTCAGGAGAGAAGAGTTAGGCAGTTAGAACAGGAGTCCTAGTGGCCTTTTCTTCCCTGAGAATAAGGATCTGGGGTTCACTGTGGCAGAGCCCATGTTTTTGTGACTCATTATATATTTCTGTAGGAAAGAGGCAGAAGATGTGCTGACCCAGAAACTGTCGTGGCTGGAAGCCCAACATGTTGCCCGCTGTGAAAGGCTGTCCCTGCAGCATCAGAGCGAGAAGGACCGGCTGCTGCAGACGCACCTGTGGCGACTGAGGGAGCTGGTGGCACAACTGGACCTGGAGAAAGAGCAGCAGGAAGAGAGAGAGAAGGAGATCCTCACACGCTGTCAGAAGCAGCAGATGAGACTGCAGGCAGTGATGAGTGAGGAACAGGCACAGATTTGTAGATCGATGGCTCTGGAGAAGGAGGAATTGGAGCACACCTACAGGAAGCAAGTGGAAGGGCTTGCGCAGGAGGCAGAGGCACTGAGGGCCCTCTTGAACGATGGAACCACTGTGACGGGCCTCACATCCCTGTGCCTAGGTGGGGAGCAACCACTGGCTCAGTTGGATCTGAATACTGATGGAGAGATGAGGGAACTGGCCGAGGACACGCCTGGCCAGAGGCGAACTGAAGGCAGGGATTTACCCAGCCAGCCTCGCTGTGTGGACACCACACAGAACCCAACCCCTGTTCTGGTATCCAGAGAGTCCTTGAAAAGCTTCAGCCTAGGAGAGAACTGTCAGGGTCCACTCAGTGCTGGGGAGGTAGCTTCTGTTCCCTTGGAGAAGAGGTCATACATGCAGCCATGCGAAGGGAACAAGGGAGCCATTGCAGAGGAGCCAGTGCCTTCTGCCAGGGCCCCAATGAGTCTGGGCCAGGCTGATGCCCAGGAGCTTCCCGTATTGGCCACAGAGGGGATGGCCTGGTTGGCTCAGCCCCAGACACTGGAGCCATGGCACAGCCCAGCCACTTTGGAGGAGCAAGCCAACAGCCTGAGCGGGGACCCAGCCCCTGAGAGTGGTCATGGCCAGGTCTTTGAGGGGATGTCCAGGGGTGGTGACAATGCCCGGGAGACCTGGCTTGAGCACAGCCAGGAGGCTGCCTGTTGGGGGTCCTCCTGGTTACACTCCAAGCTCCCAGACCCACAGCAGCCTGGGCTAGAGTGTCTTACTGCCCTGGAGGAGACAGAGGCCGAAATGGCATTGGAGAAAGAGAAGAGTGATATGAGAAACAAACTTCTCCAGCTGGAAGATGTTGTCCGGGCTCTCGAGAAAGAAGCAGACTCAAGAGAGAATGACAGGTTTCGTTTTTCCTATTCTTTTTTTTTTTTTTAATTGGTTGTTCAAAACATTACAAAGATTGCAGAATCACATCGGTTACACATCCACATTTTTACATAATGCCATATTAGTAACTGTTGTATTCTGCTACCTTTCCTATCCTCTACTATCCCCCCTCCCCTCCCCTCCCATCTTCTCTCTCTACCCCATCTACTGTAATTCGTTTCTCTCCTTGTTTATTTTCCCATGCCGCTCACAACCTCTTATATGTAATTTTGTATAACAATGAGGGTCTCCCTCCATTTCCATGCAATTTCCCTTTTGTCTCCTTTTCCCTCCCACCTCATGTCTCTTTTTCTCCTGATCTTCCTCCCTGTTCTATTCTTAGTTGCTCTCATTATATCAAAGAAGACATTTGGCATTTGTTTTTTAGGGGTTGGCTAGCTTCACATAGCATAATCTGCTCTAGTGCCATCCATTTCCCTGCAAATTCCATGATTTTATCATTTTTTAGTGCTGCGTAATACTCCATGGTGTATAATTGCCACATTTTTTTTATCCATTCATCTATTGAAGGGCATCTGGGTTGGTTTCACAGTCTAGCTATTGTGAATTGTGCTGCTATGAACATCGATGTGGCAGTATCCCTGTAGTGAGCTCTTTTAAGGTCTTCAGGGAATATTCCGAGAAGGGCAATAGCTGGGTCAAATGGTGGTTCCATTCCCAGCTTTCCCAGGAATCTCCATACTGCTTTCCAAATTGGCCACACCAATTTGCAGTCCCACCAGCAATGTACAAGTGTACCCTTTTCCCCACATCCTCGCCAGCACTTGTTTTTTGACTTTAGAATGGCTGCCAATCTTACTGGAATGAGATGGTATCTTAGGGTGGTTTTGATTTGCATTTCTCTGACTGCTAGAGATGGTGAGCATTTTTTCATGTACTTATTGATTGATTGCATGTCCTCCTCTGAGAAGTGTCTCTTCAGGTCCTTGGCCCATTTGTTGCTTGGATTATTTGTTATCTTATTGTCTGATTTTTTGAGTTCTTTGTATACTCTGGATATTAGGGCTCTATCTGAGGTGTGAGGAGTAAAAATTTGTTCCCAGGATGTAGGCTCCATATTTACCTCTCTTATTGTTTCTCTTACTGAAAAAAAAACTTTTTAGTTTGAGTAAGTCCCATTTGTTGATTCTTGTTATTAACTCTTGTGTTATGGGTGTCCTATTAAGGAATTTGGAGCCCGACCCCACAATATGTAGATCGGAGCCAACTTTTTCTTCTATCAGACGCAGAGTCTCTGATTTGATATCAAGCTCCTTGATCCATTTTGAGTTAACTTTTGTGCATGGTGACAGAAGGGGATTCAGATTCATTTTGTTGCATATGGATTTCCAGTTTTCCCAACACCATTTGTTGAAGATGCTATCCTTCCTCCATTGCATGCTTTTAGCCCCTTTATCAAATATAAGATAGTTGTAGTTTTGTGGATTAGTCTCTGTGTCCTCTGTTCTGTACCATTGGTCCACCCGCCTGTTTTGGTACCAGTACCATGCTGTTTTTCTTACTATTGCTCTGTAATATAGTTTGAAATCTGGTATCGCTATACCGCCTGATTCACACTTCCTGCTTAGAATTGCTTTTGCTATTCTGGGTCTTTTATTTTTCCATATGAATTTCATGATTGCTTTATCTATTTCTACAAGAAATGCCGTTGGGATTTTGATTGGCATTGCATTAAACCTATAGAGAACTTTTGGTAATATCGCCATTTTGATGATGTTAGTTCTGCCTATCCATGAACAGGGTATATTTTTCTATATTCTAAGATCTTCTTCTACTTCTCTTTTTAGGGTTCTGTAGTTTTCATTGTATAAATCTTTCACCTCTTTTGTTAGGTTGATTCCCAAGTATTTTATTTTTTTTTGAGGATATTGTAAATGGAGTGTTTTTCCTCATTTCCGTTTCAGAAGTTTTATCACTGATATACAGAAATGCCTTTGATTTATGCATGTTGATTTTATATCCTGCCACTTTGCTGAATTCATTTATTAGTTCTAGTAGTTTTTTGAGAACCTTTTGGGTCTTCTAGGTATAGAATCATGTCGTCCACAAATAGTGATAATTTAAGTTCTTCTTTTCCTATTTTTATGCCTTTAATTTCTTTCGTCTGTCTAATTGCTCTGGCCAGTGTTTCGAGAACTATGTTGAACAGAAGTGGTGAGAGAGGGCATCCCGGTCTTGTTCCAGATTTTAGAGGGAATGCCTTCAATTTTTCTCCATTCAGAATGATGCTAGCCTGAGGCTTAGCATAGATAGCTTCTACAATGTCGAAGTAAGTTCCTGTTATCCCTAGTTTTTCTAATGGTTTGAACATAAAGGGATGCTGTACTTTGTCGAATGCTTTTTCTGCGTCTATCGAGATGATCATATGGTTCTTATCTTTAAATCTATTGATGTGGTGAATAACATTTATTGATTTCCGTATATTGAACCAGCCTTGCATCCCAGGGATGAATCCTACTTGATCATGGTGCACATTTTTTTTGATGTGTTTTTGTATCCGATTTGCCAGAATTTTATTGAGGATTTTTGCATCTAGGTTCATTAGAGATATTGGTCTGTAGTTTTCTTTCTTTGAGGTGTCTTTGTCTGGTTTCGGAATCAGGGTGATGTTGGCCTCATAGAATGAATTTGGAAGAGCTGCCTCTTTTTCTATTTCCTGAAATAACTTGAAAAGTATTGGTATTAATTCTTCTTTAAAGGTTTTGTAAAACTCCGCTGTATACCCATCGGGTCCTGGGCTTTTCTTGGTTGGTAGTCTTTTGATATTGCCTTTTTCATCCCATATGTTAGTAATTTGAGTTCTCTCTCTTCTCTTCGTTAGCATGGCTAAGGGTCTGTCGATCTTATTTATTTTTTCGAAGAACCAACTTTTAGTTTTGTTAATTTTTTCAATAGTTTCTTTTGTTTCAATTTCATTGATTTCCACTCTGATTTTAATTATTTCTTGCCTTCTGATACATTTGCTGCTGTTTTGCTCTTCCTTTTCTAGGGCTTTGAGATGAAGTGTGAGCTCATTTATTTGTTGTTTTTTTCTTTTTTTGAGGAATGACCTCCAGGCGATGAATTTCCCTCTTAAAACTGCTTTCATTGTATTCCATAGATTCCGATATGTTGTGTCTGTATTTTCATTTATCTCTAAGAATTTTTTGATTTCCTCCTTGATGTCTTCTGTAACCCATTGATCATTCAGTAACATATTGTTCATTTTCCATGTGATGTAGGATTTTTCCTTCCTTCTTTTATCATTGATTTCCAGTTTCATTCCATTATGATCATATAAAATGCATGGTATTATCTCCACCCCTTTATATTTACTGAGGGTTGCCCTATGGCATAATATATGGTCTATTTTTGAGAAGGATCCATGTGCTACTTTGAAAAAAGTATATCCACTTGATGATGGTTGATATAGTCTATATATGTCAGTTAAGTCTAGGTTATTGATTGTGATATTGAGTTCTATAGTTTCTTTATTCAACTTTTGTTTGGAGGATCTGTGCAATGGTGAGAGAGGTGTGTTGAAGTCACCCATAATTATTGTGTTGTGGTCTATTTGATTCTTGAACTTGAGGAGAATTTGTTTTATGAACGTCACAGCACCATTATTTGGTGCATAAATATTGATAATTGTTATGTCTTGTTTGTGAATGGTTCCTTTTAACAGTATGTTGTGTCCTTCCTTATCCCTTTTGATTAACTTAGTCTTGAAGTCAATTTTATTCGATATGATGATGGCCACCCCTATTTGCTTACGAGGACCGTGTGTGTGGTATATTTTTTCCCAACCTTTTACCTTCAGCCTGTGTATGTCTTTTCCAATGACATGTGTCTCCTGGAGGCAGCATATTGTTGGATTTATTTTTTTAATCCATGTTACCAGCCTATGTCGCTTTATTGGAGAGTTTAAGCCATTAACGTTTAGAGTTACTATTGATATATGGTTTGTACTTCCAGCCATGTTTGATTACTTATCTTTTTTTTTTAATTTAGTTTGTTTCTCCAGGATTAGTTTCCCCCCTGCCCTCTGTCTTTAACGAGGCACTTCCCACTGATGGTTTTGGTTATTGTTTTTCATTTCTTCCTGATGTAGTGTTTTGCTCAAGATGCTTTGCAATGCTGGTTTTCTGGCTGCAAATTCTTTTAACTTTTGTTTATCATGAAAGATTTTTATTTCGTTGTCATACCTGAAGCTTAATTTTGCTGGATACAGAATTCTTGGTTGGCATCCATTGTTTTTCAGTGTTTGAAATACGTTGTTCCAGGATCTTCTCGCTTTCAGCGTCTGTGATGAAAAATCCGTTGTTAACCTTATTGGTTTACCCCTGAATGTAATCTGCCTCCTTTCTCTTGTAGCTTTTAATATTTTCTCTTTGTTCTGTATATTGAATATCTTCATAACAATGTGTCTTGGCGTTGGTCTACTGTGATTTTGTATGCTTGGTGTCCTGTATGCATCTACAATTTGTATATCTTCATTATCTGACGTTCTGGCTTCTACTTGATCCACTCTGTTAGTGATACTCTCAATTGAGTTTTTAATTTGGTTTATAGTTTCCTTCATTTCTAGAATTATTGTTTGATTTTTTTTATAATCTCTATCTCCTGATAAAGATGCTTAGCTTCTTCTTTTATCTGTTTATGTAATTCATTCTCAATGTGTTCTTTCACTGTTTGAATTTGCTGTCTCATATCCTCTTTAAGGTTCCATTCCATCTGTCTAAGGTGTTCCTTGAGTTCTTTATATGACCATTTTTCTGATGACTCTAGGTCCTCCTGAATATTTAGGTTGGCCTTCATTGTTTGTACTCCTTTTCTTCCTTGCTTTTTCATGCTACTCATGTGACTTCTTGTTCTGTTTGACTGCTGAGTTACTGTTTACTCCTATAAATTTATTTGATGCTTGGGAGGAAAGGCATTAAAAGGGAAGGGAAGAAGTCACTAAAGAGAATGAGAGTAGGCAGGTAGAATTCAAGGACGGGGGAATAAGAAAATTGAAAAGAAATGAAAAGACAAAAGAAAAAATAGAAAAGAAAAAAAGAAAAAAAATAATAATAAAAAAAATTAAAATTTAAAAATAGAAAATAATTTTTAAAAAATTTAAAAAACAACAAAAAAAATGAAAATGAAAAAAAAGAACCCAAATTAAAAAAAATTAATAATTGCAGTCTTAGAGTTTGATTAACTTCTCTTCCAGTATGTGGAGCTGTGCCCACCGGGCCAAGTTTCTCCTGTCAATATGCGGGAACCAATCACTGTGCAGCAGCTCCTCCTCCCAGACTGGGCGGGTCTCCAATCCTGAGTGCCTATGGCCTTCTCTTGTGTCTAGTCATTTCCCCACTTTTTCTCAAGCCAGGCCCCGCTCACCGGTGACGCTCACCGGTGACGCTCACCACAATACTGTCTACACACCAGGTCTGCTGCTCCCGGGAGCCCTGATTTCATGAACGCCTGGGCACACTCTCCCTGTTTGCCATTCCCTCAGACCCTAAGTTTGTGGAGCTTGGGGCTGAGAATCCTCAGCGAATTTTGCTTGCCCTCCGGTAGCCACGCCCCCCGGTAGCTGGTGCAAGAGACCTCAGTTGTCAGCACTGGTGGGAGCGGTAGCCGGGAGTTCCGCGCCGCGGGTTCCGCGCCGCGGGTCCCGCGCCACTCCTGATTCCCTCCGTCTGGCTATCATGCTCACGAGAAAGCTGGGAGGGGCCCTTAAGGTTTCCCCGCTGTGTGGAGAGGGAAGGCTAGGGGATTACACACCTGTAGCCGCAGGTTTCAATGAAGTTATCTCCTCCGCCGCAATCTGATGACGTCAGTTCTCTGCCATGGTGGAATCCCATGCAAATGGCCACAGTTCGTTTCCCTTTGCCGGGTGACCAATGCAACGGGTGGGTCCTGACTGTCTCTCCCAAGCCCCGTTTCAATCCTGTGGCCGCTACCTATGAAGGCTCAGTTGGCATTAACCTCCGTAGGATCAGAAGGGCCCGACCAGTTGTTTCAGCGGGATCGTTTAGTGCTGAGTCACAGCTGTTTGTCTGCGAGAAGCAGGCGAACAGGAGCTTGAATTCAGCTGATCCGGGCTTGGTGTGTGTTCTGAGAGGCCCAGACTGTTCGCCCCAGATCCACGTCAGCTCAGCATTGCCTAGTGATCCTGATCAAACAACATTTAGACGGTTTACGACTCCCTATGCCCGCGCAGCTGAAGAGGTCAGAGACTTGATCTCTCCGAGCCCGCCGCCATGTTGATTGATCTCGTTTTTCCTATTCTTAAAATGCAGAACTAAACCCAGTTGCCTCTCACTAGTGACTGTTACATAGTCCTTCCCCACTGGCGAGCTCACAGATAGGCTAACTCTGTAACCTTGCACCTGTGTGGCCATCATGAGCCCTGCCCCAGGCATTTCTGGTCACTGGGTGCTCAGCAGGTGTGCAGAGGACAGGCAGGGCAGTGCTTTCCTGAGCAGCTCAGCAGGCTCTGGTATTTCTATCTCTGCCTAACAGAACAAGGTCTGTGGTTGGTCCTGGATCATCTGTGAGGCCTCTGCTTGCTGAGTTTGAGAGGCAGGGGGTGAGGGACTACAGCCCCTCCTGTGTGTACTAGGCACTGTCCTTGGGCTGCACACGGCAGTGACTGCTGGCTTTTCCAGAGCTGCAGAGCATGGCTTTGAGGGCCCCTCACCTGGTTCCTTGTCCAGAAGATGTTTATGGACACTTGCACATCCCTGTGCAAGCACATGATGCTGTTCCATGACATGCTCCATGCTTGCTGTCATTTAGTTCCGTTAGTCTCCATATGCACACCTACAAGATGTCCAGTCCTGTGGAAACAGGCTTCAGGAGGTTATTGTCCATGGCTCTTGTCCATGTCAGTAACACTGACAAAGCAGACATGGTGTGTCCCAGTAGTGGGCATAGTCACATAGGAGTGATGATATCTGTATTCTAGTCGATGTGTACATTGGGAGGACGATGGAAAGGTTACTTCCTTTAGGAGAAAAAAGATGTGGGAGTAGGGGTGTAGTTCAGTAATAGAATACTGGCTTAGCATGTGTGACGTTCTGGGTTCCATTCCCAGTGCCAAGAAATAAATGTCAGCATACCAGCCAATTTAAGAAAGAAAACTTGATCATCAGCTGGAAGCCCAGCATCCTCAAGGGCTACCCTTGCCCTTTGCTGGCCCAAAGGGCTGTTCCTCACCATTCAGGTGTTTTGTTTTGTTTTGTTTTGTCGCACACCTTTGCCTCTTAGGGATGTAGCCTTGTTCTCACTGCCCTGATTTCTGGATAGCCCCATTGATGAAGCAGAGGTGGCACCATGTCCAAGGAGGGTCATAGTGAACATAGTGTTATGCCTTTCCTCTGTGACCACTCTAGATGTAGCCTCCATGTATGGACGCATCATAGACAATAGCACACCGTAGTTCAGCTTCATGAATCCTACTCTGTTGTCCCCTGCGACCATTCTCAAAGTTTTATCTACTCTTGGCCTCCAAGCCTGATAGCTGTAACCTTCCTGGACCTGAAGTCTGGAAGGCTGCCCTTGTCCCCTCTGCTGTCCCACATGTCCCATCCTGGCACTGGACAGTGTCACCTGGGTCTCTGCAGCATGCCAGGCTGGGAAGAGATTGTAGGTAAAGCAGAACAAATGTTTAGAGCTCTTACCCTACAGGGCCCTTCACTTGTTGCATGTCCCAGTGTTATAAAGAAGTATGTCACATTTTAAGGATGAAGAAAACTTAAAGGTCATGCTGCTCAAATGTTTGCATTTTCCAAGGGCATGGATATATGTAGTAAAAGCCCAGGGGAAGACAAATAAATAATTGTTGTGGATTGAAGCCCTAGGAGTGCATGTAGGTTCAGGCCTCATGTCAAAGCAACCCTGAGGCTGCCCTGCCTGCCTTAGGCACAGAGGGACTTGGTGTATGAGGAGACAGGGCAGTAAGGGTTCTGCAAAGGCTTTGGTGGATACTAGCCAGCTCTCACAGGAGTGTTTTCCAAAAACAAAGTGCTGGGGCCTGAGCTGGCCCACTGTTGTCAGGAGGACAGCAGATTACAGGACAGTGAAGGCAGGAGTGCATGGGGAGTGTGGCGAGGAGGTGATTGTTAGAGCTGTTCAGAATGATGGCTGCAGAGGTACAGAAAGTTGGTGGACAGAAGTTTGGAGGCCAAATTGACAGAGGTTATGGGTGGGCAGGGAAGTCAGAGATGGATCAAGTGGCTATCACTGGATGCCCAGGAAGTGCCATTGAGCATCATGGGAGAAGGTGGGAGGTGGGTACTTAAGGAGCTTTTAATACTGCCTCCTGCAAGAAACGAAGTAGGGCTAGGGAAGAAAGGGCTCTGAGAAGGAGGAGCGGGGGAAAGAGGCTGGTGTCTTCGGGAGAAGGTGATTACAAGGGAGGATCACCTGTGTGCAGAGCAACTGAGGGACCAGCTCACACAAGATGGGGAAGCCTGAAGGAGTCCATGGGGTTCAGCAGTTCAGAGGTACCCCTGAGCTCCCAAGGAATCCCTAACCCAATATTGGCCCCAGACCTGGCTCCTGTTCTGAAAGGGTAGGTCTTGCCCCAATCCCAGCCAAGTTAGCCCTTGATCACAATTCCCAGCATAGTGGCCTTGCTGCCCCTTGTAGATAAACATGTGCTACCTTCCCTGAGCCCACTGTAGCAGCAGGTTCCCATTCTAGTCAAGGGTCAAACATGGATTTTGAAGGCTGTGGGGAAGCCTGGGCCCTTTATCACAAGAGAAAGCAAAATCCAGAGAGGTACCTGATCAGATCTGGGTTGTGAGAGAATCTGTGCCTGCAGTATAGAGAACAGCAGAAATGGTCTGCACATGCTCAGGGCCAGAGTGAATCCCCTGTAACTTCACTATGTCTCTTTCTCTTTCCACACACAACTTTTTTTGTGGCGGAGGGGTGTCCTGAATCATTTGATGTAAACACAGACATCATGATACTTTACTGCTAAATAATTCAGCATGTTATTTTGTAAGAACAAAGATACTCTCTTCCATAATATTATTATATCCACCATGTGGTTATGGTACATACATGGGAATTTTTTTGCGGGGGGGGGGGGGGATACTATGGATTGAACTCAGGGGCACTGAGCTATATAGCCCCAGCCCTATTTTGTATTTTATTTAGAGACGGCGTCTCACTGAATTGCTTAGTGCCTCACTTTTGCTGAGGCTGGGTTTGAACTCACAGTCCTCCTGCCTCATTTTCCCAAGCCACTGCAATTACAGGTGTGAACCACTGTGCCTGGCCCCATACATGAGAAATTTAACTTTGATACAATCTTTTTGTTTGCACGGGGTGGGGGGAGTGTTGATTCTGGAGATGGAACCCAGGACCTCCCAGCCCAGACATTGATTTTTTTTATCATGTTAAAAATATACACAGCATGAAATTGGTCATTTTAACCATTTTTAAGCATACTATTCATTGGTATTTAACATTCACAGTGTTGTCCAACACTCACCACTATGTACTTTCAAAACTTCCATTATCTCAAACAGAAACTGTACCCATTAAGCATTGACTTTTGCTAGTATTTTGTGGAGGTTTCTACTATCACTCTTCCTAAGGGTTATTGGCCTGTAGTTTTCTTGTGTCTTTGGCTTTGGTATCAGGATAATGCTGACCTCATTGAATGAGTTTAGACTTCCAAACTCAACAATTTCTAATTTCCTTTCACTTTCCTCCTTTTCAATTTTTGGAAGAGATTAAGATTAATTGGTATTAATTTTTTTAAATGTTTGATAGAACTCACCAGTGAAGCCATCTACTCTTGAACTCTGTTACAATGTTTTTAGTTGTTGATGCACTCTCCATACTAGTTGTAGATCTGTTCAAGTTTTCTGTCTTTGTGAGTCTATTTTGGGAGATTGTTTGTAGGAATTTGGACATAAAGTTCTGAAGAATGAAGACATTTGGCATGATGGCCATTAGTTCACATACTTGCTTTTTCTCAGATTTGGTTGAAACATTTTAGGTGTAATTACAATATGGTAGCATTGCATGCTTCTCAGCCTATAGCACCTTAGGAAGTTTGTTAACTCCTTGTATCACATGCTTGCCCTATGGGACCATGATCTTTCTTCAGAAGGAAGTTAGTAAGGAAATTATTTGGAGTAGATTTCCTCATTTTCTGATTACCTGAAAAAATGTCTTAAACCTTTCTTCATTTTCTAAAAATAGTATTCCTAGAAATACAAATCCAGATTAACAGTCAAAAGCTGTCCTTCAGCCCTTTGAACATATTCTTTCAGTATTAGATTCTACTGTTAACTTGTGACAGCTACTTCTAATAGTTCCTTTGAATATGTATCATTTATCTGCTGCTGCTGTAACAAATGACCAAAAACCCAGGGACTTAAAACAACACTGATTTGTCATCTAAAAGTTTTGATGGTTAGAAGAGTAAAATAAGTCTCATTGGGCTAAAAGCCAGGTGCTGGTGCTAGCAAGACTGCATTCCTTTCTGGAAATTCTACAGGGAATCCCTTGTGCTTTTTCCAACTTCTAGAGACTGCTCACTTTCAGATTCATGCCCCCTCCTATCTTTAAAGCCATGGATGGTGGGTCAAGCCCTTCCCACATCACATGACCCTGATGCTGACTCTTCTGCCTTGCCTTCTACTTTTAAGGATCTTGGTGATTACATTGGGGCCACCCAGATAATCCATGATGACCTATGTAAGGTCATTTAGGTAGCAGCCTTGATTCCCCTCTGCTATATGATGTTACATGTCCACAAGTTGTGAGGACAGGAACAAGGATGTGGGCATCTTTTAGAGGCTATTACTCTGCCTACCACAGCAGGTGATTTGACTTTTGTCTTTTGGCTGCTTCTAAAATATTCTGTATCTTTGGCATTTTACCTTTGGTATATATTTCTTTCTTTTTAACTTTATGTTAAAGTGTAATATACATAAGGAAAAATGCACATATGTACAGTTCAGAGAATTTTCAACAAATTGAACACACCCAGGTTATCTTATCCCCACACACACCCAATATCTCTGTTACTAGCAGTCAGAGCAAGAAACGGAACACACCAAAGCCCACCTCCATAAGTGGGTAAACTGCTAGCCCAAATTCTAACAACAGTGATTAATTTTTTTTCTCTTTTTTCTTCATGTAGTATATACTCTCTTGCATCTGATTTTCTTGGCTCATATTTTTCTTTGCCCCTATTTTTGCTTATAGGTATAATTCATTCATTGGCATTACTATGTAGTATGCTGTTAGGTGATTATACTACAGTTTGTTTATTTTTTTCATCTGTTGATGGATATTTCAATAGTTTCTGGTTCGGGGCTGTCAATATAGTACTGTGATGAAAGTTTTGTACATGTCTTTTGAAGAATTTATGTCGTTATGTACCTAGGAATGGAATTGTTAAGTTGTGGAAAAAGTTGGAGTTTTCTTTTTGCTTATCCTATTTAGAAAACATTATTATTTAGAATGTTTGGGATATTGTCTTATGAAAGTTCCTCAGCCATTGCTCTTAAAATACTACCTCTCCATGGCCATGGTGGTGCATGCGTGAAATCCCACTGATTTAGGAGGCAAAGGCAGGAGGATCCCAAGTTCAAGGCCAGCCTGGACAACTTAGTGAGACCCTATATCAAAATAAAAGATTAAAAGGGCTTGAATGTAGGGCTAAAAGCTCAGTG